>NC_047660.1:74367553-74995886 GCF_011762505.2 Arvicanthis niloticus
AGTAGACCTTATTTTGGAGTTAAGAAATTCATATGCCAGCCTTATAATTTGAGGTAATGCTGGTTACCATGTCTCTTGTCTTCAGGGCAAACACATCTCAGTCTTCACCATTAGCAATATCAGCGTTTGAAGAATTTGTTCCTTTCTGTATAAAAACACCTGAAGGTTTTTCATCTTTTATGAGTAACATGCATTTTCTTTTTC
This sequence comes from Arvicanthis niloticus, assembly GCF_011762505.2. Classification (NCBI taxonomy): domain Eukaryota; kingdom Metazoa; phylum Chordata; class Mammalia; order Rodentia; family Muridae; genus Arvicanthis; species Arvicanthis niloticus. Next base: position 74,367,758 of record NC_047660.1, read on the forward strand.
TTGGGTTTTTAGGTCCCTTGTTGCTAACCTTGCTGCCGCCAATTGTTATAAGAAAGAAAAGCACCTTGATCTGGAGAGGAACTGGATGCTGGTAGAAAAAGCCAGAGTTTACTACATAGCTGTAAGTGCCAGCTCACCTGTGAAGTCTGTTAGCATGCTAGACTGTAGCTCTTGCTGATACATGTTCATTTTTAAGGCCCTTTACATAACACTAGCATACCTTTCTCAAGCATATGCTTGATTTATTATTATAATTATGCAATATAAATATATTCATTCTGGATATGAATTTGTGTTACCACCTTCAAGTCTACTGCTTTAGAAATATTATAAATAACTGCTCAGTCGCACAGAATTTTGTGCTGTTAAATCCCTTTCATAAGATCTTTTGAAGTAGTTCTACAAACATATTTTTGGCAATTTAGTATAAATGATATGAGCATTGTGGAAAACAGTAGTAATAGAAGTATGCACTGCTAACAGTTTGAGCTTATTTGCTTAAAAAGAATCATAATTGCTATTTATTCCATAGTAATTAGCATGACACCTTTTAGTTTAATATTTCAGAAACATTGATTGTGACAAATCTCTTAAATCTGGAATAGGGCAGCATATAATTTGAGTTAAATTCTCTGACATAAAAATAATTGGTTAAGAATTAATTTTCTGATGTTGGAAGTACACTAAAATTTCTCTTGAATTAATCAGCCTACGATTATCTAGTTGTAATATGAGTTAAACTTGGCTGCTCACACAGGAGTATAAGTTGTTACTTGGTAGTAGGACCTCATGTCATACACAGCTTGGAAGAATAGCTGCTAACATTCTGCTATCTGAGTTGTCTGAAACAGCTGGGAAGGCATGTTTGAAATCAGTTGTCTTGTATAAATATGTGTTTATTGAAGATATGATTATTTATTTCAGTCTAGTGTCAGTGTCCCTGACAGCATGTTTATGTGCATTGCTGAAGATTTTACATTATGGTATTTAAATGCTTACATGGGATTATGCAATAGAAATCAATTATTGGTGTCATGGTATACCTGTTCTTTTCTTTCACTCTTGACTTACATACACTTAGAGTGCCTATCTTGTGGAAAACAGATAGTTGGGTCTTATTTTGGCCCAACCTGACATTGTCTTCCTTTGAATTGGAACCTATATACTATTTCTATTCAATGTGAACATTGACATAATTGAGTTTAAGTTTGTCTTTGAATTTATTCTTGTTATTCTTTATTATTTTTTACTTTCCTATCCTTTTATGATAATTGAATATTTTTATCTCTGATGTATTCTTTCTCTTCTGTCTCTGTCTTACTATTTCTTTCTTCCTGTTATTTTAGAGTTTATTAGCACACATCATTCACACACCTAACTGATATGATATGACTCTTACATTGTGAGGACCCTGAAATACTGTATCTCCCTCTTGTCTCATCTAGTCTTATGTAGCCACAGTTAGATTCTAACTTTCTGGTAATTTTAATTGTTTTGTTTTTATATAGATTTTTAAGTATGTAATCTACAAAACATACAATACACGTTTTACTTATATAGTTACAAACACTTTAATATTTTATATAATTATAATAATATATAATAGTTATATTATTTTAAAATAATCAAATAATGTGAAATAAACCATACTATGTATATGTATGCCATTCCCAATGTTCTTTGTTTCCTTTCCTTAGTTTCAGGTTTCCATCCAGCATCATTCCCCCTTCCTGAGAATGCGTTCTTGAACCGTTCTTGTATTTAGATTTGTTAGTCATAAATGCTTTTAGCTTTCAGTTTGAAGACATGTTTGTTTTATATTTAGATGTGAGTAGTATTTTTGCTACACTTGTTTTGCCCTGCCAACTTCATTTTTCTTTCATTCTGTGAATGCCACTGCCCACTCTCTTCTTCTTTGAATTATTCTGGATAAGACACCTGTCATCCTTACTTTGGTTGCTCCCTATGAAACATCTCCCACCTCCCCTCTACCTCTTTCTCTTGATGTTTTTTTCACTTGTTACTGGTTTGGCTGGCTTTATGATGACATCTTAGTATATCCTTCATGTGTCTTGACTTGGAGTTTGCTTAAGGTCCTTGAACTGCAGCATTAGAATTGTATCATCTGGGTTGTTTTCAGCCCTTGGTTCTTTAGATTTTCTTTTCTGCCTTCACACCATTAGATAGTGTTTCACATAGTTCACTCCTGTTCCTTGCTTCTTTGAATTTTTTTCTCTTTGTCTTTTACTTTAGCTACTTTGTTGTGTGGCACTTCCATGTTCACTAGAATTTTTTTTTTTTTTTTTGAGAATCTAAATGCTCGTTAGTTTATCAAATATATTTTAAATATCAGTGTTGAATTCATATCTGAAAACTGAGTTGAGACATAATTATTGCTTGTCTCTGTCTAACTTTTAGAATATGTACAGCAGTAGGTCAGGAACCTTTTGGGGGTTGCTTATCAGATATTTACTATTCATAACAGTAGCTAAATTAGAGTTACAAAGTAGGAACAAAGATAATTTTATAGTTGGGTTCAAAACAACATGAGAAACTATTTTAAAGGGACACAGCAATATCAAGGTTGAAAACCACTGATATTAAAATATATTTTATTTTATATTATATAATATATTAATATTATATGATATGATATTTTATATTAACTTAAGCCCATAAATCATTTCTAGGGCAGTTTCAATGCTTTATCCCTCCTTCTGAGTAGTTGTATTTGTCTGTGTCACATTTGTGTACTAACTGTTACCTAGCTGTAGTGTTATTGTAAATCTCAAGATTTAATCTGTGATACAGTTATTTGTAACAGGTATTGTGCTTTGGAATCTTGTTCTTGTGATTTTTTTCTTTCTTTTTTAGATCTATAAGAATAGTACCTATTTATGACATCGGTTCTTGACCAGTGGAAAATTTTCTCCCTTGGGGACATTCTATAACATCTGAAGACAGCCTTTTTTTTTTTATGATGACCTGGTAGTTCCTACAGGACAGGGCAGTTACTTACCGTCTTATAATCATGAAACAACATGCTGCAGTATGTTCCATTTTTAAATATCAGTGAATCCATTGTTAAGAAAACTTGTGGGGCTGGAGAGATGGCTTGGCAGTTAAGATCACTGGCTTCTCTTCCAGAAGACCCGAGTTCAATTCCTAGCTGCCACATTGCTCACAACGATCTATATTTATAGTCCCAAGGTATCAGGTACCGTATTATATGCATACATACATGGAGATGAAACACCCAAATATATAAGTAATTTTTAAAAGAAAACTTGTAGCAGTAGGGATATAGCTGATTGTTAGAGCACATTGCTATTTATACGTAAGATATTCGGTCAGTCCAGAACATGTAAAGGACTGTCTACAAAGCTACTCTAGATTTTTCTGTGGAACTTCTGATGCCTCTCCGATTCTGTGCTTTGTAACCTATAATTTCTGGGTTCTCAGACTGCCAGCCGTTTTTTCTCTGGTTTTGTTGATAGATATTGGGGTTGAAGGTGTTTAGTTCCCTGTTTTTTGCTTTGTTTTGATAGTGCTGATAGGGATAGCAATGGTGGTGGTGGTGATATTGTTTTGTTTTTTGAGACACAGAGTCTCTACATAACTGAGATGGGCTTTGAACTTCAAGTTATTAAAGTTATTTACATGCCTTGTCTACTTATTCTGCTGTCTCAATGTTTTGTTATTCTTAACATGTAGATTCCTACATTGATTCTGGTTTTTTCTCTTTTTACGATTTACTTTTCCTACAAGATTACCTAGATGTTGTTTTTCCTGAATTTGCCCTGTTACTAACTGAACCGTGCATCATCTCCATGTGCATTCTGTACTGACTTTTTCTGGAATGTGGTATTCCTCTTCAGCTGCAGATTTATATTCTGTTGCTTCTTTTCTTTTCATTATCTCTAGACTATTTTTCTTTTACCTGTGAGAGTGTCAGAAAAGGATAAAACCACCATTGGTAAATAAATGAGACAAAGTCTTCTGTTGGAAACAGAACTGAAAATATGTGATAAGAAAATAGCCTTTGAATTATGCTGAAGTTGCTTCAGTCTCTGCAATCTTGCCAAAATAGTCTAGATTCTAGAAAACCCCTTTATAATTTTAAAATAAATCTGAAATCTTTTTGCTAAGATTATTGTGCATATATACATAATTACTAATGTCATGCTTTTGTCAATGTCAGTACAGTATGATTTCATTGAGAAATCTATGCATTATTTGTAATAAACTGTTTTTTCTGGAGAAGTTTGCATGTTTAAAATATACTGTAAAGAACTAATCAGAGGACTGGAGAGGTGACTCACTCTTAAAGACTCTTGCTTATGTGTAGGACTCAAGTTTAGTTCCCAGCTGCTACATGGCTGCTCATGACTCTCTTCCACTCTAGTTCCTTGGCATCTGGTGTATCCAAAAGCATTGCATCCCTGGGGTGCCCATTTGTACATTCAGACAAAACACTCATAGATTCACATAAAATCAAATAATCTTTAACAAAAAGCTGATTATCAAATCTCAAGCTTAACTTTTTTGGGGGGGGGGAGAGTTTTATACTTTTAGGGACAACCAGGTGCAGTGGTGGATGTTTAAAAGTCAACCACTCAAAGGCTGAGGCAGGAGATTCACAAGTTAAATACTAGACTGGGCAATGTGGTAACGTCCTGTAAATAAGTAGGCTGATTTCTGTTTGGCTCATATTTAAAGAAAATCTTAGATATTAAAAGATACTAACAGTAGGTGGAGATCAAGCAATTGGTAGAATGTTTGTCTGCTAGCACAAATGTAGTTATGCTCACTTACAGGAACATCAGAAGTTCAAAGTCATTTGTAACTATGGAGTGAGTTCGAGGCCATCCTGGAATATAGAAGACAGGGTCCATAATTTGGCCTGCCAACATTGGATAAAGCGTTAGAATGTATATGTAATGAAGTGGACAGTTGCTATTTTTTAGGACTTATCTTTTTGCAATGTGTTCTGGTATGTATTTAAACAGAAGCATGGTTATAAATGCAACCATCCTCTTGATTATGTTCCAGTCTAAAGTGTACTACCTGGTGCTCTCTCTGTTAAGGAGGAGCAGCTGCTGTGAAAACAAATGGATCTGTCCTGTCTTGAGTAAGAGAAACTGAGAAATGTAAAGAGATACATTTAACATAAATAGTGCTTACTGTATATTGAGATTTGCTTCCCTTCTCTTCAAAATCCAGCAAAGCTTTACTAATTTAGAGACTCTTATTTCAATTTATTGCTTTAACCTTGTTAGACAGTAAAAAAAGTTTTTTAATACCATCTTTTGAAAACTATACTCATCATAATATACTTTGGCAGAAAAGGTGAACTAATGGATCTTTTTTAAAACTTTAAGATATCCTGTGAAAGATAATTGATTAAATAATAGGTCATACTTCTCTATAAAACACTTAAATAGAATTTAAAGTGCTTCTTGAAATTTAGTAATGAATCTTTGCAATATTCTTCTGAGATTATTAAAGAGGTGGGACAGTTGAACTACACTTGACCTTTTATCTGAAATGTCAGGTTTTGAACTTTTATCTGTTGAAGTTTCCATTGTATTGGTCAAGTAGGTATTTACTATATAAATTCATTCCTGGTTTGGTTTGGTTTTGTTTTTTAACTCTCTTCTTTTTTCCAAGTGTCCTGTTCTAGATTGCTTTTTTGCCTTCTTAGGGCTTAACTGATTGTATTGGGCCTTTATCTGAAAATGGCCTTGCGTGTAACCTTAAGGTGCATTACATTTAAACAATTAGAATAGTAAGTCAGGCATAAAGGTGTATGCCTATACTCTGTGGCCTCTGGAGTCTGAGATGTACTGTTTTTTTTTTTTTTTTTTTTTTTTTTTTTTTTTTTTTTTGTCAACTTGACACAGCTAGAATAATCTAGTAAGAGGGAATTTCCTCTAGTAGATTTGCCTGAGGGCAGGTCTGTAGAACAGTTTTGATTAATGATTGATTTACAAGGGTCTAGCCTACTGTGGGCAGCCTTGAGCAGGGGTCCTGAATAGTATTTAAAAAAAAAAAAAAAAAAAACAGTACGCAGCATTCCCCATTAGCATTAGTCTTTGCTCTAGGCTTCTACTTGGGTTCCTGCTCTGCCTTCCCTCTGTAATTTATTGTGAAGGGGAGGTGTAAGTCAAATACACCTTTTCCTCCTACCCACGCTGCTTATGCTCATGTTTTTTATCACAGACATAGAAACCAAACTAAGACAAAAGATCACATTAACTCAAGGTGTCAAGAGGTCAACCTGGGCAACACAGTATTCTCTTATTCCAAATAAAATGTGAGTAAATAAAAAAGGAGTAAAACACTGAAATTAAAAAGATGGGTTGTTTGTTTGACTGGAGCTTTTCATGTTAGTGTACACCCATCAGTACAAATGCATCTCTGTACAAAAATGTAAGTACAGGAATCTCTTTAAGTAATGGCCCAAACAGTGGAGTGTAAAATGAATGTAACAGTAGATAATGTGAAAAAGTTAATGATTTCTCTTCTCAGTCACACACACACACACACACACACACACACACACACACACACACATTTTGAGACAAGGTCTTACTTGTAGCCCAGGCTCACCTCAAATTTGCAGCCATTCTCCTGTCTCAGCCTCTCCAATGCTGGGATTACAGGCATGTACCACCAGATTCAGCTATCATTTTTTTAATTGTCATAGTTTCTTGAGAATATTTTCAGCAAGTTAAATTCTCCCCCTCCCCAAGTATGGCCTCTACCTCCCATTGGCTTTGTTTGTAAGCTTATACCACCATGACCAGTTTTTGAACGGGAACCAAACAAAAGGCTCCATGGATACAATACAAGTCTCTCCACAACTTTTTAGCCATCTAAATCCCATTCATATAATTTTCTTAGAGAAATACCTGGTGATCTCTTTAATAGATACAGATTTTCAAGTTAGATAAAAAAATTTTATGCTACCACAAAGGAAAAGAAATTTGTGCTAATATCAATGTCAATATTCAGTTAACAGAATAATCTTTTTACCTATTTAAAAGAAGTAAGTTAGTCTTGATTGTAAAAGCATAGACTCTAAAGATAGGTTGGAAGCTTTGGATTTATGGGCTTACTGTAATATAACGAGAGTTTAGAATTTCATGTGAGATTGGAAATCATGCCGTATCCTGGTCTCATTTATACAAAAATAAGCACATGTGTACACGTAGCGCCCCAAATTAATTAGTAAATCATTGACTCAAGTATTTTTGCTTTTATTTACTTTCAGTATTACAGAGCAGCAAGCAATAGCTTGAGAAAATTAACTTTACTGAATATAATAAATATGAACAAGAGAAAATATATAAACATTATAACAATAGCATATTTTATGGTGGTGTTTGTTTGTCTTTGAAAACGTATAGAAATTGGAAAAAAAAAAACATAGCCCTGAATATTGACAGGCTGTATCCTACCATATTTACTGAACATATTATAAAATTTTTATAGTTCGGTTTGATTTAATCAATAACTTGTGTTGTCTCTGTCCATCAGACAAATGGGATTGAATCAATTTTTACAGCTTTATTGCGGTATCTCTGTACCATTGTGTCCACCACTTAATATACACAGTTCAGTGGATATTCATGTATTTATAGAATTCTGCCTCCATCACCATAATCTAATTGTAGAACATTTATATCATCACTAACAGACATCTCGTGTCCATTAGCAATGCCCCTAATGGAGTTTGTCTTCTGCTCACTCGCTTCTCATTATAGCACCCGAGTGTCATACTATAAAAACTTCCATTGTTTCTAGTCAGACAACTAGAATGCTTTCCTTTGTTGGCAAGTATAATGGGAGTGATATGTCCTTTGTTTTTGCCTATTTTTCTACTGCAGGTCTTCAAGAGAAGATCCTTTGGCTTTTATTTCTTCAGTGTATGCCTGTTTTAGAGTTGGTTCTTAAAATGCCAATTGTTTTTCTGATTTGTGTAAAGATTTGATAAATGGAGTTTTGTGTGGGTTTTGTTTGTTTTTATTTTGTTTTGGGCGGGAGAAATAGGATGGAACAAAGTGAACAGCCCTCTTCCTTCCAGTCCTTACTCTGGAAGACATTTTTACATGTATTCATATAATCCATCGGTCATTCTCAGAACAACATGGGTTTCACATCTGTGTAGATGGGTATCTTCTGAGTCCAGGCTCTTAAGTGCACTATGGTCTTTCGTTGTTTGCCCTCCTTGCTTACAGATCCTTAAATCTCTAGACTTCTAAAACTTTCTCATAATCTCTTTTTCACTAATATTTCTTTGCTGTCACTAAAGATCAGAAAATTCTAATTCATTGAAGATTTCTGAAAGACAGAAAGCTTCTCTTCAAACTTGTGCCCCTCTTGTCTTATACAAGTGCTTCTGACAGTGTAGTCCACCCTTGATCGCTTTTCTCTGTAACTCCACTTCTCCTGGACCACTTGATTCCCACATTACACTCCACCCAGCCTCCCTAGCAGCCTTTAAGTGACCTCATCTTTTAAAGTATTAACTTCTGCTTTAATTAACTCTGTGATAAATCCAGCCCATTTTAAAAATGGTATGTCTGAATTAGCAATTAAATATCAAGAACAATAACCCACCAATGTTTTTAGTTATCTTTTTCAGAGTGACATACATATTATGAAGTTAACAAACAACCTTCATTTAAGCCCTCAAATATGCTTTTCCCATTTTGTGTGGCTTCTAGGTTTAATGTATCTTTAATTTGAAATTGGTAATAAACTGAATATAGACTCTAAAATATTTTCCCTATAAACATCAACTAGCATATATTCCTATATATGCTAGTATATATATATATATATAACTATATATAACTATATTCCTCATTTTGATATGGTTGTGTAGTAATTATCAAAATTTTCTAAATTTGGAGTTCTGTTTCTAAAACTGGTGTGTGTGTGTGTGTGTGTGTGTGTGTGTGTGTTTCCTTTGTTGAGTCAACCAAGAATTAGTTTTTGTAAAAATATACTAAGTTAATTGGGTCAGACTTAATTGAAACAATGTTGGTTATTATCAACAATAAGCAGATACTTTAAAATCAGATGTCTGATTTATTTACTTTTTTAAAGCATGCACATATTTTACTCTCTAGATAATATCAGTGGCTTTTTTTTAATAATTATTGCTCTGCTGTAGAGCCTCTGTAATTTCATTTTATTTAATCTGTCAAGGGTAGTGATTGTGATGTTTTTAAGGTACCCTCTAGCCTTTTCACTTCCTCAGATGAGCTGAATTGCGACTACTTTGTAGTAAGTTTGTTACACAGTATGTAGACACTGGTGAGAATCAGTATGTCCACTGGCTTATTAGTTTCACAGATGCTTCCATAATACTTAGTGCACTCTTGGGTATATTAAATTATCATATCCTGACAGCAGTCCTGAAACATGCCAGTCTTATAAAGCCGTATTTCTGAGAGTTAAAGCCAGGCTTCAGTGAACCATAGCTGACATGCCATGTTAATTTCCATAACTATCATTACTGGGGGTGGCAGTATTTCTAATACATGGAAAATCTTAATAAATCTACCCAGTAAAAAACAAAAAATTACATTATGATATCTTCTCACAGGGTTTTTAATCACAAGGCCTGATTTTCTTCAGTCCCAATTGAATCATTTCACAAATAATGATAGGCATCTTTACTCTTATCATGGGTTATTAAATATTTACTTAAGTGTATGATATACCAAAACATGATATTTTGAATGTTCTGTTTTCTCAGTATGTACTGTTCATGCTGTGAATGAAAACCTCTTACCATCTTATATAGCATGTTTACATATACAAATGATTTTGCCTTAAGTAGGAAAGACACAGCTGACAGATACATAGGTTAATTTGCTTTCTTAAATTGCAGCAAACTGTTCTGTGATTCTTTTGTGTGTTTGGGGCTATGTTGTAGAGAAAGAAATCATCAAGCAACATTTAAAGGACATTGGCCTTTTGTATCTGATCCTTAATAAACTTATATACCTCAAAATAGAATATTTCTTTGTAAATTTTTACTTTCAAATTATTAATAATGGAAGGAATGCATTTTTAATCCTGTAGCCCCCTCCCCCCAGCACAGCTTTTAGATTGTAGATAAACTTCCCAGCTCAGTAATTAACTGAGCTCAGTCATCGCACCCTGTATCATGTGATTTTTTTTTCCAGTGGAATACATTATTAGAGCACTTACACAGCCAGTCTAGCTGCAGCAGCCCAGGCGGCAACAGCAGTGCCATTTTTCACAAAGAAAATGTTGAACAGGAGCCAAATGTTTGGTGGCAGTCTGTTGCTAGGAAATCAAGGTCCTGAGGCGATTAATGACAAAGCAAGCAATAACAAGAAGGCAGAATTACAGATTTAAAAGAGAAAAAAGTGGTTGGTGTTATAATTACCCAAAGAAATCCGCACTCATTAAATTGGCTGTTTTTATGATTGACTTTAATTGGAGGTTAGCTCAGATATTTAGCTCCTTTCCCACCCCTTTAAACACACACAGGCACATAATCTGTAGAACTGCAGACTTGTTTTTCTAAGCATTGAGAGGAGCTTGCCCTGTAATTTGATCCCCACTGACAGATGCATTTTCTATGCTGCCATTTTGAATTAACCTATTGTAGAACAATTTTCTTCAGCCCTGTTGAATAAAACATCCAGTCTGATTACCTCCGATGGATTTGATAGAGTAAAAGAATGTACTTCGCATTGAAGTAGATTGTTTGCGTGGACTCTACTGATTTTGAACTCTGCCAATAAGCACAATCATTTGTAATAAATTTTCAAAGAAATTTCTGGTGAAAAGGTAATGAGAGTCACCCTTTTATAATTTAATGTTTTGTACCCTGCAGCAAAATAATATTATTCTTGTATGGCAGTGTTTTATTTCTAGTATGCTTCATGTGAGTTCAGGAAAGAAAATATTTTATATTTAATATTTTAGGAATGTAGTATTATTTTTGTATACTCTAAAATGATCGTTCTTCCTCCTCCACAAACAATATTTTAATATTTAAGTTCAACATAATTCAAAGCACTTCATTTCAAGAAATAATTTTTATACATCGTATGCTTAACCATAGTGATTTTTAAATTGGCATATTTCATTCTTTGTAATACCGTACTTGAAAGCCTTTATTTAAATTGTCTAGCATTTGATAATGCACATTACTAAGAAAGCACCTAATCAATTTTCAAGGTGTAGGTACAGAGGAAGATTCAGAACTTATTTACTTATGAGAAGCCTGAAGAATAAAGTTCCAGTGCTCTCCAGGCTTCTAATCCAACCCTGGAACAGAAGAGCCAAGCACATTCTGTCTGACAATGCACACGCTGCTAATCAGACGCCAGTGCCAAGCTGTCTGCTTTGTTAAATACTCAGCTTCCTAGAGGCAGGAAGACAGCTGCTATAAGGATGATGAAATTTGGTAGTTCAATCTATTTTTGCTACCCTTAGGCTACTAAGATATTGTTAATTTAGACCACCCCAATTGGTACACTTTAGGGAGTTTTTTTAAAGAGTTTGTAATTAAAATGATAAAACATCATTATTACATTGAAGACCTTCTGTAAGTTTTACATTTGGCAGATACCTACTGAGATAACCCCAGCATGTAATTTACAATGATGTAATGGGTGTAATTGCATTGTGGGAAAAAAAAAAAAGAAAGAAAGAGAGATGGGGGGGGGAGCTATAGGAGGTGAGTGCTTCCATTAGAAGAGTTTTGAGATTTGCTTCTATTTCATTTAAATCTACTTTATCCCAAAATTGCCTACCAATAATTGAATGTAGTGGCTGTAAACCTTAAGATACTATGCTGGGGGATGGGCGTGGAGGGGGGTGTTGTTTTTGTTCTTTAAATAGATAACAACCTAGATACTACCACCAGGGGGAGAAGCTAAAAACTTCAAAGTCCTCAGCTGATTATGATACTGGCAGCAAGATTATACCTCTTAGATGCACATAATTAATCACATCACCCAAATGATTCTGCCTCTGGGACATGATTCTGAAATTTTCTGTGAAGCTCATAAACCTAACATACTACTAAATGTAACTAAAACTGCAACTGTGTGCTCTGGTGATTTATGGAAAGGGTCTGGGAGGAAGGACAAGCGGCAGCGTGACTGCTAGCTAGCTATTACTTCTATCTGTTGGTCTAGTTGAGGAAATGTCCTTCCGACACTGAGAGCTAGATGTGTGAAACTGAGCTGCTGCTAGCAGAATTTATCTGAATAACTAGAACCAAGTCGAGTGGTATCTAAAGTAGTCATCTATTATTTTGTCAACATAGTATGGTTTCATTTTTAATATTCCCTCTAGAAAATAATCTAATCCCAGATTTTTTTTAAGCAAACTTATCATTTTTTTGCCTTGGAAAAAGTAGCTGCAAAAACTGGTTGCTTGTCATGCTGCATGGAATGGAAGATCACTGAAAAACAGCAGCTAACTAAGGGACTTCGATGCCTCTCCTTCTGCCTGAGGCTACACATTTATATATTATAAACCCAAAATGCTAATTAGTTTTTTAAACAGTAATTTTCCTCAGTTTAGCATATAAGGAATCTCTCTCTTATAGCTTTAAGTTTAACTCAGCAGAGAGTCTTTTTTTTTTTTTTTTTTTGTATTTTTGTATTTATTTCAGATTTTACAATGACAAATAATGGAAATTGTTTGACAATGGCAGGCAGCTGTTGAAGTGAACATAGTGTTCTGTATGATGCTGCATAAGTGGGCACATGATTTTCTGAAGTTCCTAGAGCGGCAGAACTTCAGCATCACAGAGACCTGAAATCTGATGTGTGCACCTCAGGGTAGCCTACAGATGGTGTTGAACATACCTAATTATGTTGCAAATGTTCTCATTCAAGAGTAGTACAAAAGGAACTGCCCTAAGTAACTTTAAAAAAAAAAAAAATGTGTGTGGGGGGGGTTGTGGACTAGAAAAAAGCTAAATGAGAAAAAACAATGTATAAACAGTGTATTATAGTTAGTAAATTTGTTTCTCATTGAGTTGGGATTTAGTAATTCCTAACTGCTCTGGTTATGTGCTGGGCTGAAGTATAAGGATGATGGAGGGTGAAAGCTAAGTTTCATGCTATCAAAAAAAGACTATAAATCACAGGTAAGTATGTACTTGGGATAGCTGGGATGATCCATAGGCTATTAACCCATGTTTCCTTTAATGTGTGAAGATGGGTAAACAAAAAAACTCAGAAATGTGCCTGCACATGGATTAATGTGCATTCATGTTTCCTAGTTATGCCCTTTTGAGAGGCCCTGGGAACAGTGGTTCTCCGTGGCAACAAACAATCCAATACTCAGTTCTAGTTTTATCAACCTCAGTATCCAGTGAAGGGATCTAGAGCTACTTGAAAAAAATAACTGGCTTTGGGTTCTGCTAAGGAAAATACAAGAGGGTCGTAAAGTTACCCAACATAGGGAATGATTGGTAAAAGTGGAAGAAGCCAGCCAGCCTTCCAAAAGTGAGGTCAAACTCGCCAGTGTGGAGTTTTGATGTGAGGAGGAGGCTGAAACCTGGCTTCTTTGATGTTCTTCTTCCAGCCTTGTATTTGAGCAAAATCTCAGACAAATCCAAACTGGTGGCTATTCTGGACATGTAAATTCTTGACATTAGATAATAGTAATTCAGTAACACTGTGCCTTAAACAGAAGACATGTAAGGTGATAGTAGAAAGTGCAGAGGCTGGCACGGAAAATTTGAGATTCTGTACCATTCTGAATCACACGGCACCATCACTCAAATGAAGTATTAATCAGTATCTTTTCATCTTTCTGTATCCTTCATTATCCCGTGTATCCCTCCACCCCAAAGGTAACCATTATCCGGAATGTCATGGTTATTACCCTATGCTTTATAATACACATATTGTTCACTTGCTTATGTCCCTAATTGTTCTACCACACTTCTTGGCATGCCTTTTCCATTTTTGTTATGTTCTGAATAATTTCTTTTTATCTGCTTCTATTGTTGCAATTTTGTCTTCAATAATTTCTATTCTTAAACTATCCATTGAGTTATTTTGTCTGTTGCTTTCATTTTCTCCTATCAAAATGGTTTCTTTGTTCTTTTTGCTATACTCCCATTTATTTTAAAATCCTTTTTTTTTGCTTCCTTAAATTAATTAAACTTATTTCCTAATTGCAACTAGTTTGATATTTAGAGCCTTCATTTTTTATTAACAGTTTTTCTGCTTCTGTTTGTCCAAGCTGCCTTATTTTCCAATGTTTTGTTTGACGTGTATTCATCATTTCTGGTAACTTCTTAGGCTTTGATGAAGATATATTTCCGAAGAGAAGGTGTTTGTATTTACAATTTACAAAAAGCCTGGGGTACCATCAACTTGGAGACATAGGCTAATAAATTCTGGGCATAAAGTTTTGTAGGTTTTATGTGTAACATAAGTTCCAGATTCATAAACTTCCATAAGAGTTATAGTTAAGGTTTCAGAGAAAATATACCTTTACCCAACATGGAGGTTAAAACTCTTTGCTCGCTCTTTCTATGGGGTGGGGTTAATTCTGTTTTAGTTGCACTAAGCATGTAACCTGTTCTTGTCCTGTTTTTATGTGGGACATAAAGTGGAGATGTCTTCAGTGGAGGAATCCTCATCTTCAGGACACCTGGAGTTTATCTCCTTCGCCTTGGGCTCAGTGGTATGGTGGTAAATACTTTCAAATGGCCAGTGGGTGTCAAGCCTTCATTTAACAAGGGTTTAGCTTCCCATTGTGGCTGATTTCAGACTATGTGAAGTCACTGAATTTCAAGATAGAAGAGATGAGTGAGGACAGTTCTCTTTGCCATCCTGTCTCTGGCTCTCAGCTGACGATTTGTGCGTGTCTGTGAAAACTGCAGTTCAGCCGACAGGGTTGGCTTCCCCCAGTGAGAGGTGCTTGCGTGTGTTTCCTCACTGCATGCGTTTCTATTTTTACTTTGTTCACCTTCCGAATATAATCTATTACCCAGCAATATATTCTGAAGAAAGATTCTGTCTTCCTATTGCTGTACATCTTCTTTTCTTGTTTTGAGCAACAAGGCTATGTCAGAGCACCGAGTCAGCTATATTACCAGAAATAGAAGTCCTTCTTGTTCACTAATACATTGGTGTTTTGTTTTAGTTTTGACAAACAGAAAATGCATGGAATGTTAAAGTTAACCAGACTCCTTATCACACATCTTTATTTTATAATAGGTATTATTATGTAATTGATCTCATTCTACCTAGTATTCCATATGGTGGTTTTTTTTTTTTACTGTTTAATGAATGTTTACTCATGTCCTTGTATAATATCTCTGCCCAACTACTTATGAGTATAAATGTAAAAATCTCTCAACATGGGTAATAACACATAGCCAAAAAGAAAGAAAGAAAGAAACGTTCCTATCCTCATGACATTTGGAAGTAATCCTACCTCATTTATTCATTGTAGCATTAGCAGCAACTGCAAAACATTGGGAACTTTTTTGTAAATAAAGTACTTTTTAAATTTTATTTATTTATTTTACACTCCAGATTTTATTCTCCTCCCAGTCCACCCTCTGACTGTTTCACATCTCATACCTCCTCCCTGCCCCCTGTCTCCAAGAAGATGCCCCCACCCCACCAGACCTCTAAACTCCCTGGGGCCTCCAGTCTCTTGAGGGTTAGGTGCATCTCTGACTGAACCCAGAACCACAGTGCTCTGCTGTATATGTGTTGGGGACCTCATATCAGCTGGTGTATGCTGCCTGGTTGGTGATCCAGTTGGTGATTTGAGAGATCTCTGGGTCCAGGTTAATTGAGAATGCTGGTTCTCCTACAGGATCGCCCTCCTCCTCAGCTTCTTTCAGCTTTTCCCTAATTCAACCACACGGGTCAGCAACTTCCGTCCGTTGGTTGAGTATAAATATCCACATCTGACTCTTTCAACTGCTTGTTGGATCTTTCATAGGGCAGTCATGATAGGTCCCTTTTTTTGTGAGTACTCCATAGCCTTCGTAATAGTGTCAGGCCTTGGGGCCTCCCCTTGTGCTGCATCCCACTTTGTGTCTGTCGCTGGACCTTCTTTTCCTCAGGCTCTTCTCCCTTTGCATCCCTGCAGTTCTTTCAGACAGGAACAATTATGAGTCAGAGTTTTGACTGTAAGATGGCAACCCCATCCCTCACTTGATGCCCTGTCTTTCTGTTGGAAGTGGGCTCTACAAGTTCCCTCTCCCCACTGTAGGGCATTTCATCTAGGGTCCCTCCCTTTGAGTCCTGAAAGTCTCTCACCTCCCAGGTCTCTGGTATATTCTAGAATGTCTCCCCAACCTCCTACCTCCCGAGGTTGCCTGTTTCATTCTTTCTGCTGTCCATTAGGGCTTTAATTCTTTTCTCCCACCCAATACCAGACCATGTTCCCTTCTCCCCACTTCCTCATCTCCCTTCCCTCCCTCCCCCGCTTGTGGTTGCTTTCTTTCACTCCCAAGTGGGACTGAGGTGTCCTCATTTGGGCCCTTCAGCTTGTTGACCTTTTTGAGTTCTGTAGGCTGTATCTTGGGTATTCTATACTTTTTTTTTTTTTTGTCAAATATCCACTAATTAGTGAGTATGTATCATGCATGTTTTGGGTCTGAGTTACCTCACTCAGGATGAAATTTTTTAATTCCAATAAACTAAAGTAGGTAGAAGGGAGGGTGGGAGGCCATGGGCTGTTAATAACATGGGAGTGTAGCATTTCAATTTTGAACACCTCGTGTCTTCAAGAGATTAAGTGGACAGATTAGGTCTGAATTATCTGTATAAATATTTGCACTTTTTTATGCTTTGTTTTTGCTTTGTTCTTTGAATTACTATAACCCAGGCAAGGCTTGAATTTCAGCTGGCATCAAATTCGGTCTTCCTGCTTCCACTTCCCTGATGTTGTGATTATGGATATAGGCTACCAGGCCTAGCAGAAATAAGGAATTTATGAGTTCATTACCATCTGTGGATCGATGGAAAAGAAAGATGTTTTGCTTACCGTAGATATCTGAAGTTGTCTGGCAAACATGGAGAGTGTACTAGGGTTGGGGCATGAGCCCTCGTGATGATAGAGTCACCATGATAAAATTCAGGAGAAATCATCAATAGTTATAGCATCTAAGCAAACACAGTCCTATAGAACAGGACATTTGCATAATCTTACAATCAGTACACCATGACAGTTCTATGCAGTGATCTTATAACTTTCAACAAACGACCCCATTTTTCTAATTCTGAGCATCTCTACATGTGAAAAAGATTATTAAAATTCTCTTCAGACATATACAACATTTTCTGCCACTTTACTGAAGTTTTCTTTTCACCATCTTTCATGTGTGTAATTGGTGTAGTAAAGTAGGAAAGTAAAATTTATTTATTTATTGGGTCTTTCAATTAAGTTGGGATAATTAATAAATTTTGAGCCAAAAAGAGTTAACAAAAATCAAGAACTATTTAAGAATAGTTCGTAGACAATGAGAGATTTTGGAGTATATGGCCCTAAATAGCATGTTTTTGCCATACCCCTCCTCTCAAGGCTTGGGAATCTATGCAAAAGAATAAGAAATGTTCTAAAATCCAGAGATGGTCGAACAACGTTTTTCAGATTCAACAAGCGTAATGCACACATGAACTCACAGAGACTGTGCCCCCCATGTACAAAACCTGTGCAAAATCCCAGCATGGAGAAGGGAAGGTGGACAGAGTGTCCTACCCCTAGCTAAGAAGCTACTGGGAGAGAGAAAATCTGTTTCCCTCAATGGCATGACACTGGATATACCCACCATACTCTAGGACAAGCCCCATACTCAGGAGGAGTTTGCCAACCCGATTAGACTCTGGATTGCTCTGTTTGCACTTTGTTTGGTTTGGTTTTATAAGAAAGAACATGAAGTTGAGTGAGTAGGGTTGGCAACATTGTAAAATGGTTACAGACTTTTCCCCTTTAGATAACATTAGCACTGCTGTTACTGTTACTGAAACTCGGGTTATTGATTTACCATTTTCTCAAAGGGGACAGAAGTAGACCCCTTAAATTTTAATCCATAAATTAGAGTTTTAGCTCTACGGGAGTATTTTAAAATCATGATCTGTTTTCATGAATTCTTTAAAAGTGTTATAATTCTGTTTTCATAACTTGGGGTTGTGTACAGTGTTTGTAATTAATTGGATTTTTCTATGGGCCTCTTCGTGTTTTTGCATGTATTTAAGTTATTTCAAAGTAATGTGTATTTGTGTGATTGTATACTTTCTTATGTGCTGTGAGTAGAACCTCTGGTCTTCAAATGCTTCAAAACAGCTTTGCCACTTTCTGGAGCTGGTATAATATCATACTTCAGCACCTTTCTCCAGAAAAATATCAAAGGTTGAACCCAAGCTTTCATGTATTATAGGCCAGCCCTCTACTACTAAGCCTAATTTTCAGCCTTGATCTCTGCCTGTCTGGTTACTCTCAATTTCATAGGATGTGAAAGGAAAAGATGGTTCACAAGGTAAATACACTGGGGATTCAGTATTTGAACACATGACTGCTCTGGAACATTTTTGTTCCCTTTATTTCTCTTTTGCATTTGCATTTGTGGGGGTCTCCTGTCACTACATACAGTGCATTACTTCACAAGGTAGCTCAGCAGTAGCTCTGGGTATCTTTTAGTTAGAAATTCTTTTGGCTATATGCAAGCAAACACTGCCCATTAATTAGCAACCCAGCATAGAATCATCTGTTGATGATAAAATTACCAAAATGGATCATCCATAAGTGTTTATACTGCAAACAGTGCATCAGAATGTCATAATCTCATTTCATTAAGGAATTTACATACACACCAGATTTTAGAGTGCTCGTTCATGATGAACATCTACTTCCACACTGTTTGTGTTTGGAAACACTCAATAGCCAATCTTGAATTTAAAAATTTAATTGAATGCTTAAAGAATTACAAGTGTTCCTTTCCCTAGCTCTAATGCTAACCAAGTGCTTTTCTAAACTGCTAAGAATGGACTGAAGATTCTGCTGAGGGCCTTAGATACTTATCTGCCTAATTGAGCCATCGTTTGTTGACATGTGGAAAACCATGTGACCTGCTTTAATGCCTTTCTCAATAACAGCAGGGGGTCTAGAATGTGGCTCTTCCAAGAGTAAAACCAGCCACATCCATGTCATCAGGCATGGGAAAGTAGCATTGGTTGTAAAGTAGTGTAAGGATAAGACTGTGAGTGTAATCATGATTGAGACATTAGAGACATTCTTCTTCAATTTGTAATTGTGATGTTTTAATCACTTAAGTATTCACTTAATAAGTATTTATTGGTGCTTACTGTTGCTAGGTACTTTAAGGGAATTGTTGACTTGTGAAATTGATTGATGCAAGAGTACCAGATGGTGGTAAAATTAAAATTAGTATCGATCACTAAAGTAATGAAGAAATCCGGAAGGTTTTTGAGTAGATGGGGAGTGTGCTGAAACCTGTGCTGTATACATTAATCTGGCCTGGGTGTCTTAAACTAAAGATAAGACAGATTATTAACTATATAGGGTCATTGATCTAGAATTAGTTCTTAATTTAATCTTTACTAAGATAAACATGAGAGTAGAAAAGGTATATTTGTGTGTAGCTGCATAAAACAAATTGAATGTTACTAACTTGGAGATCATAGCTCCTGTTGTCAGCTCAGAGGCAGAAATAATCATCTGTGTATATGAGTTTGACTGCAGGAAGATGAACGCTAACCACACAGCATCTATGTTGTGTTTTAAATGGTGAAAGAAGAAATTGAAAACAACTGAAGAGATTGAGAGGCATCATTCTGAACGATGGTTCCTCACTGATTAAAATGACTAATGCACTTTGATGTGGCCCATACAGTACCACAGCCAGCAAGGGGGCACAACCAGGTAGAGATAGATCCTGGGTTCAATCCACAGCACCAGAGACAAAATAAAGGAAGGAAAAGGGAAGAGGAGGGAGGATATACCACATGATATACCACATGATAGCCTAAATGCATTAAGAAGAAATGAAAAAAGCTATACTAATAAATCAAATGTTTATGTAGCAATCTATATACATACAGATTATGTATATAGATTATATATATATATATAGATTATAATATATACATGCCTGTTTATGTAATAATGTAATATCTATGTAATAATAAGTATATTGCTGATGTTATAACATGTATATATAATTCTGTATGTATATCACACAGAGGGCCAGAAATCAGATGTATTAAGGAATAATTCTATATCATTGGAATTAAGTTTGCATTACTCTGAAGTAGATATAAGTTATATATCATAAAGCTTAAGGACACAACAGTCAATAAAAAATTACAGTTTCAAGTGAAGGATATTTTTCAATTTTTTTCTGTAATAGTTCTCTATCAGTAGATTAAAAAAAAGAAAAATGAACCTTGTCCTAAACTTCATACCTGAAAGTCACATGAATCATTCCTTAAATGTAAAACTATAAAGAAGAAAACTGTCAAGAAAAAAAAACATGGAGGAAATTGTCTGGAACTGACTGGAGCTTATCAAATCTTTATTTAAAATTACGTCAGCTAAATATTCAACAAAACTAAGGGCACACTAGTTAGAAAAGAATCAGAAAGACTACTATTTTGCACATAATGTAATTTTCACTAAGGAACCATTAAATTGTTTTAAAAGAGAGGGATGTGGTAAGTTTTTTAAAAATGTGCAAAATGAAAAGCAAGTGCCAAGATCTAAAGCCTGATGAATAAGCCTGGCACAGTACAGGTGAGGTTAGCAAAGTAACAAATGACAGGCCAAACAGCCAACCATACGGTAGGCTGCAGACAGTCTGGTAAGTATTCTAGGAAGATGTTGGTCTAATAAATTTAAATTTCAACGTAATTTGAATTTTTTCTGATTTATTCATGTGTTCATTTTGCATTTACACATTGTTCTCATGGCCCAATTGTCCCAGCCATGATCTGTGGCTGTAGGTATCAATCCTACGATGACAGACACATAGCTCTGTACTATGTGCGTCTTTTCTTGTCTGTGAAACTAATAGTGATAACTGGATTCTTTGCAGATAGAACCCTTGCTCTAGAGGGTCTACCCTTTTCCATCCATGCATCTCCAGTAGTATGTCTCTGTGAAACCACCACAGCTTTTAGCTGACACTCTCTGGCTGAACTGTCTTTTTCTTTCAGGAAGACTGTATTTTAAAAGTATGTTCTGTTATCTTATTTGTTCTTCCTTTGTCAGCAATGACTCTGTTATATTCATCTGTTTCCTCACTACTAACTATTCTCCTTATTTTTACTTTTTAACCTCCTTCCACCATTTTCTATGGAACAGGTAGAATCATCGTTTTGGTTGGTTCCTTTGTTTCATGGTGCTTGGAATCATACCCATATTTATCGTTGGCTTAGGCACTTGTTTTATCACTGAGCTGTCCCCTCAGTCCTAGTCCTAGAGTGACCTTTACAAACATAATTTATCAAAATACACTTTTATATTTAAATCTCCATGATTGCCACTGCATACACTTCAAATTCTTGTGGAATACAAACTTTTTTTTAATTATGGATGTGAGAGTGTTCTGGCTGTGATATATGTCACCCTAGTGATCGCCAAGGTTGATTCATCTGATCTGGCAGATGTCGCCTTCCTTCCTCACCACTCCATATGCATCCCTCCCTAAGCTGTGCGCTCAGTTGAAGAAGATGACCTTCCCCAAATAGAGGAGGACCAGTCTTCAGTCAAGAGTAGCTACTCTCCCCTGCTAGAACCTCCAAACAAGCTCTCAAGAAATACAAAGTTCTTAATGCTTTCCGTGGCTTTCTCCTACCACTCTAGTATCTTCTTACTGTTTCTTCTCTCAGCCTTCCTAAATCCCCTGAACAGGTTTTCTAAGAACTACCTCATTCATAACTATCAGCTTTCTACTTATTTATCCTCTTGATGATCTTTTTCTAACCAGATATCTAAACCTTCCTGTCCTGCTTCTCCATGAGCTATTGTCTCTTCCCTTCCATGCCTAAGCCCTGTAAGTGTATACACTGCACTAGCCTCAGATTCTCTCCTAGAATGCTAACTAGGAGGCGGGAGTAAACACTTTGCCTATATTAAACACATTATGGCTGGCAGTTAGCATAGTATCTATTGTTCAGTGTCTACTCAATGTGCAAATACTGAATCTGTTATTTCCAGCCTATACTGATGAACACATTACAAGCACACAGGTATTAAAACTGTTGTGTTTCCCCATGTTTTTTTTTTCATTCTCTGTTTTCATAGTGAGCCCCTTTCTGATGGTATCCTGTTTGGAGTGTTTTTTATTGTATTTGTTTTCAGTTGAATATGATCATGTTCAAATGCATACATATAACTAGTATTATTCTCCATGTAAGTGTTTCTCTTACATACTATCTTTAGTATTGTATCATGACCACTGTTTTTAAAACTTTTAATATATTTTGGGTAATTCCTCATTTCTTCATGTTAGATTACACTGATCAGCTTAATAAGGTATTGACTGGATTTGCTTCCTTTGATTCACATTTTGAACCAAGTTTTAATTCTAGTGTGTATGATCAAAATCTTTCTAAATGTTATAATGTGTTATAAAATGTTATATATAAAATAATGGCAACTTTGTATGTACTGAGAAAACTGAGAAAGTTATTACTTGAGCTTTCACCAAGAAGAGTTAAAGAAAGTTTATCAAAAGGGATTTTAGAAAGAACGGATTTATAGCAACTGTCTGATACATGCCCAGAATCCCCATGTTCAGCTAAAACAGACTTGCCCTGGGCTTTCTAGAGCATAATGCCCTCAGCAAGTAGCTTTCAGCAGCATTTTCAGAAAGCAATATTTTCCTTCAGTAAAGGGGTCACCATACTGTTTTTCTTTTTTCTTCTCCTGTCTTATCTTTTGAGTTCAGGAAGTACTTTAAATTTACAGGCAGCTTTGAAGGCATGAAGCAAGTTCAGCCCCAGAAATATTTCCTGTTAAAGCATTAATCTAATTCCATGAAAGTAGAACTGATTTTTCATCTGTAAAGTAGATAAAGTGGCTGGAGCAGGCAACCATTATTTCGGGTTATCATGATAAAGAAGCTTAGTTTTGACACGAAAGAGTTTATCAGCCCAACCAGTAGAAGATTTCATCTTTTTTGTTGAAAGATATATTAATGGATTATAATCTGTCTTGTCTTTCAAAAAAAAGTTCACCTTCATATTGAAAATGCCTTCCTTAATCGGCAAGTCTGTGTTCATATTTATAGAGTATGTACGGTAAGCCAAACAATACTGAGGTAGCACATGAAATTAAATATGTAACATACACCATTCCATGTTTGTTTTAATGTTCAAATAATTGTCCCAATCTGAAATAATAACAGATTTGCTCCACTAACCAGTCTGATGTAATTCTAAAATAGATATGAGTAGTTTCCTGTGAGCATGTGTGTTTGATATCAAGAGTTCATGTTAATAGGTCATAGAATTTCTATTAACTCATAGAACTCATTTCCTTATAACAACATCTTAATAATCAGTGAGGAAACTTGTTGGGGCCTATTTTGTTGCTTTATTGTAAAAATATATATTGCAGATTTACAAATCTTTTTTCTAGTCTTCCACTTTGTCTTCCTTCTCTTAGTTCCCTACCCAACCAAAATGTTTACATAAACTCCAGTGGCTTACCGTTATTTTATTTGAAAGTTGAATCTACATTGGGCATATTTACAGTGCTTCCCTGAACAATAGTAGCAGTTTTACATATATGCCTACTTGCCTGTTGCGTATTTAGTCTTCTCAGTACACTTCTGAGGGTTTCTATTCATTTGAAAAAGCAGGAAACCAAACCTCAGAAAGGCTAAATCAGTAGTTCAACTTCACCTAACTTATAAAATGAGCTATTTGAACTAGACCTCGGCTCGTCAGGTACCAGAGCTCCTACGTGTGGCCTACACTGTATGTTCATAGTAATAAGGCTATATCCCATTTCTGCCTCTTATTCTTTGCAGCAACATAGACTTCACCATCATTAAACCTTGTTTTAGCATTAATCAGTTGTTTTGGTTTTAATAAATCTAATTATTTGTATTATTTAAAGTATGCAAAAACCATGCATAGTCATAGATGATTTTTATTATGGATATTTACCTTGAAAAACTTAGGTCATTTAGTCACTTGTCAGGACCTATAACACAGTACTCAAGAGGCAGAGATAGGAGTTCAAGAACTTTTCCAGGTACATAGCAAGTTCAAGACCAGACTGAAAACCCTTTTCTCTACAGACACGCGCATGCACGCGCGCGCACACACACACACCCTTTTTTTTTTTTTTTTTTTTTTTTTTTATAAAAATTGAATTAGCTAGACATGAAAAAAGACTCTGAAAAGTAAACATACATTTAGGGAATAGTAAGTTTTTTAATGGCCCCACTGATTCAGTTTTCAAAAGAGGATTGTGTTTGGTGTGGTAGTGCAAACCTTTAATACCAGTACTCCAGAGACAGAGGCTGATAGATTCCTCTGAGTTTGATACCAGCCTCTACCTAAAGAGTTCCAAACTGACCAAGGATACATGCATAATGACACCTTGTCTTTAAAAAAATAAAACAGAATTTAATACAATCAGTACACTATTACTGTGTATTGGGAAGATATGGGTCTGGATGTTATATATATTCAACCATCATTCATTGAATCTCTTTACCATGTGTATCTTGTGAAGCACTCTTATATACACAGAGATGTAGAAAGCGTTCTTTTTATTGAACTAATTTTCTAGGAAGAGTAAGATTTACACTATGTAAATCTTATTACACTGTAAGTTAACAAGATGAGAACTTAGTACATGTGTGTCCCCTCAGCTGTATATTCATAACTAATAGATTAACTGTAATAATTTTGGCTTTGAAACTCAAGATTTCACCTCCACCTCATGAAAAATACACACAACGATTTAAGAAGGGATACATATGTAAAGGACTGTGTAAGATACTAGGTTCCATCTCCAGCAGCCTTCAACATAAACACATGGAAAGATGCTAAACATTTGCATAAAAGTCATACAGATTAAAGCCTGTAAGGTTCAACATTATACCCACTAGATACTTGAATGGCTATAAATAAGACATGGATAGTGTCAAGGGTTAGTGAGGACATGAGCAAACTGAAACCCTGTTTACTGTTGGTAGGATATTGGCAGTGCCTTATTTGGCTGACCACACATCTTTAATTTTTGACCCAGTTATTCTACTTCTAGGCAGATACCAAAGAAAAATAAAAAACTATGTTTACACAAAATTTTATACCTGAATATTTGTAACAGCATTATTGAGAATAGCTCAAAAGTCTAAATAATCAACTATTGGTTGATGAATTCATAATTAAGTTATATTGTATCCAAACCGGATGTTACCATGCAGAGGAGAAAAAATGGAAGACGAGAAGTTCTTCCTTTAGATATTGAGTATGTATCTTTACACACACACACACACTATTCCCTCTAAATATCATGTGTCCTCCCCAGGCTCAGTCTTAGCAAAAGTCCACATGAGGCTGTATCAGCTGACATCACTCTGCTAGTCAGCCTGAGTATGTGGAAGCAGCAAGAAGCTGACAAAACACCACCATGAGTTTTTTGATGTGTTTCTTTCTATGGAGTAATGACAAACGGAGCTCAGCTACACAATTTAAAGTGAACCGATACATATGTGTTCTTAGCAAAGAATCCTTCATTGCAAGTCCTTTCTCATGCTTACTTTAGCAAAGCATTTTTTCACCTGTATCTGCTTCAGGAAAACACTCCTTCACATGTTTACCCCCAGCAAAACACCATTGGACACAGCTAACTTTCCAAAGCAACAATAAGTTTCCACTTCACAGGACATCCAATGAAACCTGTTGTCATCTAAACGAAACAGCTAAATGCAGAGTCATCCAAAGATGGGAGCATACATTTATGAAATGATAAGTAGGTAAGTATCAACATTTGCAATGAACTCAATACAATAATCAATTTAAGAGTGATCCAAAGCCTAAATAGACATTTTTCTAAAGAAGATATCTTAGCTGACCAAGAATATGCAACTGTTATTGTATGCACATATGTATTGTATATTCATACATATTTTTAATATGTATGAATGTTTATATATAAGATACATACATGTAACTGGTATAGTTACCATGGTGAACTGAGTGTGTACCAGTCAGAAAACATGCAAATCACAACCAGAGTAAGTCTAGCTTCTGCTTGTATAGGCAGCTGTTACTAAAATGTTGAGGCTGAGGAAATGCCATCATCCCTAAAGTGCTTGAGTGAATCCCTGGAGCTAACTGGCCAGCCAGTTTAGCCAAATTAGTACACTCCAGGTTCAGTGAGGGACCCTAACTCTCAAAGCCCATGAAGTTTCAACTCTGCAAAGATAACTACAGGCAACTGAGTAAAGCTAGAAGAGAGATGGCCCTCCCCCTTTTGGTTTCTAGTACCAGATGGTCTACCCTGAAAACATACAAGCAACATTGTATGGACTCAACAGTAATATTTGGGATATATGAATATACAAATACACATATACATGCAATAACAATTGATGAAAAAAGAGACCACAAATTTGAAGGAGTCTGGGGAGGGCTATATGACAGGGTTTGGAGGTGAGGAATAGAAGACAGAAATGTAATTAAAATACAACCTTAAAAATATTATATGTGATAGCATAGAATATGTTGTAGTAAGTATATTAAACAACATTGTATTTTTCGAATTTATTATAGCATGTTATATTTTAATTGTTACACTAATATGATATGTTATAGTACAGTGAAAATAAAAGGGTACTGACAAAAAAAATAATAAAAAATTCAGGTAGGAAACAACTGAGATTGATAAGCTATGGCATATACACACCCATCACAACAACTTATGTACACTTGACATAAACATGTACTCACACACACAAACAGAAACTCGCATAGAGAGATGGAAAAGCTGTATACTGTTGGTATAATTACCATGATAAACCAGAAGTTTCTCAAAAACAGATGACCCAGCAATTCCATATTTGAATTTGCTTGGAGAAAAAAATGACATCAGTATATCTAAGGAATATCTGTGTTCATTTCATTTTAGCATCATTCTTAGTAGAAAAATATGCAAGAACAACTTAAAGTTTATATCAACAAATGAACAGAGAAAAGATCTGCTATATGTTATATACACACAATACAATGTTATTTAATATTTTAAAATGAACAATGCTATGCTAGCCAGGTATGCTGGTTGCATATGCTTGTTTGTAATCCTAGGACTCAGTAGGTAAGAGAATCACAAGCTTGGAGGCAACTTGTACTTTAGTAACTACATTAAGCCGTTGTTTAAAAAATTTAATGAAACAAGGAAATCCTGCCATTTACAGTAACTCTTGAAGAAATAAGCTAGGCACAGAAAGGTGGATGCTCTACTGTACCCTAGAAACAGAGGTGGTGATTGCCAGAGGAAAGCTGGGAAGAAGAGAAGATGCTGGTCTAAAGGTGCAAACTTTCCATTACATGATGAGTACATTCTTGAGGCCTAACTTAAGCCATAGTAATTATCTTTACAGTTATACATTGTAAACTTGAAATTTGCTGAGAAACTCAACTATTGTTACTATACAAATAGCTTATGAGACCATGGCTATGTTAATTATTTTGGTTATGGTAATCATTTCACATGGTACATATCTCAAGAAACTTCATTTTGTCCTTAGAATATGTATAATTTCTGTCTATTATCCTTCAAAACAAAATGTGGAAAATAAACATGAGATTAGAATATATAATCATTAAATGGTAAATATTTACATTTTTAAGAATATTTTGAAAGAAAAAATAATTACAAAGTAAAATATAGGAAAGAAAGAAAAATATATCTACACTGGAATATTGTTTAGTATTGAAAATGGTAACAGTAAATACTCATGCATGCTTTGACATGTAGAAATCCTGAAACTATTTTGCTAAGTGAAAGAAGCCATTGATAAGGTTCATGTGTATATTGATGGTTACAGTCATGGGGAAAGTCCAGGATCGGTCAATCAATAATGATAGGAGGTACATTTGGTGATTGTCTTAGGCTAAGAAGCTTTGTAAGGAAATGGTTAGAGAGTATTCACTGATAAATGTTTTCTCCGGGGATTAGAAAGATATTTGTTATTGGATATTTTATTTATTTGCAATACAGATGTCATCCCCTTTCCCCATTTCTCCTCCCTAGAACCCTCTATCCTATACTCCCTCTTCCTTTATGCTTTTATACCATTTTGATTACATGCATGTATTAAGGTCAGTTCTACGTTGAGGGACTAGCAATATAATAGTTGCAAACAGTCAAGGAACAAGTAATACAATAAACACAAATAGTCAAAGAAAAAGCAAGGCATTAAACACAGTTCCGTGAGCACTCCTGTGTCCCGTGAGCACTGTTTCTAAAGACCTATCAGGATGACCAAAGTATCTGAGCCTACTTCCCTATCCTAGCCCAAGGTCATTTTCATGTCTGAAGCCCACTTCCTTGTTCTAGCCTAAAATTTAGACTTCCGTCTGAAATTACTTCTTTATTCTGGCCTAATATTTAGATTCCTCCCTGAGATTACTTCTTTGTTATAGGCTAAGATTTAGATTCCTACCTGGAATTACTTCTTTGTTCTAGTCTAATGTCAGGTTCCTACTTCCTTGTCCTGGCCAATGTCATATTCCTGCCAAGCAGCCCATTTTCTTGTCCTTGGCCCATGGCAGCTTCTTGCTAAGCAGCCCCAAAGGCTCTCCACCTCTCCCCCTTTTTTTATTTTCTTAACAAGACTAAGCCTGTCTTAGGTCATTCTGATGAGAATGCCTTTATTACCCGTCATGGAATATGCATTATCAAAAGCAATGCACTTCTGTCTTAGGTTGGTAAGTTGATGTGCAGAATCTTACCTGTCCTTGGCTTGCCATCCTGTTAATTTAATAACTCTGTCTGGGAGTCCATTTTCAGGTTCAAGCCATGTACTTTGGCTGCCAACATGTTGATGTTGTTAAAGATAAACTTTAACAGGATGGGCAGGAATAAAAGTATTCTTAGGACAAGAAGGGCTAGCCTGATCAAGCTATATATGCCATTCCTGAGGTTTGACCAAAATGGAAATACTGACCTCAGACCATGGATAATTTTATCAGCATTATCTGTGGCATCAAAGCTCAACAGAGCAGCATTCTTTAAATTCATAATCTCACTATGCAAAGTTAACACACCCAGAGAGGTGTTAGGATTATGTCAAATATCCTACAGATTTCTTTAAACATTTTTCTAATTATAATGAGCATAATTGTGAATTTCAAAAGTAACAATACTCCAATAATATTTGTCATGACACTTGGAATGGCTCCTAACTCTTGACCCCTGAACCTCCTTTGGATAATTTGAATGGGTTATAGAGCATCGTTCTTTGTTCCAGATACCTATATAAATACTTCTGAATACTCAATACATTAGTAACATTTTTTTGCTAGATGGTTAACAAAAATAGTTGTCTCAACTCCTTGTGTCAATGCTATTGCAGAAGCAGTGGTGCTAGCAATTAATTTAATTAAAGCTGTTATACCAGCAATAATCAGGCCCACTACCCTCTTGCTTCTGCTTAAAGCCTAACTCACTTCTTCCAGCACTTTCAAGCTTTTTTCAGCGAATCAAGATTTTCTAATACTTAGGGCAGTAAGACGAAAGGTGTTTGATAGACCCCTGTAACAGACATGCCAGGTTTCAACACACTAACATAATTGGAAATTATACAGTCAATGCAGCTTACAATAAATACTGTAGAAGAGACAAAACCAATTTTAGCTTGACAATTAAAAGAGCCTTGAAACATGTACTAACCCTAGTTTGAAATCGAGATCCTGTCCCAACTTTATCTCTTGCTATTGTAACATAGCAAGCTACAGCTAGCTTCCATCAGGGAAATGCAATTAAAACAACCCTCAGATTCCACCTCACACCAGTCAGAATGGCTAAGATCAAAAACTCAGGTAACAGCAGATGCTGGAAAGGATGTGGAGAAAGAGGAACACTCCTCCATTGTTAGTGGGATTGTAAGCTCATACAACCACTATGGGAAGCCGTCTGGCAGTTTCTCAGAAAATTCAACATAGTATTATCTGATGACCCAGCTATACCACTCCTGGGCATATACCCAAAAGATGTTTCAACATACAACAGGGACACATGCTCCACTATGTTCATAGCAGCCTTAGTTATAATAGCCAGAAGTTGGAAAGAACCCAGATGTCCTTCAACAGAGGAATGGATACAGAAAATGTGGTACATCTATACAATGGAGTACTACTCAGCTATTAAAAACAATGAGTTCATGAAATTCTTAAGCAAATGGATGGAACTAGAAAATGTCATCCTGAGTGAGGTAACCCAATCACAAAAGAACACACATGGCATGCACTCACTGATAAGTGGATATTAGCCAAAAAGCTCACAATATCTAAGATACAACACTTAGACCACATGAAGGTCAAGAAGAAGAAGAAGAAGGAAGACCAAAGTGTGGGTGTTTTGGTCCTTCTTAGAAGGAGTATCAAAATACTTAACCAGAGCTCCCAGGGTTTAAACCTCCAGCCTGAGAACACAAAGGGAAGGACTCATGGCTCCACCTATATAGGTAGTTGAGTGTGGCCTTGTCAGGCATCAGTGGAAGTGGAGGGCCTTATTCCCTGAAATTTTGGGTTCCCTAGTATTGGGGTATTCGAGAGCAGGGAGGCGGGAATGGGAGGGTGGTGGAAGCACACCCTCATAGAAATAGGAGGAGGGGGATGGTGTAAGGGGTTTTGGGGGGGAATGGGAGAGGAGATAACATTGAAACATAAATAAATAAAATACCCAATTTTAAAAAAAAAGCAGATAATGGTTCTGGCAATTGTAGTCTAGCAGTCAAGACTTTTTGTCAACAATTTATTATGGGGATTTCATATAATCCTCAAGGACAAGGTATTGTGGAAGAAGCTGATGGAACTTTAAAAAGATTGGTGAGACATACTGTTGCTGAGACAAAGAATGATGCTGACCTGTGAGCTTGCTGAGTGCCCTAACAAGGGTGACTAGGGAGCTGTATTGGACATATGTTCCTGACCCACCTTTGCTTGACTATATCCCAGATGGGACAAGCTGCCTTGCCTCAAGTTTTTAGACCTTGTGGGATAGAGAATCAAAAAAAGAAATTATGTCTCTTGTATTCTTCTTAAAGATGACCAGCTATTAGGACTCAATCATGTACTGGTCTAGAAATCAATCCAATATGGGAAATAACAGTCTATTTTTGGAAGACTGGATCTAGAAAGATATTCTAAAATGATAAAGATGGCTTCATGTTTCTGTTAGCATACTGAAATTGACTGAATGTGGAAGGCAGAAGCAAGCTGATTGTATGGTTTCCTAGGCAGCCAGGGCTATGCAATCAGACCCTGTCTGAAATTTTTTTTTATTAAATTGTATTTTATAAACATATTGTTGTACATGTGTGTTGTATAATATGAGCATCTGATAGTGTTGGTGGAACTTTTTTTCTACCCTGTACATAGAGATGTGCTAGGCAGACACTTCTCTACTAAGGTACATGCCTAATCCAAAAGATATTTGGTTTTCTTTTAATTATGTGTTTATCTTTCATTTTTATCTGAGCTAGCTTTCAAACTCAGAGAGTTATTTGTGCTGGGTAAGCACTGTCTATGTAAGCTAGGCCCCTAGCCGTTTAGGACTCTTGCATTACTTAGAACAGTTGGTATGTCTAAGAACAAACCATGCAAAGAGATTAGTGTTTTAGGCATATTTATAGTATTAAAGACATAAATGTAGAGGATGTGAGGAGTCTTAACACACTGAAGCATATCATGTAAAAATGGTGTCCTTGATATTTTATTTCTTCTATTTATTTTTTTCATTACCAGCTTGCTCCAAAGATCCCCCCTCTAAAAACACCGCTTCCCAAGGGTTCGAATTACAGCCAGGCCCTCACACTATTTCTGTTGCACTGGGTAATCAGATTCTGGTCCACACATATGTTTGGCATGGGCTTTAACCACTGAGCCATCTACTCAGCTTTTTTTTTTTTTTTTTTCTATTTTCATCCAACCAACACTGTGTTAGAATTAGATTACTCACTGAATTGTCCCTGTTGGGTAAGCACATTATACTATTTGTAATGAAGCTTACATGCTGATAAGCCAGTGAGGAAGAATCAATACCAGAACTTTATAGGTCACCAATTCTGTGACCTGCCTCTTCATTTCACGGATACACAGCTGACCTGCTTGTAAGATGATTAACTCTATGGGACTTCATGAGCCCTTTACCTTGTATGCAATGTGTCCCTAAATGAACAAAATGCTCCGTTTATTTGTAATTTAGTCATTTGGCTGAAAATGCATTTTGTCACTTAAATTAATTCCTTGTATAGATACTACTTAATTTCCCATGTTATTCCACAAATGCTCAACACTTAATGAAGCTAAGTGGAAGCAGTCGTTAGGTAAAAAGTTCAATGCCAACAGTGAATGTGAAAGCTGTTGTCTCATTTCCTAAGGGTCC
Organism: Arvicanthis niloticus; assembly: GCF_011762505.2. Classification (NCBI taxonomy): domain Eukaryota; kingdom Metazoa; phylum Chordata; class Mammalia; order Rodentia; family Muridae; genus Arvicanthis; species Arvicanthis niloticus. The sequence goes on from NC_047660.1 coordinate 74,400,401, forward strand.
TAGGTTTTGTGGTTTGAATGGGGCAGCATTGTCTGTTTTGAGATGAGTCTATGCTTTGGACTCTGGGGACTCACGTGTCCCCTGCACAACCCCAGTTTGGTCCTGCTCCTTTGACTAATTTAAACTCCATTTAAGAGTAGATGTCTTTAAATTGTTTCCTAGACTTTTCTTTGGTAGGTGAAGTGTTTCTTATTTTCTTGAGTATTTTGAAGTGTTCATTCAAAGAACTGAGAAGGATAGCCACTACTCTGTAGCACTGTTAGGGAGTGTGCTCTAAGGCAGCCTTTCCTTTTGCTTACATCGCTTTCCGTTGACTAGATAAATACATAATTTATGTTATGGAAACATGGTTTTGGCCTTTTAAAGAAGCCATTCCTTTTTATTCCAGTGATAAGGGATTTAAATTCTTCTTCTTCAGCATCCAGCAGTGAGTTCAGAGGTGATGATCATTAATATCTTGATCCATTGCTTTTCAGAAAAGATAAGGCTTTTTTCCCATAATGGTTCATTTGTCTGCTTGCTTTATTTCCCACCAGGAGTCACAAAATCCATTTCCTGTGACAATATAATAATTTTCTCAACATCTGATTATAGTGGCACATACACGTGGGTTAGAAAAGAGGAGGAAGACGCTAAGAATAAACACAGTGATGGAAACTATTTTTATATTTGTATTGACTAAGTTAGAAGAACAAATATAAATACTGGATTGCAAAATGCTCTTCAGTATTTTTCTTAAAAATGCCTCCCAGGGACTTCAGCAATAGCTTGGGTTGTAGCAGTACCTGTAACCTCAGCCGTGGGGGGGATAGAGAAAGTCAAGGCTTGTTGGCCAGTAAATATAGCCAGAACAGTATAGCTCCAGTGTGGTAAGAGACCCTATGTCAGTAAGGAAGAGAGCAAGAGGAGACACCCTTAACCTGCTCTGACCTCTGCATGCCTGTCCATGGCTCACATTTACATACTCATGTTCTTGCAAAACATATGGTTACAGTTTGATTACATAGACTCTTTACCTATTTGCCTATACCCTCTTTTTCTCTTCTGGTTCAGAAATAACATGGGTGGGTGTTACATGTATTCTATGCTAAACAAAAACAGAGCAAACAAATTTCTAAAATCAGCTGCTCCTAACCTGGCACATTTTGAGGTTTTAGTAAATGACTTGTTGATAACAATTTAAATGCCATTCATGTATTTTAAATCGGGAGCCCACTTGCTGGCTCAGCAGGTAAGGCTGTGTGCTAAAACTAGGCCACCTGAGTTTGCTCTCCCAACCTATGTAAAGGTGAACAGAGAAAGCTGATTCCCACAAGTCGCCCTGTGACCTCCACATGCGCTCTCTTGCACTCACACCCACAGAAATACACACACTATATTAAAAAAAATAAATATTTTATGATATATATAAATTTGAATATCAGGACTTGTGTTTCTTATTTGTTTCTAAACTGATTCTCTAGTATAAGCTACATAGCTATTCTTATTATGCTGAAAGTGGCTGCAGTGGAGAAGAAGCAACTTGTAGAGTTTGTTCGCACCTGTTCAGAGGAAAGGTGAATTAGTTCCTGAGAGCCCCACCGCTACATAGCCAGTTCCATCTCTGCTCTGCTCTGAGCCATGTAACCTCTCTTAACCTGGGTTTCCTTATTTAGAGGAAGTGCCTGTTGAGCCTTACCTAAATCATAAAGTGAGTGCCAGTAATTGTTTACTGAGAATTCTAGGAAAGGCTAATGGAAGCCGTCAAGTATAAATGAAAGAGTTATAACTGCTTTCCCCTCTCAAGAATTCCAGTTCACACACTGAACCTCTGTTATGAATCTGCCTTTCAAAAAGGGGCTATTTAAATACAGGCACTCAGATTAATCTATAAGATTTTTGATAAGGCTAATTTCAATAGTGAATTAGATTAAGTGATTAGAAGTAAGTTCATAGCCTAAACATTTTTATTGCATCTAAATAGTTAGAAACAAACAGCCTGTTAATCAAAATATAATACACAAATTCTTAATAAATTCAGCCAGGTGACTGCAGAAATGAATGATGTGTACTTTAAAGGGCCTTACCTTTTTTTTTTTTTTTTTTTTTATTACTGATTTAGGACCAACCATTTGTCTAGTCCTCATTCAAACTACTAGGCCTTCTTTACAGCAGAGGGAGAACCATCCTGCAGCTCTTTCTCAGGAGCCCTTCCAGGCAGTCTCACTCTTAAATACTCGTTTTAAATTTCCAAGAGGGAGATATAAGGTACAGCTTTGAACACTCTATTGTAAGTCAATCCATTTTTCAAAGAGAACTTACTAAGCTTGCCAGTAGATCAAATTGTGATATACTAAGGGTGGCTGCATGCGGGAAAATGCCGGGAGATGAGGGTGGTAAAGTCTATAGGGGTCAGAAGGACTTTATATCCCATGCCTCAGAATATAAACTCTATATTCCAAATAGTTGGGAGCCATAAAAATCCTTTTAAGAAGTAGTGAGATCTAAGGCTGTGTTTGGGAGTTCTTATTCCTTTATGGTGATGAATCCAGGTCCATACTGTAAGGATAATTATTAGACAAATATCTCCAGCTAGTCTTTAGTTTCTTACTACATTTAGTTTGGAAATATATTGAAAGACATGTAAATTAGTGACTTTCTCATTTCTATTCTGTGCAATTCAGATTTTCTTGGTGACTTTATTTTGTTTTTATTTATTGTGTATTTTAGTTATATTCTTCTCAGGCAGAAAGGCTGGCCTCAAACTTGCTACCATTTGCCACAGCCTCCCAAGGAACTAGGATAGCTAGGCATATGTAGTTAGTATTTATAGCTTTATGTATTCCTTATTGCTTTTCACAGAAGCAGCTTTGGAGTTCTCCCTTCCCACCCAGCCCACCCCAACCCTGTGCCAAACAACAACTCAAATTTGCTCTCGCTTTACACTTCGCTAATAATTCCTGCCAAAGTCTGAGTTGTTGTTCAGTATTGAAGCAGATGAATTTTGAGCATGCGTTAGGTTGCTTGCACCAAAAAATAACAATTATTTCTATAAAGCATATATTACTGATTGTGTGACTCACTAATAGTGTGTGTTTAGCATGTGCAAATCCCTAGGTTCAATCCCCATTGTCTCACACACACACACACACACACACACACACACACACACACACACACATTATACATGCTCCATATATGCTGGGTTTTGTTTTGTTTGTTGAAACAGGGTTTCTCTGTGTAGCCTTGGCTGTCCTGGAACTCACTCCCATAGACCAGGCTGGCCTCGAACACAGAGCTCCACCTGCCTCTGCTGGGAGTAAAGGTGTGTGCCACCACTGCCCACCCATGCTGATGGTTAAATTTGTAACGGTGCTGTTTGCCATAGTTACTTGAATATCCCATCATAACCGCATGTGTTGTAGAAGCGATAAAGCTGCTATCATAAAGGAAGAAAACCTTCTTCATAGACTTTCTTAAGTTCATTAATTGGGATTTGAATAAGTTGTTAGTTTTTGAGAAGAGACTATCAATAGATAAATATTGGGGAAAGACTGGACAAAAAATATTGGGGCTTTTGGCAAGAGGGATAAATAATAGGACTGTGAGTGGTTTACCAGGAAATGCCTGGGGATGTAAGACTAATTGAAAAGGTTTAACCCCAGATTTAAGCAGAAAAGTTCTCTTCCTGGTACTGAAAGTGAGGACCATTCTCTACTTTGCTGAGGCTGGGATGCAGAGTCTTGAGCCTCAAGGATGCTATCTATGTTTTACCACAAGTTAAGTCACTAGCCCAAGAGCCTTCCTTGTAAGTAGAGAAGTTCCATTCTGAAAGAGTTTATGCCCTGCTTTTTGACAGAAGAAAAATGGGAAATTCTTCTATTTGTTGTTCCTTCATTCTCTTCAACTCAAAAATAATCCAATGTCAAAATGACATGCTCTAGTTTTCTTGGTTATGGATTTTTCCCTTGATAACCATAGTGATAAATTGAAATGATTTTGAAATTGTGGTTGATACTCTATTGTTGTGTTTCTCACCTTAGATTTTACCTCTGTAAAGTAGAAATCATGAAAGCACTTACTTCAAAAGACAATTAACAAATCAATAAAAAATATACAATAGTTCTTAATTAATTGATCTGGCACACAGTAAATGTTTAATGAATAATTTATGCACTCTTAGAGAATCATTTCCCCTAAGAGTATATGTTATAGGGTAGACAGATAGCTTAGTAAAGTACTTAAGGACTTCAATCTGATCCTTGAAATCCACATAAAAAAGCCAGGCATGATAGTGCACACTTGTAATCCCAGAGCTGGGGAGGCAGAGACGGGATCCCTGGGGTTCATTTGCCAGACTAGCCTTAAGAAGGATGGGAAAGGCTGGAGGAAAGATGGATTCATTTCAAGGAACTGACCTGTATCCCTATGGAGACTGGCTAAGCCATCCAAGAACAGTAGGTACCCCAGAGAGGTAAGGGCTGGAGTACTGGCAGACTGTAGGTCTAGGTAGAAGCTGTCTTCCAGACATTGGATTTCTTTTTCTCAAGGAAAGAGTGCTTCCAGATTATCCAGATTACTCGCTTACTAGACATCACCTGATTAGGTGCAGTAATTACATCTGAAAAACGCCTACATGCTTTTGCTAGTGGTAAAAACTGAGATCTTAGCCATAGAGAGAACTGAGTGGATTTTGTTGTTTTGACATGAAGTCTTGTGTATCCTGGGCTAACCTCCTGTGAAGGTGAGGCCATGTCCTGGTCTCATACCACTATGTTGCTGAGGCAGAATAAAAGTGACCTTCCAGACCAGCCTGGAAACAGAGTGCTCTGCTACAGGTGATCAAACAAGGGTGTCATCAAGAGTGCATGTGGTGACTGAAAGTTGTTGGCAGTGACAGCACCATATGGCTTCTGAACACCTGTTTCCCATGACCTCACACAGTACCTCAAAGTGTCTGACAATTGTTAAATAATGATCAAAAGCACAACCGGAAATCAATCCCTTGTATTCATTTGGCATGGTAGTACTTGCAGTCTGAAGCACCATGTCTAACATTCAATACAGTCTGCTCTCCTTAGTGGGCCCTTCTTCCTTTGTAGGAAACTCTTTGAGAGTGAGAGTTTTGCCCTTTTTGATGCTTCGGGGCTTCATAGTGTTGCATTGATTAAACAGTTAATAAATATTGCTTGGTCTAATCATTTAAAGGAATACAAAAGCCATAGAGAAAACTGAGAAAAAAAATCCATCCAAATTTTATCTAATAATCCATGTGTGCTTAGAGGAGCAACCAATGTATTTGAAATGTGTTATATAATTGGATAAAGTGAACTACTTTCTCAGTGCCCTTGATTTTGTGTATTGAAGTTAAAGTTAGTTTTCTGTTGAAACTTTGTAAAGTTTCTCTGCATGGGTATCCATCAACCAACAAGACTTGTTAATGTCTTTTCTGTGGAACATGGCAAAAACTGTTAAGTGAAAAGGAACAGATGCAGTTTTATTCCACCAAGCAATTAAAGTGCATTAGATATTTGTGCTGCTTTTTTATTAATTAATTTATTCACTTTACATTCCCCAACTGTAGCCCCTCATCTTCTCCAAAAATGGGGCACCCCCCCCCGGGTACCAACTCACCCTGGTAAATCAAGTCACTGCAGAACTAGGCATATCCTCTCTCACTGTGGCCATACAAGGCAGCCCACCTAGGGAACAGGATCCACAGGTAAGCAACAGAGTCAGGGACAGCTCCTGCTCCAGTTGTTGGGGGACTCACATGAAGAGCAAGCTACAGATCTGCTACATATGTGTGAGGGACCTAGGTACAGCTTGTGCTTCCTCTTTGGTTGGTGGTTCAGTCTCTGAGAGCCCCAAGGGTCCAGGTTAGTTGACTCTGTTGGTCTTCCTGTGGAGTTCCTATCTGCTCAGCGTCCCTCAGTCTTTCTTCCTAATCTTCCATAAGAGTCCCCAAGCTTTGTCCACTGTTTGGCTGTGGGTGTCTGAATCTGTTTTGATCAGCTGCTGGGTGGAGCCTCTCAGAGGACAGTTATGTTATACTCCTGTCTGCAGATATAACAGAGTATCATTAACAGTGTCAGGGATTGGTTCTTGCCCATGTCAAGTTGGGCTGGTCACTGGTTGGATACTCCCTCAGTCTTTGCCCCATCTTTGTCCCTGCACTTCTTGAGGCAGGACAAATTTGGGTGGAAGGTTTTGTGGGTGTTTTGGTGGTCTTATCCCTTCACTGTGACTCTAGCTCAGACTCCTAGCAGTTAGGGATATGGAGCTTGAAGTGGCCACCTCCCACTTGTTCTGGTTTATGGTATATGTGTGTGTGTATATATGTGTGTGTACATACATACACATATAACATTTTGACATATCTGTTAGGTCAGTGCTCTCCAATATATAGAAATTGCCTTATTTTTTATTCTCTTTCACTTCTAATTAAATGTTAGAAAAATGTCAAAGGAATAACAACAGGATTTGATGTTATACCTCTAAAATTTGTAACAATTGTGACTCTACTTTTTATCTTTTACAGGGTTAAATGAATTTTTACTTGCATTTCTTTAAAAAAAGTCAATTGATAACTTTCTAATGTTTTTTTTCTTTAGTGTATCCTGATTGTGTAACACTTAACCAGTCAGTGATGAGCACATATTTTTTTGTTTAAAGAAAGAGCAAAACCTACCACCCTGAGTAGTCATAGACCTTGTAAATAGGCAGCCTTTGCGGATAGTGCCAAATTAGATAAGGACAAGTGAATCATAGGCAGAGTCATAGTGACATGACCCCTGAACCTTCACCCAGCTGATAACCTGTTCTGAAAGATATCTGTACTCCCCCTGAATACCTATGCTCCTGTGTCATCCCCTTCCCCACATCCTGCATTTTCGTGCTTATAACCCCTGTGTTAAAAAGTAAAAATTATGATTTGATAATAATAAGAATAAAAAAAGAAAAAAGAAAGAAATAACACACAGTGTCCCCCTGGCTCTACTGACTTAGCTTCTAACACTCCATTTTCTTCTTCTCAGAAATACTTTGAATTATAAAACGTTATTGTGGTTTTTGTTAGTATGCTGGGTAAAATAATTTTTTATTGATTTCATTTTAAACTTCAAAGTTTGTAGTGAATTAAAGTGTCCTTCAACATAATTATAGGTCATATTTATTTTCATATTGTAAAATGCTAGTTAATCTGTTGAACATTTTAAAATACTGAATTCCTTTTTTCTGAATTTCATATATGAAAACTGTATTTACATAATTTTTCCCTTTCTCTCCTTCCTCCCACTCTTCCCAACCCCCCATACTTTTTCAATTACATCTTATTATTTAATTATTGTTCATATATGTATGTATATATGTATACTTGTATAAGTATGTATGTATATACAAATACTGATAAATAAAGTATTTTGAGAGAAAAAAAAGAGCAAAACATATTCCATCCCAGTACCTTTATAGTGATTTCATTCCTAGAAAGCTAAACACTAACTTATTGTTTATTTTAGCCAGCAAAATTATCTACAAACCCGATAACTGCATGCAAAGTAGTTTGCTTGCTTTCTGCTATTCCCCATGGAGACTAAAAAGCAGAGCGCCAGTGTGTGGTTTGCTAACTGTTCTTTCCTGGGGAGCACTGACAGCCTCTATTGAATGGTTGTAGGTAAAATGACAATTGCTAACAATGAAAGATGAGTCGTTTCTGTTCTCTGAAATATGAGTAAGAAATTATAAATGAAGCCCTTTCCTGAGGTGACATCCAGCTTTGACATTAATTTTTATCCAATGACCTGATCCATTTTGGTCAACAAATCAGGAAGAGAGGTGGGCGGAGAGATGAGTATGTAGCCAGCCTACTAGAATGACTGACTACATAGGTATTTTATTCCATTTGTCAGAAATTAAAATTTAGTAGTACTGGGCATAAATTAATGCTCCTAAATTAGATAGGAACAGGATTCATATAAGTGGATATAATTAATTCTTTGTAAAGAAGTAAATGTCAGAATAGTTAACTTAGCATCAAAAATAGTGATTACAATAATGACCTTTTTTTTACATTTCTAATTTTTTTGTTGTAATTATTTGAGGGGCATATGCATATGCTGTGGAACAGTTTCAGAAGTCATAAGATAGTTTGTAGGATGTGATTCTCTCTTTCTACGCTGTGTACCCCAAGGATGGGGCTCAGATCATCATACTTAGTTATAGATATCTTTACCTAATGAGCCATCTTGCCCCTACACCACCTTTTTCTTCCTTCCTTCCTTCCTTCCTTCCTTCCTTCCTCCCTCCCTCCCTCCCTCCCTCCCTTCCTTCCTTTCTTCCTTCCTTTCCTATTGATTGATTGATTGATTGATGATTTTGCTATAGACAGTTTAAAATTCAGGGGACTGGAGATATAGCTCAAAGTTTAAGGGCCTTTGGTGCTCTTGTAGAAGATGCAAGTTTGGTTCCCAGAGTATATATTAGCTCACATCTGCTTACTGTTGTTACTGTTAATCTGGCTCCAGGAAAGACAAGGCCTCTATGACCCACTCACACAGACATACATTTACATAAATAAAAATAAATCTATTTTTTAAAACTTTATAGAAGGAGAATTCAAAAGAACAAGATCCATTACATTGATTAAACATTTCACTTTCCTATTTTAGTTGCCCATATTGGACAACAGTATACATGTGATGTGTTAAAAAATTAAGAAAATACCAGCTACCAACTCTGACAAAGTGAGTTTGGTCCGTGGGTCCTACATGATTGAAGCAGTTGTTCTTGGATCCTCACACATGCTCTGAAGTTCACACACACACACACACACACTCACTCACTCACTCACACTCACAGACACACACAAACACATTCACAATTCACACACACATTCACATACACTCACACACACTCACACAAGACAAAGAAAATAAGAATACAAGGTTATGAGCTCACCCCTTTCATTTGGTTCAGTCTAAACTGTTTGTAGATGTATATTTTGGTTTTATGTTCAGAATAACATCCCACTGTGTAGCTCAAGCTGGTTCAAACTGAAGAACTTGTGGTCTTAGCCAGTTCTGGGATTGTAGGAGCAGGTAAAAAACAATTAAGAAAAATAATATAGTTTACCTTGAGAAAATATAGTTTCAGTAAATTTGCAGTAAAAGAAATAGACTGTTAGCAAGAAACCAAGAATGGTCTATTTTAGATGACACGAATGCAGGTACTTACTCTTTCTGTAGATCCACTGCTTCTGTTGGCCGTGTTGGTGCTGGTCACAAGCTTCGCTGCCTTCGGAGTTCTCAATGATTTCCTCTTTGTCACGGAACTTTGAAGTCAGTGGCTAATCAACACATGGGAATATAATGGGAAGAAGTGAAACTAGCTATGCAAGCCTTCTTTTTTATTTTGGCAGTATAAAATCATGAATTTGTAAACATAAAAACAATCCTTGAGATGTATGTCAGGAACTTCATAAATGAGAAACCTCATTTAGTTACAGAAGTAGTAAAAATAAAAATTAATTTGTTTTGAGAAATAATTATGAATAGAAAGTTGTAGGTGAATGAATGCTTACATATTCTGCTCCTGGGAATTTAGTGTTATAAATGAAATACTGTGATTTATTGTGACATGATTGAACCCGACTTCAATCCCAAACCTACATATAGGTAGGTAGAGGGAAATTGACACCACAGAGTTGTCCTCTGACCTCCATTTGTGCACTGTAGCACATTGGTCTATCTAATCCAATTACCAATAATAATAAATAAAACAATATTTTTAAAGCTGATTATAAGTGATCTATAGACAAATTTTTGATTTGTTTCTTGTCTTAGACCACTAAAATTTTTTGGCTTTAGTGTTACTTTAATCTCTAAAATTATAAACTATTATTAGTAGTAATAATAATGAAAAATGAAATGAAAGGCTTTGGTTATAAAAAGAATAGAATAATTTCTGGAAACCTCAGACCTTATAGTCACTCAGTGAGATGTTTTAAATTGCTCCTATTCAGTAGTAACCTTATGTTCTGCTTATTTAAGCAAACCATCATTTAATATATAGGTTTACAATAAAGCGTCATTTCTTAAAGATCCAAGGAACAACTGCTTATGTCCAGATATTTTATTGAAATCTTTTAGAGGAAATCCAGCTAACAAATGTCCAATTTGCTCACATTTATGACAAAAGTTGACACTTGAGAAAGGCCAAGACCTCATGTCCCACCTTCTGACAATGTCTGCAATTACTTCAGCTTGGACTGATCAATATTTGATCTTTTTCCCTGTCATGCAAACATGCTACCTTGACTCTACCTCTCTCCCTTCCTTTTGGATAATTTACAACCATGTGAGAATGGTTCAATTTGTTTGTTCTCTTTGGCCTGAAGCCAGGGGTCTCTTATTAGTATAATGAAGTTCATTGATGTGAATTTGTTGATCTCCTGGGTAGCTTTTCACAAATTTAAGGCAATTAAATCTTTATATGACATTTCACTTGGCGTGATTAGTAGTCTTTGAGTGAGTTTGGCTTTTATAAATTACTTCATCATTTTAGGATTATTTCCTTCCCTGTTTTCTTGCTTCTTCTAACCTTTAAAGTTTCATTTAAAAAAAATAAAAGTTGGATATGACCATTTCATTAGTCATTTTTATAAAATATAACAATTCATAAACTTGTAATTCACTAGCTAGTCATATTTTAATTAACACGGTTTTAAAGAACTAATTAATTTTTTGATTTTATGTGTTAAGAGTTGTTTGTCTTAAGGTTGTCTTCTTCCAGATAGAAGCCCTACTGAATTTAGGAAGTAATGACAATGTGGAGACTTGAATTTAAACATTATTAATTTTTTTTAAGTAAACCTTTAAAAGATAGATTTTATTTTGTTGCATAGAATCATAGTAATCTCAATATCTTCTCACTGCTAACATGTTCTATTTGGGGTCCTGTCACAGTTCTCTAGCACATTAGAAGAAAAATTGTCTAAGAAATGTCACCCCTGTCTAAAATGCAGTACTTCCAAATTAATAAGATAAAGACCTTTACTCAACTTGGGTGTGTTTATTGGAAATCATTGCTACCATTTATTTTATTCTACTTTTCGTATGTTACAAACATGATTACAAGTACACCACATGAACATAGACCTTCAAGAGCTCCCTGGGACTAGAGTAACAGGAGGAGAGTGAGCCTCCAAGTGGATGCTGGGAATTGAACCCAGGTCCTCTGGATGAGCAGTCAATAAAACACACAGGGTCACTTCTTACGTAAATATTATCTCTCTAAGGTCTTTCTGAACAAGGAATAAACAGACAGAATTTACTCAATTCAACTTAACTATAAGTATTCAAGTATACTTGTGGAGGAAAAAAAACAAAGAAACCTGAATCAAGCAATATAACTGAATCTATGGCACTGACAAACTAAGAACAACTGAAACAACATTTAAGGGGGAATAAAGAAATGGTATTGAGGCTGGAGAGATGGCTCAGCAGTTAAGAGTGTTTTTTAAGAGTGTTGGAAGGTGCCAGGCTTTTTGTGGAAAAAGTCTGTAAAGAAGAGCTTATGCCAAAGAGAAACTGAGGCAAGAAATCAGATATATGTCTTAGGTTCTGAAATGTAGGATCATCCTTAACTACATAGTAGGCTCTGGTCTGTCCTGTGATAAATGAGACTGTGTCTCAGAACAAACAGAAAATAATAATCAAAAAATTTTTGTTGGAATACTCACTTTTCCTTTCCCTCCTTAGCATATGGTGAGATGTGATTCCCCCCACCCCCCCAAGTTATATTACATGACAAAAAGTTTTGTTTCCAGACAGTTTGGAAATACAAGGATAGATCAAATTGAACAGGTCTCTTTTCTTCACTCTGAAACAAAACCATTATTTATGAGCCATTTTTTTTTTCATTCCAGGAGACATGAGTTGAAGTAGACACAGTTTGGAAACTATTAGTACTGAAAATAAAAATCAATTCTCTGCAGTGAGGGACAAACATTTTTGGTAAACCTGGGCCCTTTCCCTCCTTGCTTCATTGCCCTCCCAACCTCTGCTGTTACGTTGCCTCTGGTGACTTGAAGAGAAAAGGTCATTTCACACCTACCTTCTCACTTCTGCTCTTGTACCATCACCTTTTTAATCTTCCACCAGGAATATTTTTGACATGTTAAACCCCTTTCTTAAATAGATGCCACTCTATTTTATTTTCAAATTTCAAATAAAAGAGGGACTTGAATTTGCAGGTTTGTTTCTGTCTCTGACTGTTCCTCTGCTCCAAAGAGAAACCTACAAGGGCATCTGTCATAGAGCACGTTTCAACCTGCATCTTTAAGTTTCCTATAAAAACAAAAAAACAAAAACTCCTTGTTGTATACCTTTATATACTAAAAGATCCTCTGGGCAAACTATGTGCACTAACCACACAGAGACACGCAGACCCTCCCCTGTACACACGTGAACTAGGTGGAACTTGGGGAGATTGTGATTGAGGACACTGAGTTCTGAAAATGTAGTTAGTTTTAAGTTCAGGACAAGTAGTTTAATGTGTCTGCCAGATTTTACCTTGCTGCTTACTGTGTACCATTTAGACACTGTGCAGGGACAAAGGAGAACTGCCCCTAACAAATATGGAATCTCCGAAGTTCTTATTTCTGCTTTTCCTTTTTGATACTCTGAGATGACAGGACCTGATGTGGACATGCTAATAAGATGTTCCTTTCCATGAATTACAAACAGCTTGAGAAAATATTTAAAGGAGAACTGTAGTGATTCGTCCTGGTAATCTTCTTTTTACTGAGAATGTCTTTGTCAGAAATTATGTCATCACAATGGCCTGTTAGCCAGGAAGTTCTGTCTAGCAGATGAATGGATGTGAAGTACTGGGTTTCTAATAAAAGACACTATTGTAATGCTGAAATACTATTTCCAAGGCTTGCCAATTTTCTGTCTTTAAATTTATAGGACAGTTCTGTGTTTAAGGCATACTTAAGAGTAACTCCTTAGAGTAAAACAACTAGAAACTTGAGAAACCAGAAATAGAAAATGACATTTCCTTTCATGGTGCCATTTAAATTCCCAATTTCTCCAGGTTCAGCTGCTATATACTTGTTCCTTTGTCTCAAAAATAGTAGCAGTTTTTTTAATATGAGCATATTTCTTTCTGTACCATTTAGCATCTGTTTTTATCTACTCATAGATGCTGTTTTAACATTCTTACCTTCCTGGTTGTACAGCTTCCATAACCCATGGATGAATGGTCAGAACAAAAGATTTGATCATTCTTGTGAGGAGAAAGCTCTGACAGTATTAATTACATTTCAGTTAATTCATTCACTGTGGCTCAAATGTGGCATATTTTAGCTATCTGACCTTTTCCTTCTGTGACACTAGGTCTGGTTTTATTTCCAATGAATAGCTTACATATATTCCCTTACGATAGCTTTACACATAGTAGGTATTCCGTATAACTGATCATGGGCTAAGGATATCTCTCCTGCTGTTCCATCTGCTTCCTGAAGTAGATTTGTTTTAATGGACACCAGACTATACAATTAATAGTGACCTCAGCGTGCATATGCAATATATAAAAACACTGAAAACTTTGAAAGACCATTTTGCAATGCTACTCCCCAAATCTAACAAATAATAAAATATCTTATCTGTACTAGGGTTTTATTATACAATGACAGCTTTTTCATGTGCTGTATTATAGCCTGTTAACTAAAAATAAATGGGTATTTAAAATGGAAAATGAAATTACACTGTTGCCTGAAATATCTTAACTCAGGTTTTATTACAGGTTACATATGGTATCTGTTAGATCTTTGAGTCTGTGTTGGTTGTTGAATTATTATGTGGATTAACTGTTGCATTTGAAAGTTCTTGACTTTAAAAGCATATGTCTGTTTTAAATCTTACACAAATTCCTTGCAGGTTTTGTGAATGGTCTAATCCCTTTTTTGTATTTCCTTTTTTGTTTGTTGATTTGTTTTTTATACCAGAGCACAAAGTCCTCAGCAACAGCAAATACAGTGCACTACTTTGGATAAATATCATTAGTAGAGTGTTTTAATTACAAGAGCCTCTAAGCTGTTGACCTAGTATAGAATATAGAAACAGTTATATGGAGAGATTAAGAAATAGTTTATAGACTATCAGGAAAAAATATTTTCTCCCCATCCTCCTAGGAGAGCTAAAACTGGCCTTGAGAGTGTTTCCTAACCACTTCTCTAAACTCCTAAAATCAGTCTATAGAGGAAGAGGGAAAGAAAGAAAAACAGTTTGATCCATAATCAGATTTTCTTATAAAACTTACTACTGAAGTTTCTGGAAATGATTGAATAAGTAGTTAACATTTTCTATTTGATTTTTTTTTAATCTAGATATTTTTGCATGAGAGTCTTAACAGTTTAGTCACAGTGAACTCACTCAACTTCAGAAAGAGCTGAATGAGCCAGCCTGTGGCAATCACACAATCAGCATTCACATTTCAACTCAGCCTTGCTCTGGTCTTGGGTTGTAGATTTAGTCAGCTGTCTGGGATTAAAAGTGATGTGGTTTTGTAGGGCTCCGTAGCTTGTCGCACATTGAGCTCTCCCTGCAGACATGAATTTCTGTGAATGAGGGGAATAAGCTACAGGAAGGACAGAATATTGATTGTTACATATACACGTAGGAGAAAGGTGACTCTTGAATAATATTTAGAATAAAGCAGAAGTTTAACTTCTCTATGAGTCAGAGATTTGTGGATTTGTACAGATCTCAATATCCTCTTCTAGAATTCTGAAATAGTGATGCCAAGTTTATTTAATTAGCACAGAAAAGTAAAAGTCTTGAGAAATTTCTAAGCGATTATTTTATCTTTGAATGTTTTGGTTTTGTTATTTTAATATTGAACTCTACCTGCCATTTTCCAGACTCACTAACGGTCTGTTAGGGGTAAGTGGCCTCTACTGCTGCTTCTGCTTCCTAGTAGCTGTTGAGGACCAAACACAAATCTGTGTGGTGTTTGTTGGCAAGCATACAGCTTGCTTTGTTTTCTTCCTTACAGTAGGGCCAGACTCGGGGCTCTATGTGATTTATTAAGAGTCTATAATTAATGTTAGGTAAGAAGACAGTGAATTAGCTTACTGTATGCTTGTTGTTCTTGTGCCATGAAAGAACATTGCCCAAAGGTTTAGTCATATTTTCACTAACTATACACATAAGGTGTTATCTGTCTCCTTACATTTAAAGTGTGCATGAAGTTAAATATTTCATATGGGTAATTCAGTTACTATATATTGTAACTTCATTAGCTACTAAAAATATTCTCTTAACTAAAACAAATGGAAACTATCACCTTCAAGGTTTTTTTTTTTTTTTCAGAAATACTGCCTTAAAAATACATACTATACTAGATAGTTATAGGATCTATAGAGACAAATTAAACAGAAAAGCAGAGTTAAAACATTCTCAGGCCTAGAGAACAAATGATTCAGTTTCAGATAGAAAAATATGTTACAAGAAGGTGGTGCCTAAATTGAAATTTCAAGAAAGAAGTCATGCACATATTAGAGAGAACAACTATCTGGACATGAATAAATAGCACGCAGCCACTGTGCCAGGAGCTTGGGAACATGTTCAAAAACAACATGGAGGTTAATATGGCGAGGGCAGAATGAGCAGTGAGAAGGTATAATTGTAATCAGAGACACCAAAGGTTAAGGGAAATGTTAAATAATACTTTATAGACCATTGAAAAGCTGTGTGTGTGTGTGTGTGTGTGTGTGTGTGTGTGTTTCATTCCCAATGACATTAAAAATCATTAAGAGGGGTTTTCACATTCTATGTAGACAGACAACTGAGTAGGGCACAGGTTAATAGTAGGAATGAACTTGGAGGTTATGGCAGCAGCCCAGGAAAGGGTCTGATGGACTGAGAAATGGCAGTGGTTGCAAGGAAGAGCAACCAGATTCTGGGAACCTCTTACAAATACATGCAATAAGCTGACTACTAGATTGGATGTGGCTCGTGAGAGGAAGGAGCGGAGTGAAGGATGAAACTTCCATTAACTTAGAAGGGGCAAATGGGAATAATTTGGTTTGGTTTTACATAAATTGTGGGAAGATTTATTCTTATATCCTAGTGTCCCCTAGCTAGTATTTTTCCCATTTTCCCTGTAATACATAAGATATGGGTATTATTGACTAATTTAAAGATGTGTTTTTGTCCCAGACTTAATTTAGATTTAAAATTAAGCCACACCTATAATAAATGAGTTTCAAGTTCACTCATTTTCTTATTCATCTACTTAATAATGAATTATGGAGCACACCAGTGGAAACAAGGTTCTTTTCTTAACTTTTTACAAAAACATCTATAATGTTTTCTGTCCTGCTAACATATTTGTGTCCCCTCCCCCCTACTTGGCAAGCCTGTTTGAAAGTGTAGTGTTACGTGTTATGTCATGGGTATACTGGAGCACATGTGTTCAATACAGTTCATAAATGGAAGCAGCTGGTTTCCTGTGCTGTTAGGAGAAGGTATGCACACAGCTGAGACCCTCAAACTTTAAAACTCTCTGGGTTCCTTTTCTACCTTATATAAACTCATGCTGTGGTTTCAATTAGTTCAAACGTGTAACCAACTACCTTAATGGCTTAAAAAATTATTTTGTTTCAATTCTTAAACAGCCAAGTGCAGTTCATTTTCTTTCTCCTGCCCACAGTCCCTAACTCCCCAGCATACCTCTACCAAAAGAACATGACACCTTTGGTCTTAGTTTTCTAGTCGGATCTGAAAAGGCCCTGGCAATGAGGGGAAAAGTTAGCATCTCAGAGGGGAAAGCTGAATTCATACACAGGAACTGCAGGATTACTTTGGCGTTTTACTAGTCCCCTGTAACACTAGCAAGTCCCATAAATACCTAATGGAAAAACAGCAGAAAATGAGATCTGCAGCAGCCTTTGGAGATCGAATTTATGTTGCTGAACATTTTTTTGAGGTTGAGTGTAAAGGTCAGAAGAAAGTGGATAGATTAAAGTTGCTGATTTTTGCAAACTTAAGGCCACTTTTAAAGGTTTCTCTTTCTGTAGCATGAATGTTTCAAGATAAATGGCTTTGCTTCATTAGCTGAAATGTCATGTCTTCATTTAATGTCTGTTACCTGGGACATTTGATGATTTCATAGTATTTATATACAGTAAGTAAAATCCTCAATTCATTTTAACAAATGTAGACATATTTATGAAATAATTAATCTTCCCAATAACATAAATTTGATGAATGAATAAACATACATATTTGTATTGATATAATCTATGAATTTGAAATTACTCATTTTAGAATTTAGAACTTATATAGAATGAAATAAAGCTAAAAATGTCTCTTTTACAAGCATAGGTTCTTGGTTTGGCAATGTGATTGTAACCTTTTCCCCAATTATCTTGTCTATTACACTTTGACACCAAAGGTGAGTAACCATAAAAAAGAATAGTGGCATCCTGTGTCATTGAAACATGGCTCATGAATGCTTTTACTGGCTTCTTTGCCTTCTGAACAATTTTTGAACACACTATAATTATCCTGAGGCTTGTATGGAAGCTGTGAGTTACCACACTACTTGATAGTGGTAGGAAACAATAACTCACATTTCTAAGCATCTATCATGAAATGATAGTAACAGTGAACCAAAAATGTATTCATCCAAGTCTGTGTTACATGTGTATCTTCAGAACATTTTTCCTTACTTTGATTTCATAGTACAGACTGGAACGTGAACTTAAGACCTAGAATACACAAAACATTAGATGCAACTGTGACTTCCATGTTTGCTGCTATACAATATTTTCTTGGAAATTAAACGTGATTTTATAGTAAAGTGAGGATGTGTAGAATAGTGTCCTTTTATGATGGTTAATAATTATCATTAAATCTGTTTTTCTCTCTAGAAAATGATGTTACTAGTAACTCATCTGTAATTCCTGTTTTTCTTTCTAAATTCTTTTAGAAAAAGATTTATGAATAAAGTATTAATTTTCAATTTCTTTTGTACTTAAAATGATACATTAAGCTGAGCATGATAGCACACATCTTTAAACCAGCACTCAGGAGGCAAGGCCAGCCTGTTCGACAAAGCATGTTCTAGGACAGTGAAGACTGTGACACAGAAAAACTCTGTCTTGAAAAAACAGTGTGTGTGTGTGTGTGTGTGTGTGTGTGTGTTTAATGTTTAATATATATTAAATGTTTAACATATATCAAATGACCATTGACCTTTGAATTGTATAATCACAATAAATTTATTAATTTTCTATTGTAGTTGATACTTTAGGTCCATCTCTGTTAATTCTGCCAACCATAATGTTTGCAAAAATCTGCAGAGTTGTGGGGATAGAGAGCTTGCCTAACATGTAGGCTATGGGTTCAATCCCCAGCACATATACACTTATCCATCATGTAAGCACACAACACATGTGCACACATGGTAAAGAAATCTTATTTCTCTTTAGTGCCAGCTTTTGAGCATACCAGGTTATTTTGAATTTCACCCATATTCTGCAATTCCTTATTCTCACTACAATTTATTGCAGTGATTCTCAACCTTCATGATACTGTGACCCTTTAATACAGTTCCTCATGCTGTGGTGGCCACTAACCATAGAAGTATTTTGTTGCTACTTCTTAGCTGTAATTTTTTGTACTGTTATGAATCATATTGTAAATACAGGATATAGAAATATACAGGCTATCTGATATGTGATCCCCATAGGGGTCACGAATCCCAGATTGAGAACCCTGATTTATCGGTAGTTTCCTCCTTTTGGCATATTGTCTTTTATTACACTGTTAAATACAACTATACTTTTCCTTTAAAGTGCCCTTTCCAATTCAGTCCTGTTTCTAATCAAGGGTCTCTTGTGGGCAGTGATCCTGATTGGGAAAGAGGGAGAAGATGTATTGTAGTTAGTACTATTAAAAGGCCCATAGGAAGGGACAGGGATGAGAACCTTAGGTCTCCTGGAGGGTCTTCCTCCTGCCTCCCTCACAAAAAGATCTTTGCTCATTTTATGGGCTACTTTTACTTTTGTCTCAAGGTTTGGATTTGGGAGGTTTTGTTTTTTGAGATTGGCACACATTTTGTAGCCCAGGGTAGCCTCCAGCTCATGAAGGAGTAGCCCCAAAACTCCTTTATAGTTTTAACAGGTTTGCAACCTCCAAACATTTAATTGTTAATGAGTTATTGTGAAATATTTAGATAGCTGTTAAAATGTATTATTTATCTTCTTTGTCCATTGATTGGAGGCTATTTACCTTGGTTTTGATATAGCTTCAAGTGTATGTATATACATACACATTTACATGTTTACATTTGTGATGGTACACCAGCATATTATGTATTCATACACGCACAGGTCAGATGTTGGTGTCAGATATCTTCCTCAACTGCTGTCCACAATGTTTTTTAAGATCACCAATTTGGCCAGACTAACTGGCTAGCATGTACAAAAAAAAAAAAACTTTTGTTTCTTCTGACTCCCACAACATTGGGATTACAGGTCTGAACTGCCACACCCAGCTTTTTTACATGGATGCTGGGGATTGATGTCAGGTCTTCGTGCTCATGCAACAAGCACTTTGTGGACTGAGCCATTTTTCTTGAGTAGATTGGGTATTTTCATTTATTTTTGTATTTTTTTAATTTCCTTTTTGAGATAGGGTCTCATTTTACAGTCAATCTAGGGTGGTCTTTAACTTATACTGTAGTACAGGCTGACCTCTGCCTCACAGGGATCCTACTGCTTCAGCCTCTCATGGGATTATATGTATGAAGTACTATGCCCAGCTCAGTAAAAATAGTTTTAGAATGAATGCTTTTGTTATGTTTTGGTGCTGGAACAAGGGTTACATGACAAATAGTTTTCCTCTTATAAAAATGAAAGGTAAGAAGCTGGAGAGATGGCTCAGCGGTTAAGAGCATGGCAGTTCTTCTAGAAGACCTGAGTTCAGTTCCCAGTACCCACACTGAACAGTGCACAGATATCTGTGGACTCTGTGGGATCTGACACCCTCCCCCTCCATGGGCATATACATGGCATATGCACAGAGACATAAATAAGAAGACATTAATAAGATTGTCACTAATGTCCACTGTAGCTCTGAAATTGTATGTCTATGATTTTTAATATTTTAATATGGAAATATTTTAATAATACATAAAAATTCAATATGATTGCAGAGTAAACTCATGAGCCTATTACCTCTCTTAACATATTATCAATGTTAATATTGTAATCACTTATCATTTTATAATTTAGACTAGGTATAGCAGCATATACATGTAATATATTTTTGTTCTAAAAGATAGTAAGAAATGCATAATCAGATTACTATCCTGGTCATTTAAAATAGAAAATTGAGTATGACAAATCTCTTGCAATTCAAAGATCTTTCAATTATTCTGTATCTGTTTTTAATATTTCCCTATTGGCCCCCATCCTCTCATGGGTGAGGAGAAGGAGAAGAAAGGACTCTGAGGGGGATCTAGAGGAGGGCAGTGTTTGGGACATTACTTAATTAATTAATTAACTGATTCAATATCTCCCTCTTGGTTCCATCACACAGCTCCCTGCATCCACTATTCTTCCTAGTCTTTCATTCTATGAATTTGATTATTTTAGATATCTCATGTGGAGAGAGTCAAATTTATCCTTTAAGATATGGCTTATTTCACTTATAATGTCATCAGGATTGTCTGTGTTGTGATGTACGATGAGACTTCTTTTGTTCCCCACTTTAAGGTATTGAGGAATGGGTCTACTGCTTTGCACACACCAGACAAGTACACTGCTGCTGCATGATGTTCCCAGTCTGTTTTTCACTATGAAAAAGAGTCTCACTAAGTTGCTGCCCTTGAAGTCACTCTATAACCCATGGCAGCCTTTGCATGTGGGCTCCTTCTGCTGCTTCAACCTCAAGAACAAGACATGGCCTGGAACCTCCTACTTTTCCTTATGAACATTATTTCACTGTTTCTACATAGTTCACTTTCTTTATCCCTTTGTTGGTACAACATTTAGATTTCTATTCCCCATCTTAGCCATTTTGAATAATCTTGCAGTGAGTACCCACATGCAGATAGCTCTTTAACATCTTACTTTGTTTTGAATATATGAGATTGCCAGACCACATGGGAGAATGTTTAAGCAAATCTTTGTGCCCCCCCCAATCTTATTATTTGTTTGAGTGTTATTGTTCTTAGATTTGAGCTGCCTTGTTTTTGTATGAAGTATTAGTTCTAGTTTATGAGTTACCTTTTCCCTCAGTTGGTCATGTCTAGTGTCAAACCGAAGCTTGATGCACTTCCATTTGACTTATGTTTGCTTCTCATCTACTTCTAGTTGCTTTCAACACTATTTTTTGGTATACATTTTATTCTGCTCCTGGGTTACCACATTTATCCCAAGTATGTTCTTCATTTTTATGACTATGCATTTGGTTTTTGATTTTGTACACATACTCCTGTGGAGGTCAGAAGGAGAGTGTTTCATCACTTGTAGCTGGAAACCATCAGCTAGATGGGAGCCAAACTCAGGTCTTCTACAAGGGTAATGTATATTCTCTGAGCCATCTCTTCAGCCCTTATTCCATTCCTTTCGATGCTATTATGAATACAGTTTTCCCCCTTATTTTTCCTTTGTTTCTTTTTCCTGTTCTTTCTCTGGTGTTTTAAAAGTCCCACTATCTTGCTCAGGCTGGCAAATGGTCCTCCTATCTCAGCCTCCTCTGCAGCTAGGACAACAAGCATACAACATTATGCATCTTTGAATGTTTTTAGGGTCAGTTTATATACTATAATTTTACTGAATTCATATATTTGTTCCAACAAGCTTTTATGTGTGTATTCAGTTGAATTTTCCACAAGATGATGCCATCACTTCTCAACCTTTTTATTTGGATACTTTCCTTCCCTCCTCCCATTTTTTTTTTTTGTTTGTTTGTTTGTTTCTTCTCTTCTTTTCTCTTGTTTGGCCAATTCCTTTTGGCATTGTCTTCTAGGCTGTGGTGAATACCAGTGGGAATCCTTGCCTTCCTTTTTCCAGATCTTAGAGGGAAAGGCTTTCAGCTTTCTTTGAGTGTGCTACCTGGGCTTTTGTGATGATGAGAAAGTTTGCTTTGATGTCAACATTTTTAAGGAATGCATTTTTATGGGCTTGAAATATTTCTTTATATAGCCCAGGTTGTACTTCACATTTCATTCCCCAAGCTCTAGGATTACAATTGTGCACCATTTTGTCTATGTATCTTAAAATAATTCATTTAAAAATTAAATTATTCCTCCATAGTAGCTATATACCAAGTGTTCAGTACACATTTATGGCTAATAGCTACGACCCTGGACAATAACAGGAGCATTTCTATCGTTGTCAAAAGTACTCTGATGTCAGAAGAACAACACCTGACAGTCTTTTTCTGTATCCTGTTTTGTCATCAGTATCCTGACTCAGTCAATACCACTTGTAGAGATATTACAAAGAAGTCATCTGGGTTCTTCAGCCAGCTTTTCCTGCTGTTCACGTCTTCCATAACTGTGGAGCCTCTTCCAAACTACAGTGACATTGATCATTAGTGTTTAAATAATGTCCCTTTTCTGTTCCAGTATCCATTCAAGGATGCCACTTGGCATTTAGTTGACATGTTGCTATGGCTTTTCTCTTTAACAACCTTGACATGTATGGAAAATAGTTTGTAGACCATCCATCAGTTTGAGTTTGTTGTCTCTTGTGATTAGACTGACCACGTGGACCTGATGATGAAGTTCCATGGAGTGATGTTTCCTACTGGGAATACAGACTCCAGGCTTGTCATTATTGATGTTAATCTTGATCATCTCTTGAAGATGGGATCTGTCGGTTTACAGGGAACACTATAAAATTCCCTTTTTAGTACAGTATTCATTAGAAACATCTGTTAGGGAAACGGGGCCTAAGATCCTTTCATTTACAGCCTTCCATTTGCCAAAGGAACTGCCATAATCCCTTCAGTTGTTCAAATACCTAATAGCTTTCCCCTAGGCTTGCCTCACCCCTAAAATATATACATCGCCTCCCAAGGTCACCAAGTTAAGCTCCCAACTCCAAACATGTAAATCTTAGGGGAACAAACGGTCCACAAATTATAGCACACTATACATACAAACGTCACTTTTAAGAAGATCATAGGACTAATTGAAAATGAGATTAATAGGGGTTCTAAATTATAACTTTGGGGTTTCTTCTCAACCTTTTGACTAAGATTAAATGCATGTAACTTTGGATAATATTTCTCGAGCTGGATACAAAAAAAGTGTAATGGCAGAGACTAATTAATTGTAAGACAGACAATGCCCTTCGAAGATCAGAAGCCATGCCACTGAGTAGAAGATGAGTGTAACAGGACTAACCAGGAAAGAATTAGTGTACATAAGATGCAAAGAAGTTCCAGAAGTCAGTATGAAAAAGAGAACACAGAATATAATTAGTCCCAGGACAGCACCAGAAATTATACATTAGAAGCTAATATCTATTAAACTAATGAGCTGTTCTGCTCTATCAGAGAAATGCAAATGAAATCAGCAGTGAGGTGCCATTTATAACAATTAGTTGATAAAAATTGTAAATGTTGTCCAATATTAGAAGTAATAACCCTTACATACTTTGGAAAACACGTTGATAATTGTTTATTAAAACTAGATTTTTTATTTCCCACTGTCTAGAAAATTTTGTTGCCTTTGGGATTTATATTTAATATCTAGAACTTAATCTAATAAACTATGAACAAGGCTTCTGCACAGGAAATCATAAACATAATTGAGATAAGTGGGAACTGAAATAGAGATGAATTTTTAAGATGGCTCTTGATTAGAAGCCTCAATATTATAATGACTCAAATTTGTCAGCTTTCAAATTAATCTGTAGACTCAGTGCAATTCTAATTAAAAACCTAATAAGTGGTATGTTGAGAAACTAATTCTTAGATGCTCTTGGAAACTCAGAGGCTTGACAGTAGCCAAGACCGTCTTAAAGAAATACATGATATAAGGAATTCCTTTACTATACATTGACTGTTCCTAAAATTGTAATAATGACATTGTAACATCAAGACCATAAAAATAGTGGAACCAAATAAAGAACTTAGAAACAACAGACAGCTTCAGTTTTGAATAATATATTAAATGTGCAACCTCAATAAATGTTTAAACTATGAATGATATTCTAGAATTAAGAATTCTATTCAAGAATGTGTTATATGCTTTCATTCAAATCTTACTTTCTTAGAAGCCAGAGCATTACCATTTGTAAGGTCAGTTGTCAGTTCAGAGTCCTCAAATGTTTGTCTCACAGGGTTCTTCAACCATGAAGGCTCTTGGGTATCTATAAAACTACTTCCCAAGGTCATGGTGAAGGCTAGAAATACTAGGTGTAATCCTGCATGTACATGCTGTTCCTTTGACAGTGGGAATCTCTTATATGTTTCTTGGAAACACAAAATGGAATTTGATTCTTGGACATTTTGTGATTCAGATCTGTGTGCACTCTGTATTATGCTTATCATTTAAGCATTTATTAGCATAGTTGCCATTGAGTTTTTAGGTTCATCTCCTTATTCCAAGAACCTCCTCAATGATGATTTTTTTGGTGTGGGTTTTGTAAAGTCCCTGTGTTCATAAGTGTTCTTCTGAACACTAATTATCATAGCATTATAAAAACTAAAGCCTTTGAGTCATTGATATTCTAACAAGACCTGTTATAATTAATTACAGAAAGTGATTAGAAGATTCTGCTCTTGTGCTGATTGATTTTTCACTTCAGGATGAATGCTTGACAAAAATAGTCAAATACAAATAACGATAGCTGTCTCCATCCAAGGATTCAACCATCTGAGGATCAAAAGTAATTTTTTAACTTTGTCTGTACTAAGCAAGAACAGTATATCATTTTGTATCATTCTCTAAACATAGTGTAACTACTTTTTATATAGCATTTGTTTGAGTTTTTTTTTTAATGTGATGTGTAATCTGTGTATCACATACATACTAATATCACCAGGGGCTTGAAGGGGGTATCTTATCTCCTAGTACTGGATACAGGTAATGGCCAGGTTCAGTTCCCAGCACCCACATGCACAGCTCACAACCACATGTAACACAGGCTCTGGGGGTCCAGCATCCTCTTCTGGCATCTCTGGACACTGGAAAATATGTCCACATACCAACAAACAAGCATACACACATACATATGATTAAAATAAGATAAATATTTTGTTCAAAAATCATTTCAGCTAAGCAGTGCTTATAATGACTAACTACATTTTTCTTTTACAAAGGGAATGTGATTGATCAACAGTCACTGACTCAATATAGTGTTCTAATAAAGACAATATGACTCCAGATTACATACAAGGAGAAGTAACAAGTGTTGCCCATTCGCATTCTTTCCCAAAATCCTTAGCATGGATTTGATCATAAGGAAAGCTTCAGACGATCTGCACTTAGGAGTATTTCTACAAGAAAGTGGCCACCTTGGACATGCTGCTCTGCAGAAGATGTTGTCAATAGAAGGCATACAGGCAAGGAGGATACTCGGTCTTTGATTTGAACTACATCCAAAGATTTCAAACAGAAGAGACTATCTGCAGAGGACATTTTTTAAATGATTGGAAAGAATTTCAATAAAACTGTACTGTATAATTATAGCACTACTGTAGTGATTTGTATTTATTTAGGGAAATTAATGTAGTATTTGGAGAAATGCATCAACTAGATGTCTGCAACTAATTTTCTAATGTCTTGAGGGTAAAATGTCCACATACGCAGGTGCATGCTGTTGCATAAAATGTGTGACAGTTAATTGGCCAAGTAAATTGCCAAGGTAAATTGCCAAGTGTTCAAATATTTTATTTTCTATAGGCTTGGTGTTTTTCAAAATACAAAATTACAGAGAGAAACACATTTTTAAATATAGCCGTAGTGGATTAATAACATTAAATTTGTTTTTCATTCCTTCTGTGGGTTTTCATAGACAGCAGGCATTTTTTTTCCTGCCCTTAAAATTAATTTTCTAAATTTCAAATGCAGGAAAAAGAGGTATCTAAGTAGGATTTTTCTTCTTTTTTTCTTTCTATATATGTATGTATGTATGTATGTATGTATTTTTGGGTTTTTTTTTTTTTTTTTTTTTTTTTTTTTTATTTGAGACTACATTTCTCTGTGTAATAGTGTTGGCTGTCCTGTACTCACTTTGTTGACCAGGCTGGCCTTGAACTCGCAGAGATCTACCTGCCTCTGCCTCTGGAGTACTGGTATTAAAGGTGTGCACCACCATAGCCAGCCTCATTTTATTTCTCAATGCCTGCAAATCTCAACTTTCAATACATGAAAGACAGTTGATGGAGCCAGGCATAGTGGGTCTTCCCTGTATTCTCAGCATTCTGGAGACTGATGTAGGAAAATTGCTGCAAGTTTGAGGTCAATGTGTTCAACAGAGTCAGACCATGCTTTAAGCAAATAAAAGCCAGGAAGGAAGAAGAGGAAACAGAGTGGGATGGTATTCAATCCATCTGCCAGGGATTCTGTTTGTAGCTTTGCTCATCATCCAGCACAGGAGCTGATCGAAAACAACCCTTTTTAAAGGTTGTCTAATGAGAGTGTCCAGGCTGAAACCCTGGTGCCATCTTTTCCTAGCCTGTGATCTTTAAGAAGCCATTTGTCTTACGTGTCATGTGTCAGTGTCCTTAGTATCTAATGGGATTAAAATGGTGCCTTTCCCACAAGGTTTTAGTTTTAGTTAAGTGGATAAATATACTTGGAAGACTTAGGAAAGAGCCAAGCACACGATGATAACTGTCAAGATTATAGCTGAGGGGACTGGAGAGATGGCTCAGTGGTTAAGAGCACTGGATGCTCTTCCAGAGGTCCTGAGTTCAATTCCCAGCAACCACATGGTGGCTCACAACCATCTGTAATGGGATCTGATGCCCTCTTCTGGTGTGTCTGAAGACAGTTACAGTGCACTCATATACATAAAATAAATAAAATTTTAAAAAAAGATTATAGCTGATAGTGTGATACCATTATTAATATATTACTTGGGCAGCCATTGAGCAGTTCATAGTGTAACAGTATGACACACAGGCATGGTATCCAGTACATTTTTTACTGAAAGAAATTTCATATACATTACTTCTCATCAATTCAAGATAGAAATGAATGTATTTAGCAGAGAATTTATGTGAAAAGTATGAAGAAAATCCTGCTCAGAGAAAATCATCAGATTTGGTTTAATAAAAGAGCAATGTGTTCTGGTTAGAATATAGAAAAATAAGAATGAGAGACTCATCTCCAATTGAGATAATGGCTTCATTATTTGAGCAGGACTTCAGATATGCATTTATATGTGTATTTGTATATATGAAAATTTTTGACACATTTACATTTAGCTTAAATTTTGATTTTTTTAAGAATTCATCATGGTAAGTATGCTGAATTTTTACCAAAACAGAATTCAGTTCCCAGCAGCCACTGTGGTTCATACCTGTAAATGCTTTGAAAACATTAAGCGTTTTACCCACTTTTATGAAACTGAATCCAAACAATGATCTAAATCTGTTTTCTTTAAAATTTCTTCTCTTGATGGGGAGGGAACAGGTTGGGTAGTGTTACTTAAGGAATTGTCAAGGAATAAATAAAAGATTTTAAAAATTCTTCTCTTCATTATTTCCAAATGGGTAACATCCTAATTTCAATATGGGAACCTAGAACTTTTTAAAATATAGATTTTTCAAATTACATTTTTTAAAAATGCCAAAGAAATAAGAACTTTAAGCTTTTGCTACAATATTGATTTTATCAATATCATGCTGTTAATGTACCTATGTTACTACTAACCAGGATAGGTTTAACATATGGCATGTGTTATGTAATTAAAGATAGTGTAGAACTATGTGAACCCGCAAAATTTTGCCAGGAATTTACCAACAACCACAAGCTTAATTATACAGGAGAAAGACGTAGTTTTAAATGCAGTGACTTTTGTCCTTTTGAGTTCTCTCTATATATCTAGCGAGTATCGGGTATGCTGTGTTTCTTATGCAGTTTGTGTTCCCCTGAAATCCATTGCCACAATTATCTCAGCATTTTGGACTATAGCATAAGCTTTACTTGTTATTCCCATAGTTAGAGTAAATGGGGGTTTTGTTGTTATTTTTCTTTGTTTTGGTTTTAGTCCATGGACCAGTCATGTGGTCTTTGTCTTGTAGTTCTCCTGGTAGAACTGAACAAGAGAATGAAGATGTTCCCATGTAGTCCTTTAGTGTCACTTAATCCAAGCTTCTTTGTCCTTATAACATTATCTTAGAGAATACAGGGATTTATTTTGTTCTTTGAGTTGGTCTTATGTTTCTGCATGATTAAATTACATTACACACCTTGTATGGAACACCAGTGGTGGTCCTTCATGTCTCTTGGAAGCAGTCTATATCTGATTCTGCCCTTATTTTGACTTTGATTATCTTTTTGTCTGGGCATGGTGACACATACCTAGAAGCCCAGCCCTCTAGGAACAGAGGCAGGAAGAACAGGGTGTCTCCTTATCTGGAGAGAAATAAAAGGAAACAAAAAAACCATTGGGCTGGGAAGACGCCCCTTGTCAGTCCCTGGAACCCAAGTAAAAAGCTAGTGTCCTAGCAAACGTCTGTGAGCCCAGCATTCTCATGGAGATATGTAGAGTGGAGAAAGAAGGGTCATCCAGAAGCACATGGGTGAGCCAGCCTGGAGTGGGAAGTGCAACAACCAAAATGAGACACTGTGCCTCCACAGCTGAAAGAGAAGAATCCACTTTCTAAAGTTGTTCTCTGACCTCCACACTTACACCATGGCCCGTGCACCTGCATGTCTACAAACAAAACCGAAAAGCAAAAATAAACCCAGTGGTGTTGGCTCACACCTTGAATCGAAGCTCTTGGAGGCAGAGACAGGGAATGTCTGTCAAGACCCACCTGGTCTACGGTGTGAGTTCCAGGATGGCCAGACCTACACAGGTCAACTTTATCATAGGTCCATACTTTTTTCTTCATAATGAAATGTAGTTTAGATGATGTAAACATACTGTTTCTTATATATTCATTCTTGTATTAACTTCAGAATCCTTTTGGTGAGAGAAAGATGGAGTCTCTCTATGTAGTCATGGATGTCCTGGAACTCACTCTGTAGAAACAGGCTCTTCTCAAACTCATAAAGACCTGTGTGCCTCCCAACTGCTGGGATTAAAGAAGAGTGCCATCATGCCTGGCTGCTATTGATTATTTTTGGAAAATTTTTAGTATCAATATTGCCAAATAGTGAATTTTTTATTCCCTAATTTTTTCTTGTTTCAGTATATATTTGTAAGATGAATCTAATTAATGTAAAATTGTTATAATATCTTACTAATATATGTAAAATATGATACTGACTTAATGAAATTCTCAAAAATATTTGATAATTTTTATGGCCAAAGTATTTATATGACAGGTCAAAAAGTAGATAGTTTTCAAGATCTTGGAAAGGTCATAAGGAATCTTAAAAAAATCATTTTATGTATCCACCATGTTTTATTTCATTTATATTGAAGTCAGAATCGAGATGATCTAATAAATGCCACATGTTTATTATTTTATTTACTGAGACAATCTTTGGTTAGTTAATTTGAAAAAATATTCACAGTGTAGTTCATATGATATTCAGTACTTAAAATTCTTGTTATAATGTGTTCATTAAATAAGAGAGAGATGTAGCACATTAAGTTTTCATTCACTGCATTGAATTATGAAATAGAATTATTTATGGTTATTTTAGTTCTTTAAAATTTATTAAGTTAAAATTTAAATTACATATGTACACAGTTAACTCATTTTGTGCTTAAGGGTTTACAGTGGAAAGGGGAATATGTCTCAATCCATTTTGTATTAAGAAATTTGCTGTCTTTTCACTTAATTGCCACTGTAGTTTTAAACACGTCCTAGCCCGTCCATTTCCACTCCTTACTGCTTACTTAGTGCTGGACATTTGGCTCTCCTATACACATACATCCTGGACTCTGCCCCTCACTAATTCTACAGCTCTTGGTTAAGTCCAGTTTATTCAACTTCATTGTACCTGGATGGATGGATGGATGGATGGATGGATGGATGGATGGATGGGTAGATACATACATACATAGGTCAACAGAGATTGATCGATTTGTACTTTAGGAGTTATACTTGTTTTATACTCTCATGATTTTATTCCAGTGTTTTGAAATCCTTCATCTTCCTGCTTCCTTCGCTACTCTGTGTTTGTGGTGACTTATATACATGTGTCTTCTCACAACTCTAATTACTTTGTACAGTGTAAATGGTCAGCCACCCATCAAACCTTTTACTAGCATTTTGTACTGTTTGTCTCGAAGACCTTGCTTTTGAGGCTCTATATTCTTCTGCCCTAAGAAGTGACTAAGGACTTGTCCTCCTCAAAGTTCTAAATCCCATTCGTGTCATATCTGTGCTAAATGTTCCATTGCAGGACTCCCACATATTCTCCTCATTTAAATGTGTTGGTTTTTGGTTTTCGTAGCTTGCATCCTCCCTCCCTTTTCCCCCTTTCCTTCTGAGAAAGAATACTGGGAGAAAGAGTCTGAAACCTAGTGTGTCTTAACATTTCTCTTCCTCATTTATGTGGTGGTCTAGGAAAAGATACATCTCCTTTGGAGTCTTGAGATCATTGCTCTATCGTATTCTAACAATGACTACGTTTGGGAAATCTAATTTCTTTCTCCCTCTTTCTTAGTCTTTGTAGTTACTCTGCCTTTCCCCTAGAATCTGTGTGGTTTTCTAAGGAATTCATAACTGACAATGATGTAGGAGTCGTTTTCCTCGTTATGTTTTTTGTTTATCAGTCCCTATAAATTTATTGTTATTCTGAAATTTTCTTTTCATGAAATTTAAGTTTCTTCGGTTAATCTTTGTCCCATTTTTCTCTTGTACTTTTATTATCCTCTCCACACCCCTCTCAAGACAAGAAGGTCATTGAGGATGGTGCTTTTACTCTCTCCACTCTTGTGGTTAGTATTCTTTAACTTTCATCTGTTGCTTGAAGGGTGGGTGATTGGATGGACAGACAGATGGATAGATGGGTGGATAAATGTGGATGTACGGACATATGAACACTGCCCACTCAGATAGTGAATGAATTAGAAGGTAGCCATTGTGCTAATTATCTGGATTCCCTCAACCTAACCTTACTTTTTTTTTTTTTTTTAATAACTTTAAGCACTGTTTTACCCCATTTTACTCTGAAAAGACTTATTTTTAAAAAGTATTCAGTGATTACTGGGCATGGTGGCACATGCCTTTATTCCCAGCATTCAAAAGGCAGAGGCAGGCAGTTCAAGGCCACCCTGGTCTACATATAGAGTTCTAGTTCAGCTATAGCTACACTGAGAGAGATCCTACCTTTAAAAAATAAAAAGTAGGGTAGAAGCAATGGTCCAGAGGTTAAGATCACTGGCTGCTTTTCTAGAAGGCCCAGGTTTGGGTCCCAACATCCACATGGCAGCTCACAGACTTTAGTTCCAGGGGCTCTGACACCACACAGACAAATGTGCAGGCAAAACATCATTGCACATGAAATAGAAATAAATGGAAAAAGAAGAGGGAGAGGAGAAATAGGAAGAGGAGGAGAAAACGTGTCCGGTGAGTACCCTGCTGGACTTAGAGGAAACTGCACTCACATGCACAGGAACACATATGCAAATAAATGAGAATTGTAAATGAGGTAAAGTCAGATAAAAATAAAGTTGGGCAATTTTTAGTGTTGCCCACAATTCTTTAAGGAGTTTTATTTGAGCAAATTTCTTATAGTACAGTAATATATAACTCCTTATATTAGAATTATAAATTATAAAAGTTTATGACTAATCAAGAATTCATGAGAAATGTATTGATTCATTTTAAAACCTAAGTCCAGTGGAATCCATGGCGAATCGTCCTCAGATTATCTACTGTTAATATGTGTTGAAACAAGGTCATTTGAGTTCTGTTATAAATACTATATTTAATGAATCGTGAGGCACTACCTATGTCATCTTACCGTGCTGCATTGCTTTCAGAGTTGCTGGTTTATGTCTTCCATGATCATTTTTTCCCTAGCTATCTCATTGATTGTAGAATAATGGCAGAGGTCTTTGTGAACAATCGGACAGTCAGTGGATTGGTACTCAGTCCCTCCTTAAACCATTAGTTATGTGACCTTACACAAGTTGAGTAACTTTTTCTGAGTTCTAATTTGACTTGCAAATGACAAGGTCAATATACCACAGTGTTTTTAGCTATGGATCACTGTTTCAAAGGGAAGTAATTTGGAAACCGAAGGCATGCCCCCAAATAACAGTAGAACTGCTACGGTTGGACTGAGGCCACTGGTGCAAGAAAATGTAGTCTCATATTTGATCCAGAAAATCTGATATATAGGATTTTCTTTTAGAGCAAGCAGCACCGTGGACTCCTAGGCAGCCACTGTAACCCCACCCATGTCCACTGCTGCCGCCAGGTTGATATATCCCAGGAGGATTGTTCTGCCATCTTTATGAAGATTATTATGTCTTGGCAATGGAGAATGGACAGATTTGTTTGAACCTTTTTTTTAACCATTTGTTTTCTGTAAAAAAAAAAAAAACCACCTAGTGGAAATGCAGGCTTCTGTGTGCTGCCATACAAGTTTAAATTTCATTTGGCCACATAGCTCATTTTTAAAATGACATCAAATCTTATAATTTAGCAGTGTCTATATCTAGGTAATACATTTTCTGAAAAATATTTAATTGGCCTACAAAACTTTCAGTGTCGTGAAGTGGAAAGCTGGTTTGGTAGGTTTCCTGTCAAATGTCAAGAGCTGAGTGTGCTGGCTTTCTGTGCTACTGTCGTGAGTGGGCTGAGACTAATGCAGCCACAGTCAGCAGTAGAAAGAGTACTCACGTCCAAGAACACCTTCTCTTTATGACATTCTGGCAGTACCTAAGAGGAAAATGTCAGGGTCAAAGTAAGTACATTTACTGACAGTCTTGTTCTTTCCTATGTTCCTGAAAGTGATATAAAATCTGCCTTTTACCAAAAGTAAAAACTCTGGTCACTCACAATGGTAAAACAATAGCTTTTGGGTTAGTCATTTTCCATTTATAACGTGATACTTTCATTGAAAAAAAAAAAGAAAGAAAGAAAAGACAAACTTCAAAGAGCCAAGGCAGTTATCCAGAATTTTTGCCATTTTTAAGCTTAGATTCTAAACAACCATGGGGCCAGCAAGCAAGACCACTCACTGATAAAGGGCATTTGCCACTGAGCCTGGCAACCTGAGCTCAGCCTGACCCCATAGTAGAAGCTGAGGCCTAACTACCACAGGTTGTCCTCTGACCTCCATAAGCCCACTGTGACAGATGTGAGCTCACGCATATGCATACTGTCTTAGTCAGGGTTTCTATTGCTGCAGCAAAAACACCATGACCCAAAGTAAGTTGAGGAGGAAACGGCTTACACTTCCTGATCATAGTCTATCGTTGGAAAAAGTCAGGGCAGGAGCTCAAGCAGAGCTTTGACAGGAGCCGATGCAGAGGCCATGGAGGGTGCTGTTTAGCTGCTCACTGGCTTGCTCAACATGGCTTGCTCAGCCTGCTTTCTTATAGAACGCAGGACTACTAGACCAGAGATGACAACGTGTGTCAGTCAAGTGGGCATGCACACACTAAATATTTTTTAAAACCTGTAGAGTCATAACTCGGGATAAGTCATTATTTTATGTTTTAGGAAGTAAAACTACTTATCACCTCAATGAAATAGTCATTTCTCTGCGGTTAAGGACATTGTGTTCTCTGTTCACGTCTTCTTTTGCTTTCTAAGACTGGGTCTTACCCTAGAGCCCAGGCTAGCTTCAAATTTGTCCTAATCCTCCTGTCTCAGCCTCCTGAGTATTTGGATTACAGCTATAAGTGACCTTGACAGCCTCCGTTACTTAAAGAGTTTCTTATACTTTCTCATCACATGTAGAATTTCCTAATTTTGTATTTTCTACTAAAATTTCAAATTTTCAATTTCAATATTCTATGAACCAAACTTAAAACTAGTTTCACTTCTGGCTCATTGAGATTTGTACCTTTATGGATTCCCTCTTCAGAATCCCTAACCTTTCTCAATATTTGCTTTTTTTTTTTTTTTTTTTTTTTTTTTTTTTTTTTTTTTTTTTTTTGTGTTTTTTGCAACAGAGACCAGGCTGGCCTCAGACTCAGAAATCTGCCTGTCTCTGCCTCCTAAGTGCTGGGATTAAAGACGTGCGCCACTACTGCCTGGCCCTAAGCTTTCTCAAAAAGCGCAACTTGTATATTATTTATTGGTTCTAAAAATGAGATTTTTTTAAAAAATCAGCTGTGGAAACAGTGTAAATGTTCATAAGCAGAAACACATTATGATATAGTCATACAATAGCACAGTGTTTGTATGGGGGGAGGGCAAAGAAAGTCCTGATATATGTTATATTGTGAATGAACCTCTGACTCATTGTTTAAGTAAAAGAAGCCAGACCCAGAGCATCTTATTTCGGGCCATTTATTGAAACATCCAGAATAACTACATCCATTGAAGCAGAAAGGAGAAAAGAGTGGTTGTTGAAGTGAGGATGTTTGTTCTTGTTTTATTATGGTTTTGTTTGTTTGTTTTTACGGTGCTAAGTTGTATATGCTAGGCAAGTGCTCCACCAGAGCACGCTCAGTTGTGCATGTTAGGCAAGTGCTCCACCAATGAGCACTCTCAGTTGTGCATATTAGGCAAGTGCTCCACCAATGAGCACTCTCAGCCCCTTAGGAATAGCATTTTAAGAATGGGGAAATGAATGATGATTATATAGCATTGTGGAAATGAGGTTATATTGCATGAATTACTTACACAACATTTACCTGCATCTCATAAAGACCTAATTGCATTTAAAACTGAACTAAACTTAAGAAAATTTGAAATGGAAGTTTCGGGGGTTCTCTAGTCCAGTCTCCTGCCTTTAAAAAAAAAAAAAAAAAAAAAAAAAAACTGATGTTTATGAAGATTGAATATATTTCTTGTGTAAAGTAGCTAGCAGACCAGAATTTGAGTATTAATATCTCTAGCCTGTAGGCTTTGAGGGATAGGAACTAGGTCACTTTCTGTTTTATTATGTGTTGGGTCTTTTTTATTTGCTTGTTTTGTTTGAGACAGGGTATTGCTATAGAACTCAGCTGGCCTACAAGCTGCTATTTAGACCAGAATTGAATTTGCATTAGTTCACTGTCTCTGCCTCCAGAGTGCTAGAATTACAGACTTGAACCACCTTGACCAAATATTATATATTTTTAAAAACTAAAGACAAAATTTAGGGGACTATATTGCTGCAAGTTTTACTTTTAAATAAAGACAAGGATATGGAGACCGCTTCATTGGTAAGTTCTTACTGTCCAAGCCTGAGAGCCTGAGTGTAAGCCCCAGAACCCACATAAAAGAGTTGAATGTGGTGACAACAACCTCATTAGGCCAGCCCTGGGGAGGGAGAGACAGAAGGTTCCCTGGGGTTCTGTGGCTGGTCACCAGCACAGCCTACTTGGCAAGCATAAAAGGTGTTTAGTGCAGTAATTTGCCATAAAATAAGCCAGAGCTGGAACTAAAAGTGTAACACCTTGGCAACCAAAGGCTGTGGGGAAGGAGTACTGGAGGTGCAGATTAAAGCTAGGGCCTTATATGTGTTAGCAGTCGCTCTACAGGTGTGTTATCCCTCAAGCATTGGCACTCTATATTTAAATCTAGTCCACATGGACCAGGTTTGTGAAACCTAAGTTTATACCTCAGGGTTGATTCTTTCATTTGGCGTAGCATCACACAGTTCAGCCTACATCACTCTTAGGCCTATGGTTTTCTTCTCCATCCTCCTGAATGCTGGGGTTACAAAAGCTTTGTCCACTATGTCTGGCTCTTGGTATTTTGTTTTTCTTTTTTAACTAAATGTCTCTTTTTGTTTTCCTCACACAGGGTGTTATCCTATAACCCAGACTAGCTTCAAATTTGCCCTGATCTTTCTGTCTTAGCTTCCTGAATATTTGGATTACAGGCATAAGTGACTATACCGGCCTCTGTTTGTTTCTTGACAGTTTTTCTGACCCAAGTATGGAAAAGCCCACTCTGAGTGGATAAGTAGAGAGTAAAGGGCCCTGCCCTCTGTGTGAAGCTCTGGAGGGTCTACTTTAAAGTTGTTTTGGTTTTGCTTTTGTTTGAGACCAAGTCTAATTCTGGCTACGCTACCCTCAGACTTCCTGTGTAAGCTGAGGAGGGCCTTGAACTTCTGATCTTCCTTCCACCTCCCATATGCCTGGATTATAAACTTGCATTATCATATTCATTCAAAAGGTCTGTTTTAAATAAAGTTAAGCATTGAATCAAGTAGAAGACTGAGGTGGCAGATAGCAACAACACAATCAGATTAAGTACAGGAGATGTCACTCAGTAGGCAAAGTGTCCATTGTCTAGCTAGCACCACAGACTGAAGAGAGGAAAAAAAGACAAGTTACCCTTTGGAAATAAAACACTCAATTGTAAGGAACTGTGTACAGCAGATGTCACTCAGTAGGCAAAGTGTCCATTGTCTAGCTAGCACCACAGACTGAAGAGAGGAAAAAAAGACAAGTTACCCTTTGGAGTAAAGTGTTACACTCAATTGTAAGGAACTGTGTAGATTTAGTGCTAGCTTATTGTTCTCACTTCAAAATAAGATGTTGGAAAATGTAAAATTCTCTCTCTGCCTCCCTCTCAGTTTATTTCAGGTGGTTCAGTGGTTAAGAGCACTGGCTGCTCTTTCAGAGGACCTGGGTTCAATTCCCACCACCTACATGGTAGCTCACACCTGTCTGTAACTCCAGTTTCAGCATTTCTGACACCCTCACACACACACATATATGCATGCAGACAAAATACCAGTGAAAATGAAATGAAATAAGTCATTCAAAAATATATGAGTTTTTAAAATTGTCTATTTTTATTTTATATGTGAGCATTTTTCCTGTGTGTATGTCTTTGTACCACATACATGCAGTGACTACAGAGGCCAGAAACATGTTTCATGTCCTGTGGAACTGAGTTACAGATGATTGTTTGCTGCAGTGTGAGTGCTAGGAAGTGAACCCTTGTGAGCTCTCTGTGAGGGAAACAAGGACTCTTATCACCTGAGCCGTCTCTACAGCCCTTAATTTTCAATTTTTTAATGTTCTTTACTATAAAGAGAAAGGTGTGCCCTTTTTGTCCTGGGAATACTTTTATTCCTGCCCATCTTTAACAACATCAGTATGTTGGCAGCCAAAGTACATGGCTTGAACCTGAAAATGGACCCCAGACAGAGTTATTAAGTTAATAGGCTGGCAAGCCAAGCATGGGTAAGATTTTGCACAGAGCCTTACCAACCTAAGATGGAAGTGCATTGCTTTTGATAATGCATATTCCATGACGGGTAAAGAAGGCATTCCTTGGCAGAACGACCTAAAAAGCTTGTTTATGAAATAAAAAAGGGGGAGAGGCGGAGAGCCTTTGGGGCTGCTTGGCAAGAAGCTGCCATGGGCCAAGGACAAGGAAATGGGCTGCTTGGCAGGAATGTGACATTGGCCAAAGACAAGGAAGTAGGCTTCAGACATGAAAATGACTTTGGGCTAGGACAGGGAATTTGGCTCAGATATTTTGGTCATCCTGATAAGCCCTTAGAAACAGTGATCATGGAAGTGTTAATGGAATTTTGTTTATTGCCTTGCTTGTTTTTTGACTGTTTGTATTTATTGTCTTGCTTGTTCCTTGACTATTTGCATCTATTGTATTCCTAGTTCCTCAGCCTAGAACTGACCTTAATACTTGCATATAATTAAAATTGTATAAAAGCAAAAGGAGGAGGTAGGATGAGATAGGAGGTTTCTAGGGAGGGGAAATGAGGAAAGGGGATGGCATCTGAAATGTAAATAAATAAAATATCCAATTTAAAAAAAAAAAGAAGTTTCTCAACATAATTGTAATCTAAGTTGTCTTCAACAAGAGTGACTCTGTTATTGTGAATAAACTTTTATTCTGTCTCAAGCATACTGGTTATTTTAAGTATTGTAGATTGTTACCTTTTACTAACAGGCAAATAGTTTTAACAGGAATCATAAAGCTTGCAAAGCTAAATATTTATTGAGCCCTTTGCAAGAACAGACTGTAGTATGTATAAATACAGTATCGCCAACACATGAGAGGGTGTTAGCAGCCCAGGTTTTGTTCATGGGTTAGCTAGGAGCCCATAGTGCTGATTCTGAGTTAATCAGTATGGATGAATGTAGATTATATTGGAAAGTAGAAGGATGCCTAATGTTTGGTTATCAATTTTGCATTTCAGGTAAGTAGTAAAAAGTTTGTGTGGAACATTTTAGTTAGTAGAGAAAAATTGCAGTAATCTATAAGGTAAATAATTAAGACTGTTGTCAAGTGTCCACTTTGCTGAAGGCTTCCGTCAGCACAAGCAGGTGTTGGCACATGCCTGCTGTCTGCTTCTCAGGGCCATCTCTTCATAGAATGCCCTCATGCTGCTCTGCAGAATGCCACCAAATGTACCAGTTTACTTGTGTGGCTTCATACATTGAAAATTATTTCTTTTTCCTAAATGCTCTGAACTATGGCCATGAATGGCTTCAGCTTTCTCAAGTAAAAATAGTTTACATTAATTTTCTTCGAGTAACTTTTAAGTGCCCAAACTATGCACAAGGCATCCCAAAGAAAACTCCCAAGATTGCTCCAGGATTTTTTTTTTTTCCATCAGTTTCAACATCAGATTGACCTAAATTCCTCTGGGATGATGTCATAATTAGGGAATGATTAATGTGATTCCTTTAGAAGGTACTACTTTCTGAAAGTCACTTCAGAAAGGAGAAAAGCAGTGTTTGGTTGGAATGAGAGGCTGGAAGGGTTATGCAAGGCTCTGCAAGTTTACATTTCCAAGTAGTGGTGACTTCAGTGATTTTCCTTCAATTTATATGTAATTTTTTTTCTCAAACATGCATCAAATTGTTAAGATGGTACTCGTTAAGTTGTTTGGACCTACTTGCTACAAAACAGAACTGTCAGGCGTTTGCTAGGATACCATGAAAAAATAACAAACTGTAAAGGTTCTGTGAACTGAGGAAATTTCAGATCCTACGAACTAGAAGGAATTGCCTAACTCTAAAATGGATACACTCTTCCATAAGTATGTAAAAATACAGCAGTCTTTAATTTTCATTGTTTTCAAAATAGCACTTCAGTGACAAAGGAATTCATTTAAAGTCTCACAAAAAAAAAAAAAAAAAAAAAAAAAAAAAAAAAAAAAAAAAAAAAAAAAAAAAAAAAAACCTAAACCTCACTTGCACTGTGCTCTGTGCTCCAGGAAGCAAAATGGATGTGCTCCCCCTTTAAAGATGGTGAGACAGATGTTTAGACCCATATGTTATTAAGTACGTATAGTCATATTCAGCTCATATTGCCCATTTGGGAAGTTCAAAGGACAATAAGTAGATCTCTTTGTGGGGTGAAGGAAAGCTGAAGACCTGGAGGTAGCAGTCCAATTCTAGGAGGTCAAGTAATGGACATTTCAAATGGAGCAGTATAAAGACGCTGAAGATTTATTTTTGGGGGAGACAGATCATTTTGTGTGATTGAAGTATGGACATATGCTGTGGAAACATGGAGGTTGCAGCTGGTTGGCTAAGTAAGTTGGAGGGAGCGCTGTTGTGGAGAGTTTGAGTGCTGGGGTGTGAGGCATTTGGATCTAATTTACTAGGAAAAGAAGAATGATTAGGGTGATTAATCTGTCAGCAGGACATGGGATGATTAAATCAAGGAGAGAGAAGAGGCATGGCAAGCTTTTGGAACGGGAATGATGGGGTTTGTTTTATGTATTTATATTTCAAAGGGGCTCAGCTAAAGAGCACATTTTTGTTTAGCATTTTAACTGACGGCTGTAAAAAGAACTTGTCATTCCTAAGGGAGGGGCAGTTTTTAATACTTGGTATTTCTATGGTAAGATATTAATACAGTGTAAATATGCTTAAATTCGTCGTCTGATGTATTGCACTGTATTGTGTTCTGATTTAATTCTTTGAAGTCTTATTATTCCCAGCCCAAAGATGAGAACAATAAGGTCTTGAGATGTTAAACTGCCCAAAGCCCACGGTTAGTAAGGGACAGATTGGCAAAACTTAAAAGTAAGCATACTAGGAGTTCTAGGAGTTACTTCCACCCACAAATTCAAGACCAGTGAAAGAGAAGGAAGGGAGGGAGGGAAGGAAAGCTGGAGTCCTTAGTTTCAATCACAGGAAATGGAGTTAATCTATCTCCTGCAGTCTCACTGGGCTGCAGTCACTTGACCTGGTTACAGCTCCATTTATATTATTTCTCCATACCATTCCTGATCCCTAACACTAACTTTTGAAAGCTGTTGGATTATTGTTGATTTTCTTATATAAAAAATTTTAAGAGTATTTGTATGTTTGATGTGTGCACATAAGTTCAGGCACCTGTGGAGGCGAGTCATTCGATCCCATGGAGCTAACCTTACAGACAAGTGGATGCAAGCTCAGTGTTGGTGCTGGGAACTGAGCTCGTGTCCACTGCGAGTGCTCTTAGGTGCTGAGCCATCTTCCCAGACTGTGTGGCCTGTTTTTAGTGTGTTTACATTATACATAGTGTTCCAAGGTGTGTTTCAGTTTGGTGTATAGTTTCCTTATATTTCCCCCTCAAACAGACTTCTAAGATCCTCTGTATTCCCTCTGCCAGCAAAATGAACTTAAATATTCACATATGTTGCCCTCCTAAAATCCATATTCCTTTGACAACACCTTTCTGCCTCTTGCTTTATGCCTTTGTTTTGGTTATTTGAGTGTTTATGTGTTTATATTTGAGGAACTTAAACATGTGATCAAAGAAAACTGGCTTCTTCATTGGTGGTAAGTATGGTCCACTTAAAGTTGCCGGTATTTTAATCCTTGTAAAGATTTAGATATTTGAGAAATGGGTAGTTGTGTTCATGCTGTTTATGGTCTGCAGAGGCAGAAATAAGGAGGGGAATGGTTCCCTTCTGTTCCTGTGACCATCACATTCCGACTGCTGTGGCAAACCTTGCAGCCTTCACTGGTGTGTTTCTCGTAGTTACTTCTTTTAGCAGTTCAGCTGCTGCCATTCATATGAAGTACTGCATATCACAGTGTTGTAACTGCAAATGGTTTATGCATTATCTTAATGGTTGTCAAAGCCAGTGTTGCCCTTACAGCAGCAATGAACTATAGGTTGTCATAATTTATATTTGATCTCTCCCACTCCTAAAAGGAAATGTATTTTACTCTCTGGGAGATTCACAAAACATGTCGAAGCCACTAAGAGGAGAAAAACATGTTATCTGAGTGTTGGGTTGGTTATTTTTGACTTTAATTTATTCACTCTCACAACCCTGTTCTCCAACTGATGTTACTATGGCACCTTAGTTACAGCATTGAAAACAGGCTAATTATATTCTTTAAAACAGACAACAGTGGTACATCTTGAGACAGGCATCTGGCACTCCGCCTTCTTCCCTCCATAGCGCTAGTCTAGGCTTCCTGGGACTCTGTTGTTCTTTTTTCTTTTCTTTTTTTAAGTATACATTTTTTTCTCGTTCCCTTCTGTTTCTGTAAATAGTGATTTATATTTACTAAAGTCACTAATTGCACATTTAGCTTGTTCCTTTTTAAGCCTTATGCAAGAAGAAATATACAGTTAATCCTCAGACATTTATCTGTACTTACTCTTGCTTATTGAATTAATATTCTCAGTACTTATAAATATCTTCTG
The DNA here is from genome assembly GCF_011762505.2 of Arvicanthis niloticus. Lineage (NCBI taxonomy): Eukaryota > Metazoa > Chordata > Mammalia > Rodentia > Muridae > Arvicanthis > Arvicanthis niloticus. The sequence continues at coordinate 74,442,295 of NC_047660.1, forward strand.
ATTGTGTAGATATTCGTTTTAGTAGAACAAACTAATTCTATTTTTAACTATCTTTATCTCAAGCATGGTTAACCATGTCACTAATTTTTAAAATAAATTAGTTGCAACATATAAATTGGCATACCCAGGCTTTATCATTTCTTCTCTTTCTCCCCTCTCATCTTTTGTTTTGTTTTGTTTTGTTTTTTAATACAGGGTTTTATTTTACTGTATAGCACTGCTTGCCCTGGAACTTACTCTGTAGACCAAGCTGGCCTCGAATGCACAGAGATCTTCCTACCTCTGCCTCCCAACTGCTGAAATTAATGGCATGAGCCACGATTGCCAGCTTTTTTTTTTTTATGTTACCATTGATCTAATACAGTTTCTATCACACTAACAGTACTTATACTGCTTTTGTCCTGTGTTTTATTAAACAAGTATAAACCATAACAATGTTCCCTTTCCTACTTAGTTTTCATCTTCTGTAATGTCTACAAATTATTCCCTATAACAGCCCTTTTCTCTAGAGATGTTATAAACTATATATGTAATTTAAATATAAATAGCAACAGTCAAACAGTTTTAAAAGGCAGGATAATAATTTATTTTATTTTACCTTAAAATTACCCAGTTAAAGGTGGTCTGTTTTTTAGGTTTTTGCTTTGGGTTTGCTTTGGGTTTGTTTTTGGTTTCTTAGGTTTGTTTTTGTTTGGGGGGGTTGTTTGTTTGTTTGGTTGGTTGGTTTTGGCCTGGTTTGTTTTGACTACTCAGAAACCCACAAGATGAAAGCACGGGCCAGAATATAGTAGGTGTACCTTTCAAATGCCTGTCCTTGCTGACCTCTCTGCCAGGCAGGCCTATGTCTAACATGTAATAGCACCTCCAGGAGGAAATGACATGTCCAAAGTCATGAGTCTATGGGGAGGTATTTCAAATCCAACACATAAGCAAGTTGTCAGAAGAATAATTGAATCAAGAGTATGTGTTTGTTGAGTATTTCCTGTGTGTGTTTTTCCGGATTATTCCTAAGACTGTCAGTTGCTCTCTTCAGTAGTTTTGTTTGTGTTTGCTTCAGGCTAGGACTGCTGCTCACTGATAGAACGCTGGTCTAGATGTGTTAGGCCTTGAGCTTGATCTCAGCTCCATCTTTCACCATCTTAAACATTTCTTTGATTGTTAGAAAAGAGCCTTTGGTGCTCGCTTTGGCAGCACATATACTAAAACTGGAAAGATACAGAGAAGATTAGCATGGCCCCTACGCAAGGATAACACGCAAATTCATGAAGCATTTCATATTTTTGTTACACTTCTGATTGAGCATTACCAAACTTATAAAGCCTTTGATTAACATTTTTTAAAAATTGTATAAAAGCAAAAAGGAAAAGGGGGCATGGGATAGGGGTTTTCTAGGGAGGGGAATTGGGGAAAGGGGATGGCATCTGAAATGTAAATAAAATATCCAATAAAAAAAAAAGGAAAAGAAAAGAGCCTTTGTCTGCATAGGACTTTACTAGGAATTTCTTTTACTTGAGATGAGTCAGACTGGCCTGGATATAGCCTAGGATGACCTCAGACTCACACTAGAATATCCTGTTCAGCTATTTTTCTGGTTCTTTACAGAGTTTGATGTATTGATTTACCCTTTGTCACTTTTCCCAGTTTTCTGTTTGAGTGAACAAGGATTTTAATATTTTTTAATCACATTTTTGTCCTGGCCTTAGAAATAATTTCATACTTCACAAGTATGATATTTAGTTTTCTTTTGTTATAAAGTCTTTATATATTTTAAAAAAAAAAAAAAAACTTCTAATCAAACTAGAATTCATAATGTGTCTGGTGGTGGGGATAAACTACAAGTTCTTAAAATTCAGCAAAACTGAGTGTTTACTTGATCTTTATATGTGAACTGCAGAAGGATGCTGAGCCACTCAACTACCACTGCATGATTTTTAATGCCTGTATGTATTTGCTTTAGGACTAGGTAGACACAAACAAGTCTCAGTATTATAAATGATATGACATCGTTTGCTTCTGCCCTCTTAGGATACCCTGATCAGAGTATCTTATGATAACACAGGCAAAGGTCTCCCTTCCCACCCCAGTTTGTCTTAGTGTGTCTATTTAGTTAGTCATTGTTACTTCTATGTTTTGTTTCTAGCAAGGTCTTGTTTAGCCCAGGCTGACCTTGAAGCTTCTGTGAACACAATAGCAGATTTGTGTGGAGGCCCCTGCTTGAGCCTATTGAATGCTGGTATTGCAGGGATGCACCAATACTCCCACTGTTCTATTTTCTTTTGAATCAATAAAAACTTATACTTACATAGGTGTCTGTGCAGACACACATATAAGTTTCATACCTCAAATAACTGTTAATAGATGTCATTCCAGAGCTTACATTCTTAGATAAAGACACTTAAAAAGAATACTAAATAATGACTCTGAATTGAATGAAGTAAATATTGAGGAAGGAAAAAAACATCGCTTTCCTTTGTCTTTGTATATTTCTTTAAAAACAAAAACAAACAAACAAACAAAAAAAACTATGTTTAAAACACCCTGAGAAATCCTTTAGAATAGTTAAGATTTCCAGGCAGTAAGTCAAGCTTTGCTGAAGTGGTCTTTTATACTGATCTTCCTCGTTTTTTGTTTGTAATGAATGAAGATATCCCCCTGTGTTTTTAATTCTGATAAGCATTTTTCCATCTGTAAATAAATAAACTATCTTTTGAGTTGTTTACAAGGAGAGACATACAAAGCTAACTGTGTAAACTAACATCCCTAACTACAAAATCCCAAGACTTTGCTGGATATATAGAGTGTTTTTTTAAAGCACACACATATAGACTTCTGACTTACTTTTATTACAAACCTGATATGAAGAGAATGATTCTTTTTTGTAGCAGTAATGTTTGACTCTGGGTCATGAGGTAGGCTGGAGTATGTGCCTTAGCAAAGGTTATAAATCTGGGAAGAAAAGTTATGGTTGGCATACATTTTAACAATCTTTGCCATCTTACAGCACAGATCTCAACTTGTTTAAATTGTGAATATTTACTTTACAAAGTAAGAGATTATTTTAAAATATAATTAGGTTGTACGTGTACTACTTATGTAGAAGCTAATGTTCTTTGCCTATTTATAAGATTCACAAAAATCAAATATATACTATCCATATTACAATACTATTATGTTATATTTTAAAGTAAAGCACATATAACACACATAAATTTGGAATCAGGCCAAATTTAGGCTCTAGAGGCATACTGTTCTGTGACTTAAATTACAATCATATGTATTTGAGCACAGATCAAATTTTCAGTCTGAAGTTGCTGAGAAGCCTAATTATTTGACCAGGTTACTATTTATGTAGACCATTCTATGGCTGTCTGTACTTGATCCACGGCTGGCAGAATTCTAGCTCTGGGGGGTTTCTATTTCATGCTGTAACAGTTTGGAGAAAAATGAGAGGGAAGCTTTAAAACTCTTCTCATTAAATGAAAGACTGAAAAAGCAAGTATATATATACTACTACAGAGACAGATACTTATAAAGTGCTTCATTTAATTTGCTTAGCAACTGAAAGAGCAAGGACCGAAGCTGGGGTGCTGGTGCTTCTCAAGTGGCATGTGTGTAAAGAAAAACGCTGGTAATAGTTTTAAGCAGTGTTTCAAACATTACCTTTTAGAATAATTGAATCATGGTTAAGAATCGTGGTTAGTGGCATGGAGTTTCTAAATGAAAAAACATTTTATTATAGTAGGAAACATCATCTGTGCTGGCCATTGCAAGGATCATGGCTAACACTCATATGACACAAGATAACAGCACTACATATCTATTTGGCAGACTTTCAAGGGGACATAGGAGTGTTTAGAATTATGTCTCACAGCGTTGGGAAAACTATTTTGTGTAAAATTCTGAAGAAATAATCTTTTACAGAATCAAGATTAGGCAAAGAAGATAGGATGTAATATCTAATGGTAACAAATGACAGGTGAGGAAATAGCATTGAGTAGACCTTTTCTTTCCAGCTTCTTCCTGATCTCCAGGACGGGACAGATCTCTAGAATAAGGCTCTTGAAGCCTCCTTCCATGTGAAATGGTAACTCTCACACAGAAGTACTTTTCTCCTATTTCCAGGGTACCATATCTTGGTGTACAGTGTCCTGAGCCCCAACACAGTTGCAGCTTAAAAAGTCTCTCTTAATTTTTCTGAATGCATAAGGGTGGCATATATAGATCCTAATAACACAAATAGATCCTAATACAAGTGACTGCTACCACAAAATTTATCCTTTTAGAATGTTGTGATCAACCTGACTTATGAAATTAATTGGGGAAAGGTTCTATTTTTCTTTCTTTCTTTCTTTCTTCAAAGTTCTTTATCCTATAATGTAAGTGACTAGCCTTTCAATTACAAGTTGATACTTCATAACACTTTGTAACTTTAGTTTGTTTGTTGGGACAGGTAATTAGTTTGTTTCTTGAGGTAAACAGGGTCTCCCTTATATTGCCTAGGCTGGCTTTGAACTCTGCAATCTTCCAGGATTGGTCTACCAAGTGCTGGAAGTACAGGTGTGCAAGAGCGTGCCTGGGATTTGCACAGTCCTTTAAAGGCATTTCGTACATGTTGTCATTATTTTCTTTTCTTTCTGCCTAGTTTAAAACAAGCACCTTCCCTGGTTCTTCGCTCTGATTGTCCTCCATTGGTTCTTTCCTTCTGTTTCTTCACTGGCTTTCTTTGTAAAGAAGGAATGGTCAAAATATATGCTTAATATCTGTCCTCTAAAGCTAGACCTGGGTGCTTTGTGCCTGTTACCCAGCACTTGGGGGAGAAGAGTATAGGATCTGGACTCCAAAACCAGCCTGACCTGCATGACAGACCCTGTGTCAAACAGACCAATCCCTGGAAAAGAATCGTCCTCTCATTCCCTCTTTCATCAAAATCAAGTTCCTCTGTTTTGATTTCAGAATTATTTACAAAATGAGAGTGATGAAAATATGCATGACATGCGTTTCATAATAGTCACAAAATTGAAAGGTGTTAGTCCAGTGCCTGCTACACCAGAACTAATCAGTAGATTTCAGATGGTTGTATCAACAGTCATTTATTATCTCTGGGTTTGATTGATATTTGTTACCCTCATTCTTTCCCCAGTTCTTCAACCCCTCTATAGTTTACTCTCACAGCAAGTGCCTTTATCTAGTCATCACATCGTGTGTCTGTGCTGTGCCTCCATTTCTCCCTCACCATAACCGTGAACACATTAGCATCTTCTTTGAATCCCCTGTCAGATTTCTCTGCCATATTTCTCCTTGCTTGCCTTCCACCTTTCTCTCCTTTTCTGTCTTGCTTTCATCTGTTCTCTTATTGGTCCATATTCCTTCCCTTAATAATCAGAGCCACAACCTTCTTCTAACATACTTCTCATGATTCAAACGTTTTCATGGAAATGTTGAATAGATGCTCTATTTACAATGTGACTCTAGTCTTATTCTGGACTTTTCTATTCAACAATAAAACCATATTTTTAAAAAACTATTTAAACATTACCTTTGAAGTCTACTCTTTGGCTTCTACATCTTAAACAGTCTCTAGGTTTCATACTTAGAACTCCCGTGTGGCTTTCTCTTACACAGCCAAAGACAGGGTGTTGTTAGTTGTTGATAGACTGTTGCTGTCCAGTGTGGCTTTCTTGCCTTTGTCTCTAATCAGATGCCTTCTCCCCACTCTGCAGTAACACAGCCTCACAGTCTGTGCCTAGACTTGTCTCCTCTGTTCCTTCCTAACCACCTTCCTTCACATCTGCCTATATGTCCCGATGTCTCCATCTAGAAAGCATTAATATATGCTAAGAAGAAATGTTTATCATAAGAAATGTAAATAAATAGTATTTTCAAATATGGCTTTCCTGGCATGAAACTAATTTTAGGTTATATCCCTGGATTATTTTCTTATTATTTAAAAATTCTAACTAAAAATATGTATTAAAAAATTCAGACACTGTGACACACACCTGTAATCTCCAGAATTCTAAAACTCGCCAGGCCATCATTGGTTATAAGGGACACTTTCTCAAGACAAGAAAATAAAATCAAATAATTTAGTTAAGATATTTTTAAGGTAATAAATAAACTATTCATTTTATAAATATTATGTCTAAATCACTGAAAAGATGATGATGATTATAAGAAACTAGAATTCCATTTACCTCCATTTGTATTTCTCAAATTTGAATGTACTTTCTTTTGAGTATTTTTGTTTTATAGGTTCCAAGTGTTCTTGGTAGTGCATATATAAAATCTAATATGAAATATGTTTCTTTGCAGTAATAGAATTATCAAATATATATTGTTCATATGAAAAATGTTTTTCTAGTTAAATACAGCCATTTCTGGCATGGATTTTAAAATTAAATTTGTACAGGCATTGGTATTTGAGTGAATCTTGTGCAATTATCAAGCATACTTACCCCAAATTTAACGTTTTATTTAGGCATTCCTAAACATACACACAGTTCCTCTTATTCTCACTAAAACTAACTCTGCAGAAGTGACCCTACTAATTTCATCTTCTTTTTTCTTTGTCCAGGGCTTCTTTCTCACGGTCTCCCCAGAGTCGGTATTGAAAGTGGCTCGCTACGCTGCTGAGAACAACAGGATCTTCACTTTGAACCTGTCCGCACCGTTCATTAGCCAGTTCTTCAAGGATGCCTTGATGGATGTCATGCCCTATGTTGACATCCTCTTTGGAAATGAGACGGTGAGTTGCCTTAGAAAATCAAAACAAAATAATCTAAGGTGTAGTAGTTCACTACATTAATCCTAGTATCCAGGAGGCAAAGGCAGGCAGTCCTCTATGAGCTGAGATCCTATCTCCAAAAAACAAAACTAAACTAAATATAGTTTGTCTGTTCTGGGACTCTGTTTGTTTAGGAATGCATAAATACAATTTTAGGGATAATATAAATACAAAATAAATAAATTTTGCTAAGCATCCTTAATAATTGTTCAAAATTCACTCAATGTAAATTTCTCTAGCACTGTATTTTTCATATTTCCTAAAGAATAACTTCTTAGTAAAAAATATTTTTTAAAGATTCAATCATTGGGATTAAATTATATATAGTAAAATTCACCCATCTTGCTCTACATTTTTTCACCTCTGCAAATGCATATATGACTTACAACTATGACCACCCAAAACTTAAACAAAAACAAAAAAAAATCTTTTCTGACTTTTAAAATCTTCTGTCTGAATCTATTTAAGGTTCATAAATTATGAGTAAATATTGATATTAAAAATCTGCATTTTATTTACTACTGAGATCATTTTGGAACTGTTTGTATATCATAGTTGAAAATGTTACAATAGAATTTTACTTGAAGTATTACAGCTTCTTATTTAAACAGCAATGTATTTTTCTCCCATTAAAAATCAAGGGAAACTTTAAAAATCTATGAAATAGAATAGACGAAGTTTTGACTGAGCCTTCATGTGATATTAGCCATATCAGGGAACTTTTATGAATGTTGGAAGTTTTCTGTTACATTGATTACCCTGAAAATCCTTTCTGAGTCTAATTTTCTGGTCCTAATATTTAAATATATTAATTGATTTCATATGTCAGTAAGAAATATACAGTCTGCTTAAAGAAACTTACAAACTGACCTGGAAGTGATTTGAGATTTCACCTGAGTGAAGACTAACAGGATTTATCCTGTAGAAAAAATATGAACCATGGAAATATATAAAGGCTATTGCCATCGACAGGAAACACCACCTTCTTCACACATTAATTACATTTGTTACTTTTCTTATTCTGCAAGCAGGTACCAGACAACAAACAGCTTAAGACGGGGAAGATAGATTTTAGCTGCCAGTAGATCAAGTCTGTCATGGCAGGGAGGCAGAGCTCAAGGCAATGAGGGTAGGTGAGCAAGATGCCATCTCACCAAATTAGGAAACAGAATGGGAAGTGGCATGACATTACAAACCTCAGGGTCCAGCTCTTCCAGTTCAGTCTTACCTCCTACAGGCTCAGGAAATTCCCAAAACAACTCAACCAAAGGGACCAAACATCAGAGCAAATGAGCCTGTGGGGGACATTAAGACAATGGCAAGAAGTAGTGTGAAAAGCTTGAAGATGTATACGTAGCTGCTAGACTCTTCTTGAATAAAATCTGCCTTTTCCTTACATGGCTGGGGATTTTGTTTTGTTTTTAATACAATTGTTTTTTTAATTTATTATTCATCTTTTATTTTTATGTGTATGAGTATTTTGCGTGCATTTGCATCATATGTGCCTGTGGAGACCAGAAGAGGAAGTTGGATCCCCTGGGACTGGAGTTACAGAAAGTTGTGAGGTGCCGTGTGGGTGCTGGGAACTGAATTTAGGTCTTCTAGAAAAGTACAAGTGCTCTTAACCACTGAACCAAGCCTTTGGCCCTCATGTTGTTTCCTAAAAGGTCAATGACATGAGTAGGAGATGTGCTATTTTAGCCCTCTAGATAAGGGGAATGTGTCACCAGGATAGCATTCTAAGAATTACTATTGGGAAATTGACATTCACCCTGTATGGCTGAAGAAGATTAGGTAGCACATAAGTAAGTACTCTAGACTCGGAAGACAACTAGAGAAATGCTTAAAAGATAGGTGAGATTCCAGAGTGGGACTTTAGGAGAGAAAAGTGAATGCTACCAAATTTGAAAGTGGAACTTGATAGACACAGATAACCTTAGTTAGGAAGGCAATGAGAGTGTAGCCTTTGAAAAAAATTGCAGATGACACAAACAACTCTTTAGTAGACATCCAAATTGTAAATACATGAGTTGGGGTAGGGGAGAAAAGAGCTAGAAAAATGGTTCCATAGGCACCAAAGCTGGTTACCTGAGTGTAATACCCAAACTCAACAAAGCAGAAGGAAAGAACTGACTACTGCCAAGAGTTGTCCTCTGATCTCCACATGTGAAGCCTGGTGTATACATGCAATGGATAGTCAAATAAATAATGCAAATTTTAAAGGACTAAATTTATATGTAAAGGCATTAATCGTTTAATGCTAAAAACTTGGCAGAGAAGAGATTTAGGGAAACAGAAAAGAATAGTCCCCCAAAGTAACATTTATGTTTCCACATAATGTTGATAATTTCAAAATCATCTTCACTTTAAAAAAAAAAAAATGTGTAAAGCAAAGCAACAGTCAAAAATGAAGAGTTAATTAGAAGTAATCAAAAATTAAATACTTTTATGGCCAAGAAGAACCGAACACACCTGTAACAAATCACTATGCAGGAGGATAGCATGTCTAAGGCTAGGTTAGACTACAAAGAGAGACTTTAAATGACCCCCCCCAAAAAAAAAATGGATGTTTGCTTCAAAGAATAAGCTCCAGAATGCAGAACAGCACCCACACAATAGAAAAGAATAGTTATTAATGTCCAGATATATAACTCGATGACAACAAGAAAACTGACAAGCAAATTTAAACTATGGTCATGGGGATGCATCCTGTCACTCTGGAAGTTGAAGCAGAGGATCAAAAACTGAGGCCAGCATGGGCTGTGTACAGGGAGACTGTCTTAAAACACATTTATACATTTGCACACACACAGTGGTCAAAGAACTTAAGTAAATGATTCTCAGAAAAAATATCCACTTTACAGATGGTCAGTAAACACATGAAAAGATAGTCAACATCTCTGATCATTAGAGAAACACAGAGGGACCTAAAATGAGACACGACTTCACACCTATAAGCTTGGTAGAGAAACTGAGTCCCTGTGTATTGCTGGCTGGAATGTGAAATTATAAAACTAGTATTGGAAAATCGTTTAGTTAATTGATAAAAAAAAATTAAACATATAGAATTATTAACATAACTCAGCAATTCCACTTCTTAGTCTGTCCAATAACTAAAAGCAAAGACTCAAGGGCTTACACACTAGTGCATTTCACTGTTACTCACAATAGCCAGTGGTCTAGGCAAAGCGATTATGTTGATGTTGTTGATTGTTTGGTTGGCTTGGTTTGGTTTTTTAAACAATTTCTTTGTATCCTTGCTGATCTGGAACTCACTCTTTAAACCAGGCTGGCTTTGAACTCACAGAGATCTGCCTGCCTCTGCCTCCTGAGTGCTGGGGTTAAAGGTATGGGCCACTACTCTCAGCTGCAAATCAAATTTTTAATGAGAAAACTTTCTAATATATATAGAGAGAGATAGAATGTTATTAAATATCAAAGAAAAGGCACTTCCATACATATGCTTTATGAACATTTTTAAAACATTCTGTAAAGCTTAAAAAGCCAGATGTAGCAAACAACCATTGGATTTCTCTATAGGCATGGAAGTGCAGCTAAGAGTAGAATGACTGTTTACTACCAGAAGTTCCATACATTCAAACCCAACACCATGGTGGGGGTTTAAGTAAATTCACAGACAATAGAACAGTGGATTCCAGTGGCACAGGGCAGGCATGAACAGTGGTGATGGCTACACACAACTGTGAATGTGCTTAACACTGAACTGAGCACTTAAAATGGTAAGGTTTATCTTACACATAGTTAACAATTTTATAAAGATTGATTCTAATTGGGTTAGGTCTTAGCATAGATGATTAAATAATATTTTCATACCTAGAAGACAAAACTGTAAGCTGCTACGTGGCTACATGTCATGTTGAACAACTTCTCTTTTGTTTGTGAATCCTGTTCTTTTACATTTATTTCAACAAATATTCATGTAGTAAAGCCTGTTACAGTTAAATCAATATCTAATAGAAGCCAAGTACCCTTGTAAGATCTGTCATGATATGGACTATAGGATAAGATGCCTTCAGGGTAATCCGATGTGTTTGGTATTTTACTGAAGCAGTCCTTAAAGGACTTCTGATAAATAAGTAGCTACCTGGTGCAATACTCAATGTTTGCTCTGCGCTTTAATGTGAGGTTGGATGGAACTACATTTGCATAAAAGACAAAGTCAAATATTTCAACACCTTAATGATACCAAGTAAGTTGGAAGTCAAAATCGGATGTTTTAAAGATTAATAGGCTAGAAACATCAGCTAAGGTGATGCAGTTTAATAGAGATAATAAAGATGATATTGTAGTTGATTACAATGTGCAAGTAGATTAATGTTTTAGCTTTTGAACATACTACCATTGTTCTCCTTGAATTCTTTAGTAATAAGGATAAATTATCTTCAGTTCTTAAAGAAAGAAAACATTTTTGTTGTAAAAATACACTGCAATGTAAAATGTAGTTAACAAGAAATATATTATGTGTGGGTGTGTTTACATGATTATTTTCTATTTCCTCTTTTCCCTTCCTAGCCTCCCCAATCTACTTAATATTTGATTTTCAAGAATGATGATAATCAGCTTCTATCAAACACACTTAGCTTTTATTTGTACCTGGTTGTCCCTTTACTTTTCTGTAAAGGTTTGGACACTATCATTGATGACTTTCTAGTAGTCTTAGTTAAAAATGAAATGCTTTAGCAAGTCAGGCCTAGCAGTGCCTGACTACAGACTGAAGCACTTCTGAGGCAGAAGCAAGATGACTATATGATCTATGCTAGCCTGGAATGCTTGCACCATTGTCTCAATGTACCACTTTCAGTGGTTCTCTGCCTTCCTAATGCAGTGACCCTTTAATACAGCTCCTAATGTTGTAACCCCAACCATAAATTATTTTTGTTGATACTTAATCACTGTAATTTTGCTGTTGTTATGCAATGTAATGTAAATATCTGTGTTTTCCAATGGTCTTAGGTGACCCTTGTGAAAAGAGTCTTCTGACCTCCCAAAGGGGTCACGACCCATAGATTGAGAACCACTGAGGCTGTAGCCTTAAGAATTAAGCCAAGTATCCATACAGTATATCTGAACCCAGGGAACTGAGTTGGAACTTTGGGGGTTCTGAAAAGCTAATGTTTGCGAGCGAAAAGTGGCAGAAAGGAAGCTGTGTGTGATGTCACATGCCTGCAACCCAGTACTTGTATGGAAAAAGGCAGATTTGTTTCAGATAAGCCAGGGCTTCACAGAAAGTTCAAACCAGCCTGGGTTACTTATTGCAACTCTTGTCTCAAAAAAAAAAAATTTATAAACTAGGTAAACCGATGATAGGGAACAAGTTCCTGCATTTGAAAGAGTTTCGAATCTTGTAGTTACTCTTCTCTTCAGACTGAAAGTAGAATTCATAAGCTAATGAAGGAAGGGGGTGAGCTTGTGTGTCTAGGAATTGGAAGGCAGAAGCAGGAGGATCAAAAGTTTGAAGCCAACCCAGTCAGCATGAGTTCCTGTTTCAAAGGCAAGAATAATGAGTGTTTGAAAATAATTAGATACATCTAAGAAAAATAGGACCATCGTTGATCCAGTATTCTGATGTAGACAAAGTGTGTTATGAAGTGTCTTACTTACTCTCTTTGTATTGTAGTAAGAAATACTTGATAGAAACTCCAAACACAACTCAGCTAGTGGAATGCTGGCCTGGCTACAGCCCCATAAGCCTGTACTCCGGGTATTTGGCAGGTAGAAGCAAAATCAGCAGTTCCTGGTCAGCCTGGGCTATACATTCCTGTCTAGAAAGACAGACAGCATAAAAGGCAGGAAGGAGAAAAGCTGAGCATTCCAACAATTTTCCAGCATGCAGTTCACTATTAGTGTATCCGCAGTGCTGCACACCCCTTCCCACGGTCCATTTGCAGAATTTTTCCTTCATCCCAAGCAGAAGCTCTGTGCATATTACATAATAGCTCCACCCATATTCTATCTTCCCAGCCTTGGTTGTCGCTTTTTGCATATCATCACACGTTTCCGAATCCTAAGTACCTCATACAGTTAGCTTCATTTGATAATTATCTGACATCCTCGGCTTATTTCACAGTTTGTCCATGTTATAGCATATCTTAGAAGTATATTGTCTTCTAAAGTTGAATAATCTTTCTCTTTCTCCCCTAAGACACTTCCAACCCACTTTTTCTAGGGTTCAGACACAGTCATTAGTGTTCTAAGCAAGTAGTCCACCACTTGTCTGTCCCACAGCCTTCCCTGAAATTCAGAAATGCACTGAAATATGTTCTTTTCTCAGATATGATTGTTTAGTAAGACAGCCTCATGGCTGATAAGGCTGAAGCAGAAGGATTGCCAAGAGTTCAAGGCCAGCTTAGACTATAGATTCAGACCCTGCCTTGAACAAAAGCAAGAAAATAAATAAATGAATGATTAAATAAAGAAACAAAATCTTTGGTTAACCCTATTACATTGTATTTTCGACTTTTAAATGAAATGCCTGAATTCATAGGTCATGTTGACTCAGTAGCTTTGCTTCCTCTCTAGTATATAAACTCTTTAAATATTATATTTTTAATTAATTTTTTAACATCTTCAAATTTTAAACATTTTCTTTTACCAACATCATTTTTCAACTGAACTCACATGCAGTCAGCTTAATAAAGGCCATTCTACATGCAGGTAATTATAAATTATATCTATTGATGCCAGCTCATGCTAGCTGCTTTATATAGTCATTGTCTACCTGTACATGATTAAAGAATTGGATTGTTCTTGTTTTTCATTATTATTAAATTAAGAAGTTTTTGAATAGAGTCATTTTGAAAATGGTTCTTAAGAGTAATACCTTTTAAGGTTCCCTAATGACTAGATAATTAACCTGCCAGGATTAAGTACACTCAACTTTGCCTCAGGATGCTCCGCTCTCCAGTAAGGTCAATTATCTCCTGATAATGACTACTTTGTCAAGAGTCACCACTTAATTCCACAGCGACACGTCACATCACCCATACAGTGCACTTTAAGATATTTAAGGTAGTAAGATACAGCTTGAAATTGGCCAGAAGAGCTCTGTTGAATTATTTCATATGTACTGAGAATAACATATTGCTTATTAGCCTCCCCCTTTTGTGCATAGTATTTTGACTCTGACAAATGACTTAATCTTATAAAGATATTCCATAGCTGTGCTTCATCAAATACTTCTCAGGTGATTTTACTGCATTCCCATTTCTTTACAGGGAGTCTTGGGTTAAAGCTTTTGACTTCACAGAGTATAGAGCAGGAAAGCTGAGATTACTTTCTCGCCTATGTAGTCATTTAACATGTGCTGCTTCTGTTGTTAGGACAGGGTTTCACTCCATAGGACAGGTTTCACTAGTTGGCCTTGAAATGGAGATATTCCAGCCTCAGCATCCACAGTGCTCGTATTACAGGTACCACTGTGCCTAACTGTTCGTTCCCCTTGCTCCCTTTTCCTTTTCTCTCTCCCTCTCTCCCTTCCTTTCCCACCCTGCTTTCCTCCCTCTGTTTCTCTCATATATCTCATATATCCCTTTCTCTTGTTGCTCTCTGAGTGGTTTAGTAATAAATGAATTAGAAATCAGTGGAGAAAAGTCTGCTGCTTGCTGGTGTGGTTGTTCAGTGACTGAGAGGTTGTGAGTAGTTTTGGGTAGTAATGAAGCTGAATGACCAAACACACAAGTATTACCTGAGACATCAGAACATATTGAAAAAAGTAAAATTGGATTTAGGTATTTGATCTCCTGAACCTAAATGATAGCTTTAAGACAGGGCATCATGATAGCCCAGGCTAGCCTTGGGCTTATATCAGTCATTCTGCCTCAGCCTTCAGTCATCCTTTTATGAAAACAAGTAGGAATGTGTGAGCCTCTCCTCCATTTTGTATTATGTGATGCTGGGAGTGGGCAAAGACTTCATTGATTTTTGCTTGTTTGTTTTACACTGCTGAACTTTTAAATTTTTAAACAGTTTCTTAAATCATCACTAATTTGTTTAAGTAGAATGGGAAGGGAACTCAGTCAGTAAGGCCTTGTAAGCACACGGACTGAGTTTGATCCCCAGGACCTTGCCTAACTGGCCAGTTCTGAGTTGAATGAGATAGCCTGTCTCAAAAAGAAAAGGTGAGCAGCGTTCCTAAAGAGCGTCAGGCAGGTCATCCCCAGCTCTGCAGCAGATGTGTATGTAGTCACACACACACATCTTCAGTCACAGACGGTCTTTTGTAAAGATATAATTAATAAGTTTTAGAAACTCCATCAAACCATATATATTTTATACTTAGGGGTATTTTATTCATATGTCTTTTTGTTGAGTGTAATTCTTTAAGGTATATGGTATCCAAGAATTTGCAGGCACTCAAATACTATTACCTAGATGCATATTCTAACTGTAGAACAAACTTTTTTCCTTTTACCAAACCACTTTCAACCTGAATATGAGGAATGGAGCTATATCTAATGATGGACCGAAGTTGTCTTTCCAAGCCTGTTCATAGAAAGCTCTGCACTCCTGTGGGGAGCCTATGATGCAGACAAATCTGAGGTTGCTATAAGTGAGTGTAGCCAAGAAAATAGGAACCCCTTAGTGTTTGAAACTTAGAGTGATTTATAGAATTTTGGCACATTTAGCTTTTCTGAATGAAAATGAAATTTTGATTAGCACAGAACATAGTATCTCGTATGACTGCCACTTAGCTCCTAATTCTTTCCTCCAAGTCTTTCTAATATGTTCTACCTGTTCACTCCCTCTCACTGTTTCTCCTGGGGGCCTTGCTCTGAGTGGTTCTATGGAGAGACCCATAGGACAAAGGATTAATGTCTTCAATTTGTAGATGAGGACTTGAGGTCCATGTCAGCCTCATGAGTGCTCCCTCAAGTGTGAGGTGACCACCAGACTGGTGCATGTACTTTTGTGGCAGCCTTGCAAGAAACCTTGAGTCAGAGGCACCCCACTTGGTTTTAGTTGGTTGTTTTTGTTGTCATTGTTTACATTAGTCTTAGGATATATTGTCAAAATAATGTTTTGGTTACATAAATTGTTTCTTTCTTATTCCTGACTACTTTAGTTTTCAGTGCACAAACCATTTCTGTGGTTCCTATGGATGCAGAAGGTCTAATCAGAAGCATCACACCATCATCCCTCACTTCCCTTTTCTACATTTTCTCAAAGTTCAAACCTGCTTTGTGTTGATTGATTGGTTCTCCCATAATCCAGCTGGTCTCAAATTCACCCTGTAACTGAAGACAACCTTGATCCTTCTGCCTATACCCACCACTTTATATAGTGCTGGGCATTGACCCCACAGCTTCATACGATTGGGCAGGCCCTCTGTCAACTAGGCCCCAGCTCTAAACATATTTCTAAATCTCAGTTATTTCTGGCTTGTATTCATGTGTTTCTTTAAACAGAGCTCTTTGTTTCATAGAATATAGGCCTGCTTTGTACATGGCTGTTTTTTCAACAAGTATGTCTTGATCCTTCCACAACATCTCTTGTTTTTTAGAGCCAAATGGTTCTATGAACACACTATGTGAGCTCTTAAGGCAGCCCCAGAATTTCACAGTAAAAACAAGCCTTTCACTAAATAACTGTTGGTCTGTATTTCTGTATTATTAGAGGTACTTCTTCAGGGTGAATTCCTAGAAGTGGGAATAATGACTCAAAGGAACAGTACTTACACAGTTTTGTAGATAGTTCCAAATTCCTCTCCTAATGAATTGTATATATTTTCAGACTTCAACAGCAATGTCTGTTTCTGATTCTTTTGTTTTTTGGTTTTGCAATGCTGGAGATCAAAGGCAAACCCTTTCGAATGCTAGGCAAGCGCTCTGTCAAAGCTACGCTCTTAGCTCCTCTTATGATGTTGTTTGAATTGTTTTATTATAAACTGCTTATAAAACATTGCCATCAAATAGAATTCATTAGAATAGTAAAAATATCACTTTATTTCCAAAATATTGGTTGCTTTTGTGAAAATTAAACTGAATTAAAATGAATTTTCTGTTCTTCCCAACTAATTCATTTCTATAATATGATGAAAATAATGCCAGATGCCAGACAGTAGTGGCACACACCTTTAATCACACCACTCAGGAAGCAGAGGCTGGCAGATCTCTGAGTTTGAGGCCAGACTGGTCTACAGAGCAAGTTCCAAAGCGAAACCTTGTCTTGAAGAACCAATTATAATAATTATTATTTATTTTATAGTAATATTATATATTACTTATAAGATGACATGTTATAATCAACATATTAAATGTATTAGTTACATTTTATATGTGAATTAAATAATTAAAATAATATAACTATGTTAATATCATATAATATATATGATATGTATAATATAAATATTATTGTTGTTGTTATTATTATACCAGAGATTAAAAATGATCATTCTTTACAGCATATGACTCATTCATCTCATATTTGCTTATTTTACTAAAACATTGCATGAATATGAAAAGAGGCACTACTGTATACTTGTTTAACATTCTGGCCCCATAGTTCATGTGCAGTCATTATCCCTATCCTGAACCCTCTCAGCTTTACCTGGCAGAAGCTTTCCTTCCTCTGCTGTTAGGTCAGTTTTGAATGTAATTGCTTTATGTGTCGTTATAATGCTTATACTGTTCTATACTTACTTTTACAATGGTAATTGCCTGGTCATCTGCTTTCTATTATACTGGACTGTGTTCATCCATAACACTGAGTTTCATACTTCACTGTACTCCCACTGTTTAAAAAGTAATAATGATTACTGAACATTTGAAGAATGAAGGAATTTGCTTTTCCTTTTTCAGAAGATTTTAAACCTTTGCAAATTTTAGAAAACATTTGTTTTTTACAAATATAATTTCATTTAGTTACTACTTTGTTTGTTTGTTTTTGAGACTTGTTTCTTTTTATAGCCCTGGCTATCCTGAAACTATCTCTGTAGACCAGGTTAGCTGAAAACTCAGAGATCCACCTGCCTCTACCTAATCTTAAAAGTATTTATGATCTTAGGATTACTTTTTTTTATACCAATGATTTTATGTTTTGTTTTGTATTTTGCTTTTAAATGTTTTTAAAGTGTGTATGTGTGCGTGTGTATGTGTGTACACCAAAGTATGCATGTGAAAGTTAAAGTACAATTTTTGGGAATTGGTTCTTTTTTTTCCCCCATTGATTTCAAAGGTGGAACTCAGTTTCTCTAAATGTATTGCTGCTTTAGACTGAAAAAAAAAAAAAAAAAAAAAAAAGACCTGAAAATAATTTAGATACTAAAATACCAATTCTTATTTTGACTGCTTTATACATTCTATGTAACAAAATTAAGTTACATAGGCTTTGGATATTTATTCACTATAAATTTACGCCTCCTTTTTCCTTTCATAAAATAGATATACATTAGATAGGTGTTTGGGTGGCTTCTTGAATTTGAGACAACCCAAAATTAACTTCAGAATAGTGGGGCCTTCTATAGGTAAAATCAAATAGGAAAATATGCATCTCTGTCATTTTTGAAGATTAAAAAAATAAAAATGAACACACTACTCTTCAGACCTCTATACTGTATTATTAGATAATAATATGTACAAAGTAGACTTGTGGGCTTTTGTGGGGGCAGGGGGACCTTGCTTTTACGTGCTAGACAAGTGCTCTGTGACTAAGATATATCTCATCCCCTTGCTTTTTCTTGTTCATTACTTATCGCTGTTTTTGAGTTGTTTCCATCTAGCTGTGTAGACTATAGTTTATTTCTGACAATCACTAGTAGAGGTGACATAAAACGCTAAGGTGTGGGTGGATTGAATGAGAAGGGGCCCCATAGGATCATCATATATTTGAATACTTGGTCCCAAGTTGGTGGAACTATTTGGGAAGGCTTAGTTAGGATCTGTGACCTTGCTGAAGGAGGTGTGTCACACCAAGTGGGGAGTGAAGTTTCAAACAGTGCGCACCATTCCCAGTTATCCCTGACTTTTTGTCTGGTGTTTGTGGAACCATCTACAGCCCTCCGCTACTGCTCCAGAGCCATGCCTCCCTGCCACCATGCTCCTTCCCAGTGATACTCAGTGGACTCTAATCTTCTGGGACTGTGAGGCATCAAAATAAATGCTTCCTTTTATAAGTTGCCTTGGTCATGGTGTTTTATCCTGGCAATAGATAACAGGTTTAAAAACTCAATCCTCCATAGGTCTGCCCCTACTTAAGAGTCCAGGCAAACTTTGGAAAGCCCCAGTCCACCTACATTTCTAACTAAATACAAGTCTAAGGACTCCCAAGATCCTCTGCTTCCAGTAATTTGC
Source organism: Arvicanthis niloticus (assembly GCF_011762505.2). Classification (NCBI taxonomy): domain Eukaryota; kingdom Metazoa; phylum Chordata; class Mammalia; order Rodentia; family Muridae; genus Arvicanthis; species Arvicanthis niloticus. The sequence goes on from NC_047660.1 coordinate 74,461,387, forward strand.
TAGAATGTCTCACAGAGTCAGGAAGGCACTTCCTTAGAATTACAGCTTTATTGTGATGGACCCAACTTGGGAATAGCTAAGTGAAGAGATGAGTAAGACTAGAGCATATGGTTTGTGTGTCTTCTCTTTGTGGAATAGAGCACATCACCTTCCCAGGAAAACAATGTAATCCCCAGCCAAGGGAGTCCCACCAAGATGCAGTGCTCAGGGTTCTTACAGGATGGGATTTCATCACCTAGGCATAACTGTGAATAAACAGCACCGTAATCATGTATAATTATTATCGTTAGAGAAACCTGTTTTGCCACTACATTCCAACATTATACATTTGGCTACAGTGTCACTATACAATAGGGATTTTCGGACCCATTATTATCTTTTGTTTTATTTCATCTTTGTTAAGGATTAGCTATGACCCTAAGGCCTTCATGGTGTGCAGCATATTCTCCACTGCTGAGCTACACCCAGAGCTCTCTGTTTGCTTTTTTAATTAGTCTCTCACTAGATTGCCTGTGCTGACCACCACTCACTCTATAGTCCAAGAAGGCCTTGAAATCCTCCTGCCTCAGACTGCCAAAAAGCTAGGGTTCCAGGTTCCCACCAGCCATCAAGCCTGATGTCAGTACTGTTCTGATGTTCATTTTGTTTTATTTGACTTTGACTTTCTAAAGCAATGTGCTTCCCTCGGGGAAAGGATCTTGAGATCAATATTTTTTGAGGTCTCCCAGGTTGGTTACAATTTGTAATTTTAACATTTGAAGCTCAGTTTTGCTGAATATGAAAAGCTTGCCTCCTGTTTTTTCTCCCCCTTGGATATTTTTAAACTATTGCTTCCATTTCTTTGCTCTCAAAATTTAATCAAAGTCCAATTCTTTTTCTTATGCATCATTTGTAGAGATCAGATCAGGAGTGTCTTTGTTTTAGTTTTTGTGAGTTTTCTTTTTTTTTTTTTTTTTTTTTGGTTTTTCGAGACAGGGTTTCTCTGTGTGATCCTGGCAGTCCTGGAACTCACTCTGTAGACCAGGCTGGCCTCAGATTTATTTTTAATTACAAATATGTATACATAACTATGAATTTATATGTACTTGTGTGTTTACAGAGGGCCTCACGCTTTATCCCAGGTTGTCATGGAGCTCAGTACATCTACTTAGTTTCTTCTCTGTTGCTGTGATAAAACAATAGACCCAGTGTAACTTAGAGAAGGAGTTCATTTATTTGGGGCTTACAGTTCTTGAGAGTCAGAATCCAGGATGGATTCCTATTGAAATTACAAGTATGAGCCACTAGTTATCTTGTACAGGTGTGGGTGTGTGCATGTGTGTGCTTATGTATGTTACATTTATTTACTTAATGTGCCTAATTATTTTGACCACAGTTTATTAATTTCATAGTCTGTGCTATGTACAAGGCACTCAGATGTCCTTGACAATACTAACATTGCTGAGAATGCAGACATGCCTGAGCAGTTAGGTGCTTACTGCGCTTTCTAAGGATCTAGAACTCACAAACTTTCTGTGACTCACACTCCAAGAAATCTGATGCCCTCTAGAAGACAATCACTTATTTATCGCAATACTTTTTAAATAGAAGTCTTCCCTATAATCCACAATGCAGAACTCAACTCAGGCTCAGTGGGGCCAAGAAATGTTAATTTTAAGAACCTCATTTCACAGCACCCTAAACTAAACCTAGGGATTCTGGTTTTTACCAAAAAGCATTTAATCAACTCTATCCATCTCTGCTTTCAATAACTAGCATACTCTATCCCTACAGCACAAATATAAGAATCAGAAGATTTATAAATTTACCAGTTGTTCCTATATTCAGTGGTCAGTTGTCTCTTGTTTTATTTGTTTTGCAATGCTGAGTATTAGCTCAGGGGCTCTGGCACAATGGATTCTTCTCTTGTGTTTCCTTAGAAGGATGTTTAAATTTTCATTCGGAAATGCAACTTCCTTTGGGGTTTTTATTGTCTGCTTTCAAGGCCACATAGATACCGTCTTTCTATTGTCATTGTTTGGGTATTAAAATGCTACCTTTTTTATTATTAGTAGTAGTATTTTGAGTAAGGCTCCTGCTAAGTAGTCCAGGCTGGTCTAGAGTGCACGATCCTCCTCCTGAAGTCTCCCGAGTAGCACCGCTGTTCTTCCACTGTTACCTTCAATGAGGAATTCATTTTGAGAAGGAATATTCGGTTTCAGTCATTAACCTGAATAAAAATTAATATTAAATTTTCAGTGGCTTATTTGTAGGTATAAGTAAGAGAGGTATTCTTAATTTAATTAATAAATCTAACTTAGAGTGATAGTTTACAGAAAAAGAATTTCCTACATGAGGTAAAACAGGCTTGCTTTCTCTTGAGTATGCCATTAATAGAAAAAATGACCCCTCTGTTTCCTGCCACCTTCCAGGAGTGAAATGCTGTCAGGAGTGAATTGAATTTACTCCTTGGTAATCAGAGTTCACATCTGGCAAGCTGGAGTCAGAGTTTATCCCTCATGTTATGTGGAACTTAGAGCTGGGCTACAAGGAGTACTGCAGAATAAACTAGAGTAATGTGTGCTTGTTGCAGAGAAGATCCAGGTGACTGTGAATAGGAAAAAAAAAAAGATACAGTTACTAAACAACGTTATCCCAGCTAAGCGGCAGTTAGTATTATTTTTTAAACAACAAATGGAAAAAGCAAGGTTTATAAGACCTGGTCGACTTCTAAAATGTGATGTTGATGTTAATAGTTAGAGGCAAACCCTGGCTAGAAATTGTCTCATCTCTTTTTCTGTAGTTGCTCTCAGACTTGTATTAACTCGGTTTTCATTTTTCTCCTTAAATATGTGTAAGTGTTTTGCCTGTGTGTCGTTTATCTGTGTGCCACTTGTGTTCCTGGTGCTCATGCAGGCTAGGGAAGGGTTTTAAAACCCTTAAAACAGGAGTTGCAGGTGTTCTGTGAGCTGCCATGTGGGTGCTGGAGATCTAATCCAGGTCCTCTGGAAAAGCAGTCAGTGCACTTAACCCCTAAACTATGTCTCAAGCATAGTTACATTAAACTTTAAGATGCCCATATGCAGCTCTGGGTGGTTGGCTATGCTTCTAGAATCACGCATGATTTTTTTTTTCTTATTGACTGGAACAATTAGAGAAGTGTAGGTTACCAACAAGGTATGCTTGTTACAATTGCACTCTTACTGTGCCACACTGGCGATTGTTGTGGTCCATAGGTATCATAGCTGGGTAGGACTGTTTGTTGCTTCCTTCCCTTGGAGCTTTCATAGCATCTTCTGGCACCATGAAAGCCAATCCTCAGGGAGGAGCCAACATATTTTTGGACTTGTGGCCTTGCACTGAAGCATGGTAGACTTGCTAGAGAGCACACCCTTAGAGAAAACTGGCTCCCCTCTTCCAGCAGCTACCAATCACCAATAAGTCATGGGCTAGAGGTGGGACTTTGTGTCCACCTCTCTTGCCCATTGTGGAATTTAATCTGGCTTGAGCTCACACAAGTCTTGTTCATGCTACCATAACTGCTCTGAGTTTATATGGGCAGTTGCTCTGCTGTGTCCAGAAAGTACTATTTCCCTGTAGTCATCCACTGCCTCTGGTTCTTATGATTTTTCCACAGCCTGTTCTGCGCTGATACCTGAGCCTTAGGAGGAGGGAATGTGATATGGATGTCTCACTTAAGGCTGAGCATTCCAGTCTCTTATTCTCTGTACCTTGGCCCATTGTGGGTCTCTGCTGGTCCTCATCTACTGCAAATAAAAACTTCTGGAATAAAGTAAAGAGATACATTAATATATGAATGTAATGGTATATCATTAGGAGTAGGTTTAGTGTATATAGCAGAATAGTAGTAGTATGTTCTCCCTAGACCTATGGTTTGTCTCACTATATATCCATTACTGGGTATGGGTTTCTTCTTGTGAAGCAGGACTTAAATCCAAATTGGTAGGGTACTTTATGGAGTGGGTTACTCTATCTTCCCAGGCCAGTCATTATGGTGGTTTGCAGGTACCCAGATGGGTAAGACGGATGATTTTCCTCCTGTAGTAGCATGCATAGCACCTTTCAGCACTTTGAAACCTGCTCAGTAGGGATGAAGCTTCCAGATCAGTTCCAGCCAAATTTTTCCATGTTCCGTGACTCAAATACATGGTGTCTTCAGCAATAGGGCCTTGCCATCAGTTTCTGTAGGATAGCCAATAACACTGACAATAACCTGTAGTAATGTGTGTGGCCAACAACTCCCAACGAGGTAACCCATTTCTGGCACTGTGCTTTTTATTTCTTAGCTTTAGTGTGTTGCAGGGTACTGTCACTCCACCATCGCCCAACTCCATTTTAGCTCTTTTTTAGGTATATGTGTGTACAGATGTGTATTCAGGAGGCTTCTATAGCAGTAGAATGTAGCTTTCCATTTGACTTATTTTGAAAAGTCTTCCTGTTATTAATCACTCTCTGTATTCCTTCCTCTACTCTGCCCTCCCCCTCCCCAACTCCTCCAATTCCATTTTCCCTCCTTTAACCCCTTATACTACTGTTTTGTCTCCCCTCCCTTGGAAGTCCATTTTCCCTGAAGCTTCATCACTTCACAACATCCCTTCATTAATTGCTGGTCTTAATGCTAGCTCTATAAGGGTCCTAGTCAAAAAGTTCTTTCCTGTGCCAGCGAGTTAGTTCAAGCATATTCCTCTCTATCAGCTTATGGGCATCATAACTTAAGTGGAAGCCCATCATTCTTCTACGTGCAGATCTCTAGTTTAACCAGCCAGTGCGTGATGTTGGCTGTAGGTGTGTGGGCACCTGTGTGGATCCTAGTTCAGATGCATCAAGCAGTGAGTCCATGGTTATGTTTGGCAATGTCTTTAATGTTTTGGTCTTTTCAAGTCTTTTATTGCTGAACATTTTACTGTTTCTGCTTTATAGTTTTACACATACAGCTGGGTAAGAAAATCTTTGTAAATAGATCTTCATTGTAATTCTAATATTTGAATCCATCTACCAAGTATTTAAATGCTTAAAACAGAGCAACAAAACAAAAACCATACAGAAGAAGATAATTAAATGTTAATCTCTATGATTCTAAATATAATTAAAATGGAAATCTGGAAAAGTAGGAAATCGCTGGATAATGAGGTTACCAGACTTAGTAAACAGAAGTACAGGGGTCCATTTAAATTTGAATTAAATTTGAAGATAGGACACAAAATATTTGATATATACTTGTACAAAAACATTGTTTCATATCTGAAATTCAGATTTAACTTCACCTCTTATGTGATGAATGGGTGTGCTGGAAATGGTGTGGGAGAGCCGATGACAAGTGTAAAGAAGGCACCGTGCACAGACCGAATGGCTGGAGCATGCCGTGGATGCTGATGTGAAACACACACTGAAGAATAAGACTATCTCAGGCTTTCAGAGAAAAACCATTTACTGTGGAAGCCTTACAACCTGAAGGAATCCAGGAATCCAGAGTTGGCCTCTTACCTACACCCTTAAGATCTCTTCCTCCTGTCTGCCTCCCATAGTCTTCCTCCCTTTGGTAACACCAATGAGATGGAATCTCAAGGCAGATTTAATTCTCACTTCCCTGATAGCTAAGGATGTTGGATCATTTTTTTTTTTTTGAAATTTTTATTGGCTGTTTGTATTTTTTGTTGTTGTTCTGACACAGGGTACCCCAGATTGGCTTCAAACTTTCTCTGTAGGAAGAATGACTTTGAACTCCTGATTTTCCTGCTGCCTCCCAAGCACTAAGGTTACAAGCACATGCTACCACACCTTTTTTTTTTTTCAGTTCTTTATATTTTCTAGTATCTAGATATAAATTCCTTGATGTATTATTGAAACTTTTGTTGTTGTTGTTGTTGTTGTTGTTGTTGTTGTTGTTGTTGTTTTTGTTTTTCTGTTCTATCGGCTGTCTCTTCCTTACTTTTGTAATTATTTATTTTGCTATGTCAAACATTTTACAAGTTTTTTATCACATTTATTTAGTGGGGGAGGGGTGTACAGCATGCCATGTGTTCGAGGCCAGAGGACAACTTGTTGGACTCAGTTCTTTCCTTCTACCATGAGGGTCCCAGGGTCTGAGTTTAGGTCATCAGGCTTGGAATCAAGTGCCTTTACCCGCTGATCCATCTCACTTTCCCTGAAGTGTTTTAATTTTATGTAATCCCATTTGTCAGTTTTTGAAATTACCTTCTATGCTATTGGAATCTTTTTCAGATAGTCCCTGCCTATACCTATATCTTCAAGTATTTTGCCTATGTTTTCCTGTACCCGTTTCAGAGTTTCAGATCTTGAGTTAAGGTCTTTGATCCATTTTTAATACTGTGCTGCGGGAGTCTTTGAGCATCTTAAAGTTTATGATGCCTCGCCACATTTCCAGATGTATGGCAATTTTATTGTGAAGATAGACATACAGCATTCTGCAGCCAGGTGACTCTGATAATCATTGCCTTAGAGTAACTGAAATCAGAACAATCCCTTCTGACTCTCCCACAATGTCATTGCTTTACCTGGGAAATGTGCAGAGAGACACTTACCACAAATAGGGTACTAACAGACCAAAGAAGTGATTGCATACAAGTCAGGTTGGTGAGCCAATGTGGGTATTGGGATTGCTCAGCAGAGGCTGGGTAACTGAAGCAACTGCATTGTGAAAAACTCCACCTCAGCATGGGTGCATTTCTGAGTACCCATGCTAGTCAACCTTCCACTCCAGTGTACTCTAGCACCTGTGGCATTACCCTGCAGCTGAATGAAGCAGAAGAGAGTGAAGGCCGGTATCTCCGTGGAGCCTCTAATGACCCTTCTCCCTCCTGCTTCAAGTCGATGTTAATAGACACAGTCTCCTAGGTGGGGTCTCCTATGGGTGATCACAGCTGCTCTGATTTAAAACAGCAATTGTCCTGCTGTTCCCAGAGGATATTTCTGTTATAAATAGGCAGGCACTGCTTACCTACGTTTTGTTCAGTAGTAGTCCTCTGGACTAGAGGGAAAGTGACAATCGTCATCTGGTGACTGCCCAGCCATCGTAGTGTAGTGAAACATATTGTTCACTTGTTTATGAAGATGCTCATGCAAATAAGCCTACTAGGCATTAAGAAGTATGGCGGTTTTCTTGTGTCTAGTCCATATCTTGATGATTATGTCACCGTCTTGTGTATTTGCTGTACTGTACTTTAGTAATGACTTTAGAACTGGGCATATACTTATTTAAAAGTTTATTACAATACGTGAATGTGTTACTCAGCAGAAGTTTTATGTATCTTATATTTACTGCGTCTCTCTTTTTTTTTTTTTTCTTTTGTGGTGCTGGGGATTAAACCCAGGGCCTTTTGCATGCTAGCCAAGCACTTTACCTCTGAGCTGCGTCCTCAGCTTCTTACTCTGTCTGTTGATTGCATCGGGTGATTGGCCTGTACCTTCAGGTTTGTGTAAGTACACGCTGTGATGCCCACACCATGCCAGAATCACCTCAGGATGCATTTCTCAGGCCATACCCCATCACTGAGCTATGCATGATGCAATTCTAACAGTTCCATCCACACCATCCGGACTGTTCCACTGTAGTTGTCATACCATTGTCCCCTGCCTGTTTTAATGTAGTAGCTTCTTAATGTCTTGCCTTTTTCATGGTCTTGGGGAGTGGGGAGGTTTCAGACAGGGTTTCTCTATATGTACCTCTGGCTGTCCTAGAACTCACTCTGCAGACCAGGCTGGCCTCAAACTCAGAATGCTGGGATTAAAGCTGTACAACACTACCACTATTTATTTATTTATTTAATGTGTATGAGTATACTTCTTCATGCACACAAGAAGAGTGCATTGGATCTCATTACAGATGGTTGTGAGCCACCATGTGGATGCTGGGAATTGAACTCAGAACCTCTGGAAGAGCAGTCAGTGGTCTTAGCCCCTGAGCCATCTCTCCTGCCCCCTTTTTATTTTTTATGTAGATTTCCTTGTATAGGAACAGTTTGGTGTATTTATGTAGAAATGTGATTGGATATAAAGGATAGACTTTGATGGTAATGAACGAAGTGGAGGAGTTCCACAAGGCCTGTCTGCTCAGATTTTCCTGGTGTCTATGTGCAGAGATCAGGAACTCTATGAATCTGGTGTTCTGTAATCTGTCAAATTTTTTATGGCTAAGTCTGACAGAAGCAGACAATATTAGCCTACCTTGAGGAAAGAGTTCTGAGCCACAGATCAAAGAGCAAAGTGTATATAGCATCTCACATAGACCCACACATGGGATCACTTTATACCAGGTGGAGCATTATAAAGAGGATACTGCCCATGTCAATTGGACATTCATATGGGAAAACTTCACCCTTACCTCATACAGTATACAAAAATTGATTCTGTATGAATTGTGCATCACTATGAAGCAATAAATTCTTGCAAAATCATGGGAAAATATCAATATTGTTATTATGAGCCAAAAAAAAAGCCTATTAACAGAAAATATTAACAAAAAATTAAGTCCTTAGTTTTAGTTTTCTTGTTAACAATCAAGAAAACTTGTTTTTTTTTTTAAATTTTGTTGTTATTATGTATTTGTATGCATGCACAAACACACATGCACATCCTGGCATGTATGTAGAGGTCAGAGGACAACTAGTGGGAGTCAGTTCTCTCTACCATGTGAGCTCCAGGGATGAAACGCAGGTCACCAGGCTTACATAGCAAGCACCATCTCATCAGCCACTAAAATTAAAGCCTTCTTTCCATCAACAGACATTGTTATGGAAGTAAAACAGATAAGGGGGAAAAAAGGAATTAAGGGTTATGTGACATTCTAGGCTGTATAAAGAAATATGGTTATACATAATTTTTCTCCTACACCATAACCAATACTAAACAGAGATTCCTACATTTAAACTACAGGCAGAAACATTTTCAGATCATATTCGTTCTGATTTAATGCCATTTGCTCTGTAAAGGTACATACTTCAGAGTAACTGATCCATGCATAAAACATACACATATTTCCACGTTCACTTACTGGATAGGAGGCTTTGTTTTTCCTCAGCTGATCCTGTTAAATCCCACTTAGCTGTAAAATATGTCACATATCTGTTAAATAAATCACGAACAGGTACTCTCACTTGTACCTGGGGGGGTCCATGTGCCTTCACTCCCCAGTACTGAAGTTACAATCATGGCCACAGCCAACTCTTTACATGGGTACTGGAAATGGAACTGAGGTCATAAGGTCATAGCAAGCACTTCACCACCTATATCCTCAGAGAAGTAAAGATTTGAAAGTTAAGTAACAGTGGCGGACAAACCTAACCAAAATTGTTTTCTTGGCCCCCATAATCACTGTTTAGTTGAGATTTGAAAATGTCTTGTTTCTTTGATTTTTATGTTGTAATTTTGCTTTTTGAAAGGAGTCCATTGAATCCCAAGACTTCACATACTTGTCACAGTTGGAATAGTACAGTAGGAGCAAAAGGGACTTGACTGTCAGCAGGTATCGGGTACCTTTAGGGGGTCATGGAAGTCTTTTCTAAGATTGTGGTGAGGTTTAGACAGTACTTACACATAAACTCCACTGGAAGGTGAAACTTTTATATGAAAGTACAGTTGTTTTGTTTCATAAAGACACTATAAAGAGAATGGTCAGGATAGCCACAAAACAATAAAAACATGGCTAGGCAGTGGTGGCCCAAGTCTTTAATCCCAGCACATGGAAGGCAGATGAATCTTTGTAAGTTCGAGACCAGCCTAGTCTACAGAGTGAGTCCCAGGACTGTGTAGACCAGAGCTACACAGAGAAATTCTGTCATATATATATATATATATATATATATATATATATATATATATATATGTAATATATAAAATATATATATTATATTATATATATACATATATATTATATACACACATATGTATATAAACAAAAACATGCATTCACTCCAACTAGATTTACAACTAGAAATGGTATCTATCACCAAGATAATTTTTCTGCATATTATGGGGTGTACATTCAGTATTACTAGGCATATATGCCTGTGGTCTAAGCATTGGGAAAACTGAATCAGGGTATTGTGAATTTGAAGTTATCCTGCGCTACATAATGAGGCCCAGGCAGGACTGCATAACAAGACTTTGTATCCAAGACAAAAAGTCCACTACTAAACAATAAAAGATCAGCTCCTGGGACTGGGAGATGGCTTGACCATTAAGAGTGTGTCTGTTAGAGAGGACCAGGCCAGGATTACAGCCACCTATATAACTCCAGCTCCAGGAGGCTCATCACCCTCTTCTGGCCTCTATAGGCACCTGTACTCACGTGTACACACCTACACACAGAGACACATATACTCATAATTTTAAAATACAATTTTTCCACATACTTTAAAAGAACTCCTACTACCCCAGCTAAATAAGTTAAACTCTGGAGTCCTGGCTTGAACAAGAAGAGTCAGTAGTAAGCAACTGTTTGTATGCCACTTTGGGGGAGGGCCAGTGAGACAGTTTCACTCCACAGAGCAAACTACTCACAGCAGTTTTCCCCCATTAGTCTCTCTGGAGCTGGGATTACAGGTGTGAGCACCATGCCTGCCTTAACTATACCATTTAAAAAGACAAAAACAGTCTGCAAACAGAAAGCAGGAAATAAGATCTCTTCTTTCTGAGTGTAAGAATTGATTGGTAAAAAGAAAATGTGAGAACTTTTGGGAGATGTTAGATATAATTTTTAAAAATACAAAATGCCATCAATTCCAAGCCAACTGAGCATTCCTGATTGTCATTTTTTTTCTTTTTTCTTAAATTTAGTTTGATTGACTTAGAGTTATTTGTTTGTCACAGGTCTCACTGTATAGGGCAGGCTAGACCCCAACTCATGATCACCCATGCCTCCTCAGTGCCAGCTAGACAGGCAAGTACTGTCAAGTCCAACCTCACCCGGTTTTTGTTTTGTTTTGTTTTGTTTTGCTTTCTCTAGAAACAAGTTCTTAACATGTGACTCTGGCTGGCCTAGAACTCACAGACATCCCCCTGCCTCTGGCCTCACCATTTTTTTCTTTTTCTTTTTTCTTTTTTTTTCTTTTTTGCAAAACAAATCCTGCTTTTGTTTCTAGAATAAGTTGTTAGAATTACAGCTAATACTATTTAACATGTGCATATATACAGCATACAAGCTAAAAAGGTTATCTACACAAATTGTCTAGAGAGCCTCAGGGAGAAAATAGTGGGTATTTTGATTTCTTCTGTATGGTTTTTCTTGTCTTTTCTTTGTTGTTTGAGAATAGGTCTCATGTTTTCTGGCTGATCTCAAAATGACTATGTAGCCAAAGATGACCTTGAACACTGGGGTGTGCCATCTGTCCTGGCTTATACATTGATAGAGGTGGAACCCAGGGCTTCATGCATGCTAGCTGAGCTACCTCCAAGTCCTGCATAAGCTTTTGTATCGAAAACAAAGGAGACTTCCTGTGATAGCTGCTTGTACTGTGTTCTTTATTGTTTCTCATGGTAAAATGGGGTCTGTGATGTTCTGCCCTTGAAAGGGTAATTATGCATTGTTGTCCTCTGTTCTTTTTTCTCTTGTCATTTTTCTTTTATTATGAAATATTTAATATCTTTCAAAGAATATGTGTAACATATGTACCTTACAAAGCACATGTTTCTGCCTCTGTTATATAAAGCTCTTGCCAGCCCTCTCCTGAATTGATGCCTATTCTGACTTCTGTGTTTTCGTTTTCTAGAGATACACACACATACACACAGACACACAGACTCTCTCTCACTCACACAAACACACACACACACACACACACACACAAACACTTCCCTAAGATACAGGTACGTATATATACGTGAGTATATGTATACGTATACATCCTTATATATTGCTAATTTTTGTTTTTTTTTTAAACTTTACTGACATGCTGAAGTACAGTAGAGAGTCTCTTAAATCTTGCCTTCTTCATTACTGCATTTCCTTGATTAATCCATATTGTTTATTTATCAGAAGTCCCTATCACTGTGTGAAGTTCTATCTTTAACACCTGCCCATGCAGGTTTGGTTTTGTTTTTCCCTTGTCCTCTTTTCGGTCCTCTCCTTAACCCTACAGGAGTTAGATTTGAGAAAGAGATTAGCAGGCTGGGAGTGGTGATGCACACGTTACCCCAGCCCTTGGGAAGCAAAGACAAGTGAACCCCTGAATTGGAGACCAGTCTAGGCTATGTGATGAGACCTTGGAAAGAGAACAGGGGCTTCCCTTGTGTGGGATGCTTCTAACAAAGAGTTGAAATGACTCAGAAATATGGATACCATTAAATTTTGCTTCTGTTTCTATAAGCAGTGTAAGCTATATGATTTGCATTTTTATAGTAGGGCATGAGTTATATAGTTATAATGACAGCTGCAGGATAGAAAGTTTTAACACACTAAAATGAAATGTATCTTGGAGACATTCTTGGTTTCTGAAGATCAGCAGGCTCCATATGGTGCCACTGAACCAGTAAGTTTGAAGAAAATATTCCTGTTGCTGAAACACCCAAGAGTATAAGTTTCTTTTTAAATATACCAATTTACAGTCTTTTCATCTTACTTCTCCATGAACAGTTACATGTTTAAGGTATGCTGATTTTCAGTATAGCCTCCATTGGTTGATACATAGTTTCAAAATGATAGGAAAATTTCTAAACTAGGAAGTTACTATATTGAGAGACTTTTCATATCAGTTAATAATACCCACTACAGAGCAATAGTGATAAAAGCTGCATGGTATTGGTACAGAGACATGCAGGAAGATCAATGGAATAGAATTGAAGACCCAAAAATGAACCAACACACCTATGGTCACTTAATCTTTGACAAAGGAGCAAAAGCTGTCCAGTGGAAAAAGGACAGCATTTTCAACAAATGGTGCTAGATCAACTAGAGGTCAGCATGTAGAAGAATGCAAATTGATCCATTCTTATCTCCTTGTACAAAGCTCAAGTCCAAGTGGATCAAGGACCTCTACATAAAACTAGATACAGTGAAACTAATGGAGGAGAAAGTGGGGAAGAGCCTCGAATACTTGGGCATAGGGGGAAAATTCCTGAACAGAACACCAATGGCTTATGTTCTAATATCAAATATTGACAAATGGGACCTCATAAAATTGCAAAGCTTCTGTAAAGCAAAGGACACTGTTAAGAGGACAAAATGGCAACCAACAGATTGGGAAAAGATCTTTACCAATCCTACATCCGATAGAGAGCTAATATCCAATATATACAAAGAACTCAAGAAATTAGACTCCAGACAACCAAATAACTCTATTTTAAAAACAAAGAATTCTCAACTGAGGAAACTCAAATGGCCGAGAAGCACCTAAAGAAGTGTTCAAAACCCTTAGTCATCAGGGAAATACAAATCAAAACAGCCCTGGGATTCTACCACAGACCAGTCAGAATGGCTAAGATCAAAAACTCAGGTGATAGCAGATGCTGGCGAGGATGTGGAGAAAGAGGAACCCTCCACCATTGTTGGTGGGATTGCAAGCTGGTACAACCACTCTGGAAATCAGTCTGACAGTTCCTCAGAAAATTGGACATTGTATTACCTGAGGACCCAGCTATACCACTCCTGGGTATATACTCAGAAGATGGTCCAACATATAACAAGGACACATGCTCCACTATGCTCATAGCAACCTTATTTGTAATAGCCAGAAGCTAGAAAGAACCCAGATATCCTTCAGCAGAGGAATGGATATAGAAAATGTGGTACATTTACACAATGGAATATTACTCAGCTATTAAAAACAATGAATTCATGAAATTCTTAGGCAAATGGATGGAACTAGAAAATATCCTGAGTGAGGTAACCCAGTCACAAAAGAACACTCATGGTATGTACTCACTGATAAGTGGATATTAGCCCAAAAGCTCACAGTACCCAACATACAACTCACAGACCACATGAAGCTCAAGAAGAAGGAAGACCAAAATGTGGGTGCTTTGGTCCTTCTTAGAAGGAGTAACAAAATACTCATGGGAGCAAATATAGAGACAAAGTATGGAACAGAAACTGAAGGAGGGGCCGTCTGGAGACTGCTCCACATGGGTATCCATCCCATGTGCAGTCACCAAAGGCAGACACTGTTGTGGATGTCAGGAAGTATATGCAAACAGGAGCCTGATATAGCTGTCTCCTTTGAGGCTCTGCCAGAGCCTGACATATACAGAGGCAGATGGTTGGATGCCCTAAGCTAACCATTGAACTGATCATGGGGTTCCCAATGAAGGAGTTAGAGAGAAGACTGAAGGAGCTGAAGGGGTTTGCAGCCCCATGGGGAGAGCAACAATACCAACCAACCAGAGCTCCCAGGGTCTAAATCACCAGCCTGAGACCACACAGGGAGGGACCCATGGCTCCAGCTGTATGTGTAAAGGAGGATGGCCTTGTTGGGCATAGGTGGGAGAGGAGGTCCTTGGTCTTGTGAAGGCTGCATGCCCCAGTGTGGGGAAATTTAAGGGTGAGGAGGTGGTAGAGGGTGGGTGGGAGCATATTCTCATAGAAACAGGAGGAAGGAAGATGGAATAGAGGGGTATCTGGGGAGATGGGGAAAGAGGATAACATCTGAAATGTTAATAAATAAAATATCCAATTAAAAAGAAAAAAAGAATAGTAGATTCCCCCAGTAATCCTCTGGTACTAATATTTAGTTTACTCGAACAGTATTTGTCTCCTACAGAACATAATCTTAGAAAAGAACCTTGGAGTACCAGACATGGTGGGGCATGCCTTTTGTAACAGCAGATGTGTGATTTTGAAGCCAACATGGTCTGGAAAGTTCCAGAATAGCCAAGGCTACACAGAAATCCTACTCATTCATTCATTCATACATACATACATAATACAAAACATGGTGTCTATATACTGATTTAATTTATTTTAAATATATCCACTGTTTAATTATATGTGACCATGGGTTTAAGACAGTATGAGGTTTTATATAAATTTTAAATTTTTTTTACAATTTAACTTTTATTACTTTTACCTATATATGTGTCTGAAAGTGCACAGGAGTGTTGGTGCCCTTGGAGGACACCTCACGTGGGTGCTGGAGACCAAACTCGGGTCTCCTTGAAGATCATTATGTGCTCCAAACCACTGAGCCATCTCTCCAGCCCCTGAGTTTTAATTCATAAGAAATAATTTAACTTAGCCACTGAATATGATGCACACATGTAATGCCAGCATTTAGAACACTGTCATGGATCATCTCAAGGGCAGTCGGAACTTCAAAAGGTGAGTTCCAGGCTAGCCTGGGCTGTGTGGCATGATCCTATAGCGAAAGGCAGGAGGGTGAAAGTTCATCATTCCCTGTGTGATTCCTTTTGATATCAGATGTAGATAACCATCCATAGGCCAGAACTGGGAATCAAAAGGGAGAGAGAATGCAAGAATTTTCAGAAATTTGTTAAGGTTTCTGTCATAGGCAGAAAGTTAAGCCATGATTGGTAGAGATATGTCAGTAAGACAGTGGATAGCCAGAGCTTAATAATGAAAAGGGAATTCAGCACAATCAAGTCTTAGTAGGACCTTGTTCGTTTGCTTTGTTCCTCTAACCTGGCTATTAAGGTCATTGTAATATGGAATCACAGATCTCCCTTCTGTAACAATCTCTAAGTTAGACTCAGGTAAGTCTCAAGCCCTTACAGAAGAGTACACAGGACATATTTTCTACTAACCAAGGCTGAGGCCCTGTTCATCCTTATGATGTACAGTATGGCACAGCTTGTCTGTGGGGCAGTCATGGTCTTTGTAGGAAGCCACTGAAGTAGTGGGAATTAAAAACTAATCATTTGGGTTTTTGAATGGGGAAAGCATTAAAGAAAGTGGAGGCTTATTAACATCATTGAAAAAATAATAGGTAGATTTTTATTCTGAGAAGTCATGCATCAGTGAAACTTAAGTTACTGCAGCTCCAGGGCAGCAATTACTTACATATTGACAACTTATACATGTTTTACATGCCTGTTTGCTCTCTGCTCCCTACTGAAATGTAGTTACCATAGCAATGAACACATCACGTGGTTCCCGTGCCAGTTCTAAAATAGAGAACAGCAATACACCATATGAGCTCCACTTACTTTTTACAAGGACTGCATATACAACTTGAGGCCATTCCATACCCTTCAGATAGCTTATCATTGATTTGAAAGTTTTTAAAGCATTAAAAAAAAAATAAAAGACAGTTGGCAGGAGTGTATTCCAGCCTCTCTTGCACTAGATTATGGTTAGCTCCTTGACACTGAGCTGAAAGAATAACTCCAATAGAGCTGGCTGGCCAGGACTCTGTTGTTGTATATTTAACTAAATATTTTCTGTGAAAAATCAGTGCTACTTCAAGATTTGGGGGGGGGGAGCACATTAATTTATGGAAACATTTTCTCAGTCTTACTGTTTAATTCTTAACCAGTTTTAGTTTGAGGTTGTTTTGTTTTGTTTATTTTTCTCTAAAGAAAGAGCTCATTAATATAATCCTACCTCTAAAGATAAAGTGATCCTAAAATACACAAGAGTTTGGTTTAGAATTCTGGGAGAGAAAGGTGCTAAGCTCAGCTGAAAGCATGCTACTAGTTTCCCTGTAGGGCCATTATTTCTCTACACAATGCAAGCATAGGTTGCACACTCTATCTATCAAAAGGGACCTCAGTTCTCTATGCTCAGTGCTGTCAGGTTCCCATTCAGGTCCCACTCTTGAATTCTCTGAGCATGTAGCTGGGTAGGATATCAGAGCTCAAGGATGCAAAGCAGCACACCCCATACTGAGGCGTCTCTTGGCTCTTGTCTGGAGCAGTGCAAGCGCCATAGCATATTACAGGATGTGTTACTATGTGACTTTTCTGACTATGTATAAACCAAAGTCTATTTGAATTCAAGCTGCTGGCCATACTACTCTGCTGTCTCTATAACTACTAATTAAAATTCTTAATGTCATTTTTTTTGGTAGGGACTGGCCTTGAATTTCTTCTGTTCAGGCTTCTGCCTCAGCCCGCTGGGTTTATAGGTACATTCTACAACATTTAACACCCTTTCCCCCGAAAGATGTTGGTTTTTTAAAATTTTTTATTAAAAGTACTAAGAAAAAATATGCCATTCTTTATTTTTATTTTATTACACCCTTGACTGAAACTTGGAATAGGAAACTTGGGTCCTAGCACACAGATTAGTAAATTTATGAAGCTAAATGGGTTTTCTCTTTGGCTACGACTGACAGGACATAGGTTGATTGTATAATACTTGTGGCTTTCCTCTCGTTTCAGTTGTAATTGAAAACCACATGCCTGTATTATGTAAACAATGTGGATAGTTCTATATCCACACAGCACTAAAATAGAACAAACTATTGATTTTATTGTAATCTTGTACTAGAGAAAAATTTATGAGAGCTGTATTATTAGTGAAATGCATCAACAAGCATCTGTAATCTCAGTACTAAAGTATTATATGAATCCACTATGGTTTGTTCTGCTTAGGGCTTTGGGGTGGTTTTCCTTATCGTGAATAGCACGATATGTATGTCCTATGTACTTTTTAATAAATATTTCCATATGCTCTCAATCTCTAGACCTGAACTGCTGGTTTTTTCACTTGTAGAGAATTATAAAAGTACCTTCTGGAAACTTTTAAAGAAAATACCCCCCTGGGGCCTTGGAGATTGCTCTTTTAGGAAAATCCTTTGACACAGTAGAAAGATCTGCATTTGGATCCCCAGCACAAATATAAAAAGATGCACATAATGACACGGCAGCCTCAACCCAGAACTGGGGGCCAGAGACAGGAAGAGCTCTTGTGCTTGCTGGCTCACTAGCCAAGTCAGTGTGCTCTAAGTTCAGTGCTCAAACAGAAAAGGTGGTAGTGTCTTCAGCTGGGAGATAGACACACTTGGCTCCAAAACTGATGACCTCACTTTGAATTGAGATCCTTGAGGACCTACCTGGTGGCTAGAAGAACCAATTCATATAAGTTATTCTCAGTTCTCCACAGTTATACCATGGCTTACACACGTAAGCATTCACACGCCCACACATAAATCAACAAATGTAAAGGGGTAGAGAGCAATGAAGAAGGCACCCAGGAATGATCTTTGGCATCTGCAACCATCTGTACACACAAACATGTGTACATGTACCATGCACACAATCATGTTCCCAGCTAAGCAAATTTTAAAAGAACATTTTGTTTTTAAATTTTGCATTTCTAGGTTTAAATTTGAATTTCTTCAAGATTTTTTTGTTGCTGTTTTTTGGGTGTTTTGCTTTTGATATTTTAGAGCATTTATGTTTTTCTCTTCTGTCAATGTCTTGTTTGCCCATACTTCTTTTTGTTTTAACTTGTTCAGATTTATTTTTCTATTTCATTATTGGCTTTTTGTTTTACTTCATTTAAAAGATTGAGCCCAAGTTGATTTGTAAACATTTATCTCCCTGTTTGTCTTTTGACTTAATTTAGTATTCTGTTCTCAAGATAAAGTACAGTGACCAAGGAAACTTAGAAGGTGAAAGGTTTCTTCAGACTTATGGTTTCAGAGGAATAAGAGTCTATCAACATCACTACAGGGAAATACTGCAGGTAGAACAGCCGGAAGCTCACATCTAGAACCAAAAGCAGGGAGCAGAGAACAAAAAGACAAGGGTCTGTGGCTTTGGAACCTGCAAGCCTGAGCCCATTAGCAAAACTACATTGGCATCCCAAATGTATGGGAACCAGTATGCCAACACTGGGGCTTACATAGGCATTTATATGTATAACTGTTAGCATTGTAGCTAGTATATATCTGTCTTTCCAAGTCAGGGCATTAGCCCAAAAGGAATAGCAACAAGTATTTCACACCTAGTGGAAAACTTCTTTTAGATAAAGCCACACTGTTCTCCATACTGTTCTGCAAAACTACCAAATTCAAAAAGTATCCATGTATTTAGTAGCAGTACTGTTTGTTAAGGGAAAGTATTACCATTTGGAAAGCCTCAGCTGAAGTCATTTCTAGAATGTAAAATGAAAAAAAAAAAAACATCAAGAATTCTGAACATGCCCAGAATCATAAGTAGAATAAGTAGTTATCTGTAAGTTTGCCAATTCAGGTCTACCAGAAGATGCTTCTTTTCTTAATACTCCTAGGATACGTAGGATATAAAGCTAAAAATATGAACATTGAATTAACTTTTAGAGATGGCTTTAGAAACTAAGTTTGACTCTCTTTACAAGATTCAAAATATGTTGGAAGGCATTCAATAATAACTAATTGAGGGGCTGGAAAGATGGTGCAGTGGTTAGGAGCCCTGCCTTTTCTCCAGAGGATTCAGATTCAATAACCAGCACCCACACCATTGGTTACAACCACCTGTAATGTTAGTCCCAGGGCATCATCGGCACCCTCTTCTGCCCTCCACAGGCACTGCACACGTGTGGTTTATGGCATACAAACAGGTAAAATACACATGAAATACATACATAGAACATTTAAAACAGAAATAAATTGTGACAGATTTGGTGCCTCTGGCCTATCATCCCAGTACCTGGGAGGCTAAAGCAGGATTGCCACACCATGAATTTGAGGTTGACTTGAACTGTGTAAGTTCCAGTTCAGGGCTGGGGAAATGGGTCAGCAGTTACGAGTACTGGCTATTCTGCCAGTTTACCCAGATCCAATTCCCAGCACCTATGTGGCAGCTCTAGCTCCATGTAACTTTAGTTCCAGGAGATCTGATACCCTCAACAGACATACGTGCAGGGAAAACCCAAATGCACATAATGTAAGAGTAAGTAAATTGTTAACAAGTGTTTTCTTTGTTTTTTGTTTTTGTTTTTGTTTTTCCAAGTTCCAGGTCAGGATGAGATGAGTGTGAAAAGGAGTTGGGGTGGGAAATGACTTTGATTCAGGTAGTGGAGCAATTCCTGATTATCAGCATCCTCAGATCATTCGTAATGTTTTTGAGTTGGTGAATAGTCACAGTGTGCAGGAAAGCCTGACATACTGTACTATCTCGGTTACCTAGAATGGAGAATGTGTGCACTAGGACCTATGACATGTCCCATTGATTTTCTTGTAAACTGATGACCTTGCTCTGCTGTTTGCCTTTTGTGTTTTTGTTTCCGGT
This sequence comes from Arvicanthis niloticus, assembly GCF_011762505.2. Taxonomy (NCBI): domain Eukaryota; kingdom Metazoa; phylum Chordata; class Mammalia; order Rodentia; family Muridae; genus Arvicanthis; species Arvicanthis niloticus. The sequence continues at coordinate 74,481,511 of NC_047660.1, forward strand.
AATCCACATAATTTTTTTAAATCTAAATTTAAAAAACGAGGTTATCTGTGGATGAGTGGCACATTGTCACCACTTCCTCTTGCCTGGCTCCCCTGAATCTGTCTTGTGGTTGTTCTTGATGAATTCTCTTGGAACTTTACCTTTGATGGTGTTATAGTCTAAGAGGAACTTACATATGAGGTTGTAGTGTGCTTGCCTATTTCTGTCTGATGCTTTTGAGACCATTACAATACCTCCACCTTCCTTAGGTTCTCCCAAAACATGTCTTAGTTAAATGAATATTTAAATCCTGCAGTGAGCCTGTCACATCTCTATGCAGTGATGAGCAATCTAGTGTTTTGTTTTTTTTAAATAGTGAGCTAGGGGAGCAGCAGTCCTGGTGGTCTGCAGTACTGTTCCAGGGAAGCCTAAGCAGTCCTGGTGTCTGCAGTACCGTTCCAGGGATGTCTAAGGGAGTGCTGCAGGTCCTTTACTTAATGGTAAATTCACTGCCTGATACAGTGATGTTTAGTGAGTGGTTTTCAAATAAATAAGGCCCAGGACATGTTAAAGGGACTAAGAGCCTCCTTTTATCCCCTTTTCTAATATTTACATAGAGCACTTAATACAGAAGTAGGACATTAATGCCAGCTAGTAGAAAACATTGGTGGTTCTGGCTCAGGAATGGGTTCAAAAGCTTGAATACAACACAGTACTTGCAAACACACTCTCACTGATTAGCAGTTTGTCTGGTTTCCCTTAGTTGCCCTTGCCCTTGACCTCTAACTTCTTCATTTTACATTAGTGGCCCAGCTTGAGCTAATCGGGATTATTAATATCCATGTAGATGTGACATACTATTAAAGAACAGGGGAAAATCAAGTTCTTATTGTGTTGCTGCATCACAAATCTCAGCTTCCAGCTAAATGCCAGAATATAAATTAGATCTCTTATCAAATCTGGTGCATAAAACTTTAGGATCCTTTTTAATATAGTGCATATGCTTTCAATAAATGTCTGTTTTGGCAAGAAATCGAATGGATGTCTTTTGTGTCAAGTACACTTGCATTATATTTTCTACTCCATAACATTAAAATGGCCCTTGTAAACTAGGTCAAGGGCAAAGTAAATGTGGTTTCTGTATTTACTTTACATTCATTGAATATTTTTTCTTTTCTTCTGTTGCATTACGGGTATTTATTTTAGTTTCGTCTTTCTGATTTTTGTCTTATTTTTCATGTGGAATAAAATTCAGTGTCTATAATACACCAGCTACTCTCCAGCCACTGTGCCTTTTTCTCCTCTCTCCAAGGGCCCTTTGTACATGCTCTCACTTCTGCTCTGACTCTTTTTCCTGTCAATTCAGTACTACTAACCTAACTAATGTATTCTTTAGGTTTCCATCATTGTCAGATATTCCTTGTTCCTCTGCATCACTAAACCTGCACAATCCTCCTTAATGTCTACCAGATCACTCTCCTCACAGTCCCCTCCTCATATATGGTCAATGCTTGATGGGTGAAAGGATGGAGTACCAGAGCAAGTCTGCCGTGAGGTCAGTGCAAGGTGTCATCAAACAGCTTTCTTGAGTCTGAGTTCCAAATTGCAGTTTTGTAAATAGTCTTAGTTTTATTTCAGAAGATAAGGTATTTTTGATGAAAATAAGAAATATGCACGCACGTACACACACACAGGCGTGCGTGCATACATGGAACAAAGTGACCCTTTACTGTGGTTGCTGTTGGGATCCTTGAAGCATACCACACTACTTTGCTGAGTACTGTTGTATAATCGTTTCTTGAGAATCGTCTAGAAATTAGCTGTTGTGCTTACCAGTTTTCCCGATCTCTGCCTGCATCCATGCCTTCTCACAGTTTTTCTTAGAATCATACCCAAAATCTCAGAAATCTCCCAAAAGAATATTATCTAAAAAAGATAGCATGGCACTGTGTTCTGCCCATGTCTTCAGATCTGAAAACCTCCTCAAGCCAAGGAAAACCAACAGTGCTTCATGTATTCTCCTTGATGATTCATGAGCCCTGGTCCAGGATTCTCTTTTACATCCTCAGACACATTTTGCTTTGCGCTTTTATTCTTTTTCTTCCCAATGGGGAAATCTTTGTTTTTCAACAAGCTATTTCCAACTAACTTTCTTTTTTTTTTTTTCTCATAATGTTGGTATCATCTCCCAATATCCATACAATGTGCTAAACTCTTGGTCATATGTGTATCATTTTGAATTGTACAGAACCCTTTCTGTTTGTTTTGTCCTTAATTTCACATATGTCTTTAAAAATTTATTTTAACCTTATTTTCTTTGAATGAAACATTTTCATTCCTGCTAAGTTAATTAAGAAAGCACCGTATTTAGGGTTTTATTTCAGAAGATAAGGTATTTTTGATGAAAATAAGCAATATGCACACGCGCGCGCGCACACACACACACACACACACACACACACACACACACACACACGGAGCAAAGTGACCATTCCACTGAAGATCTCACACAAAGCATTGAATGAATTACTACCCACTCTTCCCTGTGCTCTACCCATACTGGCTGTACTAAGGTTTCCATTGTTAAACCATGTCAGCTCTTAACATCAGGGCTCAGCTACTTCCTAAGACAAGAGCCATCTTGGCCTCAGTTGGACACTTGAGTGGCTTCCTATTCTAGATATTTTCTGTCAACCCCTCCTAATGAGCTTCTTACTCTTTTGTTCTTCCCTGTCTGTACCTAGGAGCCCTGAAAAAAAATAAATGCTAAGTATTAGTAACATGGAGAAAAAAATGGACATTGATCTGTGGGACTCTAAATTATTTAAAGGATAGTTCTAAAAAGCCCCAGGTACTAGGATGTTGGGTGAAAGTAAAACACATTCAGAAAAGGTAAGACATGGGGAGTCAAATCACCTTCTTAGAGTACAGCCTGCTGGGTACCACAGCATGTCTACATTCTCCTGGAGTAGTATATTCTTAGCATCTGCCTTTAGCATTTGCCTGCAAACGGCATTTGCATAACTGTTCCTTAACAGCTAAGTAAGCAACACACAGATTCCAATGGTTTGAGATTGCTGCCTGTGGTCCTGGTGACTTTTAAAGAGTTCCTATCTGCAAAAGCGCATGAGCCTGGCTCTCAGGATGTATAGCAATGCATGTAATGAGACCCCACTTGCGGTTCTGTTTCTCAGATTAATGGATATGATTAAAATTAAGATGGAATAAAACTTTTAAACGACAGTTAAATAAAATCCAAATTGATTTTAGAATAAAGGGCAAATTGTAACTTGCAGTCATGTAGCGCCAAGTTCCATATGTTTTAAAATTCCTCGAGAACTGGCACAAAGTTCTCCTGTAATAATTTCTGCCTCTTAAATGACAGGTGCCTCATCTTTTATTGTAGCACTGAGAGTCCCATCAAATAAGAAATGCACAATGTAGAATTTATGAACACTTGCCTCCTGACTTGAGCCATGGAAACACTGCCACAGTGTACCCCCTCAGCCTTTTCCTGTGTCCCTCCCCACCCCCATTGTCCTCTGCCCTCCTGGGTCTTTATTTGACCTCCATTTCTTGTCACCTAAGTCATCCCTCCAGCACATGGCTCTCCTTTTTACTTCTGACTACATCTAAATGCCATCTGTGAAGTTAAAGATTCTTACGGAGCTTGTGTTTAAACCTCATGGGAGTCAGCACATCGTTTCAAACTGCAACCTAATTATTAAACATAAGTTTGAAGACCAGTGATGATTCATATTTCCCAACATCTATACTTTGCAGTTTGTTTTTCTTGGCAAGAGTTTGTTTCAAGTATTCGTGAATGAAGAGGAAGGTTTCTTATGTTTTGATTGCTAGAAGTAATGAGCCATTTCCTGCCATCTTTTAAAAATATTATTTTACCTTTTACAGATACCAGTGTTTAAATCTGTTCATTAATATTATATGCCAGTTATTTCTTAATCTTATAGGCCAGTTATTTCTTAATCTATAGACTTTTCCTTAGGGTACTCTTGTGGGAGGAGATAAGGTGGGAGGAGTAAGGAGAGGAAGAGGAAAAGGAAGAGGAGGAGCTAAGGAGAAAGAGAGGTAGGAGGATGAAGAGCCATGCAGGTATGGAGAGCAGTCCCAGGTAACAACTTATATTTAGGTTTGCTAATTGGGAAACACCTTTATTGTATGGGCATATTGTTATTGAGCATTACCAAACATATAAAGCTTTTGATTAATCTTTAAGCATTAGAGTTTCAGTCTTACTGGGCCCACCTGGATAGCGGGTGGTCTGGGCCCAGCCCAGCTTTGTGGAGACATAGTGGAAGATTAGCAGAGCCATTTTCCATGCTGGCATCTCATGGGTGGCAGGGCCAGTGTCTTTGGCCACCTGAGCCTGTGGACTGAGCTGAGCAGCAATGATATGCCGCCTCTGCTCGTGGCTGCAGGCCTAGGCTAGTTGGGAACATGGCAGCTGATTAAGAAAAGCCAGATTGAATGCCACCGATTTAAATATGTCCTGAAACAGACCCTCCTTAATTATCTATGACTGTTAAAGCCCTCCCCCCCCAAATCTATTTTATGGTCACTGAATTTTAGAATTAGAAAAGATTTTCACCTGAATGCGATTATTTATATCATGAAAATTGGTGGTTTTATGTTTCATTGTTTAAAATGGTTTGTGTTTGTTATGTTCTCTGGTCTTTTGTTGAAGAATTTTCACTCTTCCCTCCACGTAGACCCTACCTATCATGTTTACCTTACTTAGATTTGAGTCCTACAGTGCATGTGTACCCTCACATCACTTACATCAAATTCAACTTCTTCCTCTGTTGTTTTCCTTTAAATTACAAAGTTCAATACCCCTACTTTTACTTTTTATATTTATTTTCTTTGTCTTATTTAATCGAAGAAACCCATAAGTTTTATAACTAGAAATAAATGATATCTTATATGTTTGTCCATTGCTAAAATTCATAAAGAACATGAAAGATAATTACTGCTATGCTCCTTTATTCTTACCACAGATACTGCAAGAAAATAAACCACCTGATCATCATAGCCAAGAGAGTCTATGTAATACCTAACCCACACCTGTGGAGCGCCACATAAGGGCTAGACTGTCTCAGTGATGGCATAGATTAGGCTACTCAGCAAAAGTCCAACGCTAGCTTTAAGTATAACACATTCAGTAAATAGTATGAGTGTGATGTATTTTATTTTGTGGATATTAATGAGAGTTTATACTGCATTCCACAACTTCTCAGAAAGTTTTCTTTAGTAACACTCAGTAATTTGGAATGCTTTTGAAAATCCTAGATAGAACAGATCTTGAGGCTTAGTGTTCACTACCTAAACTGATTATCATTTTCTAGACTAGTGTGTTACTGCTAAGCTGCATTACCAACTTTAGTTTATCATTTTCATTTCAATAATATATTTTTGCTTTGTTGTGACTTCTTTCTTTGCCATCTTTTCAAAATAAATGTAGGTCACTATCATCTGTTAGCAGTGGGTGATGTGAGGTCATCACTGAGAAAGAGAATTTATTGGTAACTCAGTCTCCACAGTAGTGGTGAGAAGATGCCTCTATCTGTAAAGGGCTTCCTGTATAAGCCTGAGGAACTGAGTTCAGATCTCTATTTTAAAAGCCAAGCATATCAGCAAGTTCTTATTAAATAGGAAGATCCCTGGAGCTTTCTGGCCAGCCAGTCAAGCTGAATCTAAGGGTCCAGTCCACTGAAAGACTATCTCAAACATAAGGTGTAGGGCAAAAGAAAAAGAAATAATGTTACCCTCTGGCCTCCACACATGCACATACACATACACACACAAAGTAAAATGCTTTTACAAAGCCATCTTGTCTTAGTCACTATTCTGTTGCTCTGAACAGACACCATGACCTAGGCAGATTAAACAGGAAAGCATTTAAATATGTGCTTGCTTAAAGTTTCTGAGGGTGAGTCCCTGATCTTTATGGCAGGGAGTGTGGTGGCAGGCATGACACTGGAGCAGTAGGTGAGAGTTTCTATCTTATCCACAAGCAAGAGGCAGGATGAATGAGATTGGGTGGCCTGGCTTGAGTTTTTCAAGCCTCCAAACCCACCCTCAGTGACACACCCCCTCCAACAAAGTCATTGATTCTTCCAAAACAGTTCTACCAAGTATGGACTAAGCATTCAAATATGTGAGCCTATGGGGCCATTCTTGTTCAAACCAACACACCAAGCTCAGTAAGTCGTTACATTTTGCTACTTCTGTTAACAAACCTTTATCCTTATTCTTCTGTGCTGTTCTCTTTGGTGTTCACGGCCTGCCCAAAATTTCTAGCCTGCATTATAACCTTGAAAATGTAATTCTTATAATGCAGATTCAGAGTTTAACATTCTTATGGGAAAATCTATTCCTCTGATTTTATACTTGGAAGTAAAACATACCTTAATTCCTCAGGATGGCTTTCAAGAGCAGGACACCTGTAGGTATGGCAGGAAATATGGGTTATAGAAATACCCTCACAAAACACAGCAACCCAGCAATTGCACAAGTTTCTAAGACATGGTTATAAAAGTCAAATGACCATTTACTTTTTTAGCAAAGACATTAGATTTGCCAGCTAAACTCATTCTAATGCACATTTTTCTGGTTTGCACTGTGCGTTCTCAACAAACTTACCTGTTTATTCATTTAGAAAAAATAAAACTGTAAGCCTATGACTTGAAAAGCAAAGACAGGATTGTGATCAAGTCTAGGCTAGCCCAAGCTACATAGTGAAACCCTGTCCTTTAAAAAAGACAAAAAAAAAAAAAAAAGAAGAAGAAGAATCATGAAATAAAAAGGCATTAAAAAAAACACAAGAAATCATGGCAATATAATGTGGCAGTTTAGAGACTTGTCTTTGCTTTCCTTATCATTTGGGAAGTCAACAGGGGTTCATTATCTATTTTATGCAAATGGGAAAAAGAGTTTCTGCACTAAGGACTTATAGTCCAGTAAGAAAGATAAGCTATCTATACAAATAACTATGCTTGCATGGTTGCCAGTCTGAGAAGCTTTTACAACTTAAGCAGAATCCTTATTCACTGCAAGAAGCCACTCATGAAGAATTCAGGAAGGCTTTCCATTTAGAGAAAGATGGCTGAACTTAACCCTGGGGGGATGGGTAGGAGTTTGACAAGAATGGTTGAAGGTATTCTAATTCATTTAGTGCCTACACATGCAAGGTAGCATGGAAGAGGAAAAAGCCTAGGGCATGGTAGAGACTAACAAGCATTCTAGTTTGACTGGCACAAGGTACATATGTAAGGGAATAGTGGAAAATCTGACTGGAAAATCTGTATGCAAAGACAAACTTTACAGTTGTGTACAAGGATACATTCTGACCTGTTAAGATTCATACTAGTACCTCTATAGTAGACTATAGCACTCACTGCTTGTAAGAATAAGTACAGGCATGACCTAGTCATGAGGCAGAAGGATTGGAAACATGAGTCTTGCAAGTTTAGATTGGATGTGGCAAATTTGGGACTTGTCAATGGGACTCAGAAAGTACAGCAGGATATCTGGTAATGGTATCATACAAACAGGGTATGAGAAATCTACCTCCTACCTGTGCCCATCCCTCTGGATGGAAAGGGGGAACTGATTAAAAGGTTGAGAGCTAAGTTACTTTTCTTTAGGCCACTAAGCAAATGCAGACAAGCAGAAGAAACAGAATAGAGGAAGTGAAGGAAGATGTAAAGTGAAGTCCAAGTCCAAGAAGGTTTCCTAGGGAAGGGTGAATTCAGTACAAAACTCTCAGACATCAGCAAAGTCTCACTTTCACCTATTATCCCAGAAGCTACCTCTGACATATGCCATGGCATGCCCCACCCCTCACACCCCATATGCATGCACACGTGTCCTCCTGCATGCAGACCAATAATGCATCTTGTCAGCCACAAATCTAGATGCCATCCTTCATACTTACTTCCTCTGTAGTCTCAGGCATACTCTAATCTCTTCAAATCTTTACATTCCTGTGTGTAAAATGAAAGCAACTTGTTATTAGAACTTGAGACAAAGAAAAAGGTTGGCATTTATTGAGTAAACAGATTACTCAAGCCTTTGCAATGAGGCCCACACTGTCCTTTAAATAAGATGAAATACCTTATACTTCCATGAGGCTTTTCTTTGGCTGTCCTCTCCTCATTCTCTTTAAAGATTTGTTTATTTTTATTTTATATGTATGAATATTTATCTGCATGTATGTGTATGTGCCATGTCTGAGCCTGACTCCTGAAGAGGCCAGAAAAGAGGATCAAAACCCCCAGGACTAGAGTTGCAAGTGCTTGTGAGCCACACTGTAGGTGCTGGAAACTGAACCCAAGTCCTCTAGACAGCCATCTTAGTCAAACTGATGAGTTCAGTGAGAGTCTGCCTATGTCTTAAAAAGTTGGTGGGGAGAGTCTTCAAGGAAAGACACCCAACATCAAACTATGGCTCCTATACCCGTACATGCACATGTAAACATACCCACACTCACAAGCACATTTACCATACATAGCCAAACACTTACATTGAGTAAAAGCTTACATTGTTCTAAAAGTTACTGTTGGTAGACAATCAGGCTTAAATTGTGGTGAAATTCTTATTAACTTCACTTGCCACCATTAAATGTGTTTAAAGGTAAAAATGAACTATTCTTTCTTCTAAAAGAGTGGAATCAGCTAACTAATAAACCACTTTGTGAAAGGGTTAAGGCTCATGAACTAAGGCCCATTTTTTGGCTTGTGTTTTGTCTCTTAAAATGTTTTTTTTTTAGTTTCATTAATAGAGGCATAATTTATATACTGACTATCTAGTTTTTATTATATACTATTGGACAGAGGCCATGTCTGTCTTTATAGTTACACATTGGCCCACAGAATTTTTGGCACTCAATAAATGTTAAATAATATTTCAATTCAGCATTCTGCAGACAGGAAGCATATGGTAATAAATGTCAGAGCACAGGTTGGAAATCTCCAAAAAGTTATACATTATATTCCTTGAAAAAGCCAGTTCAGACATTTTTGTGAATGAAATTTCTTTTTAAGAGTAGTTCCCAGGCTCAAATGCTACTTAGTAGTTTTCCAGCCTTTACTTCTTATATATTAAAACTTTTCTTCATTGTTAATAATAAAATTTTTTGAAGTATTAGCACTAATGCAATTGCATGTGAAAACATAAGTGATTTTTATAGATAGCATGAAGAAAATGTAGTTCATCATCAGAAGAACAGCATAAGAAAACATTCAGAAGCTAAAACAGTATGTCTTTATATTCTGCCACATGTGATATGTAAGAGAAACAACAGGTATTTATCATTAAATTTAGTATGAGTTGGAGGTGCATCTCTGCCAAAGCTGTTAAAGACCTCACAGTGATATTAGACTTTAACTCAATATTTTTCTCACCTGAGTATTCCAGCACTACTTAAAATCTTACTGCAGTCTCAGTGAGCGTGCCATTGCCTAGAATAACATATGACATGGAAATTGAAAAACCTGATGCCGAGAGAGAGAGAGAGAGAGAGAGAGAGAGAGAGAGAGAGAGAGAGAGAGAGAGAGAGAGAGAATATTCTTTGTACAGGGCATTTCCCAGTTAGAAAGAAATAGTTAATCTTACTGAGCTATCCAGAGTGTTCTAAAAACATGTATCTAAAGTTTCTTTCCATAATTTGCTTACTCTGTAAATGATCTTCAGACCACATTGTGATATTGCTTGAAGTTTTGGTACCTGTGATTAAGGGTCTGTCACAGGACTAATTAGAATGTAACCCAAGATTTTGGCCACCTTGCTTTCCTGTCTGTTCTAAAAACTCTGATACTCACTGGGTGATGGCCATTTTCCTCTACACGAGGGTCCTTAGAGTCTGGAATTTCGTAGATAGAGTAAGATAAACAGAAAAGAAATGAGCTAAAGAGGATGAACAAAACACTCCATCTCTTTGGTCATTTGTTAGAAGCAAGTTTCTAGCTGTAGCCCATATTCTAGGAAAGATTGTCTAAGGATCTGGGTACCAGAGTCAGAGATCCCTGAAGCCCTCTGCTGCAACACATGACTTTCAGATAAGTTAGGCTGTTGAATGTATTCTAGTCTTCTAATTTTTAAGAACTATCCAAGAACTTGCATTCAGTAGGCAAAATGTCCTTGCAGTATTCTGTGAAATGTTTCCATTTTATTAGTATAATCCAATAAGTATTAGCCCAAAGTGAGCAAAATTTAATCAATCAGTAGATGAACCGATATACCAAGTGACTTGCTCCACAGCAAAGTGGCTGTAAAACTGGATTGTGGTGTCTTTTCCTTCAAGCCCTATACTCTTCCCATGCTGCCTGTTCCTGCAGAGAAAGCTGTTCAGAAAGAGCATCATGCCTCCGAATAAAGAGAGGTCTGAATCTTCTGTTTGTATATTTAAAAAAAAAAATGTTATAAGTAGGTTCTAGTTAGAAAAATAGACAAGTGGTGTTATCATACCTTAGACTCATCCATTTTACCCTAGTTAGGACTTAGAGTGGTATTTTTTCATCTCTTATCATTTTAAGATCTGCAACAGCTGGAGCCCTTTGTCTTAACAGATGCTCTTAGTCTAAATCCATGCTTAGGAGTAAATATTTCTCTGATAAAGGTGAACAATGTAAAAAAGAAGCATTGGTCTAGTGCCCTGTTCTCCCTGGGTATCTTTCTCTCAACTCCCAGGACTGGGGTAAGGATAGTGGAGGTTCCAGTGAGAGCCACACTGCCAAACCCTTGAGTCCTCTGCTGTCCGTGACAATAAAGCAGTGTTATTAGTGATATTAGACTAGTGTTTTAGATGAGTGGGCTGCTATCTGAGGGTCTAACCTGAACCTTCCTTCCACTTTCTGTTTCAGCCTATACCCAGGACCCCTCATGCCTAAAATGCAGGTACAGGACTGTAACAAACAGATGATAGCTCTGACTTGAGCCCATTGTCTTGAAGTGCAGCACTGGATGTAGGAGGGTCAAGGTCATAAGCTATGATAGTAATACAGGGTAATAGTCATACCAATCTATGGAGGAAACCCTAGGTAACCACACAAAAAAAAAAAAAAAAAAAAGGAAAACCTTCCCTATAATAACTGGGTTTGGAAAAATTCTAATGATTTCAGGCCAATATGCAGAAATTGTATTTCTATAATAACTGTTTTAAAATGACTGAAATGAGCATGAACAAATTGCAGTTTTAGAGAGATATCAATTTCATTAATTCTGCTTTATTTAAGTAAGAACTTGTGTACAATAGACAAAATAAAAGGAGTTTTCTCATCAGTTGATGATAAAAGAAATCATTGTCTTTTGTGCACACCAACATCTTGCTTCTCTCTCAGATAATCTGAGGATTGTCCTTGGGGGGGGGGTTAGGTTAGGGGTTTTGGCTTGGTTTGTTTTGGTTGGGTTTTTGAAACAAGGTTTCTTCTTGAAGCCAGGTTGCCCTGGCTGTTCTTGAACTCACTTTGTAGACCAGACTGGCTTCAAACTCACAGAGCTCTGCCTGCTTCTGCTTCTGCCTCTGCCTCTGCCTCTGCCTCTGCCTCTGCCTCTGCCTCTGCCTCTGCCTCTGCCTCTGCCTCTGCCTCTGCCTCTGCCTCTGCCTCTGCCTCTGCCTCTGCCTCTGCCTCTGCCTCTGCCTCTGCCTCTGCCTCTGCCTCTGCCTCTGCCTCTGCCTCTGCCTCTGCCTCTGCCTCTGCCTCTGCCTCTGCCTCTGCCTCTGCCTCTGCCTCTGCCTCTGCCTCTGCCTCTGCCTCTGCCTCTGCCTCTGCCTCTGCCTCTGCCTCCTGAGTGCTGGGATTAAAGGTGTGTGTGTCACCACACCTGGCCTAGGATGGTACTTCTTTAATAACTTGATAGTGTTTTTTAAACTTCACTTCAAAATCTATATCTGGTGCTTTTTGATCATTATGCTTCAAGCCTGGGTGGTGAACCCATGAGCCTCTGGCAGCTCCTAAGCGGCTTGGTGTGGACAACAGGAAGATGCTAATTATGTATCATTTCATTGACAACACTCATTCCCAGAAGGAAAAAAAAAATGACTCTGTTACTGCAAAAGACACATTATATGAATTTCCTTCATTGTAAAGGACAAATGATGCTGTGTTATAGCACATCCAACAATGGGATTCTGAAAACATGACCTGTCTCAGAAATAGCACAATGGTGGAAGTGATCAAGACAGAAGCAAGTGTCAACGTGAAGTGCAGGCTGATCAGAAAGTCTTCTCAGACCTGGGTAGTTTTGCTTGTGTTGCTCACCATGCCTGAATGGAAATGCTGTACTGGGAGGAGCAGGAAAACCTCTGTATCGGTATTCTATCTCCTTAATCCCTCATCCTTTGTGATTTTTTTAATGTCAGATCTAAAATGGAAAGCCTGTAAATACAATAATTATCACATGGATAATCACCTGCATCAGGAACCACCCTGCCTCTCTAGTCTAGCCCTAGCTGCCCCCACATGTCACAGCCACTTGGTGGCTGGATTTTTAACCTGACTGCTTCATTAGATTTGTGAAACTCAGTAGAGGCGCCCTGGGGCAGCACAGATGGGGACTTGCTTGTTTTCTTTTCTCACTTTCATGGCAATGGCACACTAACAAGTCCTTTTCAATTTAGTGTGATCAGTTCACTTGGAATCACTACTGATATTTGGAACCCACCTTACTTTTCTGCCCACCATTCATGCTCACTCCTTCTTCCCTGTTTTCTGACCTAATACCTTTTCTCTCTGCTCCTTCATGCGGTGAATCTGAGAGCAAAAATTCTGCTTAAAATTCTTCCTGGGTCAAACTGTTCCCCTCTGTTGTTTTGTTTGTTTTACTTAGAGGGAAAAAAATAAATGCCTTTCCATCATTGTATCTACCAACACCTTCAGATCGGAGGTTAGCGCAACAGAGTCCACAGCAATGTGAGACAGCTGCCAGCTCTAATGGTGTGACTTGGGGCTCCAGTCCAAGATCAAATGAAGGTGAGGAGCACCAGAAGATAAGATCATTTTAAGGCACAAACAAGGGCTTCGCTGTTCTGATAATAGGGCACAGCTTGGCAAGCCTGTGTGAAGAGGCACAAAGATAGAAAATTGAGTTGGCTTTTCCTAAGTATGTCCATCCTTAGTCAGAAATGTGCGGGTGCTTAGAACTGTTTACATCTGTGGAAATGTCCTGAGGCATGCTTTCCTTACAAGTTGATGATTTAAAGCCAAGCACAGTGGCACAGCCTAAAATCCCAGTACTTGAGAGATGGAGTAAGGAACAGAGATAGGTCAAAACCAGCTCAGAAGACATACCAAGATTCAGACCAACTTAGGTTATATAGTGAGCTGCTGTCTAAAAGAAAATATATAGATAAGTATGTTTTATATATTCTTGCCATTCTGTAATTTACCCAGTTATAGTTATTAGTATATGAGCAAAAAAAGCTGGCATTAAAAAAAATAAAACAATATAGCCAGGCATGGTGACACACTTCTATGATCCCGCACTCATAGGCAGGAGGATTAAAGAGTTCAAATCCATCCTGTGCTACCTAAGAACCTTTTCCATACAAATAGTTTTCCAGATATGGGATTTAACTTGGTAATGTGGCATTTCTAGCACCTTGAGGCCCTGAGTTCAGTCCCCGGTACTGCTCCTTGCCTCAGTTTAACTACTACATGGACTTTTACTCTCTCTGTCATGGTACAATTTTAATTCTACAGATTCCTTTTCTTTTAATGACCCTGAAGCCCCCTCACTTTCACCCTATGTCCTGCAACTCACTGTAGCCCAGGCTGGACATGAAAAGTAGTTCTTAGGGGCTGGGGAGATGGATTACTTGTTCAGAGTACTTGTTGCTCTTATAAAGGATCCAGGTTTGGTTCCCAGGACCCACACAGTAGCTCACAACCATTGGTAACTCCAGTTCCAGGGGATCTGATGCCCTCTCCTGGCCTCTGCAGGTACCAGCTATGCACATGGTACACAAATATACATGGAGACCGAACACTCATACACAAAACCAATAAATCCAAAATAATAGTAAGTATAGTAGTAGTTCTCACCAGAAGTATTCAGTTGCATTATTCGTTTCAGAATTCATGTACTTAATTATGATGGTTTAGAAAGCAATACATTGATATCTTTTCAACCTTATTATTTGCCTTGATATCTCAGCCAGCAAATATTATTAACTTTGTGAACTACAAACATTGTTTTATAAGGAAATTGAAAAGAGAGTAACCTTGCTTGTTTGAACCATTCGTCAAGGGTGTGTGTATGTGTGTGTTTGTCAACTGTGGCTCACTAGTCAGCCTGCTATTTCTCTAGTGAGTGAGATTCTACACTCAGCTTAAGATGTCCTGTTAACTCCACTGTTCAAGTATAGTCATGTATTTTGACCTCTCCACACCTCAAAAGTGTAGGTTCTCTAAATCTTTGTAATTAATATAGTGGACCATAAGTACATGCATGCATTTCTTAATGAGTATTTCCCTCAACATGGAGGAACCATCCATATTTATTTTAAAGGCACTGACTGTACTTTCTGCCTTACATGGTTTGGTGCAGCATTCGTTCTAGTTGAGTTGGATCTGCTTCCCACTTGGGCTCAGATCCCATCCTTCTATTAATATCTCTTGGCACAGATAATTTTGGAGGAATGTAAGTTAAGATGTAGAGACTCTTGACAGTTGTCTGCAATTTTTTTTCACTTTCAAGAGGGAAGTAGAAATGAAAAGTAACATTGCCTCCATGTTCTATCATTCCTAAAATTAAAGTGTATGCACAAGCTGAACAGTAAAAGCGTAAAGATTTAGTTACATAGATATGGGTATTTTTGTGGTTGGGGGTGGTTTGTTTGCTCTGTCTTTCAGTAGCCTGTTAGAGAAGCATTAGAGTATGTCACAATGTTCATTAAATTGTGCTCATATATATATAAAGGCTAGAAGAACTTTGTGTATTAAAATTTTTAAACATTCTTTTAAGTGTTAAGTTTTGTAACCTTTTCCTCTTAGACAAAAGCCAGGCATGGTGACCCAAACCTTTAATCTCAGCACTTGGGAGCCAGAAGCAGATGGATCTAGAAGTTTGTGGCTAGTCTTGCCTGAATAACATTTCCTGGCCACCCAGGGCTATATAGCAAGACCCCACGACAGTCGGGGTGAGGTGTATATAGAGTATAAGTTTTCAACCCATATATCATGTACCTGGGTTTCATAGTGTTGTCAAATTTTCTTTCTTTTGTTCCCCCAAAGTATTCCAAGTTACAAATTTTGTGTGTAACATTTTACCCTTAAATACTTCTGGACACAGCTCTAAAAGTTAACTACATTTTCTTTCTTTGTCACACTGATCATTCCTAATATGAAACTGATGATTCCTTATGTCTTCTGATTTTCAAATTACCTCTGTTCAAATGCTTTTCATGGCTGGTTTGTTTAAAATAAGATGCAGTTATATCCTGGTTTTGTTCATTTCTCCTCCCAGTCTATCTTTGAGGTTACCATTAGTTAAAGAAACAGTACTAGTTGCCTTATAAATATACCCATCTTACAGATTTGTTCACTGTCTCCTTTAATTTGTTCCTCTCTTTTTCTCATAAATACAAGTTACTGGACTAAAGTTTTGGTTAATTGGTGTGAAGATATTTTGGCCAAAATACTTCCTGGTTGATACCATGAACTCCATTCCCCATCGTAATGGGCACAGAACATTTGGTGATCCCACTATAAGGGATGCTAACCGGTAGGATTGATCACAGGGTTACAATGATGACAGCTTGATCCCTTCCATTATAAAGTTGCACTTGCTCCCTGGGACCAGCATATCATCTGTGCTGCTTTGATTCCATGAGAAGTACCGGTTCTCTGCCATCCTCACCCAATGACTCTAACAACCACTGGTGATCCCTCTCTCTATAAATCTCATCATGGGATTTTGAGATAATTGTTTTCAGCATCTATACATCTATTAGCAGGCATTCACGTCTCCAGAAGAGCTTTCTGAGAGACACTGTTTTAATTACAAATGTCATCACCAGCATGATCCTTGGGTTTCAAGTGAATGTCTTTCCTTTCCGAGTGAGGTCAGAACACCTGAACTCACTGGCAGCCACTGTAAAAACGCATGCCGCATCTCCCCTGCTCTGGCTTATGAAGTGTGTTGACACCAGGTGGCCCATTGTTTTTCATGCCAAGACAAAAAGGAAATATTTCTAGGGTAAATATAAAAATTAATCTATGTGAGTATATTGAGATAATTGTGTAAAAAGAAGACTGAATGAGTTTTAAAATAAATTATTTCTTCATTATCTAGCACTTTATAATTAACTGTCCTTTTTTTTTTTTTTTTAATTCTAGGAAGCTGCCACTTTTGCTAGAGAGCAAGGCTTTGAGGTGAGTTAACCCACAATTGCACACTAAACAGATCCTAAAGGTTTTTTCTAGCTGATAATGAAGTTCTTTTGGACAGTGATTGATGTGCTATTATACTCTCAGAGCCTCGCTGCAGTTGCCATGGAAACTTGGCAGTCGTCATGGTTTCTTTGTTCTGCCAGCACAGTGTTATGACGCACTCTGCTAGGTCTGCACCCAACATCGCCTACAGATGTTATTTATTGAATTTTGAAAAGCCTCTTGGGAAGCCAAGAGGTTGGGCACAGTTTCAAGCTGCCTCTGCAGATATGGGCCCTGTCAGTTTGTTCAGTTAAAAAGCTACCTCATTAGCTGCATTACATTTCATAAGAATTCAGTGCTGAAGTAGTGGTGGGGCAAGACAGAATAGTGAGCTAGAATGTCACTTAAATAAGTTCAGCCCTATCACACGTAAATTACCGTTATGCAAATTAATTTCCAAAGGTTGTACTTACCAGTTGTTAGGGGCTGATTAATTTCAATCCTGATTATGAGCTTCTTATTTGAGTCTTGTCTCCCTTTCATTTTTTAAAAAATAGCATAGGATAATTTTTTATAAGGAAAATATTGATAATTAGCCTTAATTTTCTAGTCTCAATTCTGTTTACCTAATAGAAGGATGATCTTGTCAAGATTCAAAACTCCATGCGGTCGTTGTTGGCAAAATCAAGATACAGTCAAGACCATGTTTCTGTCTGCAGAATATCCATCTTCTAATTGACTATTAGAAAACACTAACTTCAGTATGAACCCAGGTTAATTGACAGATAATTAGCTGAGTTTATGAATCTTTGATGGCTATGATAGTGAGCCAGAACAATGTCAAATGCTCTGTTTTATACATCAACTTGTAATATTATATGACTAGAGTAACTATTTAAAATTACGTTATTTATTTGGTAGGAGGGCACTTGCCTGCCACGGCATGTGTGTGGAGCTCTGAGGAGAACTTCCTGGAATTAGGTCTATCCTTCCACCATGTGGGTGTGGGTATTGAACTCAGGTCATCTGGTTTGGCAGCAAGAACCCTTATCAGCTGAGCCATCCCACTCATGTAACTTATAAATGTATGTAATTGAGATTTAGGAACTCTGCCCTCATTTGCATACTCAGTAATGTCTACCACATACAGAAACTGTTGATTGAACAATACTGAGTAAGCTTTAAACTCCTTAAAGAAATGTGAATTTGCTATACAGCTATTAATAAAATGCATTAAAAGCAGATTCATCATTAAGAAACAAATAATATACATGTATGGTGACTGTATAAACCAGACATAGTTCCTCTTCATCATAGAGGAAGACAGTGAGCATGCCTCTAAGAATTCTCTCAGTCGTTTGAAACAAAGGAAAATGACATAATCGTTGCCTTCTTAGAAGTTTGCTTTCATTGTTTCAACACATTTGAGTCATTGTAGAAGTAGTGTAGGAAAAGATTTCCAAAGTTGCTTGTCTTTTTATTTAATTTCCCAAACTGACAACTGCTGTATAAGACCAGATGGAGCCATGAGAGTGTTCACAAATACAATGTGGGGCCACCAAGTGCCTCAGTGGATAAAGGTGCCATAACCTCTGACCTCCACACTAGAGCTTTGAGACATGTGTGAACACATACACTAAACTAATATAATTTTTTTAATGTGAGGCTAGGGAGTTAGCACTCATGTATACACACACAGACATCTAAAACAAGGGTTTTGATTGTGAGAATATATGTAAATGCTTTCAGTCATTTTTAAAGTTTTACCCCCAGGCATGGTTGTGTACATCCCTGTAATTCCTATACTCTAGAGACAGAGGCAAGCAGATCTCTCTGAGTTCAAAGCCAGCCAGGGATACATGGTGAGACCCTGTCTCAAATCATAAAGTTTTAACTCTGCTAAGTTTTTATACTAAAATCTAATATTCTCAAATATTGCAAATCCAAATGCTTCATAGATAAGAGGTTTTAGGATATAAATTTGTACCTGTCAGTTAACTGTGTTATCATTTAAACAAAAGTATTTTGAGTTCCATGACTGTTTTTGCAGAAAGGCATATAACATGCATACAGGAAAAATCTCAGTTTTGTAGTGCTCCTGTGGTTTTTGGGGGGAGTTAGTAAGCCTAGTACAGGCAGACCTTATTTCTTCTTGAGTTCTTTGCTCTAAGTATACCTGGTTTACATTCAGTCTTAGCAACAAATTGTATTCTCTATTTCCTGCTAACCAGCACTATATATTAACCTTTCATTAGTTCCTATTTACTGATTTAAAAATTGTTTCCCTTTGTCGTAGTCTGCCATAATGGATTAGAGCGTGTAAGCAATGTGATGATTATCATAATCACCTACCCCATTACCTTCTGACATACAAACAGCTCCACCAGTGATGTTGCCAGTGATGTGTTAGATTCACTAAAGCACACAGTGTCTTGATATGTCCCTCTGTGGATCCCCAAAAGCATTAGAAGTATTGCAGAATATATACAAGCCATGAATAGAGTAGCCTCAAATCAGCATTGTTAATAAAAATACAACCCATGTGTGGAATGCTGTCTGAGAAATCCAGTGATTTTTTTATAATGTTATTAAAGGTTTCTTACTTCATTAGAGAAAAATACGAAAGCATAGGTGTAGAGTGAACTACTCTTGTATAAAGCAAGACTAAATCACTTTATCTTAGCAATTTTCTGACTATGGAAGTGTTCTGATGTTTCCAAGTCTAATGTAACAAACCAGACCAAAAAAAAAAAAATTGTATTTTCTCTTTCCTGCCTTAATATTGGCTCTGAATTTGGGGCACCTTTTAAAAGAAAAAGAAAGAAAAAAAAACAAGTGAAGTGATGGAAAGAACAGAATAGCAAGCATCCTTCCTTCCTACAGCACCCCTTCCCTCCATTATTTTCTGTTATTAATCCCAATCCTTTTCCAAAACCACAGAGTGTTGGCCATCAGTGATCTGACTGGCAGCCTGACACCTCTAAAAGTAACCTGTGTTTATTCATCAGGAAGGCCCTCAGCAGCATTGATTATGATGCCCTGGTGGGCTTCTCTGCAAATTCTAGATAATCTTTTATTGTTTTTTTAAACATCTTTAATCTTTAAAATGAATTGGGCATTTTTTAAGTGAAAAGCAGCAGTTTAGGAGAGCACTGGAGAAGGAGATAAAGGCTGGAGGTAGGCAGAGCAAAAGGCAGGAGAGTGGGTTTCTCTATGTAGGTGATGGAAAATTGCATAGCGCCTGATTTAAATGACAGACCTGCTAAGAATTTAAAAATGACAATTCTTGGTAAAGAGTTTTGTGGGATCTTTTATTATTCTGGAAAAACAGCCCAGACTGCAGTGTGCTGTTAAGTCTTCCTTTTCTTGGGCTGAACTGATTAAAGGTTTACATTGTTACAATCTAAATAAAAACAAGGTACTTAAAAGCAGCCTTCATTATAAAGCCTTTTTAAAACTGTTATAAACTGATATGAATTAAATAAAATGAAGAAAATACCTCCAAAACCTAAATTTAGTTATCCTCCATATTTTCATTGTGTCTGAAACAGAAATCTGTGCCAATTTTTTTTAAAGGAATTCAAACCATTGAGTCATTTATTCTGCATGACTCCAAGCAAAGATTGTTCTTCTCTTGTAGGTGTCTAAGGCATAATGCTCTCTCCACATGGAGAACAAAGTGATCTTATTCCCCTTCTCTTCTTCCTCTGCCTCTGACTACCCAGAACATCCAAGCACCACAGCCTTTCTCTGACCAGGGAGATTCAATCACCTTGTAACACTGAATGACAAATTACAGAATTGCACGGTCCAATGATCACACTTGGCTGCTCAAGTTAAGATTATTTAACATTACATCAAATTTAAAATTCAAGGCCAAGTGTACCTGCAGCTCTGTAGTACCAACTACCCTGAATGCTAAGGCACGAGGATGGCTGGAGCCCATGGGTTTGAGACCAGTCTAAAACACGGTGAAACTATCTTTAAAAACAAAACAAAATGCACTTACCCTGTCTCTCCTGTACACACTTCTCATATCCCACAGCCTGTGGGCATGATGGCTATTTTATTAGTGCAGACAGCATCATCTCAAAAGGTTCCATTGATCAGCAGTATAGAGAATCTACACAGCATAATCAGGAAGCAATGGTTCCCTGGGATCTCTCTCAAGTGACACTTAAGTTCTTGGGCACAAGTTTTAGGATTGCAGAGAACTGTCACAGTCTCTGAAAATAAGACCTAAGTCAGGTCCTGCTGGAGAAAGGGGTACACTGGTGCTTTCCAGGGTGTCTGGGTCCCAAAGGAGCACAATTTTTTAAATGGACTAGGAGACACAGATCAGATAGTTTTCTAATACTGTTCCCAGAACCCAGAAAAAAAGATAGAAGGAAAGAACCAATTCTGCGAAGCCACTGCACATGTGTTATGGAAGACATGTGTCCCCAACCCCCACAGTATTAATTTTTTAAAGAATGAGAAGAAAGTTAAAATCTGACAAATAGAACTATCTAACAATGACAGAAGAAGAAAAAAAAAGCCAGTTGAGCAGTCAGCCAAGAAGACACACTTGGAACAGGAAACAAGGCCTCCAAACAAGAAAGAACACAGTGGTAACACAATGTACTTACTGTATATTCCACAAGGCCAGCATCTCTGGGTTGAGTCAAGTGAGGAAGGTAGCTTGAGACTTGACTGGAGATCAGCAGGTCACAGAAGATGGTATAGCTGAGTGAGCAGTGCATGGGAATGCTGGGACAGACAGGGACAGTGTTCAAACATTTGTATCACCTGCTTGGTGAAAATGAAATGAAAACAAGAGAGTGGAAGGAAGAAAATGTGTTCTTTTTAAAAAGAAACTGTTGACTTATTTATTGAGTGGCATGTACCACAGTGCAGGTATGAAGGTTGGAGGGCATGTGGAAATCAGTCCTCTCCTTTCACTGTTTAGGTCCCAGGGATCAAACCCTGGTCATCGCACTTGACACTGAGTCTTTACCCACCAAAACATTTTGCTGATGGAAGAAAATATAGTCTTTAAAATAAAAGAAGATGATACTATACTAAACCAGAGTTGATAAAAGCACAACTGTACGTGTTATAAAATGCTACTGTTTAAAAGTCTTTCCAGTGTGTCACCAGTACATTTAATACTTCCAGAAACCTTGAGAGAAAGATAGTCAGGTCAACAGATGAAACCCAGGCTATATGACCTGTTGCAGACTGCACAGCTCACGGATATTGCCAGGATAAGCAGAGTTCAACTCTCCAAGTCTGGTCCCCTTCCTTACAGACGTCATGTTTTCCTCCACCACATTCTAGCATACTTGAAGAGGAAGTTGGGCTTCAGGATGGGCTTGACGAATGTCAAGTATCTAAACACCTAAACATTGGAATTTATGATATAAACACAACTAGGAAAAAGCACCTTTAAATAAAGATATAAAGATCAGGACTAACTTGTGAATGTGCAGAAAAGATGACTGGGGAAGGGCAGTCTATACTTTTGTGATAATAACAAAAGGCACATCACAGAGTTCATAGAGCAGCAGACTCTGGAACACGTCTCAGTGTTCGGTTCCAGAGAACACTGAGAATCCTAAGGGCAGACTTGGGGTTGGCAATCTTGGCTGCACTGCTTCTGTTTATAACCTTAACCTTAAGTCTTCGAGTCAGTCTCTTCATCTGCAGGATGAGATGTACTAAGAGACCTACTGCCTAGGGTAGGAAAGGCCCAGTGAATATTTTCGAGTAAGTTAGAGGAAATTGTAGTGTCTACTCTATAGAGAAATTAACATTAGGGACCCCTTTAAGCCCTGTAATGGTTTATAGCTCAACTCTGAAAGTTCATCTCTTGCCCCTACCCCCTGGGAATCTTTTTCCTCCTTATTAGATATATAGTTGACTTTTAAGTACTCAGTAACTTTTAGGCCCTTTCTAGGGATTAGAGGAACATCTTACAGAATTGAAAGTTTTAGGGAGAATTAAAATGAGAATCTTTAAGAGGTACAAAATTAGGACTGTATTAGCAGACAGTAAGAGCTTACATTAAGCTCTTTCAACTGACCTGCTTTCATCTCCACAACTTCTCCTTCTTTGGTTTTGTTTATTTTCATTTTATGTGTGTGACAAGTTGCCCCTGTGTATCTATGTGCACCACATGTGTGCTACCACTGGCAGAGGCCGGATCCCCCTAGAACTGGAGGTACAGGCAGTTGTGAGCAGCCCCATGCTGCCGCTAGGAATCAAACCTGAGTCCTCTGCAAGACCAGCAAGTGGTCTTCACCCCTGAGTCACCTCTCCAACCCTGCCTTCTTTCTTTTTTGAAACAAGATCTCATTCCCCATAGCCCAGGCTAGGCTTAAATTCACTATGGATCCCCGTGACCTAAAACTCCTGTTGATCCTCATTGCTCACCCTCCTATATCCTGAGATTATAGGAGTGGCCATGGAACAGGAATTTTTCTTTTTAAGATAAGGTCTCCCTATGTGGCCCTGATTGTCCTCAAACTCAGGATTCTTCTGCATTGCTTTTCTCTAATGCTAGTTTTACAGACATGTATGCCATGCCTAGCTTCACCTTTTTACAGTAAAAATAACTTTAGTTTTCGAAAATTACATAAACACTTACATTTCACCTACCTTTCCCTACTGTTAACATCTTAAATAACAGAAGTTTAATACCAAAATCAGAAAATTAACATACATCCTATGCAAACTGTAAACAAGGTATATTCCATTCTCACTAGTGATTCTGCTTGTTCCATTTTCTGTGGGGGTATTCACACATGCATATGGAGGTCAGAGTCATTTCTTTCCTTCCACCCATGTATGTTCTGAGGATAGAACTCGTTAGTTTGGCATCAAGTGCCCTTACCCACTGAACACTCTCTCCTGCAGTTTTCCTTTTTCTGTTGGAGAGTCTAACATAGAATCTCCCATATGACATTTGTGTCATGAGTTGTTAGCAGCTTCCAGTCCTTGGCAGTTTTTTGGTCTTTCCTCATTGTCTGTGACCTTGAGGAAGTCATAGTTATTCATTTTGTAAAATGGCTCTCTTTATTTGAGTATGTCTGGTGTTTTCTTATGAGTGGATTGAAGTTGTACATTTTGAACAGAAAAACCACAGAGTGATGTGCCCTTCTGAAAGCATCATATCAGGGAGGTTAAATGATGTCACAAAGTCTTATTGCTGGTGATGTTAACCTTAATCACTGGGCTAAGGTGTTATAGATTAGTTTATTCTCTGTAGCTTACTCCTTTCTATTGGAGTGGATAAATAGTTTGGAGGAGATTGGGACTATATAAATATGCTCTTTTGTTCAGAAAATTTAATATAAGTTGCTTATTGAAGTAATATTTATCAATTTTCTTCACTTTACAATTACTTCTTTTTCCTTTTACAGTAACTATCTTAGGGAGATTTGGTCTCAGAAATTGAAATGAAGGACTTTGCACATGCCAAACATGCACTCCACCACCGAGTTACACCCCAGCCCCATGATCTGCACTCCACCACTGAGTTACACCGCAGCCCCAAGGTCTTTTAGCTGAGAATTTTCTTAATTTTATCAGTAAATGGAGCCTCGGGGACGTTTACTAACATATTCAAGGTCATACCAGTGAGTCTAGGTTTACAGTGTGGTAAAGCTCTTCCGTGTGAGGGAGAAAGACGGAAGGAGATGAAGAGGGAGATACTGTGGACTTAGAAATCTATAGTGTGAAGATAAAAATTGAGGTTTTGTGAAAGGATTTACACTACATGAAGTCATCTCTTGTAAGCAGTTGATCCTAAATACACAGTGAGATCTGGGATTAGGTGTGTACTCACAGGGGTCCCAGAGCGAGCAATGAAAAGATTTCACTTAAACTGTGTCTTTGGATGCAACAAGAAAAGGTGTTGGGTGCATTTAGAACAGTTTCTGGTTTGTATATGAAAAGTTTATATCAGTCTTAAATGACCACTTTTATGACATTAAATTTGAGACAAGTTTCTTTTATTAAATTACAAAACTCTGACAGTAAGCTGTGACTTTCCAAAGAGTTAGCAAAAAGAAATCATGGAATCTTACCATTAACTTATTCTTTACACCATTTTAAAACTTCACTTTTTTTTTTTTTTTTTTTACTTGTGTCCAGTGGCATGTACCTGGAGTCTCAGGTTCTCCGAAGGCTGAAACAAGATGACGAATTGAGACCTGCTTAATCAGCATTGCAAGAATTGCAATTCATAAACTGAAAACTGAGGCAAGGCGAGTCAGTAGGCATTCCTGCCAGGCCTGACAGCCTAAGCTTGATGCCCAGAATCCACACGGTAGAACTGAACCAATTCCTTCAAGTTGTCCTCTGACCCCCACATGCATGCCACAGGACATACCTCCACACGTGCACACAAATAAAAATATTATTTTATTTTTTATGTATATGGGTGTTCTACCTGCATGTATGCCTGCCTGACAGAAGAGGGCATCAGATCCCATTACAGATGGTTGTGAGCCAACATGTGGTTGCTAGGAACTGAACTCAGGACCTCTGGAAGAGCAACCAGTGCTCTTAACTTCTGAGCCATCTCTCCAGCCCCCACACACAAATAAAACTTTAAAATATTTTTTAAAAAAGCACATATACTACATAAAACTATGCTCTCAAGATAGTAGAGTAAACCTCTGCCTTTTATTAACTATGAGCCATATGTAATCATACAAATCTTTTAGTAGTAAAATATATTCGTACTAAAGTTGTTTCTAATAGCCTAGCTCCAATTTTTAATGAATTATTAACTTATGTATTCATTCATATTTTCTTATCAAAGATCACACTTGTTCTCCTTTAAGATGAGCACAGAAAAGTGAGCTAGTCCAGGCTAGTTTCACACTCACCATCCTCCTGCCTTCACTTCTAACCCACGTGCTAAGATCATAGGCATGTGCCAGTATGCCTGACTGTCCATACTTCCTGAAATATCAAAGTTTTTGTGTTCTCTGTAATGGTTGTACACTATTATGACTCCTGCTTTGCTGACCTAAATTTTTCCCTTTGTAAAGGTTTTCTCCCTGTATTTCCCTCATTTAGAGAGTTGAACATTTCTCTAGTCTATGTCTCTTTCTCTATAAACATGTGAAACTTTGCACAGTGATAAAGTGAACTGCTAAAAAAGCCCAGTCTGCGGAGAGCATTAGAAGTGCTTGGAACAAAGTCCTGAGTTTTCTCTAAAACACTAGAGAAGATGTTCAGGGATCTAGCGCAGTCAGTAGAGAGCACACTTAGAATGTGTGAGGCCCTGGGTTCCATTCCAGAGCTACATATACTGGGCAGAGTAGTACATGCATCACAGCTGTCACCTGTAAACCCAGTGCTTGAGAAGTGGGGATGGGAGAGTAGGAGTTCAGAACCCACTATAGCTATAGAGAGAGTTTGAGGACACCCTAGGTATGTGAGACCTTGTCTCAAAAATACATAATTATTAATGAAATTGTTGAAAACATGACTTTTAAAACTAGTGCCTCTTTTTTAATTTCTTCTTTGTCTTTCTTTCCTCCTCCCCCATTTACCCCTCTGTCATAGTCCAAGCTGGCCTTGAACTTGCTGTTCTCCTGCCTCAACCTCCAGAGTACTAGAATTGCAGGTGTGGGGCTCTACACATAGCCCTATAATTTGTCTTTCAAGTTAAAATATTCATCATATAAAGCAGTGGTTTTCAACCTTCCTAATGCTATGACTTTTTACTGTAACTACCATGTTGTGGTGACCCCCCCAACCATAAAATCATTTTATTGCCACTTCATAACTGTGATTTTGCTAGTTAAGAATTGTGTTATAATTATCTGATATGTAGGACATCTAATCTGTGACCCCTGTGAAAGAGCCATTTGACTCCCCCTGAGGGGATGGCAACCCATAGGTCAAGAAACACTGATCTAAAACTTCATAGTCTGTATGATATGGAAAACAGGATGGAGCTGAGCATGGTGGCACACACCTTTAATCCCAGCACTTTGGAGGCAGAGTCAGGTGGATCCCTTGTGAGTTGAAGAACAGCCAGGGCTACATGGAGGGACCCTGTCTGTCTTTGAGAGACAGGGATGGGGAGAAGGAGACAGGGGGAGAGAGAGAGAATATCAAGAAAATAGTATCAAGGTTTTGAGAAATAACTTTTAATTTTTAAAAACTATTTCTTTTTTTTTTTTCTTGTTCCTTTGGTTGGTTGGTTGGTTGGTTGGTTGGTTGGTTGGTTGGTTGGTTGGTTCGTTGGTTCGTTGGTTCGTTGGTTCGTTGGTTCGTTGGTTCGTTGGTTCGTTGGTTCGTTGGTTCGTTGGTCGGTCTGGTCTGATTGGTTTCTGTTATCCAGGCCAACCAATTTATAATCAGAAATCTGATTATAAATGTTGACAGTGATACAGAGGCAAAAAAAAACATTAGTCACTGCCAGAGGGGGTGCAAATTAGCCCATCAATTATGCATATCAATTTGGAGGTTTCTCAAAAAATAAAAAATTAGAATAGAGCTACCATATAACATGGCTATTTTACTTCTGCTATGTACTCAGAGAACTCCATACCTTACCATAGAGATATTTCCACCTCCATATTGATTGCTGCTTGAACTGCAAGGAAATGCAACAGGTCTCATGCCTATCACCAGATTGATGGATAATGAAAATCTGGTATATATTTAAAGTATTTTTCAGCTCTAAATGAAAATAAAGTCATAAACTTTGCAGGAAAAAAATGGATAGACTCGGAGGGTATAATATTAAATGTCACCCAATCTAGAAAGAAAAACATGAATATCTTAATGTTAAGTGCATATACATGTAAACAAATGTATATGTGATTATAGTAGAGCCTTTAGAAGAATGAACACAAAAGAGCTGTATTAGGTGATGGAAGATGATGAAGTCCAGATTACTGATACTACATCATGAATGTTAGGCTCATTTTTTAATTTTTTTTCCCTTTAACTGTCATGTTTTTTTTAATGCCCTTTCCTATGAGAAATTAAGTCTTTACAGAATAAAGTAAGGTTATCATTTCTTTTTCTCTGCCAGATTTTTGAAAAATTGGCATTGTCTTCATTTTATTATTTCCAAGCCAGTATAATCATATTCTGTAAACATCTAAAATAATAATTAAAACATTTTAAAAAAAAAGAAAAGCTCTTTTTATTTGGATAGAAGGGCACACAGTTGTAGTTCAGCCTGTGGAGGCAGATACAGGAGAATCACAAACTCCAGGCCAGCCTAGACTACACAGGAAGATTCCATCTCAACAACAGATGAGGAATTCTTCTTTAAAACTCTATTTTAATTTGAAATTTGACTCGATACTTATTTTCTGATGGTAAGGACTTTTTTCTGGTAGTGGGGGCTAGTGCTGGGGCTTTGTACTGGCCAGGCAGTCACTCTACCAGTGGACATGGTCTCCACCCAAAAACGCTCTGCTGAGCTACTGGCCAGGCAGTCACTCTGCCGATGGACACAGTCTCCACCCAAAAACGCTCTGCTGAGCAGCAGGAGGTTTAAGGTAATTTGGATTTGTTTTTGTACTGGGAACTGAACCTGGGTCTTTTCATAAGACAGGCAAAATGTTTTCATGTATATCCTGATTATGTGCTGTTTTAGTCGTTACCTTTCAGAGATAATATGTTAACACGTTTGTAGATTAAATTATAAAGTGCCTGAGGTTTGCTTTGAAATAAAATGAATAGCAGGTATCGAAGGTGAAGATGAAATAAGACCCTGTCATAAATGTCAAGTTTGGGCAGACTAATCCCCAGAAGCTCTTGGGGATAAATAAATAAAGCTGTTCTCTTTATTTTGTATGGTTAAAAATCTCTTTTCAAATGTGCCATAGTAAATACTAAGGTCCTATCAGAAGCTGAATTGTTAGCAAACTAATAAAATTTTCCCTTACCCTACTGATCATAAATTTTTCCCTCTTATTAATAGACTAAAGACATTAAAGAAATAGCCAAAAAGGCTCAGGCTCTTCCAAAGGTGAACTCGAAGAGGCAGAGGACCGTGATCTTCACACAAGGGAGAGATGACACCATCGTGGCTGCAGGTACTGTGCGAGCTGTGTGATAAATCCAGTGTTAGAGAGATGAATTGCAACAAAGTTGTATGTCCCTTCTACAGTGAGCTTTCCTCAGTCATGTGCCTTCTACAGTGTGACTTCCATATTCCTCCCCTCTACCCCTGCGGACATGATTTTCCTTTCAAGGTTATAATTTATGAATAGTCAATTGATGAAACTTGTTTCCTTTTGCAATTTGGGAGAATTTTCTCAGTCCAGAAATCTCTTTCTTTTCAAAAACAATAACTTTTGCATATAAACACTTCCATTAGTATAAAATACATTTATTCGATTATGAATAAGTCAAATCCAGAACTGTTTCTTCTGAATCTTTTCTGTCACTGTTGATTTGTTTTTGCAATACTGGGAATTTTATTTTTGACCGTCTGTGTATTCCTGGCTATCCTGGAACTCACCTGCCTCTGACTCATGGCCAACCCAATACTAGAAATCTTATTTAGGGCTTTTGCATGCTAAACAAGTGCTCTATCATTGGGCTCTATCCCTGGCCCATGTTTTATACTTTATTTTATATAACAGTATATTTTAAGAGAATGTCCCACTGAATACCCTATACTAGCCTTGAATTCCTTGTGTAACCCAGACTGACCTTGACCAATCTTGAATTTGTGATCCCCCTGCCTCAGCTTCCCAAAGAGATTGGTTGCTCGTTACAACCTTGGATTTTCTTTCAAGAAGACAAATCACATGTATGTTTCTATACCATCCATAGCAATTCAATAGAAATTTCATCTAGCAATCAAATATATTATGTTAATTAATATTTTCAATATGAGGCTACTTTATATTTTAGCTATTCAGTAGCTAAAATATAAGCTAAATATAAGTCTGTTAATTCTTTCTGAATGGTTCATCTTTAATCCAATCAGTTAGTTAATGATTTTTATAAATGTTAATATAATTAAGCCAATGTATTTGTTCAGCTGAACACTGAATATAACATAATATTTAAGGATCTGCACAATAAAATCAATTTATATAAAGTATTGAATATAGTCTAAATATTTTTTTTAAATTTTTGATATAGGTTCTCATTCTGTAGACCAGGCTCACCTTGTAATCTCTGTGTACCCAGGCTGGCCTCAAAACTTAGAGCAATTCTCTTGGCTCAGCCTTCCAAGTGCTGACTGGGATAACAAGTGTCCACCACCACGCCTACTGAAGTAACTTTTTTAACAAAATGGGTTGCAGAGAGACACAAGAAATAATTTACTCAAATTCCTTGTTTGTAGACTTACCAAAAGACAAAAATCAAAATTTGATTCAAACGGAGTCAGTGAATAGCAGAGTTAAATGAAATCCATGAACTGAAACTTGTCAGGAGTTGATTGTCAAGGTTGAGTATTGGATACAAGGGGAATTATGGTGCTGTTATACCTACTTATGTATATATACTTGAAAGCTGTTGAAAAACTAAAACAAATTTTCAAACACATTCTAGCTACATTAAATGACTTTCCCCAAAAAACAAATAGCCTTGCTAAGCCTTGAATTCTAACAGGGATATAAGGGGCAGTCCAGTTAAGGAGGCTCATATGAGCAGAGGCACCAGGTTCTGTACAGTCCTTCACTGATGTGGCAGGAAAGGGCATGCTGTTAATTTTTGTAGAGAAAACAAATAACCAAGGAAAGGGTATCTGTACATGACACAGACAAGATCACTATCTTGTTAGTGTGTGGACCAGTTCTGACTCAAATCATGTAGGCTTCTTATAGAAAATGTAATCCTACCTCCAGGTTCATAAGACGCTACTGGGATGCTCTTTGTGGAGATGTACGTTTTAAGTCTCTCTATATCCTGGATCATGTCTCATATAAGCCTCTTCCTCATTCTCAATTTGCATAATTTTCACCAGACTGATATTTGGTCTCCCTATCTTATAACTGGATTTTTTTTGTGAACTTACTGTATGCTTATTAAATTTATTAAACTACTCTTAAGAATGCTTCTAATCAGAAATTTATTTGATGCAAGACATAGCTAATCTTGCTGTTCCTACCATATGAAAATGAACTTAGAGGATGCAGTATATTGCAATGCATGATAAATACAAGATGGATAGAGAATCTGTTCAGTGGTGTCAGCTACAAAAGCAAACATGATAAATGTTAATGCAGTTTTGAGCCCTGGGATAAGCTATTCAGTGCACAAGCGTAGCTGAATCTCTTTGCTGTGTTGTTATTCATGGCAGCCAAATAAATGTCAATAATAAAAGAGAATTAAAGATTTTCATTTCCCAGAGGCAGTCCTCTAATACAGCTTGATCTTTCATTTCATTTGTAATTCTTTCTCATGTCAGGATGCAATCATTCGCCAGGCTCTGGGTGTCATGTTAAGTCATTTAATAATGATTAAGAACATAAAAATGCTTGGCCTGTGGGGCAATTCACAGAAGAGATGCCAATTTGTTATTGTTTTCCCTCCTTTTCTACTGAATATGGATCAGCCTTTTCCCACCTCCTAGCATTAAAATACTAATGGAAGATAGGGAGGGAAAGTGTCCCTTAATTTACCATAAGTGACATTCCAAAATGGTACAAGGCAGTGTTAACACACTTATTAAAGCACTAATTAGGACTCATTGTGCCTTAAACCTCACACTGTGGAGTATTTTCATATGATCACACTGTTAAGGCATTTAGTAATAATGTTAACAAAAATCAATTCCCTTGCCATTGTTTTCTAGAGACCCATCTCCTTTTGACATATGATCTTTATAAACCATTTTTTCCTCATAGAGGCTCATAACTGAAAGGCTGGTGCTGTCATATGCAAATAAATCATCTAGTGAATTTTGAAAAACTGTAGAGCTCCCCTTTTAAAGTATTGTCCAGGCTCTGACAATCCCACTGACAAGCAACATTAGGCCGGGCATCCTCGGCAAGTGTGCGAGGATGTCAGTGGACGGATCTGGAGGAGAGCTGTGTATTTCTAAGAAGTTTTCCCTCAGGTGATAGAGCTGTTCTGCCTGTTCTTATCTCTTACTTTGAGAATCATTCAATTAAGTAGTTTGACTCAAGGGCCACGTTTTATGAGTCTGTGGAATGATGGAAGCAGAATAGCCAAACATCCTCAACAAGTCGACCGTAATAGATGCTTCTTTCTCTTTGTTCCAAACAAAAATACCAAGGACTAGGGGCTAAAGAAATGGCTCAGTGCTTAAGAGTATGTGCTGCTCTTCCGGAGGGCCCTAGTCCAATTCCTAGCATCCGTGTTTTGGATAGTCACCTGAAACTCCAGCTCCAAGGAACCCAATGTTCTTAAACCTCTGATCATCTCTCCAGCCCCACTGGTGAAAATTGGTGGTGAAGGTAAGGTAGGGGCATAGTAATGCATGCCTGCCATGGCATAAGTGTAGAAATAGGAGGACAGCTTACAGGAGTTGGATCATTCCTTCCACCATTTAGGTCCCTGGGATTGAACTCAGGTCAACAGGTTTGGTAACAAATGCCTTTACCCTCTAAGCCACCTTGCTAGACCCTCCCCCTTCATCTGGTGAGATTTTAATAAATAGTCCTTACCTTGTGAACAAGTGAGTTGTTCCTGAAGAGGTTTGTTATTAACCAAGAAGTCAAAAGTATTTTGGAACCAGGAATGGTAGCTCATGCCTATAATGCTAGCATTCAGGCTGCTGAGGCAAGAACTCCTCTCATTCACATCAGTCTGGGCTGCAGGGTGTTTTAAGGTCAGCCTGTGCTACAAAGTGAGACCCTGTCTTTTAAAAAGCAAAATAAAGCAAAAGTAATTTAGAATATCATGTGGGATACTTAGAATGTCCTGACAAAATTATATGTTTGTGCATGGTTTATATAGTTTATTGATCTCAGTCCTGAAAAAAATACAACTTCCCCCAGCTGCCATGTTTCTATCAAACAGGACCCTGCTGCAATGTGAAAGAGCCCATACTGAGCAAGTAGTGTTGATTTCTACAAGGATGTGTTAAGGCAGATTAGTGCAGTACAAACTACATATATTAAAACTTACACATACTTTCCTTTAAAATGTAATGAATACCACAAAGTGTATTGAACTCTAATATGCAGACTTGGTACAACATTTTATTATTAACTCACATTAATGTAACTGCAACCACATAAAGAAACACAGCCCCATGACTGTAACAGGAGGATTGTGAGTTAGTTTGATGATAGGATCACTTGGGGTGGGGGTGAGGAGAAAGGCACAGTACTATTGCCCTTCAGAAATCCCTCTCATGCCCCCCATCAAGTCTGCCCCACTACTAGAAACCATTGTCTTACCTTCTCTTGGTAGGTGTTAGTTCCGGTTTTGAAATGTAATCACTAGTATGCAGAATTTTGTCTGACTCTGCTTCTATCCTTATTTGCGCACTTCCTGGTTTTTTTTTTTTTTTTTTAAACAATAAAGACTACCCCCCAGGAATGAGATGCATTTTCTCTGTTGCTTCCTGGATGTTTTCCAAGGAACTCAGTTTGCCTTCACCAGATAAGGGTATTCAGAAACCCGAATCTGAACTCCCTGAGCCTCTAGGCCTTTGGAGCAGAGCATGGCAACAGATGATGCGTTGTAATAAGCTGTGCATGTGTGTGAGGCTCGTTCCAGCCTTTGCCCTTTCCTTATTTATAACTTTCCCTCTCGCCTTAGATTCTAAAATGCATTGCTTGCTTATCCCATCATGAAGTTGTTTTGGATTATTTACTGATACCCTTGTGAGCACCTGTTGTACTTACAGTAGGTGTCTGTCATCTGGAGCCACTTGAGCTGCTTCTTCCACATTCACAAGGTTACAGTATACATTTGTAATACAGGTACTGTCTTTGGCTGGTATGTATATTCTATCTTGGTTTTCTTTTGTATCCTGATTAATTTTTTCAATAAATAAAATTCATCCTTTGTAATGTGTAATTCTACAGGTAGTAAAGATTTTCATCTTTCAGTCCCACATTTCCAAAGGATTTTACCAGCCTCTACTCTCACCAGTATATGGCAGTCTTAATGGTTACAGTGCTCTGCTACCATTTGTCTTTTGAATCTTAGCCATTCTAGTGAGGGCATAATGGTATCTCAATATGATTTGGCTGGAATTTTCCTGGTATATAGTAAGTGTGCCTGTTTGCAACTAGGTAACTTGTAGGATATTTCTTTTGAAGTCTGCCTTCCAAACTGGGTTGTCTTTTCAATTTGTAATTCTTTATTTGTAGCTTGCATTTGCTATCATTTATGTGAGATAAGACCTTATTATGTAGCCCAGGCTGGCCTCAAACTTGTAATCCTCCTGCTTCACCCACAACCAAGTACTAAGAGTATAGTCATTAATGCTTCCTTATTTGGATATGTTGGCCCTATTCCCCCTCCCTCACTTAGAAATTTTTCCACATTTCATTGAATAGTTTTCTGTGCCTTTATTCTGTATCTTAGTTATCTCTAATAATAACTAATACTTTATTTCTTTTCTTTTTTGTGATAAAACAACCAAAAGCAACTTAAGGAAGGAAAGAGTTTATTTTCCACCTACAGGTCATAGTCTATCACTGAACATAGGCAGGGCAAGAACCTGAAGCAGTTGCCTGGTGGCTTGTCATAAAGTTCATGCTTAGCTAACCTCCTTATATAGCCCAGGACCATCTGCCCAGGCGGGTTGGGCTGGGCCCTATGACATTAAGTAATAATTGAGAAAATTCCCCACAGACATGCCCATAAGCTAGTTCATTTGGGTAACACCTCAATTGAGACTCCCTTCTCAGATAACACTAGGCTGTGTCAGGTTGACAGTAAAGCTGACCAGGGCACTCTTCCAGATCATAGCTTTGATCTCTTTCTCTTAACCATGTTCCCAAAGGATTTTATTCGGAATTTATTTCTTTTTGGATGATTGCATGTCAACCATCCCATCTTCCCATTTTTTCTCTTGACCCTTGGGAACCTTTGGAGATGTTGCTGTGCCTTGCTCTCTCACACCGGTGTCACTAAGAGTGGGCAAGGAAAGTGAAGCATGATGAAATACAGAGAAGAGAATATGAGCAAGGGGAAAAGATAGAACAAGTCCAATTATTAAATAGATTTGACGATGTGTAAATAACATTAGGTAAATGAGAATAGAAATGAAAAGCATAAAGGTTTTTAAAGTAAAGATCAAACAGTAATTTTTTTAATGTAAAGAAGGAATAGAGAAAGTTCATTTTGTAAAATAAGGCAAAGAAAGAGCGTGAGAAGGGCACTGGATAAGGGCACTTGCAGTCACACCCGACAACCTGAGTTCCATCCAAAAAGTCTACTGGTGGGCTTTGTGTTTTGTTTTGTTCTTAAGAAGACAAAAAATTAAAGAGGCCTCTTTCTGAGTCTCCCAGTCTCGGAATCAGTCTGGGGTGGGGCTGGCTTGCTGGATTGTACTGGTAGCTCCTTTGTGTTGCAGTGGTTTCTGCTGCTGTCCTGTGCCAGCTGAGAACTGGTCTAGCCACAGGTAGATATAATGTCAGTGTTAAAGTCTGTGTTCACGTTACAAACTTCCCTTCTTTCTTTGTGTGCCTGGAGACTGTGCTAGCCCACAAACCTTGTATTCTGTAGATCAAGAAGGTTACTACTCTTTCCAGAGCAGACCACCCCCACCCCATTCTGCCTTGAACATACAGGGGCATCAGAGTTCCTGGGCAAGAAGTGATAGATAGCTCTCAGTACATGAAGACTTAAAATTGGAAAAGACCTGGATGGGGAAGAAAGGGCAATGGGCACCCTTCCTCTCACCGAGAATTTTCAGGCCCTGCATGTCAGTAAACTATGGGGAAGAGGAATGTGATTGCCACTCTGGTCATCCACTCAGCCAGGGTTGGAGATGAAGGCTGTTTCCTACTTCCCTCTTCACTGGCTTTATTTTTCTCCCTGCTTTTAACTCTCCTGTCACCAACTTGATCACCCATGCACTTCCTGTTTCTGTCCTCACCAACTTGATCACCCATGCACTTCCTGTTTCTGTCCTCAGAAGTAGTCTCTATTACCCTGACTCTTCTCACTCACAGTTACGTGAAGAAAATGTCCAACTCACCCTGGGCCTCCCACCCTTGATCTACATAGATGGATCAACATCAGAGAAACCGTTCCACTTCCCAGCGTAAATCCTCTCCATTGAATTCTCTATGCAATTCGTTCCTTCTGTGTTTTCATGAAGGGATTATTTCACGGTGTTATTTCCTCTGGATATGGTTTAAACATGTAGCGCTTAGGAAGATAGCAGAAGGATCAGTGGGTGGAGAACTGGAGAACAAAGGCCCTGGAAGTTTTGTGGACCCTTCACAGGGTTCCTTTATCTGCCTGTGCTGCTGTTGTATCTCAGTGCCCAGTAACTTCTGAAACAAACCATGACCTTGACTTTCTGTGCTAGGAGATTGGATTTGCCATTTTATTTCTGCCATAAATTAGAGAGCATTACAAGGTTGCTGTGAAGGATCAACTTTGCAATTTGTTATGATCAAATCAACACTGTGTTTACAGTTAGCTAGTCTGGGATCTGTTAAGCATTTAAACCTTAAGCCTTCAAAACAAATCTGTAAATATTAACGATATTCAGCCTTAACTCTAGGAACTTTTGGAACTTGGATCATGGAGAAGTCAGGATAGGTTTGGAAATGGACTCATGTTTCTTGGTTTCTATCATAACATTACTTTGTATATTCAAATTTATCTTGTTAGATTTTTTTCAAGTACAAAGATCTGTTGGGAGGAAAGGAGAATATCATGTGTTTTAATTTAATTTCCTTTTGAGATCTTACTTTTATTCTGTGTGCAGGAACGTTTGTCTGAATGCATATCTGTACAACATGTGCTTGCAATGCCTGCAGAGGACAAAAGATAAAGTCAGATCCCCTGGGGCTGGAGTTGCAGATACCGTAAGCCTCCACGTGGGTGCTGTGAATCAAACTTGGGTCCTCTGGAAGAGCCACCAGGGCTCTTAATAGCTAGCCACCTCTCCAGCCCTAAATCATATTTTTTAAGAACAGTTGGCTAGAGTTAGCCTTTAGCTGTCTCCTTGTGGGTATTTGAGCATATGAAGCAGATCGTAATCGGGGAATCATTAGATTTCTTTAACTGCTGGCAATAAGAGTCCAACTCAGCTGCTACTTGTTAATCTATCTACAAAGCATGGTCACATTTGTCACTGTTGACATTGACAATTGTTGACATGACAATTGGTCTGGGTTCTGTGTGCCACTTATGTGTAGTACTGTGTATTAAGAAATCTCAACTCAGCTTCAAACATTGCCAGCTTTTCCCCATCGTTAGTCTGTGTTTACTTAATAGCAAAATAGAAATACCTGTTTACTGTTGGGGTGGTGGGTTTTCTTTAGGTAAATTGTACTAATTGTGGTTTTTGAGGTTTTACCTCTTAATTTAGTGGTTAAAAAATTAAAAGTTAAGATAGATTAGAGATACAAGAAGAAGATGTAGTGGTTCAGTTAAATAGAAGAGAAAAGTAATAATATACATACAAAACTATGTATCTTTTTCTCAAGGAGCATTTATTTATATATGGCTGATAAAATATACAGTGGTATTTTTTTTTAAATATCATGTGTATTTTACCCAAAGCTGTGCTATAGAAATAATGCAAGTGTGAGTCTTGTCACACTAATAATCAAAAAAACAAATGGGCCTGGTAGATAGTGTTACAGTGAGATTTAAGTACTTAGCTAGAGAGCTAGATCTTAGGTGAAAAGAGTTCAGAGCAGAAGATGTTCAGAATGGAACGTTCGGAGATTGGAGTCCATGCTAGTGTCTAGATCAGATTGGAGCAGCCCAAAGATGTAACCAGGATACTGATTTGAAAATAGAAATACAGACTCTGACTCTCCCATTTCTGCACTGTGGCAGGCACACACACACACACACACACACACACACATTGCTTACATATACATTATACACACACATAACAGTAGTAGATATAAGTCTTAAAAGAAGAAAATCACCTGAGTGTTCTTTTCTATCTCAGAAGAAACGCCTTCAACTACACATAGCATTACAAAAAAGAAACTAAATGGTTATAAGTATTACAAAGGCTTGGATCTAAATAATTGAATTAATTCCTCTTTCATTTGTTTTAAAATACTGCTGTTTAAGGAACGACCAGCCGTTGAGAAGTGCATGAAGTCTATAATTCTGCATTCATATAAGATGGACCTATCAGCCTTCCCAGAGGACTGGTACTAACCAGAATGCTTAAAGCTGCTGTTGTCTGCCCAGTGATTCTGCAGCTCAGAAAGTACCCTACAAAGCAGTCTCTGTCAAGTTAATGTCTGTTTCTGGGGGAAAAGCCAGCATATAGCAGTTTTGCCCACATCATTGGAGGATGAGTGATTACAGAACCAAGACAAATGTTGATGCTGCAAGTCTGACTACAGACTTGCCCTGGAGAAAACCCTGCTTAGTACTAAGAAACTTAACTTAGTAAGACGTACATGTATAGTAGACCCACTTGTAATCTCCATACTTTGGAGGCAGGGACTGTGGGATCATGAGTTCAAGGTTATCCTGGGGTACATACTGAGGCCGGTTTATGCTACATGAGACCTTGACTCAAAAATAAAGAAGCACACAAAAGCTTCTAGAACTGATGACTTCATGAATGTATACATATTCAAATTTGCCACACTACACACTTTAGTTATGTACAGCTTAATTTAAGTCAGTCATGCCTTGGTATAAATATTAATAAAAAAATAAATTTTATCTTAAAATAGTCAGAATCTTTTGTATCTTATACCATTATCCACAAAAAAGAAAGAGTTGGCTGCCAGGTCTGGTGACACACCTACAGACTCAGCTATTGAGGAGGCTAAGGAGGGAACGTCACTTGAGCCCAGGGAGTTTGTGGCCA
Organism: Arvicanthis niloticus; assembly: GCF_011762505.2. Classification (NCBI taxonomy): domain Eukaryota; kingdom Metazoa; phylum Chordata; class Mammalia; order Rodentia; family Muridae; genus Arvicanthis; species Arvicanthis niloticus. The sequence goes on from NC_047660.1 coordinate 74,519,824, forward strand.
TAATAGGCAGCATATCAGCACTTTGCCTCAAAAAAAGGAGAGGTGCAGGTGGACCTATCTTTAAATATATGTTTACGACTTGAGGCAGTCTAGGCAGCCTGAGCTCTGAGGAATTGAGTGCCATAATTTTTAACTAGAGCACTGAAGCATCCTTTGTTAAGGTAAAAGGTGTATGTATGTGTGTTTGTAAGATTGTGCTAATTCGACATAATTATTTTTCTTGTTGATTACTATGGGCTAGATATCAAACTCAATGTTAGGCAGGCTTTGTAATGTATCAATAACAATAATTAGATGTTTGGGGGCTGGATATTAAACTATATGTTAGGCAGGCTTTGATATATCAATAACAATAGTTAGATGTTTTTATTTCTGAGAGATGCAGAAAGATCAATGTCTCAGGTGCCCAGTATCATAATAGATACCTTTAATAAAACATTCTTAGTCTTTGTACAGTTTTACTTTTATTAATGAGCTTCCTGTTAGAGACTACTAATGACTTTCTGGTAATGTCATCCTGGTTGTGACTGAGACCAATGTGAACTCTTGTTATTGAAGATTCATTCTGTAGGCTGAACATAAATATATTAGAAAATGTAGGTGCCTGAGGAAAATGAAACTGGAATGTGTGTGATAAGACTTTCTTAAATGAATCACTATTTGATACTCCAAGTGCGATCGGTCAGTTGTTCCTATAATATTGCTAGGGTCTGAAGCAGTCAAAAGATGTTTATGTCCTAGTACTATTGAGCAGTGTAAGAACATCTACATATGGAGGCATTTATGTCATTTTTGTGTAATGGGAAAAATGACTATAAGTAAAATGTGGGGTGTGTGTGGGTGTGTAGGTTTGTGTGTGTGTGGTACCTCATTGAAGTCAGGATGCTACAGCACCTAGAGACGGAGCTCATTAATAGAACTTTTGCTAGCATGCTGAGGGTCCTAGGTTCCATTGTAGGGGCTAGAGGTTGATGCAGCAACTTGATACTCCTTTATGTAGTATTTTAAATGACAAGCTTAACCAACATAGTGAGTTTGTTTGCTTTGTGAAACTGCTTCACTTAAGATTTGAGGACTTTTCAGTAAGCATAAACAAATCAAAACAGAAAAATTGCCTGCCATTACAATCAAAGTAACAAGAATGATTGTGGGGATGGGGGAGTAAGGTGATAAATGTGATGTATTTTTTTATATCTTATTTTCTTTGTCTTAAAATACATGTCAGTTGCTTCTAAGAGAACCGTCTTTTAATGCAAATGTACAAATGTAGCTTCCACAAAGTCACATGAACTGGTACTGGCTGAAGCTCTGGGGTTTCATTATACAGTGATGACTCAATTAACAAATCCTCTATGAACAAAACCTTTTTACCCAAGGCTGGCCTTGGTGCAGCAGGCATGGGGGAAGGATCAATTTTCTCTGAGCTAGATTGGTGGCAGCAGGGACTAATGAGGCAGGGCCTTGAAAGTGGCTCTTTCTCAGATCTAACTCCTCAGGGGTTGGCTAGAGCTGATGCTGAGGGCACTGCTGCCCTCCTGGGACTGCCACAGCCTGGTTACCCAGGTGTTGAAAAAACAATTTCTGTGCCAAGACCATATGTGACTTTTAAGAGACTCGGCAGGACTCTTGCTTTAGGCAGAGTGTTCCTTGTCTGTGATGAGAGTGTACAGAAGCAGCAGAGGGAGTCCCATGTGCTCCAAGGCTTGCTCTTGTCCTCCCTGCACTCCATGTATTGCTTTTTCAATTTTGTGAGTCGTTTTACTCAACTATAAAATGAACAAACTGCCAAGAAATGCTCTAATGCATCTTTCGAGTCTCCTAGATATTATGTCTGTGTTAAGAAGGCAAACTCTCTGTAAAGGGCCAAGTAGTAAATATTTTCTGTTTTGTAGGACACCTGATCTCTATCACAAAGGTTTTATCTATGCCTCTGTGGTGTAGAAATAACCATATTTAACAATGTGTAAACAAATAGATGTGTCTATGTTCCAGTAAAACTTCACAAAATTGGCAGCTAGTCAGGTTTGGCCCACAGACTATAACTTACCAACCCCCATTGTATTAGTTTAATGAGACCATCGTATTAAAAGTATTTGAGTGCAGGGTATAAAGGTCTCTAGAATGCTAAGCATATCAGTGTGTGACACAATGCCTGGTTCTCTTCAACACTATGTTCTGTTAAGTCTTCATTTTTTCTGCCTAGTTTCTGCCTAACTTCAAGGTTATGTTCATTATCTTTCTGGTTAAATTATGCCTTTCATAGGATAGTGTGGGTTCTGAATCTTTGTCCTTTTTTGATGGTTTGGGGGGTCTTTAGAAAGGACAACTGCCAAGCTTAGCACAAGAATTCTCAAGTCTCCATGTATCTGCATTTTCATGTGGAGATCAGTTTGTCTTCTCTTTCAAGGCCTTTGGTAGTTTCTCCAGCAAGATGTGCTTGTCTCCTTTGTCAAGTCCCTTTATAGCAACAACTTTACTACTATTTCCAAGTGAAAAAGCAGTTAGTGATTGGAATAATTAACCCAGGCCTGTTCTTCTTACAACAATCAGTCCAATGATTACTTTATCTGCCTGGAGTAAGTGAGAAACAGGTGGTGTATGGTGGTTCATGCCTGTAACCCTAGCACTCAGCAGGCAGAGACAAAGGGATTGCTGGACTTAGTTGAAAGAACCTTTTTTTTTTTTTTCCTTTTTAAGGTTTTATGTTTTATTACTGGACAAACCGTACCCCCAATTTAAACATGACCATGACCACAAAAATGTTGAACTCCATCTAATAGGATCTATTACTGTGATTCTGTATATATATACAAAACCTCGGTTTCACCATTGTGTGAATCCTTAAAGACTCAGTGTCATTCTCCTCCAGTGTCTTCTCTCGGAGTTGTATCTGATTTTGTTACCAGTTGTGATGTTTTGTATATGCTTGGCTCAGGAAGTGTCCCTATTAGGAGGTATGGCCTTTTTGGAAGAATTGTGTCATTGTGGGCTTGACACTCTTCCTAGCTGCCTTCACAACAAGAGGTGGAACTCTCAGCTCCTTCAGCCCCACATCTGCCTGGATGCTGCTATGCTCCCACCTTGATGATAATGGACTGAACCTCTGAACCTGTAAGCCAGCCTCAATTAAATGTCATCCATATAAGAGTTGCCTTGGTCATGGTTTCTCTTCATAGCAGCAAAACCCTCACCAAGACCACAGTTTTCGTCTGACTCTTGAGGAATAGGACTATTTTGCTTTTGTTTCTTGGCTGGGAATCTCTTTATTCTAGATGTCTTGTAAGAGAGAAGCTGAGTCAGGAGTATGGAAGGGGCAGGGGAACTCTATTTAAAAAAAAAAAAAAAAAAAAACTGAGCTTGTAACACAAACTTATACCACCATTTTGAGAAGATGAAACAGAAGGTTCACAAGTTCAGTCCAACTTGGGTAATTTGGAACTGGAGTTCAGATCCCCAGAATCAGCATAAAAACCTGGCACATCAGGCCTGTGATCCCAACGCTCAGGAGATAGGCAGGGGTCTCTAAAACAAGCTGGCTAGCTAGACTAACTGGGATTGGAGCACTCTGTATTTAGAAAGAGACCCTGCCTCAATAAATAGAGTGGGGATCTGCCAAGGAAGATACCCAATATCAGCCTCTGACTTGAACACACACACACACACACACACACACACACACACACACACACACGTTCTTCATAGCTGCATTGTTTTCATCTCAGCACTCTTTGGGATCTTCCTTTTCTAAGTTATAGGAACATGAGTTTCCTCCTGGCTGATGGCACTAGCAGCAGCTATAAGCACATCAGATCAGTGTCCTAGGAATCACAGCTTGTCCGCATAAGCAGGATCACCATTCTAGCATGTGAGTATAGGCTCCACCACACCTCTCAAAGAGTCTCTTCTGTGAAGTCAAAACTATAGCACCATACATCCTCCTGAGAACCTGAAACAGAAGGATTACAAGTTTGATGCAAACCTAGATAGCATAACAAAACCCCATCTCAAATGAGCAACAGCAAGTCTATCATAGTGTTGCATGCCTGTTATCCCAGAGAGACCACTCATGCCTGGCTACATAGTAAGTAGGCCAGCCTGGGCTATAAAAGACCTTATCTTTTTAAAAAATATAAATGAACAAAGGTGTGTCTGTGTGTACTTCACAATAATTAAAATATATATATTATTAGAGCTGGGTATAGTAGCACACACTTTTAATATCAGCACTTAGAAGGCAAAGACAGTTGGATCTCTGAATTTGAGGCCAGTCTGGTCTGCAGAGTAAGTTCCAGAACAACCAGGGCTACACAGATAAATTCTTTCTTGGAAAAAATTATAATAATAAAATAAATAAATAAAAATATTATTTGCCTTTTGTAACTCTGAATTGCAGTAGTGTTTTCCAGAGCATATGTGATATGGCAACAAACTATATAATAAAGATAAGAGAATCTAGCTGTTTTCTCTTAAACCAGACATTTAAGAAATTAGCAAAAATATAAATCCCGGGCCAGGAGATAACTCAGTAAACCCTTTTCCATGAAAGTATGAAGATCCAAGTTAGATGCTCAGCACCCATATTAAAGGGTAGACATAGCAGTAACTCTGTAACCTTAGCAGTACAAATGGACTTGAGAGGATCCCTGGGCTTGCTGGCCAGCTAGTCTAGCCAAATCAGCAAGGTTTAGTAAGGGACCCAGCCTTAAAATAATAAAGTGGGAAGCCATTGAGGAAAACACTGGATGTTCATCTTTCACCTCTGTACGCACATGTGTACACATACACCCCCACAAATGAACACACATGGATGTATATACACAAAATGTAAATTATGAATAATATTTTGTTGGAAAAATATTTTCTTTTAGAAAAGCATCAAAATAGGTATAGTAATAGTTTTAAGTTACCATTTGCATTTCTGATACAATATTTTATAGGGTTGGTTTATTTGGTGGTAGTAGTGGTAGTGGTGGTATTTTGGTGTTTGAGACAAGGTCTTCCCTATAGTTCAGACTGACCTTCAATTCCCTGAACTTCTCTCTTTGACCTCTCAAATGTTGGAGTTACAGTCACAAGCCACCACACCCAGCTAAGTTAAAGTATTACAGGAACTGAAGCCAAAAAGTTTGAGCAGCCCTACCCTAATGCAATAGCAGGGCAGTGATCTCATGCTTACTGATTTCCCCAGCACAGTTCCTTACGTAAAATAGCTCACATCCCTCCAGAGAGAACAAATGTTAACAATTTAGTGGTTATCCTTCCAGACATCTTTCTTACATGCATACATACTGCATAATTTCATAAATCTAGGATCACTCTGTGTTCTTCGAAACTTTTTCTCCTGAGACATTTCTGCTTAATTTTTCTCCCTGTTCACTCTCTGAATCCATATAAAATCCTCACACTTTAACATTTGAAAGGGTTTAGGGACCATTTCTCTCTCCCTAACTCAATTCAGAAATCGTCTCTAAAACACTCAGAACCTAGTGATCTGTTTGCCTCCGGTTTTAAACCCTAGTTAGAAGCCCTTTCTGTTGGGCAGAAATTGTCCCTCATAAGATGTATCAAGTAGCTGATCTCAGCTTCTGAGAGCCTTGCAGAATCTGTCAGCCATCTGTGGTAAGACGTACTTCCCTGCGCTTGACCTGATCCTGCCTGTTTCTTCTAATCTGTTGAATCAGAGTGTCTGTTAACCCCATCTGATGTGTTGCCTACATCAGTTTTCATTCCTATAGTTTCCAGCACCCTCTCGAAGTTCTGTGTTTAAAAATATTTTTTATTATATGTGTATATGTATCTCTGCATGTATGTCTGTGCATCATGTGAACACAATGCCCACTAAGGCCAGAAGAGGGCATTAGATCCCTTGGAACTGAAGACAGGTATGTGTCTCCTTGTTGGTGCTGGGAACCATCCCTGAGTCCTCTGCATGGAGTGTCCTGTGCTCTTGCCCACAGAGCTATCTCTCTGGCTGTTGTTGCTTTGTTTATGACTCTTGGCCAGTAAGTGTGTTCTTTCAAAGTTTGTTTGGTGGACTCATCATCTGCAACAGCTTTAAGCTAATTTCTCTTGTGTAATCTAACTATGATGCTTTATTTGCACAATTGTTTGGAGAAATGACTTAAAACCTAGGGCAATACATGTATGCATGGAAGCATGGGAGCACTGGCCCACTGGAGACATCTTAATTTGAAATTAGGAATTTCATTGGTTGGAACGTCTATAACAGTCTCTTGCCATGGTCTTCCTGTGTCTTGCTCACCACCCTTAATTCTAAACTCTTCTCCAAGCGTGAAACACCAAGCTCACCTCCCTAGTTACTGCCTAAAGTCTGGCAATTCTTCATTCTTTGATTAAACATTCAAACAGATTTGTTTGTCTATCTGTCTGCCTGCCTGCCTGCCTGTCTGTCTGTCTCTCTGTCTATTATGTGATGCTGGGGATAGCACCTGGGGCCTTGCACATGCCAGGGAAGTGCTCTACTACTGAGCTGCATCCCTAGCCTAAATTTTTAGTGTATGTATATTTTGGGAGGATGGCAGGATCCTGTGTAACCCAGCCTGCCTTAGACTTGCTCTGTAGAAGACGACTGTAAGCTCCTGGCCCTTTTGCCTTTGCCTCCCATGTGATAGGATTATAACTGTATACTACCACATCCAGTTTTATGACTGCTAGGATTGAACTGAGAGCTTCATGCATGGCAGGCAAAGGCTCTACCAACTGAAGAACATCCTCAGTCCTAAAAAGTATATTGTGTCTAAGTATTGTTGATAAGACAGTTGTTCTGAATCCTACACACTACTACTGTTGTTACAAGTTTCTGAAGCCTACTGAAATTTATATCAGTATTTTTTTGTTCTCCTGGGTTGGTTTATGATATGTAGCCAAGAATAAACTTTGAACTCCTACTCCTTTGGCATCCATCTCACACGTGCTGCAGACATGAGTGTGCCACCTCACTTCATCCTAATATTCAAAGGTTTCTCTTGGATATTTACTATGATATCCTTGTTTAGATCAGATAAGTTAAAGGCATCTTCAAGTGCACAGTCATTCTATGCCTTATGCTCAGAATTATTATGTTATTTTAGGATTAAAAAAATTTTTTTCAGGCCAGAGATTCCTAGGCAGGTAAAGGCACTTGTCGTGCAAACCTGCCGTCCTACTTCCTTTTCTAACGCTGTGAGAAAACACCTGACCAAGGCAGCTTATAAAGAACACATTTAATCTGAGGCGTATAGCTTCAGAGAGTTAGAATCCATGCTGGTGGAGCAAAGGCACAGCAGCAGGAACAGTGAGAGCTCACATTTCGATCCACAAATCGGAAGCAGAAAGACTAAAAGGGCTGGAGTCTTCTAAAACCTCAAGACCACCCCCAGTGACCTCCTCTGATAAAGCTGCACCTCCTAATCCTTCCCAAACAGTTCCACTAACTGTAGTCTAAGTATTCAAATATTAGACCATTATTCAAACCACCACACCTGCTGACAGCAGTTTGATCTCTGGAGCCCACATAAAGGTAAAAAGTAGAGAACCAACTCTATAAAGTTCCCCTATAGACTGTGTATGTAAGCTATGGCACATTTCCCCAACACACACACATATGCACACATATACTCAATTATAATAAAATAAAGTTTTATTCAGTGCTACCTTTATTAATCAAAATAGGTTAAAGTTGCCAGCATCCCTGATATGTTTTTTCTCAGCCACTGAAATGAGCCAGTTCAAGCCAAATTAGGTTATATTAAAGGCAGATTTATTGGGAAGCTGTTCTCCAGCAAGTTCACTGGTCCCAAGGACTGAAGCTAAGGGAGTCACCATGGTGGGGACAGAGGAGAAAGGATGTGTGCAGAGAGAGAAAAAAAGGAGGTGAGAGAAAGAGAGAGAGCACAAAATGTCTGGATTATATGGGGAAAAGCCTCTGGGGTAAAAGCAGCCCAGCTCCTGGGCTGGAAAATTTAGGGTTGGGGGCAGGGTATGCCTGGTAGGGACTGAAGGATGCTGGGAGAACTTGGAGGCCAGGTCTGCTTTGATATGTAAAATATGCACCTCAGACCCTTATCCCAGGGTCCAGAAACAAAACATCTCAGTCTTTTATTGATTTTAAATGAGTAAGAGGTGCCCTAATCATCCATAACTACTTCCTGCTGACATTAGGGTAAGGGCAAAAACTGGACATTAGGGTAAGGGCAAAAACTGGACCATTGGCCAAATCCAGGAACAGCTGGTTGTTTCATTGTTGTCCAGGTTATGGGACCATCTGGGGGTAGGAGTGTGTAGGCTCAGTTGCAGCAGTCTGGTGCTGGGCCAGAGCACCTGTTGGTAACTGTTTTGGAGCTGTCGTGGATGCAGATTCAGAGAGAACACCTGGATGTTAGGGGCAGAAGATAAAAGTTTAGGGAGAAAACCTTTTTCTTGGGTATGCATTTGAAATTCTTAGGCCCATGGTTTTAGTAGTTGGAGAAGGGATTGGGGAGCCCCAGGGAAAGGGAACTAGAACCCATCCTGAGGAATGGGCAGGTGGGGGTGAAAACAGTCTGTTAATTAGCAGTCCTTCTCTGGAATCCATTTGACCTGTGAGAGGTGGGTTCAAGTGGACTTCCTGAAACTTACAGGGATCTCTTTACATTTACAAAAAGATAAATTCTTCATAACTTGCATTTACCCACCTCGGAACATCTTCCTTGACATTTAAACACTTTCTTAGACCCTTACTTTTTTGGAAGCTTTCACATCCTCAGACTTTGCAATCCTGAAAGCTTTCACAGTAGACGCCCTTCTCTTCCATGCTTGCCTACCACAGGTTAGCTAAGGCACTGACTGCATCATTGTCTCTTCCTTCTGAGAATGACATGGCAGGGCAGCTCCTATTAGGAATTCGCTAGATGTATCTTAGTTAAACAGCCCTTCGTGAAGTTCCTGTTTCCCTGCCATTCACATTTCATTAGTGGAAGGAAGTCGTGAGGCCCAGCTGAGAGTAATTGGGTAGAAAATACAGTCCTTATGAGCAGATTGCAGCTCTCCCACAGGGACAGGCCCAGTGGAGAGGGACAATGGATGCAACACACAATGGCCCCATTTCCCTTCAGATTTTGGCTCTACTCTTCCTATAATAAAACTGATCTTTAACACGAAAGGTCTTAATTTAATATGCTATTTAAACAACTAAAACCAAAAAGGCCAAGGAGCTGAAAAGAAATGTCATTTTAAAAACCAATCATAAATCTGACATAACAGCTCATACCTTTAATCCCAGTATAAGGGAGGCAGAGGCTGGTGAGTCTATGTGAGTTTGAGGCCAGCCTGGTCTACATAGCAAGCTCCAGGCCAGCTACATAGAGATAGCCTATCAAAACAGCAAAAAGACTGTGGTGCCTTTGAACTCATTAATCCCATGTTTGCACCATTTCTTTTACTTGACACTTTGCTGAATTATTTTATATTCTCATTCTCATATCACAATTTATAGCTCAGGCTAGCCTCTAAGTCTCTTTAGCCCAGACTAACTATGAACTCACAGCAATCTTCCTGCCTTAAATTCCTGAGTATTGGGATTATAGAATGCACTACCACAACCACCATATCCTATTTCTTAACCAACTTGTCATATGGAACTCTACTCTTCACAGAGTTAAGTATTTACGTATTGGTCTCCAGGTGGGTAATACAGGGCATCTCACTTGTGTTTCCTGTTTTGTATTGTATCTTCATTAGGATGAAAGTTTCTCTATTAGCTCTTCTAGGATTTTTTATTCAGATTTGTTAATCTCTTTTCATTGTTCTTCTTAACATTTTAATTATCCATTCCCCTCTGCGTCCATGTACCTCCTCTTCCTTTTCTATTCATCACCCATGCCTCCAAGATTTCTAGTTCTCATCTATATCTAATGTATCTTTTTAGTTGTTCTCATATTTCTGTTAAGGGAACTTTTACAGTTTTCTTCAGTGTTAGTCGTACCCCATTTTGACATGCATCATCGCAACTCCCACCATTCTTATATGAGCTTTGATTATTTTATTTATTTTTATTATGGATTTTGCGTGGAGGTGGGGGTGAAGGTGTGCTATATGTACATGGTAAGGGGATAAAGAAAACACAGAAGTTGAATGACTTCTTGGATCAACTTCTATTTTATCCTTTGAGACAGGGTCTCTCGATAGACCTAGAACTCACCAGTTGTCTGGCCTAGCTGGCCAGAGAGCTCTGGCAATCTGCCCATCTCTCTTTCCCAGCACCAGTGCTGGGGCTTTAGCCAGGTCCAGCATTGTACATGGGTTCTGGGGATCAAACTCAGGTCCTCATGCTTACACAGCAGGCATTTACTTCCTGAGCCAGCTGCCCAGCCCTCTGTTGTGTCTCTCAGATACCTTCTGTTTTTCCACCTATGGATAAAATGCCATATTGAATAGCATTGGCAACTTTAGTATTTCTTAACCTAAAATAGGAAAGTGTTTACTAGAGATGGGAATGTGGGTGTTTTGAAGGAAAGCGGTGTTGTCTCTTGGATGCAGGTCAAAGCTGCCAGTGCTGTATCTCTGTAACTTCTGAACAACTGCTGCTGTCTCTATACTTGCTCTAACCGCAATTGAACCCCAAAGAAATCACCAAATTCCCGATTGTTAGCTTTATAAATGTACTGATGAGTACCTTGTTTGGTAGGATAAAAGCTTCGGTAAGTGATGTTCCCACCTGTGTGGTTCATTTCAAAATATTGTTTGTCTAACGCATTGTTGTTGTTGACAACCGAACAAGAACTTTTAGGAGCACTTGGCTATCCAATAATGGCAAATTTCAAGGCTATGCAAATTGTGCCAGTTCAGCACCCCCCTCCCCTCCTTTCTCTATTATCATATCAATTGAGTCAGTTCATAGTAGACAAAGCAAGGTTATGGGAACCACCTAGAGTATCATGCACCATTTAACATCAATGCAACATACACGAACATCTGCAACTCCAGTCTTATTAAGAGGATGGAATAGAAGGCAATAAACAGCTTTCTTCACCATTTAATTGCAAAATAGTATTTCCTAATGTTTGCATTGTTTATCAACAGGAACTTCATCAATAATTGTATAATTACAGTTGTCTGGATTACAGTGCTCTCGTGCATCTTGTCATTTATTACAGAGTAGTCTGAGTTTAATCTGAATTTGAGCACATTATTCAAGGCTAATAATATAAACCCCTTCAAATGTGAATTGCACAATGCAGATATCTTGTGTAGTGGGAGAATGGTGTTTTATAATTCTTCAGCTGCTGTGAGGATTAAGCTAACACGGGGGAAAAGGAAGGCTGAAAGGCAGGGAAGCTGAGGAAAGCCACTAGTTAGATCAAACCTAGATCCTTTAAACAGGAGCATAGGTTATGTTCTTTAGAATTAATCACAAGTAATTAGATGTTTGCTTTAAGCCAAAATTGGGCTGAATTAAAACAGGTTTATTATTCTGTAGTCTTCCCTTTAGGCAGTATTTAAAGGGAGAAAATGGTGAAAATTACAAATATACACAGAGAAAAAAGGTACCGTGGTCAGTTTAAAATGCCAAATGCAGAAGAAAGTCTTCAAGTATGGAAATCTCATTCAAAGGCTGGAGAAAAGGCTCTGAGGAAGTGCTCTGGCTCTTCTTCCAGAAGACCTGGGTTCAGCTCCTAGCACCCATGTCAGCTCACAAGTGTCTCTATGGGTCTCCAACACCCTTGCATAGACACACATGCAGACAAAACACCAGTGCACATAAAATTAAATTATAAGAAAAGAAAATCATTTTTTCTTTTTTTTAAAATCATTTTTTTCTTAAATCTAGTTTATACCTAAGGAACAAGTCTGAGGCTTGCTCATAAAGTTGTATTTTAAATGTTTTAATTTGTGCTTATAGTTCCTCTCTCTCCCTCCTCCAAATTAAAATATATTAACTTATATATTGGATGAGCCTTGTTTGTTATTAGCTATTCTCAATTAATCAATAGTCTTGATTTTTATTTTCATTTATTTATTTTGAAACAGGATCTCATGAATCCTAAGCTGGCTGTGAACTCACTACGTAGCTGAAGATGCCCTTGAACTTTTGCTCTTCCTGCCTTTCCCTCCTGAGTGCTGGGGTTGAGTACAAGTGTGTACTACCACAGACACAACAGAGTGCTGGAGATTAAAGCACACGCAAGGCAAACATAACAACTTAGCTACACTGACAACTCAAGGTTTCCTTTCTTCCTTTGTTTCCTGTCTTTATTTCCGGTTTTAAATGGCGGGACAGAATTATCATAGTAAAGTATCCACAAAATAAAACTCCTATTTTCTTGGCTATAGTAAACATAGCACATTTTCCTGGTGTGCTAATCTATCATTTCATCCTTCCAAATGAAGCTAAGAATGAGCTTGGTAGAATAGTCTGACCTGTAGTTACTTAACATTAAAGAATCTTTTTAAGATACTGAATCAGCTTCTACTGTGATGCCTCTAACTGAATACCTTAGCAAGAACATTTTCTGTACTGGACTTTGCAATAAGTGGATGTACTCAATCAATTGAGACCCAAGTATATACCTTTCCTTTGAAGAACTTCTATACAGACATTATTTAGGGATGGTTTTTGGAGATGTGTATCAAAACTGCTATAATAATAGCTTTGTCCTAATGAGCCCCAGGCTCTGTTTAGGGAATAATCGATAAAGTTCAAATTAATGTTCCATAATTCACATTACAATGTGCATGTAATTATTCTGAGATGAGGCAAACCCTATGCATTTAATTTACAGCTGTAATTAAGTAAACTCGTTTAATACTAATTAGGTGAGCCTAAAAGGATCATAGGTTTGTGTATTTAATTACCAAAGTACAATTAGCAACTGATTTCTGCAAAGCTCTCTTATCTTGAGCTCAACACTTATCTCTACATTACTGTTTTATCCTCATGGACCATCACTAAAGCATCACACACTGTAGAGAACCTACCTTTAGTTTGCTGTCTGCCAGAATGGCCTTAAGAATAGAGAAATTAGCCAGTCATGGTGGCACATCCCTATAATCTTAGCATTGGAGAAGCAGAGACAGGCTGATCGCTGCATGTGAGGCCAGCCAGGGCTGTGAAGTGATACTTTGCTCTACACACACTTCCCTGCTGCCAAAAAGAAAAAAAGGAAGGGAAGGAAGGAAGGAAGGAAGGAAGGAAGGAAGGAAGGAAGGAAGGAGAGAGAAAGAGAGAGAGAGAGAGAGAGAGAGAGAGAGAGAGAGAGAGACTGAATATGTAGAATTGGGTCTGAAGTGATGCCTCCGCAGTTATGAGCACACATGACTTTGCAGAGGACTCTGGTTTAGCTCCAAGCACCCATGGTGGGCAGCTCACAACCATTTGTAGCTCCAGCTCCAAGACATAGTATGTCCTCTTCTCTCTACCCCTACATCCAAACTTTTTAAGGATGTGAATATTAAGTTATCAAGAAAATAAATTTGATTCTTATTTTTAAAATCTCTTAGATTCTGTCAATCAACATTTATTAGGTACCTAGACTACTGGGCTTCTTGCTGTGTTTAAACTATTATTCTTATTTTTTTCTGCTATCATATATATATATATATATATATATATATATATATATATATATATATACTGTCATTCTCTTTAGACACACCAGAGGAGGGCATCAGATCTCATTACAGATGGTTGTGAAGCCACCATGTGGTTGCTGGGAATTGAAGTCAGGACCTCTGTAAAAGTAGTCAGTGCTCTTAACCACTGAGCCATCTCTCCAGCCCCTGTTCTGCTATCCTTTATGTATATAAACATGGAAGAGTTATCTGTTACCTATGAGGACTTCTTTAATAATCTTGGAATGTGCTAGATTAAATTACATGTGCTCCACTTTCTGAATCCAATATAAGCTTTAAAAGGTGTGAAGGCTTGTGCCTATAATTATCCTGAAGTTCTCACTGTGTCTTTGTCTTACCTTTGAGGAGTAGAAACCACCTAATGTACAGTGTGTGCCCTCTATTTCCCACAGTATGCAGGGGTGGCATTGTTGTCAGGAAATGTGGGCCTCCCCCTAACAACACTCAGATTGAACTATCCAACCTCCTGTTCAGCAGCCACTGTAGGTAAGTGGATAGTAATGGCTGACATTTATATCATGACTTACAGCTCACATAACACTTACTCATACTGTGTACAAGTAGACAAACAGAAGCACAAAGCAGGCCAGGTAATGGAGGCCTATACGTTCATATTCAGGAGGCCAAAGCAAGAGAGGTCTCATGTTCAAGGCCAGCATGGGCTGAGTAGTAAAGCCTGTCCCCAAAAAGAAGAGAGAGAAAATAGAGAACAAACTAACACCCATACTGGGAAGCTGTCCCTTTGTTACTTGGGCTTACCCCTGGCTTAGGTCATTAGTAAACTGAATTTTTTTATTGTTTGTTTGTTTGTTTGTTTGTGTCTAGATATAGGAATGACAAAAATTACCACACAATTGTGAACAACAGCCTTACAGTACTGACTGTGATAGCCAGCCAGTTTGCACATGCTTTCTGGGTCATCTAAAGAAAGTGTTAGGGTTTATCAACAGGCCACATCTATCAGTGCCATTTGCATAGACGAGAGTATAAATAGTGTTCTCTGGTACTAGATGACAGTGTTCCTAAAATGGATTATCTCCCATCTTCCTCCAGCCTCAGAAACAAAGATACTGATTTTTTTTATCACTTGATGAAAAATTAATAGTTTGGTATAACTAGCAAACTAAAGGATTGGTACCTAAAAAGCTCCTGTTTTCTTGATGAAATAATTGTGGTTTAAGAAGAGCAGTGGTGACAAGTGCCTTTAAGCCCAGCACTTGAGAGGCAGAGGCAAACTCTGTGAGTTCGAGGCCTGCTTGATCTACAGAGCAAGCTCCTGAACAGCCAGAGCTGCCTAGAGAAAGCCCATCTCAAAAAACAAACAAACAAAACAGTAGGAATTAAATTAAATCTTTTCATTGGTTTTTTGTTTTTGTTTTTGTTTTTGTTTTGTTTTGAGGCTGGGGAGCATGCTGTAGTATGCATCTGAATGAGTTTGCAGGAGTCAGTTCTCTCCTTCCTGGGGATTTAGGTCTTCAAGTCTTCCTTTACCCACTGAGCCATCACACTGGCCTAAAAGTGGTAGATGTTGAGAATGATATGTGAGGAAGGAGATAGAGGCACTAAGCTAGAAGAATCTGGTTCTTGGAGGAAATGCCAGCAACTGGATTTCAAATACCAGCTTACTTCTATGCAGAGTCATCATCTTCTTTCACATTCTGTTGTTCTTCCTAACCTCATGGGAGACACTAGTAAGCCAGAATTATGGAGGGACATCATTTTCTTTTGCTCTTGTTTTTCAGTTTGTGAGACAAGTCTCAGTCTATAGCCTGGACTGGCATTGGAGTGACCAGAAAGCCCAAGTTGTCCTCAAACTCACCGGAGTCCTCCTGCCTCAGACTCCAGGTATTGGGATGACAGGCGTGCATCTCCACACCTGGCTTATTGGAGGGTCTGCTGTCTGGGGTACCCATGCTCTCCTGGAGGAGGAGGTCCCTCTTCTTTAACATTTATTGATGACATCTTGAAGGAGGTGAAGACATAACACATGAGAAATTCCAGGAAGGAGATCTTACACTGGCTTTGAAAACTGCCTCTTTCAGTCAGGTGTTGTGCCGAGAGGAAACATAAATGGGCGTTACTACATGGCTAGATTTTTTTTCTAGTGAATAATAACTAGATCTTCCTGCCATTTCTTACAAATGAATTCTAGTGCTACAAACCTCCTATCTCTCTGCTTCTATCATTGTGGATGAAGGCATTTCTTTGACAGGATCAGTAGTATTTTGGTAAATGTCTCATGACGCACAGCCAGAAAGAGATTGTAGATCTTTCGCAGCTGCCATTGGTATAAATACTCTCTCCATGCTGCCCAGGGCGGCAACACGTACCTCTGCGAAGTCAGGAGTGTCTGTTTATTTTTAACAAAGGGTCTTTTTCAATAACCTAGGCTGGCCTCAAACTCAGTCCATATTTCGGTCTTTTCTACACCAAACAATCCTCCTGCCCTTGAGTTCAGTGTGTCAGTGCATGCCTATAATCCTAACTTTTAGGAGGCTGAGGCAAAAGAATTTTTGTGAATTCAAGGCCAGCCTGAGGTATATAGTGAATTTCAGACCAACAGAGGTATGTAGTAAGATACTACCTAAAAAAGAAAAAAAAAAGGTGGGAGACTTTAGTTGTAACCACCTAAAACAATAGCAAGAAGCAAACATTGTGGGCTACATGTGTACTCATAGCACTCAGGAGGCTGAGGCAGGAGGCTCACATATTTGAGGCAGTGTGTACTACATAGCAAGACTCTGTCCAAGAGAAAAAAAAATTTTTTTCAAAATTGGGGCTGGAGAGATGGCCAGTGCTTAGGAATACTTACTGCTCTTGTAGAGGACCCAAGTCACAAATTTGTCCCAGCACTTCCAACTCCATAAGGATTCTGATTCCTCTGATTTCCATAGCTACATGCACATGAACACATGTGTACACAGAGAGAGAGAGAGAGTTTAAAAATAAAAATTGAGGGCTGGGGAGATAGCTCAGCAGTTAAGAGCACTGACTGTTCTTCCAGGGTCCTCAGTTCAATTCCCAGCAACCACATGGTGGCTCACAACCATCTGTAATGGGTATCTGCTGCCCTCTTCTGGTGTGTCTGAAAACAGTTACAGTATACTCCCATACAATAAAATAGATAAATCTTTAAAAATAAAATAGAATTTGAAAAGTAGTTGATAATGGGGTAATCTCAGAACTTCATAGGTATAGGAAGGAGAATCAGAAACTTGGGTCATCCTTGACTTCATAGCAAGTTCAAGACTCTTCAGGACCATCAGAGATCCTATCTCACAAAGAAATTGTTTTAATAAAATGAAAAATGAAGTTGAACACATGCTTGTAATCCCAGCATGTAAGAGGTAGAGGCAGGAGGATCAGCAGTTGAAGGTCACTCTCGGCTGTGTACCAAGCTCCATACTAACCTGAGTTCCATAAGACCATGCCTCAAAAAACAAACAAGAAAAATGTTAAGAAAAGATGAGCAGCACCTTCAGTAATAGGAACAAAGAAGCGGTTTCTATAGCCCTTGTTTCCATAAACTCCAGCCCCGTTTGCCAAAGCTCATAAATAGAAATGAGAGAGTGTGGTATAGCATCTAACAGGGACAAGCCTAGTGTCTCAGAGCAATGGCCTTCTCTCTGGGTGGTGGGGGAGCTGATTCAAGAGCATCTAGACTGGCTCTCTTTATATCACAGAGCCTTCTGTTTCAAAATTCCCAAATCAAGTATAGTTCATTTGTGAGAACTGGACAATAAGGGAAGGTGAGCAGATTTCCTTTTGAGCCGACATTGCAAAGCAGTCGTGATTGTTTTGGGGGACAGAAATATTGAGGCAGCATCATTATAACACATTTTTTTAGTCATTCCTCGGGACAAATAAGAAATACCAATTTAAAGGCTTGAGATGTAGCTCAGTGTGGATGCTTGCCCAGCATGCACATAGTCCTAGGTTTGATTCCCAGCACTGCATACATTCAGACCTAGTGGTGCACATCTATAAGCTCCTCACGTGGGAGGTGGAGAACCAGGAGTTTAGTCATCCTTGGTTTCCTGAGACCCTGTCTCCAAAAATAAAATAAGTAAAAATAAAAATAATTAAGCTAGTCGAATAGTAAGTTCTTAATGTACTATACTACTGTACCTCATTGTTGAGATCATTCAGAAAACTTTTTGCAGTGTACTATATTATAAGAGATAATCAAACGTGAAACACAACCCACCCCAGGCTCTAGGAGTTTAAATTCTAGCACAAACAAATATTCTAATAAATGTAAACTGAGTATCATAGGAGATATAGAAATAAGGGCCAGGAGTAAGATTAATTCTTGATTCCTAACCACAGGAGCTTAGATTTTACTCAGAAAAAAAAAATACTTAGAATAAATAACTCTGGATACACTTCATGCTTTCATAGATGAATATGAAGGTTACAAATGACCACATAAATAGGAAGGAATTGATTCTGCTTGAAGATCAGAGACTTAGAATGAAGAGACTATCTAAACAATAGATTCGATATGTATACATGACATATTTGGGGAAATCACAAGTATGACCAAGGAGCAGCCACAGCACAGAGAAACAGCAAGAGATGAAGTTTCAACAGTAGGCTGAATTCATATGCTGGAGAGGCATTCAAGACAAGCTGCCTGTCATCTTCCCAGCACTGAGGCCTATACGGAAGATTGTGAGTTTGAAGCCAGCAGGGCCTTATAACAAGACTTATCCCAAAACAGAGACAAGCAGCAACAAAAACAGGAAGCCTGTAGAGAACCATTAAAGGGCTTTTCAAAGGGGAATAAAGCAGTCAGATTTGTATTCAAGAAAAGCTCCTGTGTTTGTTCAGCAAACATCTACTAAGCATCTGCAGTCTTACAGTGTATATGCTAAGCAGACTTCTGGATGCTAGGAACCACCAGAGAGTCTCTTGCCTTTTCTCTTTCTTAGGCAGCCAGATTTTGTGCCATAGGGCAGCCTGGTCTCTTGGCTGAATAAGTGAGGGTTGGGTACCTCACCAAACTTGAACAACTTATAGAGGGCCAGTGACCCATATGGGCTAAGCTAATAGAGAAGACAAGTCCTATGGATAAGACAGTGGAGTGGAATATATATAAAAAAGGAATACATTTTTTTTAAATCAAGTTGAATTGAGCTGGTACATAGTGAGATTAAAGTCATGTGGTTTGTTTAATAAACCTTAAAATTAAAAGTATCAAAAACTTCCTTAAAAGGAAAAAAATGGTACCCGGGTCTGAGAGATGGTTCAGCAGATAAGAGGACCCAAGTTTGGTTTGGGCAGCCATATCAAGAGGCTCACAACATCCTTCACTCCAGTCCCAGGATCCACATCTTCTGCATTCTGTGGACACTTACATGCATGTGCTATCCATAAACTCACAAGTATACATGGATGCATACATGCATGCATATATATACACATATATGTACATGCATACATACATATATATATACACATATATGTACATGCATACATACATATATACATACATCTTTTTAAAAATACACACCAAGCACAGAGTCAAATAAGATTTGAGAGCACTGATTCCAACTCTTGCTATGTTGTTTTTATCATTTTTACTGCAAACTTCTTTTTTAGGCAGTAGTGAGTAGCAATGAGACCCAGGGCCTCCCACATGCCTAACCACTGAACTATATCCCTTGCCCTTGCAAAACTATCTCATATTCAAAGTAACCCATTTATTCTCTTACCTACCTACATCCAGCACTGAAAATTCACATTAACTAGAAGGAAATGTGAATAGAGAATTTGCTGCAAACAGTAATATATAGTTAGTTGTTCTGGAAGTAAAGCCCATACCATTGGAAACAGTAATTTGCTTTGTTCACTCCTTGAGAAAGAGCCTTGAAAAGTTACCTTCAGTTTGAAATCCTCTCACTGTCGTCTCCTGAGTGCTGGAATTACAGCTGTGCACCTCTATGTCTAAGTGAGAAACAGCCATGTTAACTGAGACCTGGATCCCCTATGTCTCTGTCTCAATTTAAAATAAGTAATGCCTTTTTTCGTGCATTCAAAGAGACTGTGACTGTTTGCTGTGTGCCAGCCTTTCCTCTTGCTACTTTATACATTCTGATTAATGCACAGATGCACACATACAAATACTTGAAATGGAAGTATTATTGTCTCTCTTTTAAAAAAATAAAAACATTTGCATTTACTATTTTTTCCTGTGCACACAGTATCTGTGGTGGTCAGAGGGCCAATGAAGACAGCCATGAGCATCTGTTCTCTGCTGTAAAGGTTTAGGGACTGGAACTCAGGACATCAGGCTTGACAGCAAGCCCCTCTATCCATCAAGCCATCTCATCGGCCTCAGTTGCCTTGTTTTTAAACCTCAAGAAATCAGAGAGAATTTAGTTTGATTTACCAGAAAGCACAGACAAAGCTGTATGGATTATAATCCTACAGAGCCTGGCTCGTCCTCATGATAATAATGTTATACTACCTTTCTTATCTATGGGGTTTTATCAGTCAATTCAGTCAAACTTAGTTATCAGTACCAGGCTTAAGGGAATTTCAGTTTCCGTTAACTGCTTTATACGCTTAATCAAGCCCTGTTTGCCGTGATCACACAAACAGCGCATTAGTGCATAAGCAGCTACCTACTTCTCTCTTGCTCATTTTGTCCCAAAGACCTGCTGTTCCCATGAGCCCCTAGGCACTTGATACCCTGTGAGCCTCAGTGTATCTGTTTATAAAATCAGTTGACAGTACCCAAAGTGTGGGACTGGGAATGGCCTGAAGTGGCATGTACAGCCCTTAGTGCAGTGGGATTCCACCAAGAGACCATCGCTGCCTCCCATCTTCTGATACATCAAACCCAAACCTCTGACTTTCAGAGTCTCTAGAAATTGCTAGACTATCTTACAGACAGAAACTCTGTTCTCTATATATTCCTCTCAGGCATCTGCATTTTTCTCTTCCACATCCTCAGAACTAGCTTAAGTCTCTTCTGAAGCCATCTGAGCTGGCTAAGTTCATCTTGTTCCTCCCTCCCTCCAGCTCCCACTGTGGTACAATGGGTGTTATGCCATCTGATAGTTTAGAGATTCCACACAGGCCAGGTACATGCTTTTAAGCACTCTGAAAAGACAGATTGTTTTTGAGTATTTCTCCTGTGTCTCATCTTCTCCAAAGAACTTAGCAGAGTGTAAAAAGCTTATAGCTGTTGTCCAGTATTTGTTGCCTGGAGAAAGTAGCTCTGACCTTATAAAATCATATATTAGATTTTTTTTCTCTTTAGTACAGTGTTTCATAAAACAAATGTTTTATTTGTATGTATGTACATATATAAATATATATGATAAATATATAATGACTATAGAAAATAAGTGTCTTCTTTCAAACTTGTACCATTTTAAGCTGGGTATGGTAGCTAGACCCTGCAAGTTTAAGGCAACCTGGGCTACATAGCAAGAACCTGGCTCAAGAGGGGAAAATGGCAGTGGCTTCCATCCATAGTCACATACTTTCATAAGTCTGCTCACTTTCAGTATTAAGAAAAATTTTAATTTATTATTGTCTAAGCATAATCTCCCTAACAGTTTGGGTTTCCCTAAGATTTTCTGTGTAGTTGTAGCTGTCCTGAAACTCATTCTGTAGACCAGGCTGGCCTTGAACTCGGAGATCCTCCTGCTTCTATTGGCCAAGTGCTGGGATTAAAAGCTTGCACCACCACACCTAGCTGGCGTTCCCAGGGTTTGGGACTTGGGTGTTCTTTCTACTTGCCATGGGCTGATTGTTAACCATGTACCTGACCCCATGCCAGCATCAACTGGCATCATTCTTTCTCCCCTCTCTGTTCTCCAGGCAGATTTAAGTCCTACAGATTGCCTGACATGGGGTTTTTCAAATTCTAGTAAAATTGTCCTTGAGCTTCAAAAACAAACCAAAAAAAAAAAAAAAATACCAATAAAACCAGACACTTGTACTCTGTACTCCAGTTATACTTTACATTTAACTCAGCTAGCCCATCAAGCTTGTTTCTGGCCTGCAGCCTCCACACTTACATGTTTTAGCCTGGGATTGTCACATGGCTTGCTCCTCCTTGTCACTCAGATATCATCTCCTCAGCTAGACTCAAGCATCATGTCCTAAACTAGCTCTTCACTCTGTTCTGCTGGTCCTGGAGTACTGTTTCACTTTCTCTGTGTCGTCTACTGATAACTTGGTCTGTTCATTCCTTTGTTCCTTGAATAGCTTCTGGAACAGGCCCCATAAAAGCCAGAGTTTTGTCTGCCCCATTGACATGGCCATGTTCAGTCTCTAATGCAGTCCCTAACATGAGACAAGGTTTTAATAATCATGTATTAAATGAAGAAGCTGAGCCCTAACCAAACCTAAACCATGGTTGGTTTTAGATTTTAATGCAAACATTCTCACCATTCCATTGAGCATGCTTCTGAAAGACATACCTTGAGAACTACAGTAACAATTAATGCTCAAGATAATGATATTCAGATGTGCTGTAAGATTCTCTATTCTCAGAAAAAAATTCATTGAGTTCCATAAATTAATTAAAGCAGGGATGTCATGGTATATTAATATATTATGTTAATACATTTAGAAAAATTTCCAACTAAAAAGACTTTCTGCTTTTTCTTTAGTTAACCAGAAAATTAAATTAACTCAGAGCTCCTCATTCCCTAAAGTCCTTGTTAATTAGGATTGTTCTATAAATCTCTATTATTAGGAGAGTTTGTCATCTGTTTCATTAGCCTGTTTATTAGGGCAGTCTGAGCAGGGTGTCTTTGCTCATCTCCTGATGCTTGTGTCCTAGTGAAAAGAAACGTTTCCTGCGTTCTCATTTCTCCCTATCCGTTAAGATGCATTTCATGCTATTAGTCTAACAACATGGTTTATTTGTGTCGGTTCCCTGTGTCAAGTAGGAATGATATCGCTGATTTGGCTATTAAATATAATAATTAGATTCAAATGGTATAAAAGATAAAAGCTTGAATGCTTTGCAGCACTGTGTGTGATAAGGGAGATTGGAGGTAGCCTGCATGTCCATCAGTGGTGATCTGGGAAGTAAATGAGAGCACTTCCTTGCAGTGGACTGTAGGACAACAGCAAAGCACAGGGGCATTCTGTTGAGCAGTTCAGGAAGAGTGTCATGTGCGCAGAGCAGCCTGATATTTTTATGTTTTCTTTAATACCCTCAATGTGATAAGTCATACCCTACAACTCACTTGTTTCAAGTATACATTCCAAGAGTTGCTCTTACATTGTCTCAAAAAGAGACACTCCATGAACAGTCATTCCCAACTTTCCAGCCTCATATCACACACTACTTATCCTCTCACCCCAGTCCTAATAATCTCTGCTTGCTTGCTTGCTTGCTTGCTTGCTTGCTTGCTTGCTTGCTTGCTTGCTTGCAACAGTCTCAGTGTAACCATGCCTGGTTAGCTGTGTACACTAGCCTAGCTTTGAACACACAGATATCCACCTGCCTCTGCCTTCCAAGTGCTGTGGTTAAAAACATGTGCTACCATGCCTGGCCTTGTAAGCTCTTAAGTATAAGTATTTGATCAGAACATAGAACATGGCTCATGTTCGGAAGTCAGAGAGCAACTTGCATGAGTCAGCCTTCTTCTATCCTGCAAGCCACAGGGGATTCAGGTCACCGGGCTTGGCAGCTAGCTCTTTCACCATCTGAAACATCTTGTTGGCCCAGTCTTTGGGTGTGTGTGTGTGTGTGTGTGTGTGTGTGTGTGTGTGTACGTGCATATGTGTATATGTATGTACATGTTTATGTATATGGAGCCCAGGAGTCCACCTTAGGCCGTATTCTTCAGGAACTATCTACTGTGTGTGTGTGTGTGTGTGTGTGTGTGTGTGTGTGTGTGTGTGTGTACATGTGTGTGCTTATAGAACCTAGGAGTCCCCCTTAGGCTGTATTCTTTAGGAACCATCTACTTTTTGTGTGTATGTCAGATATTTATTTTGGTCTTGACCACTTAAAAGTAACTTTATTTCAGCCTGGTGCCAGCCTATGTCAAAATATCAAAAAGTATTTCTTACCTCCTATTCTGCTGCACGCCTTTAATCTTGGGACTTAGGAAGCAGAGACAGGAGGATCACTGAGTTCAAGACCAGCCAAGTCAACAAGGGCTACCCAGAGAGATTCTGTCTCACATACATACATACATACATACATACATACATACATACATACATATGTTCATACATGTACACATGCATACATATATGCTTTTTGGTTCTATTGTGCATTTTTGTTGTGTTTTATTTCTGGCCGAATTTAATTAGGATTCCTTGCATGAGCATAAGTATAGAGTTATTCACTAGAGTATGGGTAACATATCAGCAACTATCCCACAGAAGAAAATGAATCTCTCCCCACAGTAACTAGTAATACCAGTAGCTCTTCAGAGAGGAGGGTGGAACCTCTAATCCCTTCTCCCCTTCCCTACTTTGTTTTTGTGGGAGTTTGTTTGTTTGTTTGTTTGTTTGTATGGAGAGGGTTTGAGGCTGGATCTTACCACATAGCCTTGTTTGGGCTGGAACTCAAAGACATTCTCCTGCCTCTGCCTCCCAAATGCTGAGATTCAAGGCATGCTTTGTATTGGGTTTTTTTTTTTTTTTTTTTTTTTTTTTTTTTTTTCATTTTTGTGGATTTTGTCTGTCTCTCAGGGATGGGTATGTGGTTGTTGGTATGTGCATGCGTGCTCATGCACAGGTACACATGCAGAAGTCAGACAGTGTGTCTCTTATTTTTGCCCCCTGGCCCATAAGCTTCTGCCTTCCATTTCCCAGTAGAAGTGCTGGCTTTTCATGGGTTTCCGAGATCAAATGCAGGCTTCATGTTTGCTAGACAAGCACTTTAGCAACTGAGCCATCTCCCTAGCCCCCAATTCTACAATTTATTGTTACCTAAACTATTTTATGGGCATGTCCAATTATTATATAATGTAATCCCATTGTTAACAGTAACTCGTTAACTTCACTCATACTCTTCGGACCCATTTGTTCTAGGTTCATTCCCTATATAGTGTGACTTATACTTGAAAGTAATAAAACTAGATTCCTCTATAAATATTTATGGTGTAGACCTTTCCCTAAATCAGACTGCAGCTCTTTCCCAGTTCTTTATAATAAAGTCTGCCTGCATCTCTTTTTTTTCTGCTTGTATACATATGTACCTCATGTTCCTTAGAAACACTAATCCTCTAGATTTGTACATAACATCCAATTAATTACAATCCTTTACTTCCATGTAGGCTCTAGAGTCACAAAGTGTGGAAAGTTTAATTGCTTCAAAACTTTTGTTTTCTGAAACAAGGTTTTATTGTGTCCCCAGACTGGTCTTAAACTCACTGCACAGCCCACGCTGGCCTCTGTGATCCTCCTGATTCAGCATTCAAAGTGTTGAGATTACATTCATGAGTCATCTAACCATTGTTAATTAGAATTGAATAGATGATTCTGGGTTTTTAACATCCAGAGTTAGCCAACCTTTTGACACTGCCATTCAACTTTGTCATCTGCAAATCTGCTAGGCCACCTAGCTGCCCTGAGACATATGAAATATGACACACATGCGGCCACAGGCTAGTCCTGCTTGACAATGTGCTCACTGGCTTGCTAAGTAGACCATTTGTCTTCCTGAATACCAGCGATGCTGAGAAGATTGATTTTGTTGGGTTTTTGTTTGGTTTTATGAGATAAAAGTCTCACTTTGTAGCCTAGGCCAGCCTCCAACCCAAGATCCTCCTGCCTTTAATCACTGCAGTGCTGTGATTACTGGTAAGTGTCACAACACAGCACTGCAGGGTCATTTTCTCTTTAGCATGTCTGTGTCTGTTGTTGAGTATCCCTTCAAGCTGGGAATGGTGCTGAGCACCTGTATCCCAGACCCTAGAGGAAGGGATGCCCAGAAACGAAAAACGACCCCTTGTCATTGGCCAGCCTACAGAAAATGGATAAGCCTGGGGTATAGAGCACACCCTTGGCCTGGTAAAACTAAAGTTTCTTCTCCCCGCAACCTCCCTGTGCATATGTGTGTTTCTAGAAACAGTCCCATCATAGGAAAGGCTGGCCCCAAATTACTAATACTAACTTCTGCTCCCCACCCCCACCCCCGAGTCCCCGAGTGCCAGGATTGCAGTCATATGCTGCACACATTCATGCACCAAAGTTCTTCAGACTTTTACTCGGTAAGATCTGCCTTAAGGTTCCTAAGATCTTCTACTTCCTCTTTGCTCTGAGGTAAGATTGAAGTTTGCAAGTCATAGCCAAGTCTGTCTTTATAGGATGCAAATTTGTCACTTCAGAGGTCCAGCTCCCAGTCAGAAAATGCTATGCAATCATTCACACATGTCTCCTGGGCCAGATTTCATCAAGGTATCCAGAGCTGTCATGTGACGAGCTTGGAGTATTGTCCGAAATTACTCTGTAGGGAGAAAGGCAAACCCTCCTCCAGATAGACCACACTGCCCCTGCTGCATTCTGTGGTAGCTGTGCCTTTTGTTAGTTGATGGCCAGTTGGCCAAGGGTAACCAAATCAGCTTATCTATAATAAACCAACTAAAGTCAATAATCCTTGACATGGACCTTAAGTATTGTTGCAGAATAATAGTAAAATTTCTATTTTGCCATTGTGATTTTTTTTTCTGTAGAAAGGCACTCAACACTATTATTTACATTTAAATTTTGTAGCTCTTTTAGTAGATCCAAAATTTCACCCCAGCAGGCTTGAAGATTTGTTAGGACTCATGATCCAGTCCACAGAAGTAGTTTCTGTTCAGTTGCATGAACTGTCCAAAAAAAGAGCAATTTATAGTCACTCCCCAGAAACAGAAACATGAGCTACCTGGGTATGGTTCTCATAAGACACACACACACACACACACACAATCTTAATGTTGAAAATTAGAAGTGTTGCTTTGCACCTTGGTTCCCAACCCCCTCTGGTACAGAATGCAAGGCTAATTCCTCCGAGCAACAGGTAAGGACAGCAACAGGTAAACAAGAAGTGTCGTATTTTGCTGGGTGGTCTTAAGAATTAAGCATTACAAAGAGAAGTTAGTCTGCCTTTCTTTGCTTTCATTACAGAAAATGATGTCACTGCTTTTCCTGTCTTGGATCAAAACCAGGAAGAGATCATTGACACCAATGGAGCTGGAGACGCATTTGTTGGAGGTACAGGCTCACTTACTTCATGTTTGCTTCTAAGTCAAACATTTCAGCCCTGGGCTCCACCCAGTAGCCAAGACTTTCTAATTTAACAACCTTTTGTTCTTTTTTTTTCCCCATAATTAACCCCCAGTGCTCTCTCCTTCTGCTCCTATCATTGTATCTTGAGATTTTACTACAGGAATGATATGTGTTTGGCAAAGATCGTCTGCTGCTATGTTCTGCCTCTGTTGTTTTTACAAAAGTAATTGTGTCAGAATATTGCATAAACAGGCCATAGCAAGTATAGTAGACAGTCGAGTCAAGCCTAAGTGTCACAGAGTTTGTGCATGAGAGTGGACAGACGGGACACTTAGAGGGGGTTAAAGTTTTTACTAATGTAGGCTTAATTCAGTCGGAAGGAACAAAATTGATTAGGATAACATAACCTGGGGAGTGAATATTCAATAATGATACAGGGACAATTAGGTTTTAAAGTCTAAATTACTCAAAGTTCAGTATACTTAAACCAGGCTATGTCTCCAGAAAACTTTAGACAAGACAAGGCTAAGAAGCTTTAAGCCCCAGTGCAGATGACTGTGACCACCTTCTCCTGAAGGGCGACATGACTCACGGGAAACGCTTTCATGTGTACAATGATTGCAATGTAGTATTTCTTTGAAAGTATTATTTCATTTTAGGCATCTTTTCACCAACAAAATTGTTTCATTTTTTTTCTCTGAATTTATTAGACCCAGGCTCAAGGGCATAAAACAGGAACCCCACACACACACCTCATTTCCTCTTTCTTTTTTCCAGTGAGTCTTTTGTTCTTTGTTATTACATTTGTTTATTTATTATATGTGTACATGTGTTGTACTCACACAAACACGCATGCCACTGTTTGCATGTGAAGGTCAGAGGACAACCTTTGGGAGCCAGTTCTGTTTCCCAGGTTCAGGTAGCAGTGATCCAGCTAGTATTCTCAGGTGTGGCAGGAAGCCCCATCTCACTGGCTCTGTATTCTTTAGAAAAGCCTGTACAATAGACAGTATCCATTCCATGCTTGGTTTTGGTGTCCTTGCACAGAAAGGCCTCATCAGTGATGATATTAGAGTAATCTAGAGCTAATTTTCCTATTCCATCCTCTTCGGAGCTATAAATCTTTGTAAGCTAAAAATATTTTATTCAGAAATAAGCCATACTGCATAATGCATTATGGAAACAGTAGTGATTTTCTGATTGGAAATTAAACCAGGAATCTTAGTCCAGGAGCCTGTATATTTGTATCCTATGAGCAGATTATTCAAGTAGTTTGACTCTTCAGAGCAATATGTGTTCCATTTATCTGACATTTAGTAGGAAGTATAATGAAGCTATCATGGGTACGAGGGTGACCTAATTACTACAGCTGGCCCTGCACCAACAGATTACACGACAGATAGCTTGCTGCCTGCAGGGCTACCGATACTTGTGAGAATGGAGAGACTGTGATGGGAAGGAGCTGTTCTTAGGAACCAAGCTAGAACTAGCTGTTCAGACTGTGGTGAGTGTGATGTATTAACTATACCAGAAAGGTTAGCACCTCTGTTAGAAGATGCAAAGCCTGGCATTGTTGCTGTTGTTCTAAACGTTTGTCATAGGAAATGGGCATACTTGTGCCACAGATCATGTGCAGAAATCAGAAAAATACTCATTGGAACTGGTTCTATCAAACTCAGACCCTCAGGCTTAGATGCAAGCACCTTTACCCACGGAGCTGCCTCAGTAGACCTTAAGCCTCTTTTCATAGCCTTGGACATATTTATTCTGGGGCTCTTGTCAGGTAAATATAAAGGAAAGAGGTCTTTAGGGGCTCTGGTTTGTTTCTTTTGTCTTATTTTGAGACAGTATCAAGTATCCCATACTGGCCTTGAACTCATTATGTAGTTTGAAGTACTGATACCCCTGTGTCTCCCTCCTGAGTACTGAGATTACAGGCTTATGCCACCATGCCTGCTTTATGGGTTGCCCAGAGTCAAGCATAGAGCTCTCTGCAAGCCGGGCAAGCAGTATGCCAACTGAGCCTGCACACAGAGACTCTTTAATGATAGGCCAGAGAGTGGATAGGTTAAATCTTATAAATTATATACTGGCTATACATTAAAAAAAAAAAAAAAAAAAAGAGTAACAACACTCACTCTAAAACTGTAAAATAATAATAGTAATAATAACTGTTCTGTAGCTCTCCAGATGAAAAGAGATGCCCTGCCCAATTCACCTCGGAGGCTACATTCTGCTCACCCCTGTGTGCAAGAATGGCTTTCTCACCTTATTTCTGGCTCCTAGTGCTGGCTTTCACAATACAGTGCTAAAATAAAAGCAGAGAAAGTAAGGTAGGTGCAGAGCCACACACCTGTAAGCTCAGCACTCAGGACACTGAGGCCGGAGTTTTGCGAGTCCAGGGCCAACCTAGGCTACATAGTAAAGTCCTATATAAAAGAAACCAAAGTAAGGGATTGAAGAGATGGCCAAACAATGAATACTACTTGCTGCTCCTCCAGAGCATCTGGGTTCAGTTCCCAGTGCCCATGCTGTTCCGCTTACTGCCTGATCTGGAACTCCCAACTCTAGGGGACCCAACTTCTTCTCACCTCCAAGCTTGTCTTCACACATCTTCACGGTACACATCCATCCAAATAAAATAAAGTGCAGGAGGACTAGAAAGCAGGCTGAAGTTAACTATATGTCATTGGTGATCCCTGAATTAGTAACTGTTTTTTCATACTATAAACCTACTCTGGGGCTTGGGATATAGCCCAGTTGGTAGAGCACTCACCTTGCATGCATGAAGCCCCTTGGCATAAAATGGTGACTATGTATGCCCAGAGCACCAACACATGGGGGCAGGAAGGAGTCCAGCAGCTCAGGGCCCCATCAGGGCAGCTTGATACAATGTGCTTTAAAAAAAAAAAAAAAAAAAAACAAAATAAACAAAATAAAAAAACTATTCTGATGAGTTCCCAGGACAATCATATGTTGAAACACAAGGTCATAAAATAACAACCTAATGTCATCTATCAGTGGAATATGTATGTTGGCATAATCAGCTCATTCTATAACAGTAATAGTAGATAACCTTTATATTCTACCTTAACTAACTGGGGGGTAGAGGGTAGTGGTTGTAGTGTTTTGTGAAGGGCCTTGTGAAAACTAAATAGTACTCTACAGCTGAGCTACATCGGGAGACCTTATTTTTGTTTTGATTTTTTACATTCACTTAGTTTCTGTTTCTATGTTTGTGTATGGGCAACAACATATCATGGCACACTGTGGAAATCAGAGGGCAGCTCACAGGAGCTGGGGTTTATTTCCACCGTGTGGGCTCCAGGCAAACTCATGTTATTGAGCTTGGCACCAAGCTCTTTTACCCGCTGGTCCATCTCACTAGCCCCCAGACCTTTGTGATTTTGAAACAGTCTTGATCTGTAAATCAGACTGGGCTTGAACTCACTGTGCAGCTCAAGCTGGATTCAATCTTGCAGTTCTCCAAGACTGGTTATTTTTATTTAGCCTGTTTTATTAATGAGAAAAGTAAGGCAGAGAGAATGTAGGGAACATGCCTATAGCCTGGTGGCTGTTCAGGTTCCAACCCCCTGCAGCCTGTGTTTAGAGTCAACGCTCTGACAATGCAGTCATTTCACTGTATACTTCCGGAAACAGCATTTGAGAGGGGAAAGGGAGGGGGGAGGGGGAGAGAGAGAGAGAGAGAGAGAGAGAGAGAGAGAGAGAGAGAGAGCGCGAGCCAGCCACAGGCCAGCCTTTCTAACAAGCACTGGTTTGCTAAAGAGAATCTGAATGAAATGACTGAAGAGGGACTTTTGTTACCTCATAGGGTGGATGCGGAGGGCTCCAGGTAAGTTTGTTGCACCAAAGGAAACAAACAGAAAGTGTAGAATGGAAGGGCTGCATGGTGAGGCTGAGCCAAGAGCTTCTTTCAGTAGTCAACAGCAGCAGGAGATAGGCAAAGCCAGCTCATAAACCTACTTGGTAATTATGAAGTCCAAATAGGAGCTGTATGAAGAAGCTGTTTAATTGCACCAAGATAAGCTACCTGACAAATCTGCCTTAAAACAGAAATGGTTTTACATCTTGAAAATAAATAAATAAACCCATTGGCTGAAACCCCAGGTTCCCATCTCTCTATCAGCAAGAGCCTTCCTCCTGGGATTAGAAATAACCAGCTGCTAAGCTCCTATCTTTGACATAAATGGAGACAGTGGCAACTTTTACATTACTAAGTAGATTCCTTTTCTTTGCCTCATTGCCTGATTAACATATCTCCTTTCTGATTGACATATTCTATCTTTAGACAGATAAAATATTCATCCTGTTACTTTCAAGTTTTGCTGGCCTAAGAGTATTTCTGTCTTGTGTGACTTTGCATATCTCTATTCCGGTCTACAGTGTTATGGTGATTTAACTCTCTGAAGCACAATCATTTTCTTCTCATAAATTTCAAGGTTTTTTGCTAAAGCATCACTCTAGCTACCTTGTGCTAATTAGATAACTCAATATGGCTATGTGTTCCATTTAGCCAGCTAAAAGATACAAGCTTATGTCATGGGCTCTTATCTGTAATTTGTAAACGAGTACCCCTGATTGTACATGAATTAAATTCCTATTTCCATCTCAAGGGCTTAGTGTGTGTGTGTCAGATCCCTCTGGCCTTGACAAGCATAGCTCCTTGTTCTATGTGGAGATCTTAAATGCTCTGTAACCTTTGCTCTTTTATTTCTTCATGATGAAACTACTGCTTTCACATTCTTCCTTAGAAGCACTGGTGTCAGGATGGTACCTTTTGAAACAGAGAAAGTCTATAGTCTCTAACTATGATTTCCTAATTTCCCAGGTCAGGAGAAAATTTCTTGTTGTCCTGCTGTGCTTTGTCACAGCAGGTCTGCCTTTTCATTTGGAACCCTCTTTGTCACTGCCATAGTAACAAATGGAAACATTGAGAACATTTTGTGACAGGCACTGTCATTGTTCCCAGTGAAAGTCTCTTCCCAGTAAATGAAGCTGAGAAGAAAAATCATAAGAAATGATTATGAAAGGGGAGCTAACCGACATGCTCCCACTGGGCATCAGTGCCAGCCTGTATTAATATAATAGGATTTAGTCACATGGTTTGTAGGAACTGTGTGTGGACCAAACCTACACATCATCTTTAGACTGAAAGGGACACACCCGTGACAGATGATCTTCAGGCACCCCTCTGATAAAAGACTAGGGGCCTCTCTCAAGGACCAGCACTCTTAGGTTGACACAAGGAATGGTCAAGAGCCATTTATAGTTTAGAACATTGTATTTTGAGAGCTAAAAACCTGTGCTGCCTCTGAATACTTTTGATGCTTAAAATTCTCATCATAGCTTTGACTGAGGAAATGTATTGCCTAACAGGGTGCCTGTTTAATATATAAAAGACTCTCACAGCCATTTAGTGGCCACAGTATAAATATAGTAAACTATTATGTTTTTCATCTAATAAAATTCCACTGTCTAATTTGTACTTAGAAAATAATTTTGTTTCGTTTTGTTTTGTTTATTATTTCCAGTCCCGGGTTTAGTGCAGGCAGTCACTTGACCTGGGCACTGTACTCAGGTCATAGGCTTAGATGCCAAGTACCTTTACTGTAGCACCATCTTCATGCTCTGTCCTTAATTACTGCTTTATAGTGTTATACAGAGAAATGATGCACAGTTCTTGTGGTTTGTGGTTTTTTTGTTGGATTTGGTTCTGTTTTGGTTTGGTTATGTAGCCACCGCTACCTTGTTCCTGCTCTGAATCTACATTGACCCTTACTCATGTACTCATCCGTAGTTAAACTTTGTGGGCCTCCCACCCCCCACCTAAGAGAAAGTAAAAGAAACTATGGATGCACAAGGGAGGCTGGTTGGGAAGAGGCAGGGGATCAGCAAGAGTGCGAAGGGATATGAGTGGGTGGAGAGCAAATATGATCAGAATACATTATGTACGTGTATGGAATTGTCAAAAAACAATTTATAAGAGGGGAAAATTAAATTCCTACAGTTATTTTTTGTGTGCCACCACATTCCTTTGCTTTTCTATTTAGACAACTAGAAAGCAACATGATGGACATTCAGTATAGTGTTTTCTCTAAACCTGTAAGCAAGCCCCAATTAAATGCTTTCCTTTATGAGAGTTACCATGGTCATAGTGTCTCTACACAGCAATAGAACACTGAGTCTGACAGTGTATGCCACCCTTGTATGATAATGGCTCATACCATTTTAAACAAATTCCCAGATCATTATCATCATGGCGGGGAGCATGGTGGCATGCAGACAGACATGGTGCTGTAGAAGTAGCTGAGAGTTCTACCTCCAATTCTCCAGGCAGCACAAAGACAGAGATGCTGGGTCTGTCTTGAGCTTTTGAAACCCCAAAGCCCACTCCCAGTAACACACTTCCTCCAACCAGGCCATACCACCTAATCCCTCTCAAGTATTGTCACTCTCTGATGAGCAAACATTCAAAGCTATGAGCCTGCCAGGCAGTGGTGGCACATGCCTTTAATCCCAGGACTCAGGAGGCAAAAGCAGGCAGATCTCTGTGAGTTCAAAGCCAGCCTGGTCTACAGAGCCAGTTCCCGGACAGCCAGGGCTACACAGAGAAACCTTGCTTCAAAAAACAACAAAACAAATCAAAAATCTGTGAACCTATGGGAACTATTCTCATTCAAACCACCAAATACACGAAAGCTCAAATTTTATGAGGCTTAGTTCTCCTAGATTTGAAGACAGTCAAGAGAGTTTATTCCAAGAAAAGTAATGGTGTTATAAATAGGCTTTATTTAGTGGTAGATGACCAGAGGTAACTTCCTAATTAAAATGACTAAGGTTCATTGTCTTTACAGTTACGACATAACATAATGTTCATCTGTTATTGTAGTATCAGTGGACTAGAACTGGATTGAATCTTAAAATGAACACTTCAGCTGCTATCACATGAATCTAGTCAAATTTGTTATAATCTACCTGATCCATACATCTATAATAGTTAGGTTCTGATGCATGTCTATCTCTACAACTTAGTGAACTGAAACAAAAAATCCACTTATTTAGATAAAGCTGGAAACTGGGCCTAACCTCTGCTAGACAGTTTCTCCAGCCTTAGAGTCTGGTGAGATTAAGTAATATATCCAGTCAAAGCCAGTATTTAAACTCAAAACGTGGCCTACAAGTCGCTGTGCTACTTCCTATTACTAGATCATGTCACGTCTTCCTTCTTAGTAAGGAGAAATAGCCAGAGTGGTTTCGTGAGAACTGGCCTAAAGACTACTACCAGCCTTAAATGTAACAGAGTGGTTGGTTTGTTGGTTGGTTGGGTGGTTGGGTGGTTGGTTGATTGGTGGTTTTGTTTTTCTCTTTTTAAAAATAAGTCCTCATTTAGCACAAGCTCTCCAAGGATTCCCTGTGTAACTGAGGATGACTTTGAACTCCTGATCTTCCTTTGACCACCCAGAGGCTAAGATTACAGGCCTGTGCCAGCACACCCACTTCATGTTGCTCGGGATCAAGCCCAGGGCTTTCCAAATCTCCAGCCCACAACGAAGGGGATTTATTGCTGTCATTGTTTTGGTTGGTTTGAGGTTTTGTCTTTCCTTCCTTCCTTCCTTCCTTCCTTCCTTCCTTCCTTCCTTCCTTCCTTTGTTCCATCCTTCCTTACTTCCTTACTTCCATCCGTTAAAACCAGAACTTGCTGATGAGGCACGTATTGCTAGCCACATTGCTCCGGGGTCCTCTCATCCATGCCTCATGTGGCTGGAGTTACAGGTGGGCTGCATGCACACCCAGAATTTGGGGGGGTTCTGGGATATGAACCCTTGCTTGTACAGCAAGCACTTTAACCACTAAGCCTTTTTCCCAGCTTTGTGACAGAGCACTTAACTCAGTAGCTATCCATATAGATAGGGACAAATTAATAAGTTTATAAAGATAAATGTATTCAGTTTTAATTGGGAAAAGTTACCATGTGGTCCTCTTCTCCAGCTCCCTGTCAGGCATAAGTCTCGTCCTTTCTGCTGTGGAGGAGTTAAACTACCTTTTGCTCGTTTGGGTGTGTTAGTAATTATATGAGCCTAATAAGTGTTTTAGCAGTAAGAGCATGTCCTACTTTCAAAGAGAACTAGAGTTTGAGTCCCAGCATCCATATCAGGATGCTCACAACTGCCTATAATTCCAACTCCAAGGACTCTGATGCCCTCTTCTGGTCTCTTCAGAAACCTATATGAATGTGTGTGTGTGAGAGAGAGAGAGACAGAGACAGAGACAGAGATATCAGCAGAGGTCTGAATCAACCTTATCCCCAAAATAGCATATAAGAAGCTTCTCTTACTTCAGATATATAAGATGTATAAATACCCCGACTTGGGGTATGAACACAGGCTCTCTATGTTTAAGTTAATTAGGCAGTTAACTTTTTTTTTTTTTGAGACAGTCTTATTATATATACATCCTGTCTGCCTGAAACTCACAAATATCTAGTTGCCTCTGCTTCCCAAATACTGGGGTTTAAGGTGAGTTCTAGCAGGTCCCACTAACATTAAGATTTTATAAAGTTCAGAACTATGTGTTTTTATTTCTGGCTCACTACTTGGCAAAATAAAAAATTGTCATTTACTACTTTTAAGTATTTTGGATCACCTTGCTAGGAGAAATCATCAGGCATAAGTACTACAAGGTATAAAGTGTTATAATGAGCTACTGTGCAGCCAAGTAGTAGCTTGAACTCCTGGTCTTCCTGCCTCAACTTCTCCAGTGCTTGGATTACAGGTGCGCCACCATAGTTTATGGAATACAGGGGATCCAACCCTGGGCCCTGTTCATTCTGACAATCTCTCACATCCCCAGGGCCAGGGATTTGTTTTTATTTCAGATACCCCACACAACAGGTGAGAGAACTAAACTGGTGTCCACTTACAGTCACAATGAAGAGGAGATAAGCCTCATGGAGACACTGATATCCAGTGTAGACACTGAATCGTAAAGCTTCATAGCTAATGTAAACACCATGTGTATAGCATACCCTTACCTCTCACTGTACACCTTGTGATGAGCACGTGCGTTATGCTGGGCTATCATAACAGGACATCTACTCTCAGTCCACTTCCCGCACAGGTTAGCCCTTGCACCAATACTCACCAGTTAAAGACTTCAGTTTTCAGTGTATAAGTACCTGCTATGCCAGACCGAACCTTGGCAGACTCCATAGCTTTTTGTGTTAATTGAACACTCAGTGTTTGTTGATTTCTTTTCCCTGAAAAGTTTGTCTTATAATATGCAGACAGGTTACACAAATTCATACCTAGTTGGTAGTTGAGTTGTAGAACAAAATTTTACTGACTAGACTGCAAAGGAACTGGATGAGGAAGGTTTCCATGTGAGTGAGTACTCCTCACACCAAGGAAACCATTATTTTCACATCTGGATAGTCTGAGCTAGCCAAATGGAAGTAGGAATTTCCTGCCAGATGTTAGTTCCTTGAACAACCTGTAGCCGTGGCAGTGAGGGGATCTGAGTCCTGGTTTGCTAAAGCCATACTCATGATGCAAGCTCGCTCCTAATGGGTAGCAGACGGTGCATCTATGCTGCCGCTGAAGCCAAGCATGTTTGCTAGTATGAAGCGCAGGAACATCCAAGGCCTAATTTTCAAGGCACAACATCAGTCTCATGGAAACTATTTCAAAAGTGAACATTCTATTGAAATTGCAAAATGTAAATGATGACAGTTTCATTAATAAGAAGGTGAGACTGTATTGCCACAAGTATTCCAAATGACTTGAATAAGGTCATTTAATAATATTAATAAAAGATAGAAATATTTCTTTAAAGAAGCAAACTGAAATGTTACTTTTAAAAAGTATATTTATGTCAATTTCCTATTCCAAGTTAACAGGAGAATTAGGAAGTAAAATATCATTCAGAGAAGCTGTGCACAAAAAGTAGAGACACTTTATCCAGTTGAAACAAGAAGCATTGTTGGGAGGAAGAAGACTGCACATGATCTCCTGCTCTGTCCGCCTCCGTAAGGGGAAATATTGACATTTACCAGGCTGTTTGCTCCAGCTTTCTGATCTCCTGCAGTTTATTTTATAACAACCTTATCGATGGGCCTCTTACCCAGCTCTCTAGGTTTAGCTGAGTTGAGTCGATTTGTTACCACGGCTTCAAGTAGCTGTTACAGAACAAGCAAGACATCCTAATAAAGCTGTAAACGTGTTTACTCAAACAGAGTATTGATTTTGCTTGGAGAGGGAGAAGCTGACGCTGAGCACAGTGTCAGGGTGGGTGGATTTTACTGCAGTTTTTCCTTGTCATCTGTCATGGTTCTGAGACACCAAGGAAAGCCATCAGAGGACAATTATAAGGAGCAGAAATTTAACCCCTAAAAATCAGTTAACCACCGGTGGCGGGTCTGTAGCTAATTAGCTTCTATTGAAAGTTTCCTCTATAATAATAACTTGGAACTTTGAATGATATTTTCAGGTAGAACAGCATCCCAAGGTTGTGACTTGTTAAATGCATGAATGTAATGGTGACCAGTACCTTTGACTCTTCTCATTATGGTAATTAGACCCATCAGAGCCAAAGCCTGGGTGAGGACAGAAAGCTGTATGTTGATTTCCCTGAAAAGTCAGCATTAAGGAATTGGTAAGACATTCAGATATAATTAAGACATGGCTCTGAGGAAGATAGACTACATACACCAACTTCTGGAGGGCTCTCACGTGTTTTGTCCTGTACCATGACCATGCGTATGAAAACACCCATACCATGTTCTGTTTCTGAACACATTTTCTTTTTTGTTTGGAACTAGGGGGACTTGTTTTTTGTTTCTGTGTGGGGTTTTTGGTTGTTTTAGATGGTCTCATTTTATGTCCTAGGCTAATCTGGAACTACCACACTTAACTAAATAATTTAATTAAAATAGATTCTAAGATAATTCTGTTTCTTTTTCATGTGTGTGGGGGTGTGTACATGTGTACCACAGTGTTCATGTAGAGGTCATAAGACAGCCTTGTACAGTCATTTCCTCCTTCCACTTTTATGTGGGGTCCCCATGTTGAACTCGGGTCAGCAGGTTTTAGTGGCAAGTGCTTTTACCCTACAAGCCATCTCTGGGGCCTTTTTTTTCTAATCTTAATGGTTAATGCACCTCAAACCAAAGCTGAGCCATAGTAAAGGAACTGCATAGCTTCAGACATCATGAAAGGCTTCTGTGTAAACATACCACCTGCCATCTTGCAAACAGCTAGAAATCATTACAGTTGGGAAGGGGCACAAGCACACACGTAGAACAATGAACATAAAATGAAAATGTATTAAAAATAAGCTTGATCGTTCAGTGTGTCTGTCTTCCCACAGCTCCACTAATTTGTTCAGTGTTTTACAGTAAACTTCTCGTGCCTCCTTGCATTGCTCCTGCCTACGTGACTGGCGTAGATTAGGAGATCTAGTGGATGGAGTTCTAAGGTCTGGAGTAACAGACTATCAAAGGGCAGTGAGAAGATGTGTGGGTTCTTTGAACTGGTGCTGTGTGTTTATTTGTGCATGTAGTGTTCCGTACCAGATACTGCCCTAAGTTAAACCTTTAAGCCACCGAGTAGCATGTTGTTAGTTTTTGTTATATTAAAGGAGACCATGAGGGCTCACACTGTTTATACGTCAGAAGGTAGAGAAGGAGATTGGCTTTTGACACTTATGTTTAGCTCTCTTCCTCTAAGTTAAAGTGTTTGATGACAGAGGGAAAAGGAAGATGAGGATTTATGACTAAGAAGATGTTATTTTATATGTGCATTTCAGAATCCCTGTACCACCAAAGCTTACTCTGCCTTCTAGAAAATGAGCACAGTGTAAGGAAGCCGTGAGCCTTGTGAGCATGCAGAGGGGCTCACAAATGAGGGGCAAGGTGCAGCGGGGCTGGCACATGTTAGCTTCAGGGACCTTTACTCTTTCTGTCCAGCTTTGTCAAAATAACAGCAGTCCATTTCAAGTCAAGAAATTCTGAGGAAGATAAGGAAGCTAGCTCATGGCATAAAGACTCTATAATTTAGAGATTAAAACAGTAGCTAGAGGCTGGAGAGTTAGCTCAGTGGTTAGGAGCATTTGCCATTCTTCCAGAGAAGCCAGATTCACTTCCCAGCACCTATTCATAACTTTCTGTAACCCCAGCTTCAGAAGGTACTATGACCTCTTTTGGCTCCAAGGGCACCAGGTATGTATGTGGTACAGACATGCATGCAGGCAAAACACCCATTAATGTTTAAAAAAATCAAATGAATTAATATAGTTTTTAAAAGCAATAACTAAACAAATGTTTGATTTTTTTTTTCAGCCCCACCAATAACTCTTTGAGAAACGTTCCCATTTGAAATTTTCCCTCCAAAATACAAATGTCGCCAGTACAATGATATTAAGAGGTTGGGGCTTATTGGCTGAATAGATAGATCATTGATGGGGTTAAGGAGGGTGAGGGGCTGTAGGTGTAGCTTATACAGTGTCTTCCAAGCATGTGGAAGGTTCTGAGTTCAGTCTCCAAGGCATCATCATCATCATAATCATCATAATCGTAATGGATTTTAAAAAGGCTTTAGCAAAGCTGTCATACTCTCTTCTCCCCTCTACCTTCCTCCTGTGAAATAGGAGAAGACCTGTACCCAACCAACTGGCAGGAGCCTGATCTGGGATCCCCATTTCTACTAGTAAACAAAGTGGCTATTCTGCATCAATAATCTCATCTCAGGCATTCATGTTTCATAATACAAACAGGCAAAACCAAGAGTCTATGGGTAATTTAACATCACTAAGCCCCACATTCTCAACTATAGAGAGAAAGATGAATATCTACCTGTTTGTGTTTTCTGAAAGTCAAATGAAGTGATGTTTACAAAGCATGATGCCTGACCCACAGGGAGCATTATCTGTTAGAACTGTTAACCTGTTACAAGAGGAATCTCAAACAAGAGCCCAAACTGGAGGTCTTCACTGACTGGAACCAGGTGGTAACTGCAGACCTGGCCCAGCATCAGCCTGCCATGAGCACATCTCCCTTAGATAAAGCTACTGGGTGGGCTGTTTGCATATCTGCTTCCAGTCTCGTAGCCAGCCTCCTGGACGACTCTGCATCCATCCTGGGTTCTAGAAGAGCACTGTGTTATCCACCTGGTTCTTAGGCACTGCTGGCATAAGATCTGTGTGGACCATAAGTGCTTGGTCTAATAGGTAATTTAAGTTGACTGGCCTGCAGAGAATGTCTCAGCTGACCTCCCATGGTGGTGCTAGGAAGGGAGGCTCTGTAAACACATGCATTTGCAGACTTCATCTTGCCCTCTCATCTGTGTGGTTTTCAAGCACTCTCTAGAATATGATGCATGTTTTCCCTGTGTGCCACTTCCTGACTGATCCATGTTCACTCTGTCCTATACTCCACTCCATTTTCTTATACCCAAACTAATAATTTTAGGAAGAAGTTCAGTTGTTTCTCTCTTATGGTTCTATTGACAGTGGCTCCGTGTTGGATTGACACAATGGTCTAATAGAACTCTGTGACCTTCTGTCCCTCTCTCTTTCCCTCATCTTAGCTGCAAGCTCTGTGTATGCTGCTCTTCTTTCTGGCCTTAAATACTTTGTACAATTGAACTATAAACTGGAACTCAGAATAAGTCTGCAGTGGGCTTGTGTGATAGAGAAGCCACTGTTCCACAGCACTCTGAGAAGCATCCTAGGATGTTCCAGGGGTCTCTGCTGAGTCTCACTGATAACATTCTCTCTACTTCTGCCAGAATTACCTGACTGGAGGTGCTGACATCAAAGCTCAGTTGTATGAGTCCCACCTTCTCTCACAGACCTTCAGATGCTCTCCATGTTGCTTCCCTCACCATGCCGTCAATACCACTGATCTTTTCTTGTTCTCCAACATGGATTGTGCTCTAAGGCATCCTTATTTTCTTCTGTATACATGTCCATCTCTCACAGCACCCAGCAAGACTCTGTTCATGACACCTTCTCCAGGAAGCATTTTTTGATTTCTTTAAATACACATTTTTTTTTTCTCCCAAAGCAGAAAAATCTAAGACACTCTATATTATCTATCTTTGAATTCTTTGGTATGAAGCCCAATACCTAT
Source organism: Arvicanthis niloticus (assembly GCF_011762505.2). Taxonomy (NCBI): domain Eukaryota; kingdom Metazoa; phylum Chordata; class Mammalia; order Rodentia; family Muridae; genus Arvicanthis; species Arvicanthis niloticus. The sequence goes on from NC_047660.1 coordinate 74,560,781, forward strand.
TTAGACATACAACCTTTACAAAAACAGAGCCTTTGAGTTACAGCCTCACCTGCTGTGTGGCATCTTGGATCTGGTGTCTACTGGTGCAGGAGAGGAGAAGGTTAAGCAGGTGGATTAAGAAAGCACCAAAGTTGACAATAAATGGCAGGCAGCTTTGATTTTTGGTTCATTTGGTTTGGTTTAGTTGTTTGTATTGTTTATTTGTTTTAAGACAAATTCCCCAGGCATGTTAATTCTAACACCAAAACTGGGTGGTTCTCTGAGATCAGGACTACCACTACTATATAGGGTAGACAGACAGACAGACAGACAGACAGATAGATAGATAGATAGATAGATAGGAAGGAAAGACAGACTGGAACTCATTATGTAATACTTAGCTACCACACGCAGCTTCTAAAGGGCAGATGTCTTTTTTTTAAAGCAAAATAAAGAACTGGAAAACTAAATTGATCCAGAAATGACAGAAAGCAGTGTGTGTGCGCACACATGTAGACAGGCTATTGCTTGCTAAAATATCATATTGGGTTTGCTTTAATTGCATGGTAAAGCCTTTAAGAACAAAGGTAATTACATGATAACTTGTGTTAGTGCTCCCACATTATCTCTTAATAACTATGTAATTAACTTGTCACTACTGTACAGTGTGAAGTTTGATATTACTTACATTTAAAGAGAAAGCATGGATAACTTCGGTGAACAAGCTAGAGTAAGGCCAGGGACAAAGGCAGTGTGGAAATCACCACAGCAGAGCAGTCAGGAAAGCAAATGATTAATTAGATCGGTGTGCCTGTCCAGAGGACTGAAACCAAAGCCACAGCCAACAGCTGCAGAGCTGGGGTTGAGTCATGTGACTGTCTGAAGATAAAGAGCATGCAGTAGAGGATGCTGAGAAAGTTGAGGAACTGCTGGGGTAAGGTATAACACAGAGTCTCTGCTGTTTAGAAGAGTTTCTTTTGAAGTAAACATGGATGGAGCTTGTTTGGTTGTTGAGGCAGGATCTTACTATGTCTTCTAAGCTAGATTGGAACTGACTTCTCCCTGCCTCATTCTCCTGGTGCCTAGGATCACAAGCAGACACCACTATGCCTGGGTCACCATTGAAAACATTAAAAACAGTTATAATGGAAAAACCAGCTCAATGAGGAGGCAGGCACCTGTAAGCCCCTGAGAAGACTATCGATCCAAAGCTGTCTCAGAGAGGGGGAGGAGGGAGGGAGAAAGGGAGGAAGGGAGAGACAAGGGGGGGGGGGAGGAGACAGGAGAGAGAGACAGCACTTAGGGCCAGGAAGACATTTTTCATCTTGTTTCACCAACATCTTGAGTTTGTATGTTTGGCGTGTGTGGCAAAGATGTGCATCACCAGCAACTCTGATTCACTGCTGGTAAAAATGAAAACTAGGATGGCCACTTGGGAATACAGTCTGGCAGCTCCTTACACACCACACATATGCTTACCTTATGATCCAGCAATTGTGTTCCTTGGCTGCCCAAATGAGTTGAAAACTTATGTCTGCACAAAAACCTGTACACAGATGTATATAGCAGTTTTACCAATAGATGACAAGACTAAGAAGCAACCAGCATGCTCTTCAGCCTGTAGGCAAATGAGTACACAAGCCATGGCATGTGCTACTAAATACAAGTAAGCCAATAAGAGGTGAGCTGGGGCTGCGGTGATGGCTCACTGGTTAAGAGCACTGGACACTCCTGCAGAGGACCCAGGTTGGATGGCAGTTCACAACCCTCCATGATTCCAGCCTCCAAGGGCACCAGGCACATGGCACACAAGTATACACACAGACAACAACACTCATACACATAAAAATAAAGTTTAAAGAAAGAAGAAATGAATGAACAGGGTTGACAGAATGGCTCACTGTGTACAGGGGCCTGCTGTGGAACCTAAGGACCTGAGTTCAATACCCAGATCCCACGTTGTCCACAGAGAAAACTGACTCCAGCCAATCGTGCTCTAACCTCCACATGCGTGTCATTGCACATCACACTGACCCTGCATTCACACTTACTGAATAAATGTAAGAAGTCAGTGATGGTAAAGTCGTCACATTACGTAATTTCACATTACACATATTTTTCAAGGTACAGAGCATCTTAGCTCGGTATGGTGGCATATGCCTTCAGACCCAGCACTGGGACGTAGAAATAGGTGGATCACTTTGAGTTGGAGGCCTGCTCTACATAGATTGTTCAAACCAGCCAGAGCTGCACAGTAAGACCCTATCTGAAGGGGGAGGGGGGACGGGGACGGCGAAGGGGAGGGTTAGGCTGTTTATTCATTCACATAAAGGAATTCCCTCTCATTTTAAAAATATAAACATGCACATTAAGTAAATTTTTACACTCTTTATGATTAATAAAGACTACTTTTTGAAGGCCCCACTTATAATTGATTATGTACTATCTGTAGTTCATCTTTGCTGGTTTTTAAAAATAGATTATTGAAAAGCTGATACTTTCCAGGGGCCAAAGGTCTTCACTTTTGTCAGCATCCAGGTTTTCCTTGTCAGAGTAAATGAACCTTCCAAGCACTGCAGCGCACTCATCAGCCAGGTCCGCTCTCAAGAGGAGGGTGCCGGCACTCAGCCTCACAGAATGTTCCACAACATAAGCTTTTCTCACAAAGATCATGGCAGGGAGAATGAGGAAACAGATGTTGCTCGTAAGGGTTCTAATAGACGTGTTTCCATTGTAAGCTGATCCCACTCGGAACCTGGCGTCTGTCCTGTTCGCTGTGTGGGCCAAACATTTCAGTCTGAGTTTGGCAGAAAGTTTATACTGACCTTTGCCTGTTACCTGAAAACCATGATAAAAAATACTCTTGAGAGAATGAGTTCACATTCTTCCAAAGACATCATTCTATTAGCCAAATTAATTCTCTTCTGTAATTGGGCAAACATTTTATCAAATGCGGACCATTTCCCAGGCCTGGCCTGAAAAAGAGGAAGGACATAAATCTGCTGTGATCTCTACAGGTCATTGTAGCGCAGCTTCAGATTAACCTCCAGCTCCACCCAGCTCCCTGGGCTGCCGGGGCCTCTGGGAAGGCCCGGAAGTCGGCTTGCAGAACAGTTTCTCATTATCCTGTCCTGAGCATTTGAGCCCAGACACAGCTCAGGTTGCCCAGGGGCAGTAGCACAGGTTTTTCTGGTTTTGATCCTATTAGTAACTACACCTTTTTTTCCTTTCTTCCTTCCTTCCTTCCTTCCTTCCTTCCTTCCTTCCTTCCTTCCCTTCCTTTCCCTCCCCTCTCCTCCCTCCCTTCCTTCTTCTCTTTCCTCTCCTTCCTTTCTTCTATGTTAAAGTGCAGTTTTATAAACTTTGATATGCAGTGTGCCCTTTGCTGTGCGCATAACCTCCATTCCCATTCCCATGCCTGTCCATAATCCTTCCCTGCCCGTCACATCCACTTGGAAGCTGTCACAGTAGAGCTGCTGTGAGCGTCAGTTCACTTCCAAGTCCACACTGTCTCATTCGTTTACCTTGAGCAAACAGCTAGAAATAAAATGACTGCATCATATAGTACGTAAATTTAACTTTTCAAACAATATTTGGTTTTATTTTATGTGTATGAGTGCATGCCTTCATGTATGGCTGTGCACCACATATGTGCCTGGTGCCCTAGAAGAGGGCATTGGATTCCCTGGAACTAGAGTTAACAAACAGTTGCAAGTTCCATGTGGGTGCTGGGAATGGAACCATGGTTTTCTAGAAGAACAACTTGGGTTTTAACCACCAAACCATCTCTCCAGCCCCAAAGTTAACTTTTTCAAGCACTGATAAATTGTTTTCCAAAATGATCTTATCACTTTACATTCCCAGGGCTGGTAAGACGGCGGCTCACTGGGTAAAAGTACTTGCTGAACAAGCCTGGCAACCTGAGCTCAGTCCCTGAACTCACGTAAAGATGGAAGAGAAGAAGACTTCACAAGTTGTCCTCTGAGGCACATGTGCCCACACATGTCATATACTCAGGCAATAATAATGAATGAAGTTTCCTTTACACTCCCTAAGCTGGTGTGCTTAGGGTGGATGTGCACAGGCTTCATGCAGACAGTCTTGCTGATTTGTCGTTTTAGTAAGTCTGCAGTGACATTACTGCAAGTCTGAGCTACATACCTTTCACGGATAATGGTGCTACATTATCCATGAATTTGGCATCTGTTTCTCTTTGTGGGTTTTGTTTGTTTTTATTTTGTTTTTTATTGAGTTGTCTTGCACAAAGTGATTTTGATGAAATTCAAATTATTCTGTCTTCTGTAAAAGACTTGCACTTGGGGGGTTGGGGGGGTCGTCACAGTGGCAGAGAACTTCTGAAGTTAATGTTTCTCAGATGCCATAGTCTTATTTTTTGTTTTGTTTTGGGGTTGATTGGTTAGTTGGTTTTTGTGTTTGCAGTGCTGGAGAATTGAACATAGGCCTCTCACAGGCTAGCCACACTCTGCCACTGGGCTGTATACCCAGTCCTCCACCCCGGTTCATTTTCTTTTCTTTTTTTCTTTTCTTTTGGTTTTTGAGGAAGAGTCTTCCAATAATGCCCAGACAGACCTTGGGTGTAAGTAGCTGGACTTACATCCGAGTTTTAAAGGCGTCTTGTCAGCTCTTGGTTGAGTCAGTAAGCAGTCTCAACCGGCTAGCACTTGCTCTCCTGTGTATCCAGGTTTCTCTTCTTGTCCTTGCTGCCTTGGCATTTCCAGTGGCTGGTCCTACGCAGCTTTCTCAGATATGTTCCTGGGTATTTCACTATGAGTATTTACTATGAGTAAACAGCATCTTGAATATGACTTTTCACCTGCTCACTAGGAGACATAACTGCTCCGTGTGTGTGCTAGTGTCGTCCTTCAATCCTCCAGCTTTACTAAGTTGTACTAGTGACAGCTTCCTAATTCCATAGGTCTCTTAGACTCATTTGCATATGTACAGGGTTTTTGTTAGTGTTATTGTTTCAGTTTTTGAGGCAGTCTTCTGTCCCCTAAGCAGGCCTCAAACTTCACTCAGTGGCTGAGGATGACCTTGAACTCTGTACCTTCTTACCTCCAGCTCCGAAGTGCTAGGATTAAAAGATGTGCTGCCCTGCTGTGCCAAAATAGGCTAGGAATTCTGGCTGTTGGCAGTATTGATACTGTAGAGTGCTTATCTGCATCCCTGCTCAACCCACCAGATGAACATGACACTTTCCAACTCTTTCTCAGGGGCGTGGTGAGATAGGTTCTCACTGTGTAGCCCTAGTTGTCTAGAACTCCCTATGTAGACCAGGCTGGCCTCAAACTCACAGAGGACCACCTGCCTCTGCTTCCTGGCTGCTGGTCTTAACAGTGCGCACCACCACTCTTGGCCTGGCCTGTTTTGAGTCACATGGACAGTCTTGCCTCCTTCGGATACTGACAGGGACTCCTCCTCAGCAGCTCACTCTGCTCCAGTAAAGTCTCCATGAGCGTGCTAAGAGCACATGGGCTGGGCAGGTGGTGCTAACCTTGGATTCTAGCATCTAGAAGGATGAGGCAGGAAGAGGCAGAGTTGGTGAGCGAGGTCACCCTGAGCTACATCAGAAGCCTGCCAGAAAGGGGCTGCAGACAAACATTCTTGCTTCATGTTTAGTCTTAAAGAAAAAGTGAAATATTCATCATTGACCTTACAATATTAGCAGTAAAGTTTTATAAATGTCTTTCTCAGGTGGAAAAATTCCCTTCTCTTCCTATTAAGATTAGGAATAGATATGAAATGCTGCCAAATGTTTTTTCTGTATGTATTAGAATGGTCTCAGGTCTTCATACTTGGTTTAACACAGTATGTCAATATCCAAAAATAGTAATCCAACCTTGAGAGCTTGAGATAACACTACTTTATCATCGGGGTGTGTGTGTGTGTGTGTGTGTGTGTGTGCGTGCGCGCATGCGAGTGCGCACGCCTGTATGCCATGGCACTTGTATGAATGTTATAGAACAACTTTCTGGAGTTAGTTCTACTTTTCCATAATGGGGTCAGAGAATTGAACTCGGATTATCCAGTATGCATGGCAAGCACTTTTATTTGAGAAGCCATCTGATTGGCTCGTATTATCTTGTTAGGAGTTAGGACAGATTCTCACTATGAAGCCATTTGTTAGCCTGGAGCTCACTATGCAGACCAGGCTGTCCTCAAACTCAAAAATTCCATCTGCTCCTCATTCCTGAGTGCTGGGATAAGGTGTACCCCACCACACCAAGCTTCTACTTTTTATTTTTATTGTTTTTTGTTTGTTTGTTTGTTTGTTTGTTTCGTTTTGTTTTGTTTTTATGCATTTGAATGTTTTGCCTACCTGTATGCAAGTGCATCACACAGTGGCCAGAAGAGGGTGCCAAATTCTCTGGAACTGGAGTTGCAAGGTTTGTGTAGGTGCTGGGAACTGAACTCAAGGACTTTGCAAGACCATCAAGTACGCTAAAACCTCAAAGCTACCTCTCCCTCTGGCCCCCTGTTGTGTTTTTTAATATGCTGTTTGATTTGATTTTCTCAGATTTCCTTCAGAACGTTTTCATCTTTTCTGAATACTGTCCCTGTATGAAGGAGCATTATTTGTCAGAGTAAGGCTGGTGTGAGGATTAATGTACAAAGTTTTTCCTTCTTTTGGTTTTCTGGAGAATCTCTCCAGCATTGGTATTGTTCTTCTTAACCATTCAGTGGAGTTCACCAGAGACACCATCTGACCATGGCCTTTGGTAAGAAGCAGTGCACATCTGAACACTGACAGTAAGAACTGAAGGAAGTTTGGGGCTGAGGCACACCTAAGGAGAGCCTGGGCTCATCCACAGGAAGAATGCTCTGAGATCCTCTCTGTAAGAAGCTCTTTCCAAGACAGGGTCTTGTTATATAGTTCTGCTGCCCTGGACATCATAGACCTGCCTACCTCTGCCTGGGGTCACAGGTGCCCCACCCCAGCCATGGCTTTTACTTACAGTGGCCACCATCTGGCCAAGTGAGCTCTGGCAACCTGTGTACTCAGAAAAGTGCCTGGTTCATCTGATGTGGCAGGCCTGAGGTCTGAGGCTTGCATTGTTCATAGTGCTTTTGAATTATGCCCTCACATATACAACATCCATGGCTACATGGCCACTCTTCCCTGATTTATACTGTCCTCCTCTGTCTCCATCTAGCTTGTCAGTCTATCTAGAAGTGTATTTGTTTCAACTCTCTCATACTCATACCCGCTATCTTCTCAGCTCTGTGACGGCAGACAGGCCTGGGCTGTCCACCTTGTGTGTGACTTGATAACCACGCATAGCCAAGTGGAGTCATTTCTATTTCTCCTCATTTGTTCCTCCCCTTGTGGCTGATGTATAATATTTGAAGAGTTTGGTTTCATATCATTTGTCTTCATTTCAACTGTTTCTAGAAGGAGAACAAACCTGACTCCTTTTATTCTATTCTAGAGAGAAGCTGTCTGCAGTAGTTTCTGCATTTAGCTTTATGTTAGTATCAGACTGATCTGCAGCGCCCAGTGTGAAGTTAATGCAACTCAGAACTACCTCTGGAAAGAACGCCTTCTGTATGTGTCTGTCTCTGTCTATATCTGTCTGTCTCTCCCCCACCCTCACCCCCACCCCACGATTTTGTTGGTTTTTTAAACAGACTCTCCCATAACTCAGGCAGGCCTGGATTCTCTGTGGTGCCTAGGATGCCTGAAATCCTGACTCTCCTGTCTCTGCCTCCAAATTCTGAGATTGCTGGTGTCCACTGGCTCACCAGCAACATGCTGCATCTCTCTGAGGAGATGGTAGGGTTCTCTTTGAATAACATTGTACTGGGAATAACAACATAGAAGCAATCCACAAGGAAGGGGAGAGTTAAACCATAACTTTATCAACAAGCACTCCACCTCCACGTGTTACGTTTCAGTGGTGCTTGCTTTAGGATCTCCCTGTGAGTGTGTGAGATGTGTGTCTCAGACTTCATTACTTGGACACTGTGCCTGACACAGAGCTTCAGTGAGGATGGGTTTGTTTCTCACACTTACATAGGTAGCAGGAGACCAGAGCAGCTCACAGACGGCAGCTGGGAAGCAGAGAGGATGTCAGCACTGCCCAGTTCTCTTCCATGTATCATTCACTCAGGCCCAGCTGCCTCCTAGGTGGTGCCGCCCACAGGCAGGGCAAGTGTTGCTCCCATGGTTACCAACACACTTATGGCCAACCCAAAGACAAACTGCTGGTGCCCCAGGAGAATCTCTGTCCGTCAGGTTGACAGTCAAGATTAACCATTGTGGTGACACTTAGATCAGAGTCACTGGCGGCAGCTGAGCCATGGACATTGCTAAGCTTTTCTACAGCGCTCATGCTCGTTCTTTGTCTGTTCCAGGGTTTCTGTCTCAACTGGTCTCTGACAAGCCTCTGACTGAATGCATCCGCGCCGGCCACTATGCAGCAAGCGTCATAATTAGACGAACTGGCTGTACTTTTCCCGAGAAGCCAGACTTCCACTAATGGAAGAAAGAAAACTCAGGCTATGGAGTGGAGACTGCAGTGCTCGTGTCCTGAGCGTTCCTGCCATAAGAAAGAATAAAATTATCTTCTGTCTTTGCCCACCATGATTCTCATTATTAACTTAGAGGGTTCAGTGCTACTCCAAGAACCTTTAGTCTGTCTGAAATCTGGGAGAAAATGTTTATTTCCATAGTCTGTTAGTGCCTCTTAAATGTCAAACAGGAATAACATTTCAGTAGAACCTTTAATTTCATTTTCAATTGTTTGTAAATTCATCAGTATTTAGTAAATTGATCATTTTTTTTATATTTCTGCTTCCAATGCAGGTGCAATTTAATATAATAGACTTTTTAAAGAAATTAATGCTGACATCATTCTTGAGCTTTTTATATAAATATATTTAATTTGGAAGCGTGTATACATACACGTCATATATATATATATATACCTGATAATTGTCAAATAAGGTACAGAAATGTTTATCACACCAAATTACTCCTCCTAAGCTCTTTGTGTGCTTCAGACATCTGATGGACTTGAGACAACCGGTTAATCAACAACGTTTGCATCATGTTCAGACTGTATCCTGCTTATTGATGTCACTCTGTAATTTGATACAAATAAATAAAATTGCCATATAGGGATTGTTTTTCCTGTCTCGCTTGTGCTCAATAAAACAAGGAAGAAAGCGTGTTATTTAGTACTGGACCCTATGTGATCTTATTGATGGAATGAAGTAAAAATATAGAGCATTATATATAAATGTATATAATATATACATACACATACAGTAACATAAGGGACCAGTAAGCACTTTTTGTGTGTATGTTTTCATTTCTCTCAGGTAGACAAGTAGGAATAGAATTACTAGATCATATGTAAACTTTTTTGTTTGTCTGAGATAAGATCTCACTGTGTAGGTCAGGGTAGCCTCCCACTTGCAAAGATCCACCTGCCTCTGCCCCATTACCCCTGATCATTTGTAATCTTTACAAGGAACTAAAAAGAAATTCCAAAACAGCTCCATCCCTCTGGCTGTGGTATAATCCGAGCACTTAGAAAACTGAGGCAGGTGATGACCAGGACAGCCTGGGCTACTTCACAAAACAAAAGCATATTTGTGCACTGCCTTCAGAGTGTGTTACAGTTCCAGCTTCACAGCCTTAATTCAGCACTCATCACTGCCTGTCTCCATGGTCACAGACAGACTACTGAACGGACATCTTTGGGGGTCCGTGGGTTTGCCTGTGTGTGGGTGTGGGTGTCAGTGTGAGTGTGCATGTGTTGGTGCAAATATGCATGTAAATTCAGGTGCAAGTATATGTCTGTGGAGGCCAGCAGTCAACCTCAGATGCCCTTCATGTAGTGTCCACCTTGTTTGGTGAAGCAGGGTTTCTTCTCAGCCTGGAACTTGATTAGACCAAGCTAGGCAATAAGTCCCAAGATCTACCTGTCCCTCCTCTGCCTCCTCTGCCTCCTCTGCCTCCTCTGCCTCCTCTGCCTCCTCTGCCTCCTCTGCCTCCTCTGCCTCCTCTGCCTCCTCTGCCTCCTCTGCCTCCTCTGCCTCCTCTGCCTCCTCTGCCTCCTCTGCCTCCTCTGCCTCCTCTGCCTCCTCTGCCTCCTCTGCCTCTGCCTCTGCCTCTGCCTCTGCCTCTGCCTCTGCAGCACTGGGGTTAAAAGCATACACCACTGTCCCTGGCTTTTATAAGACACTCCATATCTCTGCTGCCTTTCTGAGGACCAAACCTCCAGCAGGTGAACAAGACAGAGAGACCATGGTATGGTTGCAGGGCATCGGTAATTCTGACTTCTTGAGGCGCCCGAACTGTTTTCTGTAATAAAACAGTTTATTTTATTACACCCCCTGAGGTTCCTACTAGCAGCACACACGGTTTGCAGTGTCCCCACATCCTCATCTGCTGACACTTGTTACTCTACATTGTTTGCGCCTGCTCTAGTGGGTCTACTGGTTCTGACTTACCTCCCTGATTGTCCATCGGTGGTGGCCTCTTCATACGCTGCCGGCTCTGGGTGTTACTCATCTGGTTTGTTGTGTTTTCAGATCCTTTCTGATATGTAAGTGGACAATTTATCTCAAGAAGTTGTATTTTCGATATATTCCTGTATGAAATTCTACCATATGAAGTACTAATACTTTCTCCCATCACATAGATTGTCTTTTCTGTTTCTAGAGGCGTTCTGTCCAGTTTTGGGGGTGTTTTGTTTTGTTGTTGCTTGTGGCATTGGTATCCTGTCTAAGAAGCCAGTGCTGAACCTAAGTGAGAACGTTTACTTCTGCATTTTATCCTAAGGGTTAAGAGCACTGGCTGCTCTTCCAGAGGACTCAGTTTCAATTCCCAGCACACACATGGTGTCTCACAGCTGTCTGTAACTGCAGTCCCAGAGAGCCAATGTCCTTCTCCAGCCTCCATGGATTGATACTGCCCACATAGACTGCACAGACACATGTGCAGACAAAACACACATACACATAAAATGAAACAATATATTTTTAAAAGAACAGTTTGGGGGAGCTTAAGTATTTGGTTATGGTTATCATTTCTCTTCAGAGATCCTGGCTTGGTGCAAAAACAAGCCTGGTCTACATAATGAGTTCTAGGCCAGCCAGGAGTATATAATGAGATCCTGTCTTATCTATAGATATTATGTAGATATGGCTATTATATATGTGTGAGGGTAAATATATTATTAAATGTAAATACATACATATATTTACCTTTGCTAGGTAACACTGAAATTCTATAAAGTTGCTCCCATATCCCAAGGACTTCCAAGCCTCAGTGGCTTCTCCTTGAGGACCTTCCTGTGACTACCAGGCTCCTGCTTCCTGCTCTGTCCATGTGCATCTCGGATTCCATTCTGTCTGATCGAGAGCATACACACAAAGCCAGCTTCCTAAGTAAGTGCCACTTACTGGTGTAACCCGTCTCAAGTCCTAAATCTGGCAGATGACTGTAACTGACTCTGATACTAGCATCACAGTTTATGGTTGTCCATCTAAGTTTGGACTGTAATGGTGTCTGCAATTTATTTTCTTCAAAAAGATAAGACTGTCTCTCAGTCTCCACTACAGGAAAGAGTGATGTGGGACGGTCCTGTAGTTTTGAAAGGCTTATTAGTTCCACAGGGATGCCTGGGCCCCAATCCCTGTAGCCTTTGAGTGTGACATAGCTACAAGCACACTACAGATGCACTGAAGGTTCAGCCTTAAGATAAGATTCTGTTGGGATATCTAGGAAGCCCTGGTCTAGTCACAGGAGCCTATGAAAGCAGAGAGCTTTCTGTAGCTGGAAGCAATGGAGGAGGGCAGGAGAGGTCCCAGGAATCTGAAGCTCAAGAAGAACCCAAGGTCCCACTGATGAGAGGGTCAGGCCAACAGTCAAAAAGGAAAGGGACCTCCAGTCCTCCCACTGCAAGAAACTGTGACTCTTACTGTGAAACAGTTTGTTAGGAAGTCTTTCCCCCAGAGCCTCTTAATGAGCAGACCCTCACTGAGGGCTGGGGACAGCTTTCTGAAATCCCCATACACTATACTGGTGGCCATCTGCCACCAACAACAGAAAAGCCACAGGTGATCTCTTAGAAAGTAAAGACCAGAAACCCCATGTGGTGGCACAGACCTGTGATCCCAGCAGGAGGCTCTCAAATTCAAGGTTAGTTTGGGTTACACATACAGACTATGGAGGGAGGGAGGGATGGAGGGGGGGATGGGGAAGAGGACAGAGGAAGGGAGAGAGAGAGTTTTATATTTATTCTGTCTCACCTGGCTAGCCTGGAACTCAGTGTACACCAGGGTAGTTTAGAACTCAGAGATCTGCCTGTCTCCCCAGTGCTGGAATTAAGGGCATATGCCACCAAGTCTGGTGTATTTTAATTTTATGTGTGTGTATGTGGGGTGCGAGTTTGACACAGCATGCACATGGAGATCAGAGGACAACTTGTGGGATGCCTCTTCTGCTTTCTGCGTGTACCAGTCATGAATGTGGTACATAGACATTCACACACATAAAATAATGTGGAGAGGGCTGAGGAGACGGCTCAACAGTCTAAGAGAGTGTTCTGAGTTAAGGTCCTAGGAAGTGTTTTAAGTTTCTACAGCATCTCTCCTGTCCTAATTAATAAAACAGAATAAAATAAAGTGAAAATGAAGCCAAGTGTGCTAGTGCACATCTTTAATCCCCGCCCTCAAGAGGCAGAGGTAGGTAGAGCTCAGTGAGTTCTAGGCCAGCCAGGAATACACAGTGAGATCACATCTCAAAAACAAAACAAAAATATAAAGCTATCCCCATTTGCTTGTTTAAAACAAGGTCACATGTAGCCTAGGCTGGCCTTGAACTCCTGATCAGTCTCTACCTCTCTCCGAGTGCTGAGATTAAGATGTGTAGCACCACATCCAGTCTCACTGATGCTGGCAGTTGAACCCAGGGCTCTGTGCATGCTAGGCAAGCATGCTAGAAGCATAGCCATATCCTGAGCCCACCGTGTGTGTGTGTGTGTGTGTGTGTGTGTGTGTGTGTGTGTGTGTGTGTGTGTGTTATGAGGCTCACTTTGTAGCCCAGGTTGGCGTGGAAGTTACAAGCAATCCTCCTGCTTCAGTCACCTAGTGCTAGGATTGATTACAGGCAGGAGCCACCATGTCCAAAATATTCATTGTTTTCTATACCATAACTTCATAGCCACCCCCTGTATGATCCACATCCTCAAGGCAGTCCCTCCAATCAACACATACTTTCTGAGTAGCTCACATGCTCAGCAGCACCATGGCCTCTCAGGCTTTGTCTTCATGGAGCCAATGTCATAGACATGGGTAGTGTTTGGGTGACAGTCTCACTTCCCTGTGAGAACCTAAAGAAACATACCTATACTTTACAAAGAATGGCTTTCAGACACAATACACCTTGGTCATTTTTCTATTATTATGAAGGGGCACCAGGACCACAGCAACTCTTTTATTATAAAAGAAAGCATTTAATTGGGGCTTGCTTATATTCAGAGGTTTATTCCCTCATCATGGTGGGGAGCATGGCAGGATGCAGGCAGACATGGTAGTGAAGAAGACACTGAGAGTTCTGCATGTGTATCCATAGACAGCAGGAGAGACAAACTCTGGGACTGGATTTGGCTTTTGAAAGCCCAGAGACTACCCCAGTGACATGGTTCCTCTAACAAGACCACACATACCCCAACCTAGCCACACCTCCTAATCCTTTCAAATAGTGCCACCTTCTAAGCAATCAAATATATGAGCCTATGGGGCCATTCTTATTCAAGCCACCACACTCTGGAAAAACATGGGCTTATCCTAGGAGAGTAAGACGGTTGTGGGTACTGTCTCCCACCTACTCAACTGCATCATTTGGGCCTCACACTGAGTATCTTTGCTTTTTGAGAAAGGCTATTATACAGCCCAAGTTGGTCTCATACTCATTGTGTAATAAAGAAAGACCGTGGCATCTAATCCTCCTGCCTCCACCTCCTAAGCACTGAGATCACGCGCGTGTCACTATGCCCAGTCTATGAAATAGGCCATCATGTACGTGCACACTAGGCAAGCACCTGACCAGCTGTACTACCCCCAGCCCAGTTCCATTTTCTGCCTCTATTAAGAGTGTATAAACTAGATTTTTGGATTTTTATTTTCTTCATGACTAGAAGGAAAACAGTTGTGACCTAGTTCACAGAGAGGGGTAGACATACTCACCCCTTAGTGAATTTTCTAACAGAAAAGTCCCAGCATACAGCGGAAGTACTGGTTGTTGGTGACTTAGCCTTCCTGAGTGGCCAGCAAACAACTTCATTTTCCAGCCTCTGTTAAAAGAAGCTCCTGGCTTCAAGGAATATTGGTGTTCCTCTGTCTCTGGAATTTTGGTTTGTGACCAGTCAATTCCATTCAATAATTTTATGGTTTGAATATAAAATGTCCCACACAGGCTCATGTGTCCTCACCTAATGTTACCATTTTGGAAGTTTCTGGAAATTTTAGGAGGTAAAGCCTACATGGAGAAGGTAGGCAACAGTGAGGCCATGTTCTTATATTCTCACCCCTGAACTTCCCTTCTGCTGCTAGCTGAACAGCCTGCCCTCCACAGGCCTCTCCCACCATCATATTCAGGCTTGCTGTGGCCCTGGATTCACTGGAGCCAAAGACCATGGACTGACACCTCAAAAAAAAAAAAAAAATTACCATCAAAACAACCCCTTCCACTTCTAAGGAGCAACTGATACCTAATCAACCACACACTAATCTATGGTCAGGCACTTTCTGGCTGAAGGTGTGTAAGGACCTACCGTCTCTGTGCCAGCCAGTAAGAAGACAGCATGTGTGTGCCTGTGTGAAGATCCTCAGTGAACAGCCATGTCCTCTGACCATTGATCTGGGCCTTCACCAGTTTTCTAACCCGGTAAATGGATGATGAACAGGTCACCCAATACAGAATCACCACATTTTTTGTCCTGAGGGAGTTGGGTTGCTCCAGAGAGAGGGCATCTTGCTATAAGAACAAAAGCTGCATGTTATGAAAGACAAATGCAGAAACAAAGTCTAACCAGTTGCCAAGTTCCTCACGTGACTAAGAGCTAAATACTGTTGTCTCCCAGGCCTTGTTTATCCACTGTGTGAATTTTTTGCTTTCATTGGTGAAGAGCCGGCTAAGTCAATGTCATGCAAAGTCTAATGCTATCAAACTGCTGCCTTGTCTACCTGATCGCCTGTCATAAGATGTTGTTGGGGGCAGAGGTCCTGGAGAGGTTCTGTGGGAAAGAGCAAATGACATACAAACAGAAGACCTGAGTTCAAACCCCGACCATCCATGGTAGAGAACTGAGAGCTGCCTCAGCAGTCAAGAGTGTAGATTGCTCTTATAGGGTTCTAGTCTCAGTACTCACATCAGGGGGTGTTGATAACCCTGTCTTATGCAGACACCTGCACTTAAATGCACACACCCCAACACACATATACATAATTAAAAGTAGAAATAAATTTTAAAATGAAAATGTTGGTCCACTACACATATCTATGACCTCCTCACTGGGGCATGGATAGAGACAGGTGACTGTCAGTGCTTTCTGCCATCAGCCTAGGTCCAGATGCCGTGAGAGACCCTGCATCAAGCCATAAAGTGGAGAGTGATGGAACAGGATGCCCACTGTCCTCCTCTGCCTCAGCACACAGGCACACACACACACACACACACAAATGATGTTGTTAATGTTCCCAGCTCAAAAGCTCCCCTGCCCACCGAGGCCAAGTCAATACCAGTGCAGACAAGCCCTCCAGTCTGGTGGGTTTGTTCCTAATGCCAAGCACAGGTTTGCAGTGCAGGTTTCGCCAGCATGCAAACTGCTGGTAAGTAACTGCTCCAATAGGACCAGGCCTTAAGGGCCAAAGGAATAAACACGATCGTATGAACAGAACACAAGGGCTATGTACAGTTGAGACATTAAGAGTTTCCTGTGGGCAGCACAGGCTGGAGACTTTCCCCCTGAGTGTGAACACTGTGAAAGCCCATCTGAACAACAGTGCTCACAGCTATGCAGGGCCAGACAATTGCACCATTGAAAAGACAAGGCTGTGAGTGCTGCAGCTTCCCGGGATTGTTGTGCGTCTTAGAAGTAGGGTGTTTTGTCCGGCTCCCCTTTATGTAAGTAAATACCTTTTCTTCCAGGAGCCCCTGCTCCTGCCCTAGGCCTCTCACTGCTTAACCCTATCAGCAGCTGGGAAACCAAGGCAGAGAGACTACCTACATACAGATGGGCATCATCCAGGAGGGTATGTCTTCTCTCTAGAACGTGCTATTTGGTCCCAAGACCCTCCCTCACTCAGTAAACTCAGGATAGTTGAGCCTACAGTTTCTCTGTAAAGCAATAAATCCATCTAAAACACAACTCTAGGGCTGGGGATATAATTCAGTTGGTAGTGTTTGCCCAGCCACACAAAGCTCCACTTTTGGTTTGACCTTCAGCACCACACAAGGCTGGCACATTGTGTGTACCTGTTAATTGCAGTCCTTGCAGAAGATGGAAGCAGAGGGTCAGAAATTCAAAATTATCCTTGGATACACAATGAGTTCTAGACCAGCCTAAAACTCATGTGACCTTTCCTCGGGGGAAAAAGGATTTGGAAAGAAATGACGTTTGGTAGATTTCTGTTGATCACTATCAGTCTTCTTCCCTTTCTGGTTGCTGTGACGGAATACCCTGACCAGGCAGCTTGTGGAAGAAGCAGGTTACTTTTAGTTTATACTTGTGGGTCAAAGTCCGTTATGGTGAGGAAGGAAAGGCAGCAAGAACTTAAAGCAGCAATAACATGATATCCACAGTCAAGCAGAGAGAAACGAGTGCACACAGGCCTGTGCTCAGCTCTCTCTGCTCTTACACAAAGCCAGGGAATTGTGCCCCCCATGGTGGGCAGGGTTTTCCCTTCAATTAATATCATCAAGAAAGTCCCAGAAAGACTGGTCAACCTGATCTAAGACTCTTTCTAGGTGAGTCTAGATGGTCAAGTTGAGAATGAACGCCATCACCATCCCCTCACACTTCATAAACACTCTCTTCTACAGTGAGCTTGTCCTCGATTGACACAGCATCAAGTGAGCTCCAGGAACATTAAGCAAATCCATTAAGCAAATCGCTTTAGTCTACACAGTTCCGGGAAGCCAGGAAATAGAGTCCTGTCTTTCCTTGTCTACTGGGGAATGTCACCTCCTGTGTAACTTGATTACAGACTCCAAGACTGGGGAAGCCTTGCTAACCCAGCAGTGACAGATCCCTGCAGGGCACAGAATTCCAGGCCTGCTGTGAGTCCCTGTAGCTGATAGACTGTTTGTATACGCTGATTGTCGGGCATATCCTCAAAACCCATGGTGCAAGGTCAACCACACCATGACCTTGGAGTCTAAACAGAATGTCATTTCAGACTGCGGATCATAGTGGCCCCCTGATGAGAGAGATCCTCTGCATTCCTTTAGACAGTGCTCACCTTTAGACAGTGCTTTCTCTAAGGCTTCTAGAACTGGAGTCAGGGGGTGGAAGGGTCCAAAGAGCCCTGAAATCCCTTCTATGCTCACGAGTTCTCTGCCTCTTTGCCAAGTCATCCTGTCCAGGCTTGTTCATCCCAAAGTCCCGGATTCCTCCTTTACCTCCCTGGAAGATGTTCCTTTAGGGACAATTCTGGGCAACTTCCTCCCACTGTTGCAATCTTTCCTCTCAGTCTCTTGCCTGCGGGATTAAGCACTCTGCTTCCGGGAAGGCTACACAGTACACCTGCAATCCTCAACATGGGGGCCATTGAGACTTCTACTAGTGTAGCCTACAGCCAGAGCAGATTGGTTTGGATTTTGTCCGTTGGTTTGTTTTGTGAATCCTACTAAGTAGCTCAGGCTGGACTTGAACTCACTGTGTAATCCAGATTAGCCTCAAATTCAGCGTAATCCCCCTACCTCAGCCTCCTCGGTGCTGGGATGACAGGCAAGTCCCATCATGCACCGTGTTTTGGCTGGTTCTTTTCCAGTGCTAGAAAACCAGCACACAGGGCCTCGGGTAGTCAGGCAAGCTTACTACCACTGAGCTCCAGCCTCAGCCTGACACAGGTTTGTTGTTATGGTTTTTCTTTGTTTGGACGTTTATATATTATTGGAGTCAAGCACAGTGGTGTACACCTACCAGCATGCAGGAGGCTGAGTCAGGGGGATTGCTACTAGTTTGTGGGAAAACAAGACTCTACCTCAAAAAAAAAAAAAAAAAAAAAAAAAACTATACATAAACTCATACCTATCACACTATAGATACATATCAAGGTTTTATTGGTTGAAATGTCAGTGTTGATTTTTGATTTTTGAGATGTCATCGTCCCACATATGAGGTTGAGTTCACACTCATTATGTCTTCCTTTTCTCCTCCTTTCCCTTCCCTCCTTCGCCCCTTGTTTCCTCTCTACTCACTGCTGTCATGTCATGTCTGTGTGCATTAGTGAGCAGCTACAAAACCTTCTAGTAAGGTGGTCAGTTCAAAAGCCCCACTGCCCACTGAGGCCGAATGAATGCCATGCAGAGAAACCCTCCATTCTGGGAGGGTTCTTTCCTAATGCCAGGCACAGCTTTGCAGCATGCAAACTGCTGGCAAGTAATTGTTTCATCAGGACCAGGCCAAAGGAGTAAACACAATCGTCCATGTGAACAAAACACAAGGGCTGTGTACAGACCAGACATTAAGAGCTTCCTGCTGGATGCTCACCAGATGTCCGTCTGTGACTCCAGCTTTCAGGATGCTGTTGATCCATCTTCTGGCCACCCTTTCACATTTCCCACACCTGTGATTGTTCAGGAAGGCAGCTATTAAGCAAGGCCTCAAAAGCAAATACTGATAGAAGCCAAGGAGGAAACAGAAACAGAAGGACAGGACGTCCCACAGCTGGGAACAAGGCACAGGGACCATCAGCCAAGGGGGCCAGTGCTTCTCCTATGTGGTTCTTACAGGAATAACACAGTTACAGCCAAATCACCAAATGGCCTGTCTCTCTGAGGAGATCTGCAATTTCTTATATTTTCTTACTTGTGGGGCTGTTGGGGCTGACAAGATGACCTAGTCACATGCTAACCATAGGGAGCATTATCCCTAGCAGCCACAGAAAACATCTGGCATGTGCAGGGCATGGTGGCATGTACTTTGTACTTTTAATCCCAGCACTTTAATCCTAGGCAGAGGCAGGCAGATTTCTGTGAGTTCAAGACCAGCCCTGTCTACAGAATGAGTACCAGAACAGCCAGGGCTACACAGAGAAGCCCTATCTCAAAAAGCAAACATACAAACAAACAAAAGTCTGGTATGGTGGGGCAGGCTCTTGGGATCCTAGCAATGTGGAGAAAGGCCTGGAATTTCTACTACTCACTAACCAGACAGCCTAGCTTAACAGGTGATTGATTCCCCAGGCCAGTGAGAGACAAAACAAGTTGGAGGGCCAGAGGTGGGAGGGGAGAGACAGCCACACATTAGGTCTCAACCCCTCCCCCAAAAAAGGCCAAGATGCCTATTAACATATCAGAGTGAACCTGGCCACCAGGTTCTCCCAGCACCTTTCAGTTCCTTCCAGTTACAGGGCATGGCTGGCACACCCTGCCACCTGCTCTCAACTCTCCAGCCCAGAGGCAGCCCTGCCCTGCAGCTCTTCCCTATGTGACCCAGACATTTTGGCTATACTGGTCCTTTTATCTTTTTTTTTTTTTTTTTTTTTTTTTTCCCTTTTCCCCTTTTGGCTTCTTGGTCTCCGGTCTTCCTCCCCATTCTTAAACATGGCCCAGCTTAGTGTGCTGGTCGTGTGCACTCAAAACCTCCCAGATCCCACTGTCTCTGCCAATGGCTACGCTCTCCCTTTTATCTACAATAAACTTTCTCCTCCACCAGAAGCAGTCACATCCTTCTGTTTTATATCTCTCTTTTATTGATCTGGTGCTAAAACCTCAAGATCAGCACAGGTGAGTTCCCTTCCAAGGGACTGGGCTTCTCTGAATCACGCTGCTGAGCCGACTCTCCACAGGTATGCACAGAGCTTTGGTTTCTCTGGCTCCTTGACTCTGTCCTCTCAGCTCCTTACCCTCTCCACGTGCTTTAACCATTCTTCTTCCTGTCTGTACCGTGTCTCTTTGGCTTCTAGAGCCTTCTACACCCTCCCAAGGCACCCATCTCCTGGCCCTGGCATGTTACACCCACCTGGGTATCTCCATAAAGACACTAACCATCTCCCTTTTCCCTGCTCCTCCCCTCATCTCTACGTATTACCCCAGCTTTTCCTACTGTTACTACAAAACCACACTGGTGTGTCAGGAAGCTCCTCATACCCCAACTAGGCCCCGGTCACACGAACAAGGCATGTCTCTCCTCTGTGATTTGGAACATATTTCTGTTTGACAAGTTTCCCATTCCACTGGGGATACCCCAGATGAAAATTCTTGTCACAATGACGCTTTATCCACCTCAGCTACTGTCTCGATAAGAACCTGCAGCCCCACAACTATTATCTCTCCGGCTCCTGCCCACAGGCCCTCCTAAAGTTTCCTTGGTCCCTGTTTGCCCTCGGGCACAGCTCCTCCTGAAGTTTCTCTAAGTCCACTTAGGCCACTGTGTGTTCTCTTCTCTCTTCTCACTCTCTCCTCCCTCCTCTCTCCTCCTCTCTCCTCCTCTCTCCTCCTCTCTCTTCTCTCTCTCCTCCCTCTCTCCTCCTCTCTCCTCCTCTCCCATCCTCTCCCCTCCTCTCCCATCCTCTCTCCTCTCCCCTCCCCTCCCCTCCCCTCCCCTCTCCCCTCCTCTCCCCTCCTCTCTCCTCTCTCTCTCTCTCTCTCTCTCTCTCTCTCTCTCTCTCTCTCTCTCTCTTCCTCTCTCTCTTCCTCTCCCACTACCCCTCTCCCTCTCTCTTTCTCTCAGAGCTTATAGGAATCCCCTCTCTCTCCTCCTCAGACTACAGACCACTTGGCCTCAGTATGACCCATGGCTGCAGACTGGCTTGCTGGCTTTTCAGATTCTTTCCCATGGTAGCAGCTCCTGATGCTGCAAGAACGATCCCCAAATCCTTCTGTCTAAACTGGCTCTGCTCTATGCTTCCAAGTCTCTCATCTCCAAGGATTCTCTACTTTCCTCTCTTAAAAATCTTCTATGATTTCTCTGTGCTCCACTCTCAAAATACTCTCATAAGACTATGCTATAAACTTTATCTCATGACTTCTAAGTTCATTGGTTATGGTTTTAAAAAAAAAAATTGCCGGGCGGTGGTGGCACACGCCTTTAATCCCAGCACTTGGGAGGCAGAGGCAGGTGGATTTCTGAGTTTGAGGCCAGCCTGGTCTATGGTCTACAGAGTGAGTTCCAGGACAGCCAGGGCTACACAGAGAAACCCTGTCTCGGTAAAAAAAAAAAAAAAAAAAAAAAAGACAAACAAACAAAAAAAACAAACAAACAAAAAAACCTATAAAATCTGTAACAAAGGGCTGGAGAAATGGCTCAGTGGTTAAGAGCACAGATTGTTCTTCCAAAGGTCCTGAGTTCAATTCCCAGCAACCACATGGTGGCTCATAATTCTAAAAAAAAAAAAAAAAAATCTGTAACAAAATTTAACAAAATTTTTAACAAAAGGTTGATACTAAAAAATCTCTATGTGGATAATCTCGGTTTTGTTTTCTGTTTGTTTGTTTGTTTGTTTGTTTCTCTGTGTAGATCCTGGCTGTCCTGAAACTCCCTCTGTAGACCAGGCTGGCCTCAAACTCAGAGATACCCCCCTGCCTCTGCCTCCCCAGCACTGGATTGCAGGGGTGCACCACCACTGTTGGCATCAGGAACTGGCTTTAAAGTCAGGAACTGGCTTTACACTCACAGGTCACCTCGGAATCCAGTCATGATGGTGATCACAGGGTGATAGGGACCCATGTATCTGTTGTCATGGCAACCGCCATACATTCCCAGTGTTCACCAGTGCCCATGGTAAGCACAGTTATATCACAGCCCAAATAAAAGGCAGACCCCTCCTGACCTTCTCCCTCTTTCCCTCTTCATCTTCTTCATCCCCTTTTGTCCTTCTCCCACAGTAAACCACTCTCCTGCGGAACTGTGCTGGCTGGGTGTGATCTGTCCAGACAAGCCATGATTCTAACACAACTACCACTACCTGGCTTTGGATTTATTGGTTTTATGAACAGCTTCTTGCATGTATGCCTGTTCACCCTGTGTGTGGAGAGCCACACCGACACCGCGCGCCCTAAAGATGGCGCCTGTCGGATGCGCGCCAGAGCTGTACAACTCCTGGCTGGGCGGAGAGATGGGAGGACTTAGCAATCGCCTGACCTGACGTTTCTGGGCCCGAGCCTATGGCTTGCAGTGGCGTGATGTGGCGTGCTGGGACATCATTTCAGGGATATAAGGCTCACCCTAGGAGGAGGAGGGAGCCATCAGATCGCCCCGGGGCTCACCCATTTCTTTCAAGGCCTGAGTAAATTGCTGTTGGAAGGAACTGTTGTGCGTGTCTTTCTTCCCGCTGGTCGGGAGCTCGGCACGTCACACCTGTGTATTCCTGGCTCCCACAGAAGCTGGAAGAGGGCACTGGACCCTTTGGAACTGCAGTTACAAATGGTTGTGTGCCATCATGTGGGTGCTGAGAATTGAACCAGTGTCCTCTGGAAGACACTTTGGACTCTTCCAGATGGTTCTGCCTCTGTATCTAGCTCTGCTCTCTCTCTTATCTACAATAAACTTTCACCATCACCAGACCTAGGAGCATCAAGTCATTCTTTTTATTTATTTATTTTTATTTACCAAGGTTGTCTTCTGGCTTTCACACACATTTACACACATATATATGAACCCCCAACTACACACAGGGCCAGACAGACAGACAGATATATTCTCTCTCTCTCTCTCTCTCTCTCTCTCTCTCTCTCTCTCTCTCTGACAGGATCTTGCTATGTATGTACTAGCCTCAAACTCATGACAATTCTCCTGCCTCAGCCTCTCAAGAGCTGGGATGTGAGGCATCCACCACTAAGTCGGCTAATTTTGAATTTTAAATAAAATTGCTCAATTTTTAACATTGATTCTGTTTTTTTGTTAAAATAATTATTTGGGGGGCATTTGAAACAGGGTGTCATGGAGCCCAAGCTGGTCTCAAGGGTCTCAAGTTCACTCTCCTAGCCAAGGCTAACTTCCTTCCTCTACCTCTGAGAGCTGGGTTATAAGTGTGCTCCACCACACCTGGATTGTATCTACTATCCAGTGGTTCCCACATTGTTCTTCCTCCCATTGCTTGGCTGGCAAACTATAGAGGAACCAGGCCTGGGTCTTCTCTTTTGCTTCTCTCTTCTAAACACACACATGCGCAGACACAACCCAGCACCAGCTCCTAGCACAAGGCTGAAAACACTGAAAATACCCAATAAAGAAGCATTTTAGCATAGACAGAGAGTCTAAAGGGCTGTTCCTTTAAACAGTTATGGCCCAATAAATTATACTGGCCTTGCCTCCTGGAGGGATAGGCCACACCAAGGCCCCCACAGATGGGGATTGCTGCAGTGCAGATACAGGGCAACCTTGGCCCTCTTTGGCTGTCTACCTGGATCTGGGTTTAACAACTTGGCCTGCGGTTTTATAGCCTGAATCACCAGGTTCAGCACAACAGTGTGAGTTCTTTGTGCACACACCACTGCCAGGTGTTGAGAGAATTGGCTGTGAGGGTTACACAGCTCTGGGAGCCTTACAAACAGGGAGGGGTGTCTGCACCCCAGACTGTGAGCCCAGGGAACTTGTCTGCAAAAGGAGTCCTGTCTAGACCCTGAACAAAGAGATAGAAGTGGCCAGGTCTGGTGGTGCATGCCTGTATAGTTTCAGCTACCTGGAAGGCTGAGGCAGGGATTCACTTGAACCTAGAGCTGGAGGCCAGGATGGGGACTCAGCAAGACTATATCTTACAGTACACATATGAAATATAAATAAAGATTTCATATGTATGCATATACATATGAAATAAAACATAGAAAGAGATGGGTGTGTGGCTCAGTTGGTAGAGTGTTTGCCTGGCATGCATGAAGCCCTGAGCGGGATCCCCAGTGCAATGTAAACTATGCATGGTTTCGCACACATGGAATCTGACACTTGGGAAAGGAGGCAGGAAAATCACAGGTTCAAGGTCATCTTTGGCTACAGAGTGAATTCCTGGAACTGTAGAAAAAGGAAGTTAGTCAGTTAGTTAGTTAGTTTAGTTAGTTGTGTAAAGCCCCACTGCTAGATGTAACAGGAAGATGTGCTAGAATAGAGATTGAAGTGGGAAATGAGATCATAGAGTGACCCCTATGGTTGTGTCTGAGCTGTACAAAGCTGGGAGGAAGGACCTAGATTTGATTTCCACAGCTCTAAGTGCTGTGTGGTCCTAGGAAGCATGCAAGAATCCATCAAATTTAAGGCTTGAGTTGGGGGCTACATAACTTCAAAGCCTAAGAAATGTAGTATCCAAACAAGTAACAGACGGTCGGAGGCTTCTGCATGGGGTTAGAAGGGTCCCTGGCTTTCTGAGTGTTCATTCCCTTTTTGGGTTATGAAGTCATTGGTGCAGCAACTACAAACTCATGGCAGGGGTATTGGCTATGGCTTTCAGGACCATTCTAGTGGGGGTTCACTGCTAACCGTATCTGTAGACTTCTGTGTTGTAAATATACCAGTAATCACTGATTCCAAACTACCCAGAATGTAGGCCCTGAGTGCAAGTCTGGGAGACCACTGTCCAACAGCCAGTGTGAGTCAATCCAGTCTCTGCACTCTGGGTTTTCTGGACTTGTTTTTGTAGCTGGTGATGGAGCCCAAGCTTACACGTGAGCACTGTACCAAATGAACTACATGGCTAGGCCCTAAGGCTTCCATCTCTTGTTACATTGTTTAGGGTGATGTTTGCTTATGTGTTGTCTACATGTATGTACATGTACATGACATGTACATGTCACATGTATGTACATGTGACCAGAAGTCAACACCAGGTGTCTTCTGCACTCTCCATGTATTTTTATGTTTTTTACATTTTTCTTTTTGGTTTACTAATTTTGTGTGTCTGTCTTTATCCCCTTGTGCTCACTTGAATGCCATAACACACAGTGGACATCAGAAGACACCTTCCATGTTCTCCCACTCTACCATACAGGACCTGGGGACCCTTAGTTAGGGCTTCACAGCAAGCACTTTTACTCACTGAGCCATTTCACAATATGACCAAGGCAACTTGAAGAACAAAGAGTTTATCAGGGCTTGCAGTTTCAGAGGGTGAGCTCATGACCATGATGGTAGGTGGCTGCACCCTGGAGCAGTAACTGAGAGCTGTCATCTGATCCTCAAGTAGGAGACAGAGAGTTAACTGTGAATGATTGTGTGGGCTTTTGAAACCCCAAATCCCACACCCCCTGTTAGTTGTTAGAAGTCCGACCGCAGTTCAGAACAGACCATGCCAGACCACATGGTTCCAAGGGGGGGAGAGGTTTATTCAGGAGATAGGGCAAAGGTGAGAGAAGAAGGTGGAAGGATAAGAGAGCGAGTCAGGGGGTCCTGCCTGTTTTATATGGGCGGTGACATAGTATCTTCCAGGTAAAGGTGAGGTAGCCAGGTGGATTCTGGGAGCGTACGGCTGTTGCCTTGGCAACAATGTGGGGGTCACCTAGATGTGATGTCACTGGGTTTGGAGCCTGATACCAACACCCCCAGTGACACACCTCCTCCAACAAGGCCACATCTCCTTAATCCTTCCCAAATAGTTCCACCAATTGGGAACCAAGTATTCAAACATATGAGCCTATGGCAGCCATCTTTATTCCAACTACCACATTCTACTTCCTGGCTCCCATAGACTAGTGACCATATCATAATGCAAAATTCACTTAGTTCAACTTCAAAAATCCCTATAGTCTTTCACAGTCTCAAAACAGTTTCAAAGTCCAACACTCTTCTGAGTCTTGAAAATCAAATTACATACTTCCAATAATGGCCCAGAATAGATATTACCATTCCAAAAGGAAGCAATGGGGAATTGTGAGGAAATATGGGACCAAAAGCAAGACTGAAACCCAGCAGGGAAACTGCTAAACTCTGTAGCTCTGTTCCAAAGTCAAAGAGCTTACATGGCTCTGCCCTTCCAGCTGTGCTGACTGCAGCAAGTTTCTCTCTGCCTCTGTCTCTGTCTCTGTCTCTGTCTCTGTCTCTGTCTCTGTCTATCTCTTGAACAGCTCCACTCTCTATTCAGTCTCCCTGGCAAGTGTCTCAATATTTTGGGGGTCTCCAATGCAATTCAGACCTCACTTTCACAGCTGCATGCAATGGCCTCTCTGGGGCCTCCAGGCAAGAGCTCCCCTGCCACAAGCCTGGCCTCAGTGGCTTCCCTTCACCTTCACCTTCACCATAGAGGAAGATTTCACAACCCCTTTTATGCCTGTATCTTTCAGAACTTTAAAACCAGAATCATGTGGCTAATGCTTTCAAGTCCTGCTGCCTGTTTGGTATGGATTCTAGAATTCTCCTTAAATTACATATACATAAGTTTTACTTTGTTGCTACTCTTTATGGACAGATAATTCCTTAGGCCTTTTCTTTTCAGTCACAGTATTTGCTGGGTGAGGTCTGACCTCAGGGCAGCAGCCCCTTTCCTGTTTCTCCTCATCTCTTTCAGCCCAGGCCTTGGTACCAACATTACATTTTCCAGTCCCCTTTGGCTCTCCAACTATTGTTTGCTTTTCTTTTTGTCCCACTTGCTTTTTTTTCTCTGTAGACCAGCCTGAGTGGTTACTAATTACACATGACACAGTCAACCTGAGACTGTCTTCAAATCTCCTCTGCCAACAGATTTTGGTCCAAAACTTAGCCTCAGACAGATTCTTAGGACAAGGGCAAAAAGCAGCCACATTATTTGCCAAAATGTTACAAGAATGGCCTGTATCCGAGTTGCTAGTGTTGTTCCCTCTTGAGCTGGGCCTCCATGGTCCACATTGCTCTCCGTGCTTCTGTCTTCCAAGCTTCTGACACAATGGTCCATTAAGCCCCACTTACAGCATTCAACTACTTTCCTAGTCCATAGTCCCAAAGTCTTCCACATTCCTCCAAAAAACCAGCATGGCCAGCCTTATCACAATGACCTGGTGCCTGGTACCAACTTCTGTCTCAGTTACTTTTTCTATTGCTTTGACAAAACATCATGACCAAGGCAACTTACAGAAGGAAGTATTTGATGGAGACTTGCAGTTTCAGGGGATGAGTCCAAGTCCACTATGGCAGGGAGCATAGCAGCAGGCAGAGATAGATGACCCTTCTGATCCACAAGCATGAGTCAGAAGGAGGTAGAGATAGTGTCTTAGTTAGGGTTTCTATTGCTGTGAAGAGACTCCATGACCATGGCAACTCTTATTTATAAAGGAAAACATTTAATTGGGGCTGGCTTACAGTTCAGAGGTTTAGTCCATCATCATCATGGCAGAAAGCATGGCAGTGTGCGGGCAGAGACGGTGCTGGAGAGGTACCTGAGAATTTTACAGTTGGGTTGTAAGGCAACAGAAAGAGACACTAGGCCTGGCTTGAGCTTCTGAAACCCCAAAGCTCATCTCCCAGTAACATGCTTCCTCCAATGAGGCCACACCTCCAATAATGTCATTCCTTATGGTTCTATGGAGGCTATTTTCATTCAAACTACCACAGATAGAAGACTAACTGGGAATAGCATGGACTTTTGAAACCTCAAATCATGCCCATTCACATCTTCTCCAACAAGGCCACACTACCCAATCCTTCACAAACAGTTTCACCAAATGAGATCCAAGCATTCAAATCTATGTGCCCATGGAGGCCATTCTTGTTCACACCACTACAACCATTATGCTTGAGTTTCATTTCTTCTTCGAGCCCCACTCATGTTAGCCCAGTGCTCTACCAGTGAAATACATCTCTAGCCAGCCCAGTATGCTTAACACTGAGTGTACCAACTTGAAACACTCAGAGCTGCAGTGTAGCTTGCCAGCACAAGACTCTCGGTTTAATTCTTTGCTTTGATGAAATACCCTGACAAAAGCAATTTAAGAGACCAAGGGGTTTTCAGGTGGTGGTGGCTCATGCCTTTATTCTCAGCACTTGAGTGGCAGAGGCAGGCAGATCTAAGTTCAAGGCCAGCCTGGTCCACTGAGTGAGTTACAGGACAGCCAGGGCTACACAGAGAAACCCTGTCTCAGAACAAAAGAAAAGTAAAAGAGGGCAAGGATTTATTCCAGGCTATAATCCATTATTGTGTGAAAGCAGGATCCTGAGACAGCTGGTCACATTACATCACAATCAAGAAGAAGAAAGCAATGAACATCTCTGCTCAGCTCACTGTCTCCATTTATCAAGTAGGAACAGAATCTAGGGGATGGTGCTGCTCACTGTGGACGTTAGCGTTAGCATCTCAGTTAACCTACTCAAGATAATCCCTCACAGGTGTGTCTGGAGGTTTGTCTCCAAGGTCATTCCAGATCCTGTCAAGTTAACAAAAATAATCACTACAATTCCCAACACCATACACACACCAAAAACCCAAACCAAAACAAACAAAACAGAACACAAAACACTTAATGTTTAAGGTTTAGTGTGTGTGTGTGCGCGCGTGTACACCTATGGAGGCCAGAGAGAGTATCACACTTGCTGGAGCTATAGTTATTATGTACAATTGTGAGCTGCCTGACAAGAACAGAACGTGGGTCCTCTGAAAGAGCAGCAATTACTCTTAACCGCTGAGCCATCTCTCTAGCACAGAAATAACTTAAAAGAAGGTCCAAGTTGGGCTTGGTGACACAACCTTGGATCCCAGCAATTGGAAGGCATTGGCAGGAGGATGTCTGTGAGTTAAAGCCAGCCTGAACTACATAAAGAGACCTTGTCTCCAAAGGAAGAAATAAAAAGGAGGAAGGAAGGAAGCCCAAAGCATTGATGTTTTTTCATTGTTGTTGTTGAGTTATTGGAACATTAAATATGTATGATACTTCAAAGAATCTGCCTGTTGTACAGCATCTCAGCCCTGTGGCATCTACCAAATATGCAGTGACACTTGCCCTCCAGCTCTCCCTTTCTCTTTCCTTGTCGGTCATCCTGAAAGTTATAAGGCAACTGCTGTGGTTCAGGAGTGTCCTCCAAAGGCCCGTGTGTGGAAGACTCAGTGCTCATGAGAGGCAGTGCACACTTTTCAGGGGTGGGCCTAGTGGAAGGAAGTTCTATCTCTGGTGGGTATGCCTTTAAAGAAGATACTATGTTCCTGCCTGATTTTTGCCTCTCTGATTCCCAGCTGGCTGTGCAGTGAATTTGCATTCTCCATCTTGTGCTCCAGCCATGATGTGCTGGGCGACCACAGGCCCAAAGCAGACCAAGTGACCATAGACTAAAACCAAGATACAAAAAACACCTTTCCTCTTTAGGTTGTTTCATCCCCAGCTCTACCAAGGGGAGAAAAATCAAAACAAAACCAAGAGCATGAGAAGGAGAAATGACAGCACCAATTCTATAATCTGCCAAGGTGCATTACTTGAGTCTAATCATAAAGGAATATGTTCCAAAATAATAGGCTGTAAAATATTAATTACTTTAGTTAATATTTTACAAATATCAAGGCTGAAGAACTATTCCACATAGAGAATAAAAGAGACTCGGCAATGGAGGCAGTCAGCAATTCTGAACTGGACCTGTGTGTTGTAGGGAACACAGGTAAGACCATGGCAGGGTGTGGGCGGGGCTTGGGAACCTGATGGTACTACCACATCAGTGTGTCTCCTGGTCTGAGAGGCTGTTCTGTGGTTGTGCACGTAATGTCCCTGTATGTAGGAAAAGACAAGGGGAACACCCAGAGGCGAGTGAGCATCAGTCAGCAACCTACTGTCAGATAAAAACAGCTTTCTATTATATTTTTTTTTCTTTTTTGGAGACAGGATCTCATATAGGCTAAGCTAGCCTCAAATACTCTATGTATCCAAGGATAACCTTTAAATTGTGATCCTCCTACGTCTATATCTCACCGGGATTAAGGGCATACTACACTGTGTCCAGTTTATTTGTGCTGGGAACCAAACCCAAGGCTTCCCACATGCTAGGCAAACAGTGGACCATGATCAGCCCATGTGTAATACCAATTTTTCTGTAAATTTATGCATCAAAATCCAGAGTTCCCCCTACACATATGTAGTAGATATACAGCTTGGTCTTCATGTGGATCCCCATAATTGGATGAGGACCATCTATGACTTTGTTGCCTGCCTTTGAGTCCCTTTCCCCAAGCTGGACTGCCTTGTTTGGCCTCAGTGGGAGAGGATGTGTTTAGTCCTGGTGAGACTTGATGTGACAGAGAGGGTTGTACCCAGAGATGCGGTGCCTCCCCTTCTCTGAGAGGAGGGGCAAATGGGAGAAGGGGGATAGGAGGGTGGGACTGGAAGGAGAGGAGGGAGGGTGCTTCAGCTGGAATGTAAAGTGAATCAATAAATGAATTGATGAAAAAAAAAAAACAGCCAAGCAATCTATTTAGATTTGTGATCTTTCCATTAAAATCTTTCTAAGTTTATAAATACTTGAAACATGTAAGGATAATTAGGTTTCCCATGTTTACATGTTTAATTTGTTAGATTTACAAAAGGTGCTTAGATGCTGGGAGAGTCTGATGCACGACTGGAGTTGTCTTAAAGGCAACAGACTCTGGCAGTTATGAATCAGACTGCCAGGTTGGAAGTGTTTAGCTAACTATAAATGAAACTAAATTATTTTTTTTTAACTTACAAGTAATTGCAAAAATTATTTAGACTTAGAAATGGCATCATTTTCTGTCTAATTTAAAACTATACTGACTGTTGACTTTTTTTTTGACTGCTGACTTTTTAATACCAGAGGAAAATTGTTTTCTTTTGCTATGTAACAGATTCCACAAGTGACTAGCATTGCTGGAGCATGATTTTTGAACTTAGAGAGAAGAAAAATTGAAGTATAAAACACAATCTCTGACTAGGTTATCAATGACAGAACATAACATACAGGAAGCAACATCAAAACAGGGCCGATGCCCAGCATGGAGACCGCTCAGCACAGGAGGAAACATAGGAGGCACAGTAATATTTGGCTTTAATGGGACAAGGCAGTCAACTGACCAGGCAGCTCAGTGGTAGAATGTTAACTTGTCATGCATAAGGCCCAAGCCCATAACATCTGTGCACAGGCCAGCAATGTGCCTCAGCAGGAAACAGTGCTAGCAGGCAAGCCTGAAGACCTAAGGACAACCCTCAGGAACCAAAAGGTAACAAGAGAGGACTAACAGGAGAGAAGTGTCCACTGGAGGCACTTCTCACTTGACACACAGGTGACAGGTTGGCATAGAGATGAAAACCAAAGACCAATCAGAGCGGGTAACTTCAACAAATCACCAACCACAAAGACAAAGAACTCGAGCAGCCACCAAGTCTAGAGGTGGCTGAAGCATGTCCAGGTGCAGACACACGCAGCTGGCAGGGAAAGCAAACGGACAGGAACTATGGCTTCTTTTTTTTTTTTTTTTTTTTTTTGGTTTTGTTTTTTTTCGAGACAGGGTTTCTCTGTGTAGCCCTGGCTGTCCTGGAACTCACTCTGTAGACCAGGCTGGCCTCGAACTCAGAAATCTGCCTGCCTCTGCCTCCCAAGTGCTGGGATTAAAGGCGTGCACCACCACTGCCCGGCGAATTATGGCTTCTTAAGGAAGCCTAGCTTCCCGACTCAGTAAGTATGGACCACACAGGCTAGGTCTGTGCTAAGCAGGCAAGGGAAGAAGCGAGAGCAAGCATCTATTTTCAACCATTGTTAAAAGAGAAGTCCACTGCTTTTAGGCACTTTGTTTCCAAAATCCTGGAAACAGCCATGTAGTACACTTTCCCCACGGGAACTTGAAATGTAAACTGCTCTGAGGTGAGCTTCAGGCTGAGCTGTGGTTGGTTTCTCACTGTGTGTCAGAGTTGGCTGGGGTTGCTGTGACACTGCTCATTATTACGGGGCCCAGGCTGGGGAGGTAGCTGTCATTGAAAACACAGCCAGTCCCCATGACAAAGGGAAGGAGACCTTGGAAGCTTCTTGCTAGCACATGGAAATGCTTCAGCATGGACACAGACACTACAGCTGTCCTCAAGTGACAGTGGAGATCTGACTCCAGGACTCCCATGGGTGCTCACTACATGGAACTCTTGAGCCTCCTCCCTACACTTCAGAGCATTCAAAGCATTTCATTACCTTTGTGTTTACTTATGTGCACACGTGTGGAAGCCAGAGGACAACTTGCAAGAGTCAGTTCTCTCTTTTTACTATGTGGGTCCCAGGGATCAAACTCAGGTTGTTGGCTTGGGGACCAGGCATCTCTCCAGCCCTGGTCACCTTTTAGATCACCTCAGTGTCAGTAGTTGTACTTCATTGTCTAGGGATAAACAGAAAGATAAATCCAAACACAGTTAATAGAGACACATTTGGGTTTCAATTTTTTTTTCTCCTCTCAAGCTAGTTGAATCTTGACTGTAGAAGTCTGTGGGTACAAAGGGCCACCTTACTACTCTGAACTCCCTGGCCAGCATGAGTGACACGCACAAGAAGACCAAACCTGGGTTTTCTAACACTGACCAGGAAGGCAGAGAGTGAAGGAAAAACCACTTCTGACAATACCCTTAGCTTCGGGAGCTCACTGCCTGAAGACAACGGCAAACAAACCAGCCAAAACCAGCCAATCAGAACTCAGCACACAGCATGCCCATACTATTGTCACGCTGTCCCTGAGAAGTAATGGACTTTCTGGTACAGCATGGTAGACACAGCTACCTACAAATGGGGAGACACAATAAAGCAGTATGCTCGAGCCTGCTACAAAGATGCCTCTAAGTGGGAGAGACATGACAAAGGCAGATGGTCCAGTTGTAAAGAGACAAAAGCGTAGCAGCTGCCTTCTAGTGTACTCAGGAGAAACTCTCTGGCACACAACCTGAGACTTCCCCACTGCCAGGATGGGCAAGAGGGCAGGAATCCTGAAAGCTGGGAGGTAATAGCTCTAAGAGAGGGCACAGGCCTGGAGGGTACACAGTAGATTTGTCTGTCCATGCAGAGGGTGCACCCAGCACTCAAAGCTAAGACTCACCTGCCTTAAAAGCCCCCCCCCCTTAAAAAGCAACAGTAGGCCCTGAGTTAGTCTGGACACAGCCAACCCATCTCAATCACTAAGAACTATGGCCATCTTGGCATCTCAGACTGTGTTTTGTCCATCAGGCACCCCTTGGTGCCCAGTCCAGTACCTAAAACTTGAGAAGTACTCCATAATTGTTCACTGATTCAAAGGAGAGAGGTTAGAAATGCAGCCCAGTTAGGGGAATTTGTGCTTAGCAAGCATGAGGTCCTGGGTTCCATCCTTAGCACTGGACAACCTGGACAGGGCAGGTGGAGGAGGGGCAGAAATCAAGAGGGTCAGAAGTTCAAGGTCAGCCTCATCTATATAGTAAATTCCAGGCAAAGATAGTTGGGTGTGGTGGCACATGATTTACTTTCCATCTCTAGGAAGGCATAGGCAGGAGGATTTCTGTGAGTTAGAGGCCACATTGGTCTACATAAAGAGTTCCAGGCTGTCTACATAAAGAAAAGCTGTCAAGAAGAAAAAGAAGAAAAAAGGAAAGAAGGAGAAGGAGGAAGAGGAAGAGATGAAGGAGGAGAAAAAGAGGGAGAGAGAGAAAAAAAAAGCCAAGCAAAGATGAATAAAATTTCTCCAAAACCAAAAACACACTTAGTACTCTAGAGGCACAGAGGGTAGAAGATGACACAAGTCCTTTTATTCAAGGTTCCTGAAGCCTAGGAAGAGATGTGCTAAGCCACCCAAGCTCCTTCTGTCACCAAATCAGGGTTATTCTCAGAGAAAGGCACAAAAAGTGCCGTAGATATTTAAAGCTCAGAACGAAGGCAAGGTAGCATAGGGTACCTGCCCTAGGAAACAGGAATGCCATCTGGGTGGTGAATAAGAATAAGGAGAGGGTCCGCCCCCCACAGGAATTTGCAACCATCTAGCACCTAGAACTTGAAATCTGGGGTGTGAGGAAGGCAGAGATAGCCCTGTGTGGACAGCAGCGTGATCCTTCCTTCTCCTTTAGAATCTGTTTTGTTTTGTTTTGTTTTGTTTTGTTTTGTTTGTTTTTCGAGACAGGATTTCTCTGTGTAGCTCTGGCTGTCCTGGAACTCACTCTGTAGACCAGGCTGGCCTCGAACTCAGTAATCCACCTGCCTCTGCCTCCCATGGGCTGGGATTAAAGGTATGCACCACCACTGCCCGGCCATCAGAATCTTAACTGTGTGAACTTGTGGAAATGACTCAGACACAGGGCAGAACCACTGCCACCCCTGGCACAGTCATGGAGCTGCTGTCACCAAGCAACAGAAATGTTCAAAAGGATAAATGCAAGCAAAAGACGTAAAGGGGTGGGGGCAGAAAACCACCTTATCCCTGACTTCTCTGGACCTAGAGAGAAACTTCTAATATTCTTTCAGAGTCTGGAGGAATTTTCAATATCTAGCCTTCAAAATAGTGACTGGCAAGCCGGGCTCTGGTGATACGTGCCTTTAATCCCAGTACTGGAGAAGTAGAGGCAAGAGGCTCTCTGTGAACTGGAGGCCAGCCTGTTCTATATAGTGAGTTCCAGGACAGCCAGGGCTACATAGTGAGACCCTGTCTCAAACAAAAACCAAAACCAAAGTAACAATATCAACTGGAGAGTTGGAGATGCAGCTCAGTGGTTAAGAACATTTACTGCTCTTGCAGAGGATCTAGGTTTGGTTTCAAACACCCTCATCAGGTGGCTCAAAGGCACCTCTAATTCCAATTCCAGGGAGTCCAACACCCTCTTTTGGCCTCCAAGAGCAGTGCACATAAGTGGCTTATATACAGACAAGCAGACACACATAAATATGAATAAAACTAAATGAAAATTTAAAATCATAGAGACTGGAAAGATTTTCTTAACAGGGTCTTTAATATCCCAGGATGATCTGGAACTCACTATGTAGCCAAGCATGACTTTGAATTTCTGTTTTTTAGCCCTTCAACTTCAGAGTGATGAGGTTGCAGATACGTACCACCACATCTGGTTTATATAGTCCTGGGAATTGAATCCAGGACTTCACGCATGTTAGGCAATCATTCTAACAACTAGGTCATAATTCCAAGCTCTCTCTCATCTCTCTCTCTCTCTCTCTCTCTCTCTCTCTCTCTCTCTCTCTCTCTCTCTCTCTGTGTGTGTGTGTTATTAGAATTCACATGCAAAGCCAGAAGGTAGTAGTGCACGCCTTTAATCCCAATACTCAGAAGGCAGTGGCAGATGGATCTCTGTCAGTTCAGGGCCAGCCTGATCTACAGAATGAGTTCCAGGGCAGCCCAGGCTACACAGAGAAACCCTGTTTCTAGAAAGAAAAAAAAAAAATCCACACACAGGTTCTTGAGACTGTATGTTCTTCAAAATGATTTATTTATGTATTCATTAATTTTATGTGTATGGGTGATGTTTCAATTACTTTTTTGCCATAACAAGACACCACGGTCAAGGCAACTTATGAAAGAAAATATTTAGTTGGGAGCTCCAGACAGTTAAAGTAGTCCAAGGTCATTATGGCAGGGAACTTGGCAGCAGGTAGGCAGGCATGGCGTTGGAGGAGCAGCTAAGAGCTTACATTCTGACCCAAAAGTTGGAAGTAGAAAGAGCTAACTGGCAATGATGTAGGCTTTTGAAATTTCAAAGCCCATCACAGTGACAATCTCCTCCACAAAAAAAAAAAAAAAAAAAAAAAAGGCCATACCTCCAAACCAAGTAGTTTTACCAACTGAGGATCAAGCATTCAAATATATGACCCTATGGGGACCATTCTCATTTAAATCACCACAGGCGTTTTGCCTGAATGAATGTCTGTGCACCACTGCACGCAGTACCTAGACAGTCGAGAAGAGTGCTGGGTACTCTGGAACTGAAGTTACAGATGGTTGTGAGCTGCCATGTGGGTTCTGGGAACTGAACTTGGGTCCTCCAGAAGAGCAGTCAGTGGCATTACCATTAATTCATCTCCCCAGACTCCCAAGGCTATCTTATTTGCTCACTTATCAACTTGAGGGACACAGGTAAAATTAACAGCAACTCAGATTGGCCAGACAGTCTGATTGCAGACAAAGGTCTAGAATATTTATCTATTCAAATCTTACAGAACAACAGATATGAGCATCTGGAGGGTGTTTGGCCCTGATATCCAGGTCTACTGGCACTATGGCCGACTCATTGGAAAGCTGAACTATTGTGAGAGGTCAGGGAGCTATGAGGAAATAGAGCAGGCCTTGACTTCTCAGGCTATTGAAGGTTAACAGGCTGCTGGCCGCTGTGGCCTGGCCTTTCTGACCTTAGTGTGCAGAAGCAGCTTCCAGTTTTCACCAGTGCTCATCTACAGGATGGAAGGTCCAATTCCTAGGCTCCTCCCAGATCAGCCATCTATAACTGTGGGAAGTCGCTGGACCTGAAAGTATGTGTACCCTCTCAAAAACCCAGACCCCAAGTCCATCTAAATAAAGTGACTTAACAAGCTCCCCTTCTTTTATAAAGGTTTCTCGTCCAACTCAGCTGCTTACCTGCCCAAAGCATGCTTGATGGCAGCTAAGCAGTTATGATGCTCTCTGCAACCTTGTGTATAATGAAAATTACACACCAGCTACAGTGATGTAATTATGAAGTGTATTTTATAGGGAAAAATACACTGCCTGCCAGTGCTTGTTTGTTTGTGGTTTTCAAGACAGGGTTTCTCTGTGTAGCCCTGGCTGTCCTGGAATTCACTCTATAAACCAGGCTGGCCTCCAATTCAGAGATCTGTCCGCCTCTGCATCCCAAGTGGTAGGATTGAAGAGTTGTGCCACCACCACCTGGCCATCTGCTAGCATATTTAGACAAACTTCAGATTCCATGGCATAAAACGCCAATCCTGGGCTACATGGAAACAGTTATATTGCATAGAATAATGCCATATTTCCCATTCACTGGGCCCTTGTCCTCGTCTCTCTGGGTAATTAGATTCATCAAAGTCATAATTCCTAATGTCTTAAGTTCACAAGTAAGTGGCCTCCACCTGGGGTGGGCACCAAAGGAATTCAATGACGTAGGAGCAACCTCAGGCCAGGCCCTGAGGAGCAGGGGGCAAGCCTGGACACCAGAGCTTGAGCTGGCCATCTTGTGTTGGCTCCAGAGAAATTCCCACTAAGTGAAAACCCTAGATTCAATTTTCCAAGGGATTCATTTTAACCCTTAGGAAGAGAGGGACACCAGAAATTAGAGATTCCAGCGTGCTGACAAGAAGAGTGCTGAGTGGGAAACACTTAGGGAGTCGCTTGCCATGAAGCTGTTTGGTGTTTACACAGAACAGTGATGCTTCTATTTAGATACTGAGGCAGAGTTCCACAGGGTCCCACCCAAGCTGGCTGGGAACTCACTGTGTAGCCAAAGCTGGCCCCACACTCACGGTGATCTTCCTGCACCAGCTTCTTCGGTGCCAGGATTAAAAGCATAACACAGATAGTTACTACACCAACCTCTAAGAATGAAGAGCAGCCTTCCCAGTTGGGGTAGTGACATAAAGTTTACTCCTTAGTGCACTGAAGTAAAATAGTAAGGCCATCTCAGTAAACTTTCCCTAGCTTTACTCAACTCATGTTATCCTCTTAAATTCTCTCTCTCTCTCTCTCTCTCTCTCTCTCTCTCTCTCTCTCTGTGTGTGTGTTTGTGTGTGTTGCTCACTCACTCTCTCTCAATCTCAATCTCTCAATCTCTCTCTCATTTTTGGGTGTTTTATTTTTAAGATGAAATTATTTTTAATTTTTATTTTATGTGTCTAGGTGGTTTTTGTCTGTATGCATGTGTGTGTATCACCTTGTGCCCAAGGAAGCCAGAGAGCTGCCATGTGGGGCTGGGAACAGAACCCAGGTACTCTGGAAGAGTGCTCTTAACGTGGGAGCCATGTCTCCAGCCCTTTTGTGTCATTTGTGAGATATCTTGCTTTGTAATTCTGGCTGGCTCAGAACTCACTATGTAGCCCAGGCTGACCTGGAACCCACAGCAGTACTTCTGCCTCAGTTTCCTAAACTCTAGAATTATATGCATGAACCTCCATTTTGTTTTGTTTTTGGTTTTGCTTTATTTTTTCTTAAATTTTTCATTCATTCAATATTTATTTTATATGTATGAATGTTTTGCCTGTATATGTGTATGTGTAACATATGTGTGCCTGCAAATATCAGAAAAGGAGGTTCAGATCCCCGAAACTGGAGTTATGGAGAGTGTGAGCCACTTTGTGGGTGCTGGGAACTGAACTCAGGTCATCTACAAGAGCAGCCATTGCTCTTAAGCTCTGAGCCATTTCTGTATCCCTATCCCTACTATCTGGTGCCAAGATTACAGTTATGAACTGTCATATCTGGCTTACGTGATGCTTGAGGTCAATCAAGCCCAGGGCTTCCTGCATTCCAGGCAGACCCACTACTAGCTGAGCTGTATCTCCAACCTTGCTTTATTTTGTTTGAGGCAGGTCTGATTTTATAACCCAAACTGGCCTCAAACATGCAGTGATCCTCCTGCCCCAGCTTACAGAGTTCTGTGATTAGGTGTGTGATACCACACACAGTTGAAGACTTACCTTTGATGTGCTGTTGACAGGTGTGGGACGAGTGGGAGGTGGGGACAAGCAGAGCCCGAGACCAAGATTATTCTTAGCCACACAAGCTTGTGACCAGCCTGGGCTACATGAGACTCCCATCTCAAAACAATTATCTATTTTACAGATAAACAAGCTGCCATTTGAGATTTAAACTCAGGTGTTCTTAGTGCCAAAACCTTAGCCTTTGCCTATCCGCTAGGTCATGTTACCTATGAGAGCAGATGTTGGAAGAGAGAGGAAGAGGGGAGATGAGGAAAATTAAGGGGATAGAGAGAAAGAATGGGGGAGTAGACAGCAGGTGTGAAGAGGCCAGTGTTTCTGAGATGGGTCCTGCTGAAAGATAACCTACCCTGTTTAAGTGCATGTGGGCTGGCACACACCCACACACTGGAAACATGGAATTGTTCATCGTAGGAAAATATAAAGAGAAAAAGAATTGTGGGCTTTTGCTGCTACAGAATTTTCGTAACTAGAGAGTGACTGCCAGATTATTAGTGTGGGTTTATTTTTCAACAATGAAGGTATTGTAGAGTTGGACATGGAGATGCATGCCTATAATTCCAGCACATGGGATGCTGAAGCAGAAGAATGAGGTGTATAAGTCCAGCATTAGGTACACAGGAGTTCAAGGCCAGCCTGAGAGTCTGTCTTACCACCCACATAAACAAACAATACACATATGCATATAAACAATATAATAAGTAAATAAATGGAACTATATGATATCTATCCAAGAACCAAAGACACAAATAGGCAAAAAGAGATGAAACGACAGGCCATATACCAGGTAGTACTAACACACACCTTTAACCCCAGCACTTTAACCCAGGCAGAGGCAGGCAGAACTCTATGAATTTGAGGTTAGCATGGACTAGAGAGTGAGTCCAGAACAGCCAGGGCTACACAGAGAAATCCTGTCTCAAAAAAACAAAAACAAAAACCCACCCCACCACCCCCCAAAGAAAAAGAAAAAAAGGAAAAAATACCATATAAACAGTAACCAAAAGAGAACAGAAATGCCTACCTAAGTACCAGGCATAGCAGTAATGATGATTTCATAGCTGTAAATATCTGAGGAAATTTTCCTCGGTACTGAACAAATGCAGACTTTTAAAAGTCATTATTTCTAGGGTATGGAGAGATGTCAGTGGCTAAGATGTGCACTCTGAGGTGTGGGGAGATGTCAGTGGTTAAGATGTGCTCTGTTCTGGAGCCTGAACTCTGTTCTAGCACTCAAATCAGATAACTCCCAACTGGCTGTAACTCCAGATCCAAGAGATCCAATACCTTCCTGGCCTCCATAGACACCTAGACATGTGCAGTTACCTAGACATAACATAGCGTTTAAACCATTACTCCCTAGGTAATGCAATAGTTACAGTCAGCATGGAGCTTCACTTTTGCTGTGTGTTAGAAGTGATGTCCAAGTACCTATGGGATGCAGGAGAGCCCAGGAATGACAGCTCATGCTGAGTACTAGGCTGAGGTAGGAAAATGGCCACAAGTGTGAGATTAGCCTGGGATAGAGTGGAACCACATTCAAAAGAAACAAAGATAATCCACTCCACTCTGCTGCCCTCTGACTAGTTGCCTGCTGCCCCTTGGCTGTCCAGCCTGTAGTTGAACAACACGGCTTCCCTTCTTTCTTCTATTCTCCTCCTCCAGGCAGATGCTCAGACCTACAGCTTGCTTGCCCTGTGTTTTTGTTTCCTTTTTCTTCTAAACTCTAATAAAATTGTCCTAGAGTTTCTGAATAGAAAGTAAAGCAAATAAAGAAAGAGGCTGAGGTGCAGCTTAGTTGATATGACTGCAAACATGAAGCCCTGGGCTCATCCCCCATAGTGCCTGTAATCCCAGCACTCAGAAGGTAGAGGCAGAGGATCAGAAGTTCGAGGTCATCCTAGATTTTATAATGATTTTAAGAACAGTCTGGGCTGCATGAGACTATCTCAAGAAAAGATATAAAGAGGCAAGGAGGTGGTGTGGAGACAAAAGCTGGGTGGGATAGCACCTTTGATCCCAGCACTCATGAGGTAGGTGGATCCCTGTGAGTTTGAAACCAACTAGAGCTACATAGTGAGACACTATTTTGAAAAAGAAAGAGAGAAAAAAATAAGAAAGAAAGGGAGGGAGAAAAGGAAGAATGCACACAGGAGGATGTGCATGCTTTATATATACATGATACCATTTTATATAAGGGACTTGGGTATCTCATGTGTGAGAGTGAGAAGGGTACCGACCAATACATGAAATGGAACAGAGTGAAAGGAGAACTAGAGAATCCATCCTCCCAGCCACAGAGGTCCAGGTCCTCTCCCTTTTGATGGCAAGAATGATGGTGTAGGAGATCCAATCCATAATGGCTAGAATGCAGCAGCACTACAGACACCTGGGCACACAGGACACTGAGGCAGGAGGATTGGGAAATTGGGCTGGTGAGTCCTTCTGTCTCTTTCCATCTCTCAACTCTCTCAAAAAACAACACCATTATAAAGCAACGAATAAGCATCTAGTGGGTACTCTCACAAAAGCAGGATGCCCTCACCTCTCCAGTGTAGGTGGGACGCGATGCAGGATACATCCTACACTTGCCATAAAAAGGGTTTTCAATACATTTATAAGGACTGAAATCATACAATCTGCCTCTGATCACAATAAAATGAATGTTGTGTTCTATAGCAGAAGGAAATCAGAAATATGTGGAAATTATACAGCCAGAGGGTCAAAGACATCACCAGAGAAATTGGAAAACACTTTCAGATGAATAAAGTGAAAAATCCAACAAGCCATGCCTCCTCCCTCGGAACAGAGTAAGAGTGGTGCCCTGGGGAGAATGTGCCCTCTAAGAGCCTGCATGAAAAAGAGTTCAAACTAGTAACCTGACTTTTCACCTTAAGAAACCAGTAAAGGGCAGGAGAGATAGCTCAGGGGTTAAGAGCATTCACTGCTCTGGCAAAGCACTTGAACTTGGCTCAGGAAAGCAGAGGACTGAGATTCAGTTTCCAGCACCCACACCATGGTTCACTTTCAATCATCTGCTTAACTCCAGGTCTAGGGCATCTGGTGCCCTCTTCTGGCTTCTGTGGGTGCCAGGCACATATATAATACAAAACACTAGGACACATGAAAGTAAATACACAGATCTTTAGGGAAAGGAGTGGGAAAGGCAGCTCAGTAGTTCAGAGCACATGCTCCTTCCTGAGGATTCAAGGTCAGTCCCCAGTGTCAGTATGGCACAGTTTACTACCGCCTCTAACTGGAACTCCAGGGATATAACACTGGCTCT
This sequence comes from Arvicanthis niloticus, assembly GCF_011762505.2. Lineage (NCBI taxonomy): Eukaryota > Metazoa > Chordata > Mammalia > Rodentia > Muridae > Arvicanthis > Arvicanthis niloticus. Next base: position 74,602,784 of record NC_047660.1, read on the forward strand.
GGCCTGTGAGGGCCCGTCACTCACAAGCACACTCAGACACAAATGCACATGCAAAAATAATTCTTAAAAACAAAAGACAGAGTCCAGTAAAAACCAAAGGATGGCAACTTCTTCTATTTGTAAACCTGGTCCTTGAGAGGTAGAGTATCAGGAGGTCAAGGTCACTGTCAGCTTCTCGGGGAATCTGAGGCAAGCCCAGTCTCTCTTAACAGAACCAATCAAACCAAAAGAACTACAAGAATCTAAGCAAATCTGTAACCAGAGAGGGACTCAGCCCTCAGGCCCTTCCCAAGAGCAACTCAGCAGTTAGGGGCACTTGCTGCACTTCCCGGAGACTCAGATTTGGCTCCTGGCAGCCTGTAACTCCAGCTCCGGGTGATCCAATGTCTTCTTCCACCTCTGAGGGCAATGTGTGTATGTGGCACACATTTGTTCACAGAAAATAAGTGCACAAAGAAATATCAAAAACAGAAAAAGAAGCTCCCCAAAACCTGGTATGATAGTTCATACCTGTAATCCCTCAGAACTAGAGGAATTGAGGCTGGAGAAGGATTGTATCAGGCTAGACTAAGCTATGAAAACCTTATCTAAAAAAAAAAAAAAAAGACTGGGACTTAGCTTAGTGGGCGAGTATTTGCCTAGCTTGTGTGAGGCCCTAAGTTCAATTCTCAAAGGTACTAGAAAACTAAATCAACCAAACAAACCTGAAAGGGTTGTAGATCTACATCAATGGTAGTTGCCTTGCCCCCCCGCCCCCCAAATCAGTTTAAAACTGTACCAAAAGACTGTGTAAAGCAGAAAATAGGCAAATGGATAAACCAAAAAACTGGGCAAGATAATTTCAGTACTGAAAAGGCTTGGCAGGAGGATCATGTGTTCAAGGTTAGCCCCAGTGGCTAGGTGAGGCAACAAGGGAGAGGAAGCTGGAGGAGGAACGGAAGGACAGAGAGGGAGAGGCAGAGAACAAAGAACTACAAAAGATCTTTAAGAGATGAGTAACCTGAGCTGGCAAGATGGCTGTGCTAGTTTGAATAAAACCTCTCCCATAAGCCTGTAGGTAAAGGAGGTGTGGCTTTGTTGGAGTAGGTATGGTCTCCTTGGAGGAAGTGAGTCATTTCATTTCCGGGTACTTTCGGATCCAGATATAGCTCCTTCTCCTGCACCTTGTCTGCCTGCACACCGACACGCTTCCCACCAAGATGGTAATGGACTAAACCTCTGAAACTGTAAGCTAGCCCCAATTAAATGTTTTCTTTGTAAGAGTTGCTGTGGTCACGGTGTCTCTTCACAGCAGAAGAAACCCAAACTAAGGCAGAAATTGGTACCAGGGACTGGGGTATTGCTGTAATAGGCCTGGCCATGCTTTTGTTTGGAAGAATGTGGACTTTGGAATTGTCTTAGGCATGCTCCATAACGCCCAGGTTTTTTTTTTTTTGGTTTGTTTGTTTGCTTGTTTGTTTTAATACAGGTAAACAAGAATAGAGTCAGAAATAAGAGTCATTCTGACCAGCCTTGGATACTTAATGAGTTACAGGCCAATCTGGGCTACAGTGTGAGACCTCTTTCAAAAACTAAACAAAATCAACAAAAATAAAAGGGACTGGAGATACAGCGCATAGCTCAGTGATAGAGCCCTGCCTGCTTCCCTAGTATGCCCAAGGCTCCAGGCTTAAGCCCTAGTATTGAAAATTAAACTTCTACGCCATTGAGATCTGGTGTGACTAAATCATAAAACATGTACTTAGCATGTGTAAAGTCCTTGGTCCACCCCAATTCTAAATTAACAGAGCACAGCCAGGAGGTGGTGATGCACACCTCTCAGCACTCAAGAGTAAATAGTAGATTTTTGTTGACCTGAAAAGTCCCAGGCTCCCTAGGCTAAATTTTTCTCTGATCATTTTCCCCATCATGCACTGGCCATGGAATTCCCTAGAGTCTCAATAGTATCCCCTGAAAATTGGTATTAATGCCAAGTTTTATATAGCCTTAGATTTATGCCTCTGTTTGGAAGGGTGGAAAACAGCATAGGAATGCCCAGTGCTCAGCAGGTGGGGTAGCTGCAGGGCCTGTATCAGAGAAGCTGCCATACTTCCTCAATTCTGAAGAAGGAAACTTGACATTCAAGTTTTCCCTAGAAAACCATAGCTCCAGGGGCAGCTGGGGCCACTTCCTATGTCTCCTTCCTAAAGTGAGCCTGAACTGCAGGCTTTCAGTGAAGCTTCTATAAACTGGTTCTCGTGTTCTGTGAATGCGCTCAACAAACTCACTGTGGGCAAACCTTCCCTCCTCTGCCTCCCCTTCTCTTCTTATTGGTGACACACATGCCAGAGTGAACACGTAGAGGTCAGAGGACAGTTTTATGGAGTTGGCTCTCTTCTTCCACCTTTAAGTAAGTGGGGAATTGAGCATGGGTCAGCAGTCTTTTGTGGCAAACACCTTTTCTTGTTCTAAGTAATTCATGCTGTGGGGGATGAGAAGAGAGCTTAGTCTGTAAAGTGCTTGTTTTGCAAGCATACAGGCCTGAGTTGATGCGGAGAACACAATCTGACTTTGTGATTTAATCTTGTAACAAGAGTGTGCCCAGGAGATGGGAGGATCCCAGCAGAACCAATTGGGTGCACTCCATTGAGAGGCCTTGTCTCAAACAAAATCCAGGTGGGTGGCACCTGAGGAAGGACACTGGGGGTTGACCTGGATTCCACAAGCACTCCCCACACATAAACATGTATACCCTCATCCCACACAATTAACACTGTAAGGGTAGGGATGTAACTAAGCTGGTAAAATTCTTGCCCTGGCATGCAGGAAGCTATGGCTTCAATCTCCAACACTAAATCTCACTGGGATGGTGGGGCATGCTTGTAATCGTAAGCACTTGAAAGAAGAAGAGTTTAAGGCTATCCTCGACTGCATATCCTTTGAACCCAGCCTAAGCTTCCTGAGACCTTGTTTCAAAACACTCTCTCTCTCTCTGTTTCTCTTTCTCTCTCTCTCTCTCTTTCCTCCCCTCTCTCTCTGCCCCCCCCACACACACACTCACTCTGAAGAGGATGGTATTTGATTTAAGGGTCCTCTGGATCTGTGTAGTGGGACTAGTTTTCCAGTGTCCTGTCTCTTAATACTGACACATTCCCACTTTTAAACTAGAAAATCATATATTCTTAAGCAATATCAGTTGTAAATAAAAGAATGTTATATTTAAAAACCCACTCAGGCCAGGTATGGTGGTGCACACCTTTCATCCAGCACTTGGGAGGCAGAGGTTGGAGGATCTCTGTAAGATAAGATGGTTCTAGTCTACACAGTGAGTTCCAGACAGTCAGAGTGATGTAATGAGACCCTTTCTTGAAACAAAAAAGGAAAATGGTAAATTTTATGGAACATGTGGTTTTTTTTCTTAATTAAAATCAACAAAAGTGCGGGGCACACTAAAGATTTAAATCCCACATTTAAATCCCAGTACTCAGGAGGCAGAGGGCAGACAGATTTCTGAGTTTGAGGCCAGCCTGGTCTACAGGTTGAGTTCTAGGTCGGGGTACACAACGAAACCCTGTCTGTTATACCCAAATCAACTCCATCCAAACCAACCCAAAAAGCCAACAAAAGTAATTTATTAAAAGGAGACAGAACAAAAGCAAGTGAGGACAGCTAGAGCTGAGCAGTCGTGAGGGGTGGGGTGCAGTGCCGTGGGTTGAGGGAGCAGAAGTCTGGTTTTCCTGAGGTCACAGAAACAAAACCTAAACACCCTGAACCTTATCTGAGGCAACACTGGTCAAATCCAAAGAAAGCAGGTCTCTAAAATCCTTACAAAAATAAGGGAAAGGCTGAGGCGCTGGTCTGCACTGGAGAGACAATTAAATCAGATCTAGGCTTGGCTTCTGGTCTAAGGAAGAAACAGCTATAAAAGCCTTTATTGGGACACTTAGTGATATTTGAATATGAATTCCAGGTTAGATAACAGCAATTTAACAATGTTAAATTTTCTGAATTTGATAATTATATGATCATTTAAGAGGATGTCCTTGATGTTAGTGAAAGCCAGACCTATTTAAGGGGTAAGTCTTCAATCTCGTCTCAATTACAGAGCATTACAGAGATATTAGTATATGCAGTAGGGGGTAATACCAAGAATGGGGTGTGGGAGTGTTGTTGAGAAGCATAGGAGTTTGTTTAAGTGAATTTGCAGCTGCCCTTTGTCCTTTATATCACAAGAGTTCTGATGAAAAATTGAAAGGCCTTGTGTTTTATGATGTTTTTGAATCAGGGTCTCATGCAGTCTAAAACTCATGATAAGCTGAAGGTGTGCTTGACGGAGTGACTGCCTCAGGCTCTGAGGATAAGGTTAGTCATGCAAGTAAAGCAAGTACAGCCCTCCTTGCCACATACCGAGTCCCCTTGCTCTTGGAAGTCCTGATGTTCTGATGTTCTTAGCTTATAGAATGTGTCTCTTACATCATGGTACCTATGGCTAAGAGCCAAAATGAACTCAGTCTGAGGTAACAAAGTTCACTTTGTACTTCTGCCCATGGACAATGAGCAATATATATACCCCAGGCAGCATGTGCAGGAGTGTGGGGATAGGCACTGTACAGCGGGTGGGATAGGGGTAAGGTCCACAGCATAGGAGGTGGAACCAGGCCACATGGGGTAGGAGCAGCATAGGAGTTCAGCTGGCCTGCTCCAGTGTTGCATTCCTCTCCACCTTCTCATTACTCGATTCTTCCAGGTACAGACAGGGACGCTTCCAAGGGTCCTTGGATTAGAGTTAATGACTTTTATAACACAGTCTACGTCACCCATTTCTTATTGTCCTCCCTAGTCTCTTGGAAGACTAGAGGCTTCTGGAGCTGCTCTGATCCAGGGGATGTTGGAAGTCAGTGAGTGTGTGACTCTGAAGACACCCTGGGGTGGCAAGTGGGTTTATGGGCAGAGGCTGGGATGCACCTGTTTGTATTTATTTGTTCCTGACTGCAGATACTGCTGCCTGAGCTGGGGTAATGTCTTGGAAATCTCATTTTGTCACAGTTGAACAAGGCTGGTAGAGCTCCAGCGAGCTTTCTCCTTTTGGACCCCTTAGAAGGAGTCACCTGTCTATTTGCCACTTAAGTAGAGCCGTAGCCCTGAAAGTTATCTCTTGGCTACCTATATGGGATTCAGATGGTGAACTGGACAGTCATAGTCCTGGCCTTCTAGGAGCCTAGGAAAATATGATTTAATGGATTTTAACAGTACAGTGTGTCATATCAACAGAAAGCAATTGCAGAGCACCCAGGCAGTATGTATTTTTAATTTTTTGGGGGGGGAGGTGGGGGGGGAAACAAAGCCTTGTGTTGCCCAGGCTAGTTTCAAACATGCTAGCGAACCTTGATCTGACCTTGAATTTAGTTTTATTTTAAAATTAATTATGTGTGTGTGTGTATGAGTATATACACAAGTGTGTATAGCTACCCAAGAAGGTCAGCAGTGTTAGCTAGCCTGGAGTTGGAGTTCCAGGTGGTTTTTGAGGTCCCTGGGATGGGTGCTGGGAACTCAACTCCTCTATGGGAGTTGATCTTAACTGCTGAGCCATCTGTCTGGCCCCTGACCTTTTCCTCTTGACTTTTCTACTTCTTCCTAAGTGCTGTTATAGACATGAGCCACTTTACCTGACCTAACATTTTCTTTAATTAAAAAACTCTAATGGCAGCCAGGTACCCTTAATCCCAACATAGACATGTGGATCTCTGTGATCAACATAGAGAGTTCTAGGCCAGCCAGTACTGTCTCAAACTAGTGGAGGCTCAAGCCTTTAATCCTAGAATTTGGGAGGTAGAAGAAAGCAGGTGGATCTCTGTGAGTTTGAGGCCAGCCTGGTCTACAGAGTGAGTTTCAGGACAACCAGAGCTACATAGAGAAACTCTGTCTCAAAACAAAACAAAATATAATAATAATATACAAAAAGAAAAATGAAGTCAGAAGACCAGAGGAAAACATCTGCCTATTTGTTCACTGAAAGACTCAGTTGGAGTAAAAACAAAACAGAAACTTTGAGAATGAAGGCCGAGGGTACTGTTGTACAGGGTTCAAAGGAAAGGAAATGCCTTTTTAACATATGAAAAGGAACACCCAAGTCAAAGAAATGCAAATTGAATTTTGATGGGATATCTCCTGTTAGGTAGCTAAGAACCTATGGCTGATAGCTGGGGCAACCCTGGAAACTTCCTCTCTGAAGGAAGTCTAGAACCATGAGGTGACCCTAATTTTAAAATTCAAAACAGTAAAGCCAGTTGGGTGCTACAAGTTTCTGGTATTAGCCCTCTGCAGTTTGAGGCAGATGGGATGAGAGAGTTCAAGTACAGCATGGACTTTAATAGCTGGCCCATACAGCAAAATACGTTTTTAAAAATATGTAATTTATTTTATTCTCATTGGTGTTTTGCCTGCAAGTGTGCCTATGTGAGGGTGTCAGAAGCCCTGGAAATGGAGTTGCAGAAAGCTGTGAACTGCCATGTGGGTGCTGGGAATTGAACTCAGGTCCTCTCAACTGCTCAACCATCAATCTAGTCATCCAACTACATTTTCAGAAGACACACTGATAGCAGAGTGATTGTAATTCAACGATACTCATTGCTGAAGATAAATGTATTTTTTAAAAAAGCATTGACAATATTTTTAATGTTTACTAATTTAGAAAGGAAAAAGTCTCATGATTACCGTTAACTTAATACCTAGTCATTCCAAACACTATGTAGGTATATTAGCTATTACTACTTTTGTGAATTGCTCATGTTGAACTGTGTGTTCAGCTGGATTTAAATATTTATTTTGAGAGGGGGGAGGGTCTCACTATATATGTTACCCAGGCTGGGCTTGAACTTGGGTACCCAAGTGATCTTCCTCTTCAGCCTCCCAGCTGCTGGGACTACAAAGGTGCTTTGATCCCTGTTGAATCCTTGGGACTCACATGGTAGCCAGAAATCAAGCCCTGCATTGTCCTGACCTACACTTGCCACTATGGTATCCATGACCAAGTATTCTCGAGCTCCTGCATACAGACAAATATCACATAAGACACAAATATATATTTTAAAGTGGCATATGCCTGTAATCTGATTGAGGCAGGAAGATCAGAGGTTTAGGGTTACTCTAAGGAGCATGCCAAGTTCAAGGCTTACCTGGGCTATATGAAACCTTGTTTCAAAAACAAATAAACAAAAAATGTCAGTTCTTCCATTCATAGTTTGTCTCACAAAGATATAGACTGCTGTGAATAAAGGCATTGGTGAAGCACTGAAAGGTGCTGGAGCTCCCAGGGCCTCCCTCAGCTTCCCCCAGCACACTGCAGTTGAGAGCCCTGGGTGCCTTGTGCACAGCATCAAGGAGGGCCGAAAGTGATGCTCAGAGAAAAGCAGCACTTCTGCAGTTTCTGCAAGAGTACTGATGGTCTAGGGTCACCATCCTTGGAGTGATTCTTGAGCTCCACAGCCTATTCATTCTCAAGCTGGTATGGTAATAATGCTGGCCTGCCAGCTAGGATTCTTGTCAGAAGCAAGTCTATCAGTTTGTAGAAACCTTCGCCTTGTCTGCCTCTTCCTGCAGGTCTTTGCTCTGGGGTCTGCCTGGCCAGGAGGCAGGCTTGGTGAGGGATCCTGGGAAGGCAGGCTGATTACTGCCTGGGAGGGTGAGCAAGAGGCTGGAGCAAAGCCTGTTTCACTTGAGTTTTGTGTGCCTGACAGCCACCCTTTAGCTAGGTGAATTCTTTCAGTAAGGCTCTCATTCATATGCTGCCAAGACATCCGCCACTTATTCTTGAGTTCACACAAAAAATTAAAAGAAAAACAACAGTACTGCTAATTTAGCAACTTGGGAGATGCAGCTGGTACTCTCTGGGCACCAGAAAGGCTGACCTTCAGCCTTCCGGCCTCAGCCTGACGGAGGTCTCCCAGGAGTTATTTTGTATCCTGCAGCTCAAGGCCTCATTGTGACAACTGAGTGACTTAGCTGGCACTGTGAGATAGAGGATGATAAAGGTACAGAGAACAGGCAGCTTGGTAGTTCGGGATGGCACTGGATGGTGGGGGAGGGTACATGGTTGGCTTTGCCTAGGCCTCCTGTGAGCCCCTACTTAAGCAGCTGCTGCTACTCAGGGCACAGCATTTCTGGCCTTGCTCACTCCACCTCAATGTGAAACAATCCTCATATTAATTAAGTGCAAGGCTTTTGTTGTCCAAAGAAAGTGGTAATTCCCATGTGTGCATGCACCTGCCTGTCGTCTATATCTCTAGACATATCCATGCCTGGCATATGACAGTTGTCTTGGTGACTATCAATAACACCTTTTTCATGCATTATGTTTCAGGACTCCTTCTTTCTATCCCTAGTGTCACCTCATCCTCCCTGGGCTCTGATCTCTGATTTCCTGGTGCCAGCTTCCTCTCCCACTGATGGCCTGTGGTATGGTGATGTCACGGGCTCATCAGATCTGTATCTGTCAATAATGCTGCTCTCAAAAGTGCAGTCCTGAGTTCCTGAATACCCAGACAAGGCCACTCTTATGGAGGAATGGCTTCAGCAAGCCTGGTCTTGTAGTTCAGCCTCCTAGAGGGGCAAGCAGAAAGTAATGGTAAAAAAACCTGGCTGGGAATACTGACCTCCCACCAAGTACTCAGCACCTCAGGGTCACAGTTTCCTTGTCTGTAGAACAGGGGATAACAGCAGTATTTAAACTAGATTGTTGTGAGGATCAAATGAGCCAATTCAGGGAAATCACTTAGCTTTGTAAGTGCTCCATGAGTGTTAGCTATTATTAACAACATTGTTACAACAGACACTTTAAAGCCATGTTCAGCAAATGTGCTCCTGGAGTCCACTTCAGCAGCCTAAGTTCTTACACTGTTTATCCGCCGAGGTTTTGAGTGGAGCCACAGAATTGCACAACACCATGCCAACGTCATTCCCCCAACTCCTTTAATTGACAAGAATAAATTGTGCTTCTCTTAGCTGTCATGTAAATCAGCTCCTAGGTCATTAGCCATTTCTTAGCGCTCCAAGACTAGACCTAGAAGCTGCCAAGAGAGTTTTGAACAGATTCAAGGCAGAATTTACTTCTCTCTCCCTTGAGATGCAGACCTATTCCCAAGCTACATCCATATTTCCAAAAGCTCCACTCACAGCGATGAGAAAATGAGTTATTTTGAAGTCAGGAAGCCAGTTTCTATGATAGTTCATTTTACACTGCTATGGCAGATATCTGGGACTAAGCTGAGTGGAGTGGCATACCCGAGAGTCGGAGGCTGGTTTGAGACTAGCCTGGAATACATAACAAGAACATGTGTCAAAACAAAAATAAAAACTGGTACCGTGATCTGTAAGGAATAAACATTTAGGTATGGAAGGGCAAAAAGGTGTCTTTAAAAATGGTTTGGAAACCTCAAGTTGGTGACACCTTTAATCTCAACATTTGGGAGGCAGAGGCAGGCAAATCTCTGAGTTTGAGGCCAGCTTGGTCTGTAGAGCCAGTTCCAGGACAGTCATGGCTATACAGAGAAACTTTATCTCAAGAAAAAAACCAAACCAGCCAACCAACCAAACAAAACATATTTGTATTGCTTCTCATTGTTTTAGCTAAGGTCAGAGATAGAGATGTGCTTGTGAAGGATTACATTCAGGAGTATGTGTGAACACCACCACCTGCTTGCTATATTAGATAAACTTCATTTTCTATTTAGCTTAATGCAGCAAAGTTTATTCTTCTTATAGCAAGTCAGAGCTGTAGAAGGAAGCACCTGTATTCAGTTACTCGGGAGTCCAATCAAAACAGAGTTAGTCTAACTCGTTGCTCATCCTGTGGAGCCCATGGCTTCTGAGATGCTACTGAAGATAAGAGAAGAGATGGAGAATGGGTCACTCTAATTCTTTCTTTTCTGTGTGAACCTCTGTGATCGATCTATGTGTAGTGTATGTATGTGCAGTGTGTACCCTTGGAGGCCAGGGGAAGACACTGAGTGTCTTGCTCTATCACTACTCTCTACCTTCATCCTTGGAAACAAGGTCTCTCACTGGACTGGGAGCTAGGCTGGTGGCCAGCAAGCCCCAGGGATGCCCCTGCCTCCTCCCCAGCAGTGCTGTGGCTCAGGTGCCTACTGTCATGCCATGCTTACTTATTTTCACAGGGGTGTTGGATTCTCTTGTTTGCACAGTAAGCACTTTTATCCACTGAGCCATCTCCCCAGTCCCACATTTTCTCACTATGTAACCAGCCTGGCCTCCAATTTACAACCCTCCTGTTTCAGCCTTAAGTGCTGGGATTATAGGTATGTGTTACCATACCTTCGTTTTAAAACTCTTGACTCCAAAAATAAGATGCATTGCTTCATGAGAAGCATGAAAATGATTTCATCACCAGTAGGGATTGGTCCCATGTCCTGACCTAGTGAAAAGGAAAGCATTGATTCACGAGGGAACACAGAGAATAACTGGGGAACAGTAGTCTTCCTGTCACAAAGATGGCTATACTGTGGACTACAGGTAATCTGGATTTGGTGTTGTTGGTCCAAGTCACCAGTGCTGATTCAGGAAGCAAACTCTAGGGATTATTATAGACTCTTTACTAAGAGCAATCACTGGATATGTAGCAGAAGAATGGGAAGGAACAAGAGCTCAGTCCCAATGACTAGGTTTACCAAATTCTATCAACCACCAAGGCAGGCACATGAAGCAGATTAATAGGCAGCAAACTCCAGAAGTGGCAACTGGAATGACTGTAGTAGATAGATAGGAGCTACTCAAGATGTGTGACTTTGGCTCTCTCAAAGGGAAAAGCTGAGATGGCTGCTGGATACATTCATGCCATAGAAGAAAAGTAGCAATAATCATATATACTATATGTAATGTTTAGATATTAGTGTCCTTTTAGTTATGAGCCTTAGCCATCAGTTGGCTGAGCCACATTTCTCCAGGCTCTGGAGGACCAGGAACTCAATATGTACATCGGACTAGTCTCAGATTTACAGAGATCTGTGGCCTACCAAATGCCGAGATGACAGGCATGAGTCTCAGCTAAGCCTGGTGGGACAAGACTGTAATCTCAGTTACGTTGGGGTGCTGAGGCAGAAGGACCACAATTCCAAGACCTACCTAGGCCTTGTCTCAAAAAGAATGACACTGATAATAAAACCAAAGAGCTTGGAAGAGTTTGATAGTAAGACACCCATTTGCTAGCATAGATGAGGGCCTGCTTTCAATTTCCAGTACCACTAAAAGTGAAAACAAAAACACACGCATGGGTTGGAGAAATGGCTCTGTGGTTAAGCATGTGTTGTGTATTGCTCTTATGGAAGACCAGAATTCCCAGCACCAAAGTGGGTGGCTCACAACCACCTGTCATCCAACTCCAGAGGATCAGATTCCTTCTGGCCTCCAAGCACCTGTACTCTCATGCACAGACTCAATTCCCACATACACATAATTAAAAATAAAATACATGTTTAAAAAACAATAACAATAATTGAGGGCTAGAAAGACAAACCTTGGTTAAATGCACTTGCCGCTTTTGCAGAGGTCTGAGTTTAGTTCCTGGCACCCATGTGGTGGCTTACAACCATCTGTAGCTACAGTTTCAGGGAATTCAGTGCCTCATCTGGTCTCTCAGGCACCATGCATGAATTCAGCACATAACATAAATTTAGACAAAACACCCTTACTTATAAAATAAAAATAAATCTTAAAAATCAAACAGCCAACCCTCATTTTCTGTGAGGCAGTAAGTCCTATGTGAACAGGAATATACCCAGAGATTGGCGCAGTTCCTAGTGTACGGCAGAAGATGCTTGATAAGTATTTACTAAATAAATGAGTAAATTCAAGAAAGTGTTTTTAAATAGGTGTTGGTAACTCATGTTTATAATTCCTAAATTGGGACCCTTAAGGCAAGAAGATTGCCTTGTGTTAGAGACCAGTCTGGGCTATAGTATAAATACCAATCTAAAAAAGCAAGAAACAAAACAACTGATTTTTATAAGTTCTTTACACATAAAATCTAGATACTAATAGTCTGTTGTCTACATAATTGTTGAGTTAGAGGCCAGCCTTCTCAGACAGTGTGCATGTGTCCTAATCACTCTATATCTGGAAATGTCCCATTTTCTCAACAGAGTTGACACAGGCTTTAAGTTTTCCTTCTCAGTCATATAATACCTGTACAGCCAACTATCACTTTGATATCAGCAACTTCTACACTGAACCTCATGTTGCAAGTTCACCTTTCAAGTTCCATCCCAAGGAAAGCCAATGAGACAACTCTGTTGAGTCATCCTGCTAACTCAAAAACTCTTGTAGAAAGACATACTTGAGCTTTCATATATCAGGCTCAGAGACAGAATTCCACAGGGAGTGGAGCTATGGCTCAGCTGATAGAGTATTCACCTAGCATACAAAAGGTCTTAGCTTCAATCCCCAGGACCACACCAAAAGATAAGAATAAAAAAATTACAAATGCCTTCAAGGATCTTTTCCTTTAGTACAAGCTGGCCTGGATTCACCCAGACTGCCTAGAACTGCCCTCAGTTTTGCCTGATATAATAATCTCAGCCTTGTGAGTGCTGGAATTATAGGAGAGCCATTACAACTGGCCAGCTTGGTTGGTTAAATAAAGATCTGTTAATTTAAAAGCTATCTTTTGAATACATATTAGACAGCAAACTTCATAAGCCTGAAGATTTCCTATACAGAGTGTTATGTAAGTATGTAAGTTTGTACATGATGTTTCGAAAAGACGCTGATGAGGACTGGAGACTTAGTATGATATGGTAAAGTACTTGCCTAGCAAGTCTGAAACCTGGGTCCCTTCTCCCAGCACTAAATAAACAAACTTGGGGTGGAGATGCACACTTTTCCTCAGCACTTAGAAGGTGAGAGTAGAAGGCTCAGAAATTAAACTGAAGGGCAGCAAGCTTTTGGCCAGCCTGGGTTATGTAAGGCCCAGTCTTATTTACATAAAAATTAGGTTTTAGTGTGAATGTATGTATATGTAAGTATATCACATGCACACAGGTACCCACAAAGGCCAGAAAAGAGAGTTGGATTATCTGGGACTGGAGTTAAAGGTGCCTAATGTGGATGCTAGGAACTGAACCTGAGTTTTCTGCAAGAACAAATTCTTTTAACTACTGAACCATCTTTCCAGCTCCAATCCTCCCTTATTAAAAACAAGAGAAAATGAGGAAAAACCCAAACAAATAAGTAACAGACCCTGCCTCCAGGTTTAATTAGCCTCAAGTGAGACCTAGGGCAAATGTTGGGCTAACACCCCTCAGATGATTCTAAATATGGCGTGAACAAGAATTCCGTATGAATTGCTTCAGGACAGCTCCGGATGAGGGCAGTTATTCGGATGAGCAGGCTGGTGGTCTGTACAGTAGAAAGATTAATTAGGAAAAACTGTTATCACAGGATTGGGTAAATGCTTTTATTTATTTGGTCCTTCAACAAATACTAAGCTTTATCCAGACCAGGGCTACAGTAGGGATCAGAGCCCTGTGGGCTCCTGCATTGGGCAGGAAAACTTGACAGAGGAAGCAGCAGCTTGGTCTAGAAAGAAGTCAAGAGTCCTTCAAGGTCTCTGTCAGGTAAAGTAGGGAGTGAGGGCACTGCCCAGAGAGAACAAGGGAGCTGGCCACCAGTCAGAGAGGAGTAGTGTTGGGTGTAGTCCTCCATTGGCTCACTGGTTTCAGACTTGATCCAGAATGAATTTAAAGTATTCGAAAACTTTTTAAGGTAAGGAGATGAAGCTCACATCTCAGCTCCTCGAGGCTGAGGCAGGGAGATTTTGGAATTGGAGGTCAGCCAGAGAGAGATGCAGTGAGTTCCACACTAGCCCATTTCAACAAAACAAAAGCAACCAACCAATCAATCACAAAGCAGGAAGGCACTTATGAGGTGTGGGGTGATATCATCTGAGGTTAACTTAGGTTGTTCCTTTACAGAGCTTGAGTTTATTAAATCATTTAACGATTGACTGATGACCTCTTCTGTCCATGACTATTGAAATCAGATGTTGGAACTCTGTGGGTACCCATTCCTAATTAGCCTTGGCAGTTTGAAGGGGTCCATAGGATAATGCTTTTTTTTTTTATATTTATTTTATTTCATGCATGTTGATCATTTGCTTGCATGTGAGGGTGTTGAATCCCCTGGACCTGTTGTTAAAGATAGTTGTAAGCTGCTATGTGTGCTAGGAATTGGACTTGGGTCCTCTAAAGAGCAGACAGTACTCTCTTAACAATTAAGCTGTTTCTGTAGTCCTAGGCTAACTTTCTAAGCCCCTAACTAAAGGTACGCAGAATTCATCATGGGCTAGGTCCTGGATAAGTTAGTTCAAGGTCTTTCTGTCTGCTGCTTCCTAACCCACTTTCCCCCAATTCAGAGTGTGTGTGTATGTGGTACTTCTTATGTAGCTGTCTGACTTGTCTCAGAGCAAGTAAACAAGCCCCAAAGATCAAAACCCCTGTGGTTCCCTGAGACTCCTTCCCCACCTACTCTGCACTTTTTTTTTCTTTTTTGTTAAAGCTCAAGGACACATGGGTCACACACCCTGGAATCACTGCAGTCCTAATTCTGGCTAAGAAAGTCATGGAATCATTTCTGTTGACTGGGAAGAATTCAGCCTAGGCTAGCAGTTCTCAAATTCAAAAACTGGGAATTTCAATACAAGTCTTGAGCTAACAGTGTAGATCTGGGAACCCATTCCAGAGCCACTGAATCAGAACGTGGGCTGGGCCAAGGATGGTATCTGGGAAGCATCCCAGATGATTCTGATTTCAGTGGACTGCACTAACAGCACAAATAGCTGTCAATAGTTCTGGCAGAGGATAGCTGTTTTCCAGTGGTGGGGGATAGGTGAGATAAGATGCTAGTTTATATGGTGCAGAATGTGTGTTATGCTTGGTTTTCAATTCTAGCCGTTCCTAGGTTAACTTAATTGAGCTATTTCACTCAGCAGAAACTTGAGATACCACAGATAAGAAAGAGGTTTAAGAGTGAGCAGTGAGTATCTTTGGCTGCGTCTCTGTTATCCTCTCAGTCCTACTTATCTGAAGAGGCAGATTTATCAAAGAACAAGTAACCCTCCCGGGGAATAGCAGTGGGAAAACTGTGTTCCCTTTTCTTGCCACACCCGTTGGATAATTTTGTTAGGAAAAGAAAGTACACTATATTTCTATTTTCTGAGTTTGCTAGCTCCTGGAGCTACAGCAGCAGGGACTTAGGCAAACATCGACCTATTTTTTTGTTGTCTCTCTTGCTCTCAGAGTGGCTGGGGCTTGAACCATAAGCATTAAGCAAGTTCTTTAAACAATCTGTTTACTGTGATGCTCTGGAAATCCTTGTGCACAATGAGCCCAAGGGCCTGGGTTTCATCCTTAGCACTATGACAGCTTTAAGTGTTAGGGCTTCCTTTTGGGTGGCAATGGGAACCAGTGAAGGCTGGCAAATGTAGACTTGGGTTTTTGCTGGTTTTAGTTGCATCTTTAACATACTTGGTTCGAATATAGAGATGTAGAGTTTTAAACCTTGTTTTTAAGACATGGTTTATTTTATTGCTTCAGATAAAATGCAGTCAGAGGGTTTGGTGTGGTGGTTTGCTATCTGTAATTCTATCATTTGGGAGACTGGGTAGGAGGACTGCTGTGAGCTTGAGGCCAACTGGTCTACAGAGCAAGACCTTGTCTTGTCTTGAGAAAATAAATGTCATCCCAAGGGACAAAGATGTAACTTAAAAAAATAAAGTGCATCTGGGCAGAGTATCAGAAATGCAACACATCAAAACAGAAGGGCTAATGAGTCAGCCAGTATCTTTAAATTTACTTTGTAACTTCTTGGAGAATAAAATTCCTAGCACTTGTATTATAGGAAAAAAGCACACCTTATAAATGCCCTCTCTTTGAAACCATCTAAATGAACAGGACTGGGTTATGGACTAATGGCTTGTAACAACTCTCCTTGAGTAAGTTATTGAAGATCCTAAATGAAACAGACAGAAGATACATAGAAAATCCAACCCCTGGTTTGCTTCATCAGAAATGTAACTCAGAAGTTGCCAAGCCAGTTAGTGGCTGAGTTTACCTTGTGTTTTGTTTCTCTGAGCTCAGCCTGCGAGTGCCCAGATTTAATCTAAAGAGGTTTGTGTTTTAAAAACTAACAACCGAGCAATAAAACACCTATAAAAGAGGTTTATAATGGAACTGGTGACAGTTCTGAGTGTAGTGTTACAACTCTTCTGCCCCCCCCCCCTTTTAAAAAAAATCTTTCATTCACCTCTGCCCTTTGTCTTGGCTTCTTCCTCACCTTGCTGCCAAGCTCAGAAGCAGGGGAAGCTCGGCACACCAGAGTAGCCTTTGTGTATTTCTGTCTGCTTGTGACAGGGATGCTGCTGCTGTGTCTGAGATAAGAGATTATTGGTTCTAACAACGTACCTACATAGTTGAACAGTAGTTGCTAATGGGGAGTTGAACACTGCTGCAGTAGTGTCAGTGTCAAGAAGATGTGAGTCATTCAGGGCAGGGAGACTGAAATTCCTACTCCTTGACATCTCCTCACCAAGAACATCCTGATTCAAGGACAGAGCTTAAGGCAACAGGTGGTTTTTCCACCCCGGCCACCACACGGGGAAACTTGGCTTTCCTAGGGACATAGGTTTGCTTCCCACTGGTCTGGGAAGACAAACTGTTCAAACTGTAGAAGGAGCCTTTTCTCAAGTCTACCTTTCTCATACTCTCAAGTATCTCTTACTAGCATCCCACCCAACTCTGGGAAGAGCAGGGATGTTTTCTCCAGAGTCCGGAGGGTGCTGCAAGGCATGTGGGCAGCTTTTAGAGTAGCCTTGCCTGGGCGGCCCAGAGGATCCCCTTAGCCTCCCTCGTACGGGCCTCAGGAACTCCGGGGGCCCAGGGGAAGCCTGGAAAACCGAACTTCGCCATCAGCTTTCCTTACAGCCCTGGTTGGAGACTAGGGAAGGGCCCCCCAGCGGTCGCCCCCCGCCCAACCCCCTGCCCCTCTGCCATCCAGCTGCATAGTTCAGGAAGCACCCTGAACGCAGCTCCGAGCTCGCCGGCCTCCCACAGGCCGGGAGAGGGCATCCTGAGGGGCAGCTTCCCTCTCCAGCCTGCGTCTGACATCCCCACTCCCACCCGAGGATGCCTGTCCGCAGTCGCTGAATGTCACTGCTCCCTCTTCCTCCTGATCAGGGTAGAGACAGCTCCTGAGGCATCCCCCACCCCAAAACTGCCGCGGTCGCTCGAGGGTACAAGGCCTGGGAGAAGGACGAAGTTTGGGGCCCACGGCAGCGGGAGGGGGGGCGCGTTTAAGAAGACGGCACCTCAGTCCCAGACCTGGCGGACACACTCTCCGCCCCAAAACAGCCCAGGCGTCCCCATCCTCTCGGACACCGGCATCCCCGCCCTCCCCTGAGGGCGGTGAGCGGAGCCCCCCGGGGCGGAGGCAGGTACCCCCGGGGCGGAGACTGGGGCGGGCGGGGTCCGGGCTGCGCCCCCGGCCGGGCCAGGCGGGCTAGCGGGCGGCGCGGGGGGAGCGGGGCTGGGCGGCGCTGCCTCGGGCTCTGTGCGCTGCAGCCCGGAGCCGAGGAGGAGGAGGCGGAGGAGGAGAAGGAGGCGGCGGCGGTGGGTCCCGGGCGGGGGGAGCGCGGCGCTGCGGACCCGGGCGCCTGGCAAAGGACGAGGCGGAGGCTGAGGAAGGCAGCGGGGAGACCCAGTCTGCAGCAACAAAGGGCAGCAAGCTATTGGCCGGGCTGCAGGCGAGGTTAGCCGGGAACCGGGGTGGCCGGAGGCAGCGGCAAATGGTGCACGTGCTTGCAGACACGGGCGAGTGCGGAGTCGGGGGTGCACGCCCGGCGGCAAGGGGGCTTGCTCCCCCTCCGTATGGGATGGCGAAGAGGCTGCAGCGAGATCGTTCCTCCTGCACCCGGCCAGAGGCTGGCAGGGTAGGGGGTATGTGAAGGGGGTAGGATGCGAGCCAGGGGGCGGGCGAGTAGTCGCCCGGGACGGGACAGGAGAGCGGGTGGAGGAGGGGGCTGGATGGAACGCTCCGGGCGGCGCGCCCGTCCGCGCGTTCCTCGGCGGGAGCAGGCGACTGAGAACCTCGAATTTTAACTTCGCGTGCCCGCCCGCGCGCGCCCGCCTGCGCCCACCCCTAAATCCTGCGGCCGCCGCCAGCGATCAGCTCTCACACAAACTTTAGCTGCGGGCTAGGGGCTTTGGGGTTGAGTGGGGGAGGGGAGAGGAAAAAAGGCTTCTGATTGGCGTTGTGTACAGCCAATAAGGCCAAGCGCCTCTGCTGTGCCTAGATCCAATCCATTTCTAGAGGTAGAGGGGGCGGGTAGGTGGAAGTAGAGGTGGCGCGGTGTCTGTGAGAGAGAAAAAGGGCTGGACCAATAGGTGCCCGGAAAAGGCGGGCCCCGCGGTCTCTTGATTGGTACTGGCAGTCGACCCTCCCTCGGGGTGGTGCCGGAGGTGGGGGGGAAAATGATGGGTCGAGAGGTGTGTCTATGTGGAGGCGAGATGACCGGCAGGAACTTGCCCCAATGGGGGGCAGAGTGTTTAGTGAGCGGGTGACGGACAGACCCGCAGGCCAACGGTTGGCCTCAAGTGTTCGTGGTCTCCTCCAATGGAACGGCGCCGGGGCGGAGCCGCGGCTCGGGTTTAATGAGACTCCATTGGGCTGTAATCAGTGTCATGTCGGATTCATGTCAACGACAACAACAGGGGGACACAAAATGGCGGCGGCTTAGCTCCTACCCCTGGCGGCGGCGGCAGCGGTGGCGGGCGCTACGGCACCTCCTCCAGGCGGCAGCCGTGGCTTCTTTCTCAGGCAGCTTCAGCGCCCCCGGCAGGCGCGGTGGTGGTGGCGCGCGGCCAGGTCTGTCACCCACCCCGCGCGTTCCCAGGGGGAGGAGACTAGGCGGGCGGGGGACCGACGGGGGGTTGCCAGGGACCCTCGACGCCCCTCCCACAGGCCTCTGCGCGAGGGTCACGGTGGGGCCGCTCGGGGTCAGGCTGCCCCTGAGCGTGACGGTAGGGGGCGGGGGAGAGGAGGGAGGAAGAACAAGCTCCGCCCCTGGCCGAGCCTACGGGGCAGGGGGCGGGGCTCAGGAGTGGGAGGGCGGGGCAAAGCCAGGCTGGGCGGGGCAGAGGGATCCTAAGGCATGGGCTGGGAGGGGATTTCTGTACAAGAGTGAACTGGTAGGATGGATGGAGGGGTCGGACGAGGGCTTGGGCAAGATTAAAGAACGGAAGATGAGATGGGAAACGGGAGATGTAGAAACAGGTGTAGGAGGGGTTGTGGGGAGGGGCGAGGTTTTGGTGGAGTGACAAGGGGACCTAGGGCTATGTGAGGGTTGGTGAAGCGCTGCAGACCGGCGAGATTGCAGTTAACTGGGGACACACTAAGGATGAATTTGGGTGTGGTGGATGAGTTGAGAGAGCATTGCTGATTGGGTATTGATTTGTCTTAGGGATGGATTCATGAGGCAGGTACAATTTCTTTGATGGGATAGAAGAATCAGGTTGAATCTTAATGTTGGCTGAGATTTCCAGCGGTTTGCTGGCTCCATGGTAAATGAAACTAACAAAAACAGGAGGAACGACGGGTTAGTTAAGTTTGGGAGACTTTCTAAGGTAGCAGAAAAGACTTTTATGGGGAGGGAATAGGTGAGAGGCTGTAATTTGCAAAAGTATATTAGAACATCTCATGGGGACAGGTGATTCAGAGTTAGGCGAAGGCTGCGGCTCTGAAAGTGGGCAGCACTGGGCAATTAGTTCTGGGTGCTATAATTTGATGGACTGTGCCCTCAGTCTTCATTAAGCCAAGAAAGATGTTTTTGGAGACTTTAATTTTGATAGGCTGGGGTTGTTTCGAATAAACTTGAGCCAAGTCTTGAAGGTGTGGCAGGAACAGGGAGAGCACAGAGTGTCCCTAGGAAGAGACATGGAGACAAGGACATTGTTGTTTTTTTTTTTTTTTTTTTTTTTTTTTTTTTAATTTGTTGCACTTTGTTTTGGGCACGGTTCAGGGAGTGATGGGAACTGGCAGGGTAAAGCCAGAAGAAGGGCACATTCATGACCATGGAGGAGTTTGGACACTTGCAATTGGGAGGGAACGTTTGTGTGAGAGTAGTGTAAGTTTTGAAGGGGCAGTAATAAAGAATTACAGTTGTCAGAAATAGCTAAAGAGACCCAGTGAACCAAGTACACTTGGGGTGGAGATACCAGGAAATTCAAGGTAAAGAGTATGCGCAGAATTGTATGTCTAGGAGGTAGGAGTAGCAAATGGGACTTAGTTGTGTTAATTCTTTGTATTCCAGTAGTGTGTGTGTGTATGTGTGCGTACACACACACACACACACACACACACACACGTGCGCGCAAATGTATGCAAACACATTTTGTGCATGGGATGCATACAAGTGTGCACACATCCAGAGACCATGGCAGGACAGAATGTCTTCCTCTATCCCTCACTGCTTTATTACCTTGACATAAAGTCTCTTAGGAAGTGGAAGCTGGCCATTTTTGCTAGGCTGGCCGGTCTGCCATCGAGCTCCTGGAGGCTGCTTGTCTTCACCTGCCATTGCTGGGATTACAGGTGATCTAAACCACACTCAGCTCTTTACATGGGTACTGGGGATATGAACTCAGGTCCTCATGCTTTCCGTGCTGTGCACACTAAACCATCTTCCCAGCTCCAATAAAGTGTATTTTTAGGAAGTACATCCTTCCTCATACTAGTATACCCTTAATTTTCTGATGTAACTCTAAAATAAAACATTTGATTGCTTGCTTATTAGAAATTAATTATACACGTAGCAAAATGAATGTGAGCTGTTTTGTTCTTAAGAAGTAATGGATAAGGAGCCTGTAATCTTTGGTCATCTTTGCTTTTGAGGTCAGCATAGGTAGTAGGTAAAACCCTGTGTTTACGCAAATCAATAAAAAAGGAAGGAAAGTTTTAACTTAAGGAATTTAGGTGACAGGATCAGCTGAACTTTTTTACCTTTTGGCTGCACCTGGGCCTCTGGGTGGCTGTTCAATGATTGTGTTTTGCCTTAAGGACTACTGAACTACTTGTGAAAACAGGTGGAAGCCATCAGTGGTAAGACATTATGTGAATGGAAAGTAAGCAAGGCAGGTAGAGCAAATTTGACACTTTATTTATTTATTTAACATATTTATTTAGAGACAGGGCTTCTCTGTGTAACCTTACTATCCTGAACAGCCTGACTAATTCACAGAGATTGATTGCCTCTGCTTCCTAAATGCTAGGATTAAAGGTGTGTGCCACCCCCGCTGGACACTGACAAATGATTTTAATGTGCTTTACAACCTTATTTTTTTTTTTAACAGTTATTGAGTATATGTGTGTGTATGTGTATACTCTTGTGTATATGCTCATGTGCGTGCTTGGGTTTACCAGTAAACGCCTTTTCCTACGTGAGCCCTGTCACTGACCCTGTTTTGGACACTTTATTTCCCTGTTAGAACAGTTTTAACCAAGTGTCTGGCTTGTAGTTTCTAAGCTAGTTTTGTGAGTAATAGGCCTTGGGTTTCCACACGCATAGGGATAGCTGCATTTGTATCTAAGAAGACAATTGTTTGGGGAAGGTAGGAACGTGAATTGTAGTGATGTTGTTTCTTATAGAATAGTGGTAAACTTTCGATAGGAGATTTAGGGCAGAGGGACATAATTTTCATCTTCTCTATTCTGTTGTTGCTGACTATTTTAGTTGTTGTTGGTTTGCTTGAAGCATCTTAGCATACATCTCGTGGTGCACATGTGTGCACGTCTCTTGAAGGTAGAGTTCCAAGAGTTGCATTGTTGTAATATAGGCAGGGCAGCCTCATACCCTGCTTAGTATCTGTTGTCTCAGCACAGTCCACCGTTTTGGCCTTGGATGAAGAGCTGTGTGGCTGCCCTGGCTAGAACATGCATTTGTCTTACTGCTTACTGGTTAAACTGTGTCCCAAGAACGCTCGCTCCTATTGCTTCTCTCTCCTTTCCAACTCTCAGACTTGGTAACTTAAAATTTTAGCCAGTCTAAATTTTGAGTAGTAAGCAGGTGGAACAACTTTTCACTTATTAGTCATTTGGCTTTCCTCATTTGTAAAGTTCCCCCTCTGTCCCATCTTTTAATTTGGAACTGAGTCTTTTATTACTATTTAGAAGTTCTTTTCTTAAATTGTTGTTCTTTAACTATTTACATTTATTTGTGTGTGTGTGTGCGCGCGCGTGCGCGCGCATGTGGGTCCACAACGTGTGTGAAGCTCAAAGGACAGCTTGAGAGTCAGTTCTTTCCTTCCCCAGTATAGGTCTCTGGGATGGAACTCAAGTCAAGTGTAGCAGATTTGATGGCAAGTACCTTTATGCTTTGCAATCGTGTTGACCTGGAAGTTCTTTATTTGCTGTGAATACAAGTCCTCTGTCCTGTGTGTGTGTTGCAAGTATATTTTCTACCTTCTGGCTTTCCTTTTTTTCATTCTCTTTATGATGTCTTTCAATGAACTGAAGTTCTTAATTTTAATGGAGTCAGATTCATTGGTCTTTTCTTTATGGGCAGTGCCTTTTGTGTCTTATTTTAAAGACTATTTCTCCACCCTCAGGTCAAAAAGTTGGATCCTCTATGGAAAGATCCTGAAAGCTTTCTTGACTTTGTAAGATGTGTAACTGAGTGTCCCACACTCTTCCTGACCCCAGCCTTGCCACTAACAACTGTGCTTGCTTTTCTTCATGTTTTTCTGTTCTCTGTCTTGGATTTTTCCTTGTCTACAGCTACAGCTAAGGGCCAGGTGCTGCCTTCCCTGGTCTCTTAGAAGTGGTCATACAGACAGAAGCTCAGCCAGATTAGATTTTACAGGCCTCCAGCTGACTGTATTACCCTTTTCCTTTTACGAGCTAGCATTTTTATTGTGTGCCTGCCCTGGCTCTGCCACCATCCTTGCTTCCTTCATATCTCTTATCTCAGTGATTCCTCTTAATAGTTCTGTAAAACAGGCTTGTATTCTCATTTTTACGAAAGAGAACTTGAGACTTAAATTGATTTACTAACTAACATGCCCAGTGTCCCACAGTTTAGGTAGTTAGCAAAGTGGAAACTGGACCACAAACTTTCTATTATACTCCTTTTTTTAAAAAAAAAAAAAACTTTTTGTTTTATATTTTTTGTTTTGTTTTGAGACAGGGTTTCTCTGTGTAGCCCTGGCTGTCCTGGAACTCACTCTGTAGACCAGGCTGGCCTGGAACTCAGAAATCCACCTGCCTCTGCCTCCCAAGTGCTGGGATTAAAGGTGTGTGCCACCACCACCCGGCAAGGCCAGGCTGGTTTTGAGGTCATACATCCGCCTGTCTTTGCTCCCAAGTATTTAATTTTGTTTTTGATGGTGGTGAGTCCTTCAGAGCCTCTTACATGCCAGGTAAATATTCGATTACTGAGTTACATCCTCATTCCTAACCAACTTACAGGAGTGCACCATCATGCCTGACTCCCAGCTTCTGTACTCTTAGTGTAATATGTCCTAGCTAAGGTTCACAGAAATGTACATTGTGAACCTGTATAAATTGCATCTTTATATGTCAAAGTAGGCAGCAGGCCTTTTGTGGCTCATGGATGAGTTAGACACTGGCATACTGATTCCACCTTGAGAGGCTGAGGCAGGAGGATCCAGGTATGTTTCAGCTGTGTCTGTAATAGGGTACTCCCTCGTGCCTGCCTCCCCCCCCCCCCCCCCATCTCTACTTTTCCATCTCCTTTTTGAGAATATGGTCTAACTGTGTACCCTTGACTGGCCTGGAATTCAGAGAGATCTACCTGTGTTTGCTCCCTAAGTGCTGCGTCAGAGAGTGTACATGTATTACCATGGCCAGCTATTTATTTGTAGAAATTGATTGATTGATTGATTGTGTGTGTGTGTGTGTGTGTGTGTGTGTGTGTGAGAGAGAGAGAGAGAGAGAGAGAGAGAGAGAGAGAGAGAGAGAGAGAGAGATTGAGAGAGATTTATTTTTGACATGCTTGTGGGATTTTCTTCTCTACACTGTGTGGGTTCTAGGGATCGAATTAAGGTGGCAAGCACCCTCACCTCCTAAACTGTCTTGCAGGCCCAATTTTCTTAAGGGGGACCCTTTTGTCTAGGTATCCCAGGTGTCCGTGCTGAGGGAAGTAGCACAGTGTCTTGAAGTAACCTGCCCTTTCAGAATAACTTTTTTTTTTTTGAGAGAGAGGGTTTCGCTATGTAGCCCTCACTGTCCTGAAACTCACTCCATAGACCAGGCTGGTCTTGAACTTAGATCCACCTGCCTCTGCCTCCAAGTGCATCACCACTACCTGGCTGATGAGAATAACCTCTTTCTCTTGGAGTGTGTCTGCATGTGTGTGGATACACATGTGTTTATCATTGGGAGAGGCCTGGTATTGACAGCGTGGTGGTTTCCTGGGTCATTCTCTACCTTATATATTGAGGTAGGGTCTCTTAACTCAGAGCTCACTGGTAAGGCTATGGGCCACTATTCTTACCTGCCTTTTGTGTGGACTCTGAGGCATGGGACAAGTGCTTTACCTGATCTCCTCAGCCTTCAGAATCATCTTTAAAATTCAGATGACTTCATTTTTAGAGACAGGCTCTCATGTATCTCAGCTGGCCTTGAACTGATGCTTGTGCCTTCCACCTCCCAAGTGCTGGGATCACAGGCTTGCAAAACACCCAGCAAATTATTTCTTAATACATTGTTCTCTGTCATTAAAAACCATATAAAGCTGACTTGCAATTAGAGAGAAACTTGGGTTTGAATAGAAAAATGTTAATGCTAAAAACACTCTAAATGTAGTTGATTATTTTTTAAGTAGGAATGCTTAGTTATTGTAATTACTAATCAGCGCTGGCTTCAAAGGCCCACCCGACTTGAGCTGACTTCTCATCTTGCCTCAAATCCTCCCTTTTGCAAGGGATCAGATTTCCTGTGATGTTCCTCACAGTGCGATTAAATTTTAGAGACTGAAACTATTGAACACTTAGATGCAGGAATGACTGTGCAAACCTAATTCACGGCCTCAACCCGGAGGTTTGGGACCCGTCCCTACTAATTTATGATGATGATGTTGAAACTAATCTTTGCTAGGGATTATGGAAGCCGTAATAGTTTATTGATGGTTCAGTTATTGTTTGTTGAAGCAGATTTACACAATTATAGTTTAATGACATAACAAGGGTATTGTCAACTAGGAGAGCATGACATGAAAACTTAAACTTACAATTCATATAATATGTATTAGTTGAAATGATCATTTTCATGGTGATTTAGCCTCTTAGAAATCCTTAGAAAACATTATTAGCTTATGAATTGAAAATTCTATGTTAATGAGTAGTGGGAAAGAACTTAGTATTCCTCTAAAAAGATTGGGAATTAGAAATTCAGTCCAGCTAGCGTCCATTGACTGCATTAGACTCATAAATTTAATCTAAACTAGATTGATGTTTGGAAGGATGAAATATTGCTTGCTCTGATTCCTTTGTCACTCACTCCTCCATTGTAGTGGCTAGACATTGCCAAACATTTAACAGGATTGTGTGAGTGTGTGTGTACACACTACAGCACAGTATATGTGCACTTTGGTTTTGGTGTCATGTGTTCCTGTCTTACCTATTTGATACATCACATTTAGATGCCACTGTCAAACTTAGTCACAGCTAACTTTTTCTCTTCTCTCTCTCTTTGTCTTTCACACCCCCCCACCCCCCACCCCCGGGTTGTTTTGTCTTTGCTGTGTAGCTCAACTGGACTCAACCTGAGATACCCTGTCTCTGCCTCCTAGTTCCTTGTGTCGTCTAGGCCTGCCTTGAAGCTGAGATGCTCTTCTTGTCTTAGCCTCCAAATGCTGGGATTATAGGTGTCAGCCACCACACCATGAGTTCAAGACCAGCCTATATAGTAGGCTGAATAGTGAGTTCCTCTACATCCTAGGCTGTAGTGGTGTCAGACACTGTCAAAAAAAAAAAAAAACAAAAAACAAAAAACAAAAAACAAATAAAGAAACCCCAAGTAGGCATCGTATCCCTCTTTTGATCCAGAAAGTGGAACACAAGGAAACGAATCAAACGTGAGTTATGGTTCTGTGGCAGTTTGAATGAGAATGGCCCTCATAGGCCCATATGTTTAAGTGTGTGGTCCCCCATTGGCAGAACAGGTTGGGAAGGATTAGGAGGTGTGGTCTTGTTGGAGGAGGTGTGTCACTGGGAGCAGGCTTCAGAAACCCACCTTATTATCAGGCAGTTCTCTCTGCCACTTGCTTGCTGATAAGGATGTAAGCTCTTAGCTACTGCCTCAGTGCCATACTCCTTTACAAGATGAACCATGAGCCCCACATGAAATGTGTTCTTTTTTTCTTTTTGTTCCTATTTTCTTTCTTTCCTTTTTTAGGGGGTGGGTTTCCAGACAGAGTTTCTCTGTGTAGCACTGGTTGTACTGGTACTCACTCTGTAGACCAGGCTGGCCCCATACTCAGAAATCCGCCTGCCTCTGCCTCCTGAGTGTTGTAGTTAAAGGCATGCTCTTCCACCATCCAGCTATCTTCCTTTCTTCCTTTCTTTCTTTCTTTCTTTCTTTCTTTTTTCTTTTTCATTCATTCATTCATTCATTCATAGATAGGTTTTTACTGTGTATTTCTGGCTGTCTTGGAAGTTTCCATGGTCTGGGCTGATAGAGATCTGACTGCTTCTGTCTCTCATATGCTGTGATCAAAGGTGTGTACCACAGCACCAACATAGATGTCTTCTTTTATAAGTTGCTTAGGGCATGGTGTTTTAGTCACAACAATTAAATAAAAGTAATTAAGACAGTTCCTAAGAATTATATAATTGGTCAGTGCCAAATGAGCATAATATAAAAAGGACATGAATTTCAAAATGGTTAGAAAGCAGTATGAAAGCTAGAAGTGTCCAGCTAGACAGAGGTGTGTAGCATTTGTCAGAGGGGTGGGTGTTGGCTGCACTGATCCATTAAAAATTTGACTTGGCAGCTATCTAGGTTCTGTATTGTTTTCTATTTACTTATTTTCCATTCAAGACAGACTCTTGCTATGTAGCTCATGCTGGCTTAGAACTTTCAATCTTTCTGGTTCCCTGGGCTCTAGGCTTGATTATAAGCATGTCAGAAGATCAACACTGTCTTTTAACCTAACATGTCTGTGCACCCTGCACAGAGGGTGTCCCACCTTGGGTTCCAGCAAGGCTCAGTTGCTGTAGACTGGTCTCTAATCAGAGGAACATGTTGCTTGCAGAAGCTTTTGTGGAGAAGCCCGATGGGCAGGTTGCTGGAGTGGAAGCACTGACATTATCAAGGCATGTGCTGTCATGCCTGGTTTGTGTGATCTGAGGCAAGATTGCATGGAACCGAGGTTGACCTTAAGCTTCTGTGTAGCCAAGGATGACCTTAAACTTTTGGTTGTTCTGTCTCTTGAGTGCTAGGATTACAGGTTTGTGTTAGCAAGCCTGGCTTTATGTAGTGCTGGGAATTGAACTCAGGGCTTTGTGCATGCCAGGGAAATGCTCTACCAATGATGCTACGTTTACTAGTCTCTAGTTCTTTTTAGTTTTGGGGGTGGTAGTGTTTTGTTTTGTTGTATTTAGTGACAGGGTCTCACTATATAGCTCTGGCTGTCCTGGAACTCACTATGTAGATCAGGCTGGCCTCAAACTCACAGATCTTCCTGCCTCTGCCTCCCAAGTATTGGGAGTAAAGGCGTGTGTCACTATACCTGGTTTTGTTTTAGTTTCTAAAAATATTGTTAATAATTTATGAATTTAAAATTCATGTAATTCATGTCGTTTTTGAGGTAAGGTCTCTCTGTAGCTCAGGCTGCCCTGAAACTCATTGTACAGTCCAGGCTGGTCTTGAACTCTTGACCAAATGCTAGGGTTTTGGGTGTGAATCACCATCTTGATGATGAATTATTTTAAAGTGACTAACTCAGTTGTAGTTAGTACATTCACATTGTTGTTTGACCTCACCTCTTTCTATATTGAAGACATTCTCACTGATTCAAAATAAAGTCTCTTATAAAACATTCTCTACACCTAGGTCCTAGCAGTGCATGCTGTGTTTATGAATTATATACGGATGTTTTGTATAAATGCAGTTATGGGATATCTGACCTTTTGTGTCTAGTTTTTTTCTACAGTGTTTCAGTATTCATTCATACTGTAGTGTGTATATATCAGTCCTTAATATTCTCTCTCTCTCTCTCTCTCTCTCTCTCTCTCTCTCTCTCTGTGTGTGTGTGTGTGTGTGTGTGTGTGTGTGTGTGAGATCTGTTTTACCTCATTTTATCTGTTTTACTGCAAGTGGATATTTGGGCTGTTTGCACCTTTGGTTATTGTGAACAGTGCTGTTATGAACATGTTTTGTCTGTATCTGTTGGAGAAGCTATTCCCAGTTTTTTCAGGGGTATAACATGAAGTAGACCTGTGGGATCATGGTAATTTTATATTTAGCTTTTTGAGGCCTCACCAAGCAGTACTTGATTACTTCTTAGTTGATTCTTGCATGTTCTGGTTCTTGCTCTGCTTTGCCTTTCCTATGGCATGTGCCATAAGACTGGGTATAGGGCAGGGACTTTGTATCACTAAGTAGTTATTCATTTTCTTTGACTATTATTTCTAACCTCAACTCCCAGTGTACACATATTGGACGCATGTTTTTCAAGGAAATAGATGCATTAAGGTCTTGTAAGATACCAAGCATCACCATGTAAATGATATTTGATGTCAGACAGTATATGGTTGTAAATCAAGGATGCTATTTTAAGCCATTGTGCCATTTGGGTGTGGTGGGTGGTAATGGAGGAAAGAAGTCATGGTTTCTTCCAGTGTGTGTTGTATTGTGGAAGATATTGTTAGCATTTGTTGATGCTCACTCAGTTTATACAATGATCTTTGGAAAAAAAAAGTCCTGGAGCTTATAAAAGTAAGGGAGCTAAAAATAGCAAGTCAAACCCAGGATGATAAGCGAAAACACTCTATTATTAACCTTTTTTTTTTTTTTTTAAACCAGTGTTTTTGGCACATCTGTAATCTCATGGCTCGAATGTTGTGACACTAGTTTTGAGAGGACACAGATTTTACTGCAAGCTTAAGGAGGCCTCTCATGATAATTCTGAGTGGAATATTTAGACTCTCCTTATGCTGCCCTGAATATTTCTGATAAATGTTGATATTTATGTAATGCCAGTGAAGCTTAAAGTTCAGTGTTAGACCAAGGGTTCCCCTAGATGTGTGTAGAATAGCTTGTAAGGAGTGCTGCAAATGGGGTTCTAAGGCTGCAAGATACACCTGTGTAATTTGCCTTGTTTTTTTAAGCCAAAGATAAAATGTTTCACAACCATAGGCAACAGAATGGTTTAGTTTGATACAGTATGAATCTTCTGAATTAATTTGAGGTGACTTACTCCTTTTGGTAGCCTTTAACTGTTAAGTTTTTAATATGAAAAAATGGCAAGAGAATAATGATTTTAGAGTTTAGTCTTGACTGGATACCCTGTCCACATATCCAGCAAGTGGACTCTGCAAAAGAGAAGTGGTGTGGGTGGGGACCGGGGAATCCTTTTTTATGTGGCTTTTGAATGAATTATGTATTTTTTCCCTGTAGATCTGTCTCGATACTGCTTGGGGCAAAATGAAACTGGTTCTCTTAGCTTGTACCAATTTAAGGTGGGGCCATGGGATGTCAGACAAATCAGCCCCAGATTAAAAAAAATTGCAGTGGATAATGTACAAAGTAGATATTGTGCATGTATTTATCTGAGAATTTGCTACAGGTAAGAGACTTCTGATTTCCCTCCTTTCCTAGCTGTATATATTTTTTAAACATTTGATTCAGCTTGTAGCAGAGAACTGCTAAATTACATCAGCTTCTGCCTAATTAACTCTGTTGGATGGTGTCGGATGGGAGCTCATTTTGAGATTAAATTGAGGAGAGATTTGTGCTGTTGGCTTCGGGAGGGGAGAAGAATCTAAGGTTGTCTGGTCATTTTGTGTAAGATTAAGATACAGATATTTATGACTTTTCTTTTTTCCTTTTGGTCTTTGAAGTGAAAATGACCAGTGTGCCCTAAATTGAGGCTTGTGTTGATATTGTGCAGAACTACTGTGCCTTTCTCTTACGCAAAGCTGGTAGCCCAGGAACTGCAATAACTTACCTGTATGTCAGTGCTAGAAGGCCTTTGGGACAAACAGTGATTGCGCCCAGGAAAGTTAGTACTCAGGACTAGTCAGTTGTTGAGTCATGAGAGTATTCTTTTTAAGAGGCTGTCACAAACCTAGTTTTAAATTTGGAGACTGCGCTTTCTTGGACAGCACATATACCAGAGCCAGAGAGACTTGGAGATAAGCGTGGCTTCTGAGCCGTCCTTGTGCATTCACATACTTAAAGTTTTCTTCCTTTACTAAAATTATTGGTGTGGATGTGTGCTACAGACCACATTCTGGGGTCTAAGGACAACTTTGAAGGGTAGTTCTCTCCTTCCACTTCATTGTGGCCTTCACATTGCTAGGCTTGGTGGCAAGAGCCTTTATCTGCTGAGCCTGCTCACCAGCTCACAATGCAGACAGGGTTTCTCTGTGTAGTCCTGGCTGTCCTGGAACTCACTCTGTAGACCAGGCTGGCCTCAAATTCACAGAGATCCACTTGCCTCTGCCACCCGAGTGCTGGAATCAAAGGTGTGTGCCATCATTGCCCAGCCTGCAGAGATTTTTTTAAAAAAGGATTATTTATTTATTGTATATATGTGAGTACACTGTAGCGGTCTTCAGACACCAGAAGAGGGCATTGGATCCCATTGCAGATGGTTGTGGTCGCTGGGAATTGAACTCAGGACCACTGAAAGAGCAGTCAATGCTCTTAACTGTTGAGCCATTTCTCCAGCCCTGTGCAGATAATCTGTGGAAAAAATTAGAAAGAGTCGTTGTTTAAAAGAAAGTGAAATGTACTTTATCCACTTTCCTGAGATGGTTGCTGATTTTTGGGTCTTTATGCCCAAATAAACATAATGGGGGGGGGGGACATATTTGCCCGGAGACCTGGACAGTCTTCATTTTCTGTCATGGATTGTTAAACATTTGAAGTTTGAATTTTGATATTTCCTCTTATTACCAGTCTTGCTGAGCTATGTCAGTCTTGCTGAGCTATGTTGGTAATGGCTATAGATGGTTATTTTGGTGGTGGATACTGATTGTGGTAAAAGCTTGTTAGGAATGTATATTTTGGGTGTGTATTACTTGAGAAATATATTTTGCTTTACTGGTGCTCTTTTGCTTATGTATCTGAAATACCTAAAAGCGACTTTGCGTTACTGGGCACTTTGCCTGGCCGTGACATCTCATCAGCTTCCCTTAGGTGTGTTTCGTACAGTCAGATCAAGGTAGTCGTGGTTTCTCTTGAATAAGTGACAAAAGATGAGATAATTACTTGGATACAGTGAAATATCTTCTGATGAAGTTTTGCTGTAAATGATTTTACTTTAAAAAGATGTGTCACCTGTTGTACATGTCTGCAGGGGGGGATGCTTCAGCGGTTTATCCCAAGCACAGTGCTCCAGCTCTAAGGTCTGTCAGTGATTTATGTGATGGCACAAGACAGAGAACTTAGTAGATTTGCAGATGACAGTCAAGATTCAGACAGTCTTTGGCAGGTTAGAAGATACTTCAAATTAGCTTTGAATACCATTATTTAAAAAGCTAAGGATGGTGGTGCTTGCCTGTGAACTCAGCATTTGGGAAGCTGATGCAGAAGGTTTGCTGTGAGTTCAAGGTTAGCTTGAGCTACCTAATGAGTATCCAGCTAGAAAGACCTTGTGTTAAAAAAACAAACAGCAAAAGGAAATCAGCAACAAGAATAACAATAAAAATCCAGCATTTTAGTTTTTTAAGGAAGGGCTTGAAAGGTTTAGTTGGACAACATTTTTTGAAGAAAGATCTGGGCATTATTTGGTTGGGCTACATGCTCAGCATGGCTAGCTAGTATGAGCATGACGTGGCTATTGAGGTGGTTCCTGTGACTTTGAGTTACCCTTTGAACTGAGTGACCCCTGGACTGGGGACTTTGAAGGTGGACGTTAGCAGGAGTGAGCAGCCGGTAGATGGCTGTGCTTACGGACTAGAATGTGTAAAAGTTGAAGGAGCTAGGGTGGAAGGGAGGTGTAGAGAGGTGGGGGTGGCTGATAGTAGCTTTTAAAAGATACTTATTTTCAAGTATCTGAGGGCCCATCATATTAAAGAAATAGTAAAATGCCTTGGGATTGTTCCTGGGGAACTCAACTTGAGTGTCAGAATCATAGGGAGGTGGAGAATTGCTTCTGTGAGTAAGAAATGTATGATGGCTCCAGCTTCCTCTCAGGGCATTGAGCTACCTCCAAAGATTTGGTGGGCTGTTAGAGTGATTGGACAAAGATCGTGTGCTGGGCAGCTGCGAAGTGGACTGGATGACCCGTAAGTCTCATCAGCTCCCCATTTCTGAATCTCAGGGAAACATGGGGAGCTGACTGTGCTGATTTGCAGAGAAGTCCCTTTCAGGCTGTTGGGTCAGGAGCTGAGTGGGTCACTCTCACAGGAACTCCAGACTCTGAGTACAAATGTTGTATTCTTTAGTATCTATCTAAAGAATTTGAAATTTCTCTCTTTAGGTAAATATAAGTAAATCAACAACCATAAAACTTTGGTTTTGTGCTTTGTGAGACCCCCTTCAAGGTCTGTAGACATTGAACTTAGTAGACATATATAATAATAGATGGATCTGTGTTCCCAATGGTAAGTGCCATTCTTAACTAGGTTTCAGTTACCAGCAGTTAACCCCACAAAACATGAAAAATGAACAGTATTTTTTCCTTTGTAACTTTTAAATTACCTTTATTATGGTGTATTGTCAGGATTTTTTATTGCTGTTCATTTCTATTGTACCTGATTTGTAAATTAAAGTCTATTGTTATTGTGTATGTACAGGAAAAAACTAAAGCAAGGCAGTACAGTCAGGTACAGTAGCTCTGTCCTAGGGCTCCAATGGGGACTTGGAAAGTGTCCCCATTGGTAAGTGGGAATACTGTATGTGTGCTGCCTGAAGGGAAAGCGACCCAGGCTTAGGTCTCTTTAATTTTGTACTTCTCCACAAGGCAGTACTAAGCTGGGGGCCAGAGCCATATCTGTCTCTGCCGAGGCAGGTGGCTGTGGCCCAGGTGAGAACTGAATTGGGCTCAGATTCTGAAACTGCCCCTTGAGCTGCAGTGTGCTGTTCACTGTTGCATCCTGAGGCCATTCACATTTACGATTACGCTGGCGATTACACGATCGCTGTGATTTTGGCTGATTGTTGTTTATTTGGATAAAAAGACAGTTTTATGTAGCTGAGACTGGTCTCAAACTCTCAGCCTTATTGCAACCTCTTAAATGCTAAGATCCCAGGCTTGTGCCATCATATCACACCTAGCAAAATGATGCTATGTGTGAACACGCTGTCATCTGGATAGAGTGGGCTGGGATGTAGCCGTTACTGGAGAGCAGTAGGTCTGGCCCAGTTCCTGGGCCAGGGTTGTACTCAGTACCAGATTGGAGAGCAGAAGTCTGAGTGCACTGCTGCTCTGGCCAGCTGGAGTCAGATTGTAGGGATTGTCTTTCGTTGAGGTGTGGGATGAGCTGGGACAGGTGTTAAGATAAGTAGAATACTGCATTATTAAAGGGTGAAGGGGTGTTACTGTATTCGTTTTAGTTTGCCAGCCTGGGCCATAGATGCTCTCACACACAGATGCTGGCAGAGCAGAGCACCAGAATGTCCTGATTCCATACAGATGGCTAGGTTGTGTATGACCTAGCTCAGCTCAGCTTTACTCTGTCTTAAGTTTTTGTTTCTTTGGAGACAGTTTCACTATGTAGCTCTTGGCTGGCTTGAGACTCTCTTGTAGACCAGGCAGTCTTCTTCAAAGATCTGCCTGTCTCAGTCTTCTGGGTGCTGGAATTAAAGGCGTGTACTAACTATCATTCCTTTTTGGTATTTATTTTATATCTGTGGTAGACATGTACCTTAGACCGCTTTCACAAGGTTATTAATTTTGATAACATGAGTCAAATTTTCCACATGTTAAATTGATTTATTTTGTACTTGAGGGATTTGGGGCAGCATATACTACAAGCGTGTGCGTAGAGGTCAGAGGACAAGTTTGGGGAGGGAGGCCTTGTTCTCACCTTGTGGGTCCTAGGGACTGAACTCAGGTCGTCAGTGCTAAGGCAGTACCTTTACCTGCTGAGCCATCTCAAGGGTGTTACTTAAGTTATTTGCACCTGATAAAGAATAATACTGAGAAATCTTTATTTTTAAAAGTTCTATTATTAAGAGCCTTTTCTCTCCTTTTTTATCCTTTAAGGTCTTGATTTCCTAAAGATGTCTTTCACTTGAAGAGTACAGACTTTCCCATTGGCGAAATAAGACGACCGTCAACATTGCCTCTTTCGACTCTCCTAAGGATGGTTGTCCCTTAGCTGTTGCCTGACATGGGCTGGGATCCTCTGCTCGTGTATTGAATTGTGACTTTCGAATGTGCAGGTTGTGTTAAGTACAAGGTGAACCTCTATGGGTAACGTCTGTGTTGGAGAAGCCATTTGTCAACCATGGTAAAACTTGCAAACCCACTTTACACAGAGTGGATTCTTGAAGCAGTGCAGAAAATCAAGAAGCAGAAGCAGCGGCCCTCTGAAGAGAGAATCTGCCATGCAGTCAGCACGTCCCATGGGTTGGATAAGAAAACAGTCTCGGAACAGCTGGAACTCAGTGTTCAGGATGGCTCCGTTCTCAAAGTCACCAACAAAGGCCTTGCTTCATATAAGGACCCGGACAATCCTGGGCGTTTTTCATCAGTTAAACCAGGCACTTTCCCCAAGCCAACCAAGGGGTCTAAAGGACCACCATGTAATGATCTACGCAATGTAGATTGGAATAAACTTTTAAAGAGAGCAATCGAAGGCCTTGAGGAGCCAAATGGCTCCTCCTTGAAGAACATCGAGAAGTATCTGAGAAGCCAGAGTGATCTTACAGGCACCACTAACCACCCAGCCTTTCAGCAGAGGTTGCGACTAGGGGCCAAGCGGGCTGTGAACAATGGGAGGTTACTGAAGGAAGGACCACAGTACAGGGTCAATAATGGGAGCTCAGATGGCAAAGGGGCGCCCCAGTACTCCAGTGCTTTTCCGTCCTCACTCCCTCCAGTCAGTCTTCTACCCCATGAGAAAGACCAGGTGAGTGAGCCCTGCGGTACTGATGCACAGGAGATACTACTGTCTTAGCTTCTGATTCCACTTAGGCCCTTCTCAGTCTATGGCCTGACCCTTTCAGCAAACATCTGTTTCCCAAAATATTTACATTACGGTTCATAACAGTAGCAAAATTATAGTTACGAAGTAGCAACAAAAATAATTTTATAGTTGCCTATATTAAAGGGTCACAGCATCAGGAAGGCTGAGAACCACCAATGTGGACGGAAGGTCTGAGTGGAGTTTGAAAAGATCAGTTGTTTCTGACTTGAAGCTGGCTTTTATATTTTTATATTAGGGTGTTTCTTAGCATGATTGTTTAAACATCATTTTATCATGTATTGAGGGTTTCTTCAGTGGCTAAGAGTTAACATAATATGCACATGACTTGTTTTATGTTGTAACTGCCTGGTAAGCTTGAATCTACCTTCTTCAAGCCCAAGAAAGGAGAGTGTGGGGTTTTCCTTCCCTTAATTGTAGAGAGAAAAACCTCCATACTTATTTTAATACTGATAATCGTTGCATATTGTGTAACCTAAATCCCTTCTGTTTAAAGCCATTTATTGTCAGTGGTCAGTGGGTGTGTAGGTGAATGTTTATTTTGCCTTGTTTGGTGTTTTTGTATATTTTTGTGTATGTGTGCACACATGCCTGCAAGCCACAGTGTACACGTGGAGATCTGGGGACAATTGCAGGTGTTTTTCCTTCCACTAGGTAGGTCCTGGAGATCAAACTCAGGTTGATAGGCTGGCAGCAAGCAACCACTGAGCTGGTTTGCTGGCCCAAGGCTTTATGTTATTTTTATAGCATTGAATGTATACAACAGAGTTTTGTTTTTTGCTGAGATTTTTAAGTCTTCAGTTGGGTATGATTTTCTTGGTTTTATTTTAAGCTTACTGAATTAATTCCCCAAAGTCATGCTGCAGTAGGACAGCAGATTGCAAATCAAGCCCTCCGGGTTCTGCATTCTTTCCCCATCTTCTGGTTAAGTGCACTCATTGGTAGCAGTTAACTTTACGTTATTGAACAGTGACATTGACCATTGTTAATAGTAAGCAATTGTACCTGTAAATTGCGTATTGAGAAGTATTGAGAGCCAGGTATTAGGCTCTGTGGGAAAGTGTCTGCCTGCTCC
Organism: Arvicanthis niloticus; assembly: GCF_011762505.2. Taxonomy (NCBI): domain Eukaryota; kingdom Metazoa; phylum Chordata; class Mammalia; order Rodentia; family Muridae; genus Arvicanthis; species Arvicanthis niloticus. The sequence goes on from NC_047660.1 coordinate 74,639,237, forward strand.
CACGACGAGGCCTGGATTTTGTCTCAGCTCCTATGAGAACCAAGTATTAGCAAAGCTGGTTTGCTTAGTGTTCTTCTGGTACAACAAGCTCATGAAATGGGCCCTGGTTTCCTTTTTGCTTTATTCCTCTGAAGCTGAGGAAGACCAGGTCTTCACACAGGTATTTGAAGTCTAGAATGGATTTCTTAACTGTGTTCATATCTTTTTGGTCTTCCACAACATTTATTTATTCATTGATTGTGGATGTATCAAAAATGAAGTAAACTATGAAATTTTCTTCATGACTCTCTTTAAAAAATTACAGAAAATGACTTATTTGAATTCCTGAACACAGCCATTTAGACACCTGTTTCTCCTTGAAAATTTTTTATTTTTTTAAATTAAAAAAAGTTTAAATTTTATTTAGAGACAGAGCTTCACTGTGAAGTTCTGGCTGTTCTGGGGCTCTATGTTTAGCGCAGACTGGTCTCAAACAGAGACTTGCCTGGTTTTGCTTGTGAGTGCTGAGGTGGAATTCTTGAAGGGAATCCAGAGCCATTTCTTCATAAGTTTGGTTATCTTTGTTTTTTATCCTCAGCCATGACAGAGTTGCATAATTATTAGGCGCATGGTCTCCTTTCAGGCACTGTGGCCAGTTTCATATCTTCATGAATAATTGTGTCCTCTGCAGGGAGGCATTTTCCGAGTCTGGAGAGGGCAAGACAGGTTCTCCAAAGCTCCTCTCCTTCTCTGCAACCTTGCTCATCATTTCTTGCTAGCCTTTTTTCTTCAGGCAGCATCTGTACAGAACTATTTTTAGTCTAAAGGAAAAATTCATGTTTAAAAGTGTCTAGGATCGAGAACTGAGACATTTATTGCTTAGCATGCAATTGCTGTTGCTTTTTCTAGGATGTAGATCTTTCAGCTTAGCACCATTATTTAGCAAGGAAAGCTGAGAAAACATGCTCCAGAATATTTAGTTGATAAAATTTGGGGATTAATTGTATCAAGTAATCATAAAAAGATTTTGCTGGTATTTTATCAGTGAGCAATCTAGCCTCAACCTAATATTAATATGTGCAACACACATATACATACAAACAAACGTTATTATTATTATTATTATTATTATTATTTTTTTTTTAGATAAAAATCTCAATATGTATGTAGCCCAGACTGTCTTGGAACTCACTAGCTAGCAGAGAGGCTTTTTTTTTTTTTTTTTTTTTTTTTTTTTGAGACAGGGTCTTACCCTATAGCAGCAGTGGCTGGCCTAGAACACTATTTATGTAGCTCAGGATGGCCTCAAACTTGCAGAAATCTGGGATTAAAGGTGTGATCACCATACCTGGCTTTCTTTTTAAATATTGGATGTCTTCCTCTATTGCTCGCAATAAAGTAATTTTTGAGACAGATCTTTTTCACTGGACTTGGAGCTCACTGATTTATTTGGCTATCTGGACTGCCCAGAGCTCCAGGGATCCTCCTTTCTCTCTGCCTTCTCAGAGCTAGGATTGCAAATGTGCATCCACTGTAGCCAGCCTTGTTTTACTAGAGTGCTGGGGATCTGAACTCAGATCCTTGTGCCTGTGAGGTGAGTACTTTACCCACTACACCATCTCTCCATTCCTAATTTCTTAAAAAAATATTAGGACAAGGTTTCACTTAGCTTCCCAGGCTGGCTTTGAATTTTGTCCCTTCTACCTTAGCCTCTGTAGTAGCTGGAATTTCAGGTATGTCTCCATGCTTGGCAGAATTTAGGATATGAATGGAGACTATTCCAGGATGATGCAGTCTTAACAACTATAGTTTGGTGGAATAGTCTTTTAAAGAAGCTGTTATTGTAATTACTTTTAAGAAGTTGAATGTCATTGTAAAAGAGAAAATAAAAATAGCAGCTAATGTATTGTAAGCGTAAATGCTGGCCTTTTCCAAGTAGTTCACACTTAGCTCCTGACTCATAGTTACTGGAAGGGAGGTAGATTAGTGTCCTACTTTTTGCAGATGGAAAACTGAGGAACAAAGCTTAAGCTTTTTGTTCAAGTTCAGTAGAACTGGTGAACAGTCAGGCTGAGAGTCCACTCCGATAGTTTTGAGTCCAGGGCTTGTTTGTTCTGGGCAGTGTCCTAGTCAGTCCCGGGGCTACTTTCTTCTTGTAGTTCCTCAGTCAGTCAGAAACAGTTTTCCCCCAGCAAATAGACTTCCAGCATTGGAAATTTGGTAGTCAGGATGAGCTTCTTACTTTTTTTTTTTCAAGCCAGTGCAATTTACAATATCATCAGACTTGAAATGCAGCGGGGAAGTGTGTGCCTCATTAGATTTACCGTCATCATCACTCCTGTGCGTGCTGTAGCGGGGAGCACAATGAAGGTTAGCACAGGAGGCCTCCTGCTTCCTGGAATGTAATTGCAGCACTTGTGAAACTCTGGAATTCAAATTGGGGATCACCATTCTCCCTTCTTAACACGTAATACTTGGTATTTATTTAAGAAAGCTTTCTCTGCTGAGATGATAGGGAAATGAATTAAACCACTGAAGATAAAACTTTATCTTTGACTCAGTGTGGGAACTCCTAAAGGATAGTATTAATGCTTCTCATTAAATCTGTAAAGCTCAATTAGGTCAGATTATGAGGACTTTGGAAAGTCAAATATTCTGAGAGACTTCAGTTATCACACTTTGTAGCAGTAAGATTCCATTTGCACATATGGGCTTTAGTATTTTTATACAATCAGTTTAGTCCAATTTTAAGCAGATTCCTTAGTATTTCACTTTATTGAGAGTATCATCCTAAATTATTGAATGTCAAATCTCGGTGTAAAGTAGGGGAACTCCAAATACATTATGTAGCCCAGGCTGGCCGAATTCTTCTGCCTCAGCCTCCCAAGTGCTAAGATCATGTGGTACTGCCATACCTGCCCCTCACTCTCCTTTTTGAAAGGTATGTGTTTGGGGCCGCTCTGGGCAGGGTTGTGTGTCAGTGTGAAGGATTCCCATGCATAGACACATTCCCATTCTATGTCAGATTCATTCACCAGACCACAAATGAGGACATTTTATTTTTAAATTGTCTTTACTGTTTTCTCTTCTCTAACCCCCTTATCCCTGTCATAACAGGACACCCTCCTCATCTTGTCTCTGGGAAGTTTTTAGTTGTTGGTACTTTGTGAAGGATTTCAATTAGAGTCCTGATATCTTATGTTGACTTCAGTCGATATCCTTTGTATTAAAGATTTCTTGTTTTCAAAGAATATTTAGCTATATGTATTCAACTGGAAGTTGGATAAACTTAAATATTATGAAATATGCTTTCCAAAATTCTCTGAATTTTGGCATTGACATGGAGAAAAGTCAGTTTTAGAATGGTGAAATCTGTTACAGCGTGAAAGATCAGGTGGATCAATGCTCACGTTTCCAAGGTCAGGGAAGCAAGCTTGTGGATCCTGTTGTTCCTGTAATTAAGCTCCAGAAGCTCTTCAGAAGGTTGCAGTGCTCCGGGGCAGCCTTTGCTGTTGGGCAGTACCAGTCCAGCCACCAACTCTGCACCAGAGCCCTCAGACTGCTCCAACTAGGCAGCCAGGTCAAGCAGAAGATGAAGTGAGTGACTGGGTCTTTCTATTGCACTTGAAGCATGACAGCTTGTTCTGCTTTTGAACTGTTATCAAGATAGAACTTGTCTAGGCTTCTCATGGTAGAGGAACAGCATCATGTCAGAAGGTTTGATTGTAAAGGGTGCGGTGAACATTCCTTGTAACTCTTTAGATCTTAGGTGTGTGTGATGCTTTTGATACCTTTCCCACAACACTAATTCTATCCTGAATGAGCACCAACTTTGAAGAATTTATACTTATATTCCCTATACTATACCTACATGACTTTTTAATGTCACACGCGCGCATGCACGCGCACACACACACACACACTCACATGTGTGTGCGTGTGCCTGTGTGTGTGTTGCTGTAATAGAAGACTAGAATAGAAGACCTTATGTTCATTAGGCAAATAATTCCTACTGAGCCATTTTCCTACTCTGTGATACTTTTAGTACCAAGAAAGTCAGTATTTTTAGCATTGAGGTTATTTTAACAGTTATGTGTTGTTTGCTGATTTATTCTGATTTTATCCTGAATGGCAAAGATTTTATTTTTTCTCCAGACTTCAGCAGATGATACACTTTAGATGTTCTCAAAATGGAAGTCTGAGTTGTTGTGTGGTTGTTTTTAAATCTATTTTATCTTTGTTATCGCCAACACATAGGAGATGTAATTGTTTTATCATTGAAGTGACAATTTTGCTTGTAAAAATCCATGATTTTGTTGTGTTTTTATACTTCATTTTTTAAAGTCTTGAACATTAAACTAGAGGAGATTTGGTAAAATTGTTTTCCAGTCACACAAAGATTTAAAATGTGAATCTGAAATCTTCTCAGGCCTTTCATCTCTCCTATCCATTAATATTTCACATAAACAGCAATTAGCTTACCAAATTAGAGTTAGCAAATGAGTCAGCCATGTAATTTGCTGATGACATTTTGTTAGCAGGGCCATGAGGAAAGTGTGTGTTTGTTTGCATGTGGGTGCTCTTGCTGCTTTCAGGTGGTGACAGGAAGTTAGTACATGGGCCTCAGAGAGAGAAGGATGGCCACACGGTGCACTGGTGCTTCTGCTCGGATGTGAGCCACTTTGCTGAGAAGTTGCCAGGGGTGGAAAACCGCCTGTTATTGTTGATCTTTATAGAAGTAAACATCATAGTTATTAGGCTATAGTGTAGTGCACAGTGTACATTTTTATTTTGTTTATGAAAGGTTGTGTTTTTGAGAGTGTGGAACGAGACAGACGAAAGTACTAGATGAAACGATGTTGAATTAAACCGAAGCTGGTCTCTACAAAGGTGCAGGGTAAACCCTAATCAGTGCTCCAAGGGAATCCGGGAAGGATCTGTGTTAATTTGACAAGTGGGTTTAAAATTCTTGAGCCGCTATTCTTCAGAAACCATCTTTGTTCATACATCCCTTTGCTAATTTGCTCCACTTTTGATCTTTGATAAACCAGCTGCAGTATTGTTTCATTAACAGACTTGACTGGTTAACAGATGTTTGATCTGGCTTGATTGTGTCCTCCCTATTAAAAACAGCATAGGCACTCACAGAAACCATGCTGGGCCTTTTTCTGTCCAGCTAGACTGGCAGTTCAAAAGAGCAACCTAATTTCATTTACAAGTTCAGTTTTTATTCCTTGGTGTTATTCTGGAAGGCATGTGACATTTAGCTCGTGTTCTCCCTCATCAGGAAGGCCTGCTGGTAGTCCTCCTTGGTGCTGCATCTCTTCTGTGCAGCCCTCACTTGGGGTTCTGTTGCTAAGCATCGTGCAGTCTTAGCATGCAGGGAAAGAGGGGTTGCGGAAGAGCTGATTGAGACATCATGGACTCTTGCACATTTCAAGGGAAGGAGTGGGAACAGTCTGGAGAATGTAGAGAATCTCTCCCACCTTCTTTGATGTCAGACAGCTGCCATATGGAGTGCAGGGAGAAGGAGGAGAGCCTGGGTCCAGGCTGCCTGTGATCTTCCCAGTGACTTGGGCTGGGAGCCAAAGGCTGTGGTTTCTGTAGTAGTTCCTGATGCGACCAGTCTTGTTTTTTTGTTCAGTTTCCTGCCGTGCTTGTGGCCTCTCCAGGCATAAATAGGAAGGATGAAGTTCAAAATAAGAGTGTTAAGCTTCTGGGGAACAAGAGAGACAGCAGAACAGAAGAAGGCACAAACTAAACCCAGTAACAAGGTTATCAAAGATGGCTCTGTCCTCATGGTTGACCTGTTTCTATGGAATTTTACTGTCATGTGTTTCTCTCTTATAACAAAACCAAACTTAGCTATTGAGCTTGAATTGTGAGTAAAACTGCAGCAAATATTACATGCTCGTGGAAGTGTGGAGGCTATCTGACGAACACCAGCTGGTCATCACATCCCAGGCAGTATGTGAGGGACCTGGGAAAGGGGGGCAGTGGAGGGGGAGCCAGGGCAGACCTTCTCCCTTACCTTTTTAAAATTAAAAAATTTTAATAATACAAATTTTAATAGCACAAATTTAAAAAATTGTGCTATCCGAATAATAAATGCCACATTCTTTCAACAACTGTTAGTACTGTACCTGTTTATTCTTTCTCTTCTACAGAGAAAGAGAAAATGAGTAAATGAATGTGCATGTGTATAATTTTTGAGCTTGCTGTGGTAGCTCAAGCCATTAATTCCGGCACTTGAGAGGCAGCGGAGGGTGGATCTGCATTCAAGTCCAGCCTGGTCTACAGAAGTGAGTTCAGGACTGCCTGGGCTTTATAGAGAATGACCCTGTTTCAAAACAAAACAAACCACAATAAAGAAACCAAACAAGCCGGGGGGGGGGGGGGGGGGGTGGTGGTGGTGGTGGCGCACGCCTTTAATCCCAGCACTTGGGAGGCAGAGGCAGGCGGATTTCTGAGTTCGAGGCCAGCCTGGTCTACAGAGTGAGTTCCAGGACAGCCAGGGCTACACAGAGAAACCCTGTCTCGAAAAACCAAAGAAAGAAAGAAAGAAAGAAAGAAAGAAAGAAAGAAAGAAAGAAAGGAAGAAAGAAAGGAAGGAAGGGGGAGGAGAGAGAAAGAGAGAGAGAGAGAGAGAGAGAGAGAGAGAGAGAGAGAGAGAGACCAAACAGAAAATAAGTTTCAATGAATTATTGGAACATAAATGGCAGACGGCATTATGTTACCTCCTTACACATTTAGTGAGGAGTGAAAACGGCCTCCTGTGTATGTAGATCAGTGCTGTCACTCACAAAAACACTTCAGAGGTGAAGCAGAGAGTTCGCCCGTAGTTGTATTTTCTCAAACGAGTCTTAATGTTATTTATTACTTGATTTAGGACTCGGCAAAGTTCACAAGTGGCATTTGGTCATCATGGCTCTTAGCAGAGAACAGCTTTTTTGCCAGTTTTCAAGGGTTGTCTTGTAGGATGTCTTGAGCTGATACTTTCACTGGAGATTTGAACACAGGGCCTCCCGAATGCTACACAAGCCCTGCACCACAGAGGCACATTTTCAGCTTCCAGATCTTCCGTTGTAGCAGCCCGCCTCCCCTTTTGCGATTAGTTAAGTGCTCAGTGCAGGCTTGAGGCCATGTGCCTAACCTTTCGCTCAGTGTGTTTGAATTTTCCATTGCTGCTTTGCTCACATAAACTTAGAGTTTGAAGCTTTGCAGCCTGTCATTCTTTTGTTGTGTGGTTGGGAAGTCTAACATGGTCAGATGGTTAAAGGATGACAGCAGCATAGCCTTCTAGCAGAGTCTTGTTTCCTCACTTTTGTTCCCAGCTCCTAGGCTGTTTATTTGGTTTGACTCATGGTTTCTGTCCTGTCTTTAATATCAGCAATGTGGTATCTCTGACCATTCCTCTATAGGTGCCTGGCTTTAAAGGATGCATGGGATTACGTTGGATGTAGCTGGTCAATACTGGCTAATTTTTCACACCAGCCTCCTTAGCTGGGAATGGTGGGGCATGACCATAATCCCAGCTGTCAAGAGGCCAAAGCCTGATTTATTCAAATCCAGGGCCAGCTTGGGCACTGTACTGAGACCCTGTCTCAAGCAAAGCAAAACAATAAATAGATAAAACCCACTCCTTTTAAAATTAAAAACCGAAGTGAAGTACTTAAGTCCTTTTTCCTATCTTCCAGGTCACCACGTAGACAAAGATGAAAGAGGCCCTGGGCCTTAAGTATGAGTGCGGTGGTGTGGCCATTGTGTGTCACCTGGTGCACAGTGCTTTACCTAACAGAATTTATAGCATGTCAGAGTATGCTTACATCAGGTCTGGAACTCCCAGAGATCCACCTGCCTCTCTCTCCAGAGTGCTGGGATCAGAGGTTCGGTGCTTTACGAGACTAAGCAATTTCAGAAGCATTTTATGTGTGTTTCAACCTCAAGCCCTCAGTTGAGGACCCTGAACAACTGTGTCTATGTTTCTTTTTGTTGTTGTTCTTGAGAAAAATTCAGAGATGTAAACAGCAAATAAAGGTGGATGTTGGGGAGGGGGCTCTAGACTTTGTGAAGGCTTTTCCTTCACAATGTAGCTGCATCTCCCCATTGTTGCCCTTAGCTGAAGTGCTTTGGAAATACCAAATGTTGCCAGTTGGCGAGGAATAACAACTATTTACTTATCAGCCTATCAGTGTGTGCTTTCCAGAGTTGATAAAAGCTGCGATCTTTCCATCTGATGAGGCCTGACCTTCTGAAACCTTCCAGTTTATCTCATTTTCCACAGCTACTGAGTAGAACACGATACCAACAATTACATCCACCTACCCCAAAGCGTTTATGCCAACTTATAAAATCACCTCGGTATTGGAAAATTGTATAGTATCTTGATTTCAATTTAGCATGGTATGTTGGTTAGCAATAAATCTTGCTAATGTATGAACACAAGCCTGCAGGCAGCTTGGAAAACACTGATCAGGTGCAAATTGTATGTATTTTGCAAGCATTTCAGAAATTCAGAGCAAAATGAAATAAATAGTTATAACTGAGAGCACCACTTTTTTTTCCTACTCTCGTGTATATCCTGTGAGAAAATTCTCAGTTCTCCCAAAGCTCATGGTTTGTGTGGGAAACCATTTTTAATTTTCCTATCTAGTCTGTGGCATTCAATGAAAGCAAACAGGCATGATTGAAAACAATGTGCAAATAATGCATACATGCTTGGTAGTTTACGTTGTGTTTGAAGATCATAGAAAACCATACAAGAAGATACTCATTTAAACACATTGTAATGTTCTTATGATTGAAAATAGATCTGGGTATAATAGCACACGTCTTTAATGCCGGTACTGGAGAGGCAGAGGCAGGCAGATCTCTTAAGTTTCAGCCCAGTCTGGCCTCCATAGCAAGTTCCAGGACAGCAAGGGCTACAAGGAAAAACAAACAAACAAGAAAGAAAGCTTACAAAGTAATTTTACCTTAACCCCAGTGGCTGTGAGAGCTGCTAAGTGGGTACATCTTACAGAAAAACAAACAGGCCAAAGAAGCCGGCCGACCTACCCCTGGGCATTGCTGGAGCAGGCACACTCTGGGTACTCAGACTGCCTGTGGTGCCTTTCCCACATTTTGCCTTAACCTCTTCATTTAGGTAAAATCAACAGAGGTCTGTCATCATAATGTGCACAGCACTGTGCCATGCCCTGTGGGAATTACAAAGAGAAGCCATTTTGGAATGGTAATTTAAACAGCTAGTTGAAACCTGTCAAGATGCACAGCAGGGACCCCTTCTCACGTGACTAATATGTTATGCTTCATTTTCAGAGTGATTGAAATTTTTTTATTTTCAATTTTTATCCATTAGTGTTCTGTATGTAGGTGATGTATGTGCCAGTACATGCATGCTACAGTACATTCATAGAGGTCAGAGTACAACTTTTAGGGGTTTAGTCCTCTCCACTGTAGGTTCTGGGCCTCAAACTCAGGCCATTTAGGTTTGCATGGCAAGTACTCTTTATCTGCTGAGCCATCTTGTTAGCTTTATTTTTAAATTTACTTTATTTTGATTTTAAGTCTATGAATGTTTTGTTTGTATATGTAAGTGTTCCACGCGCTTGCCCATAGAGGCTGAAAGAGAGAAGCATCAGATCCATGGAACTGGAATTACAGATGTTTGTGATCTGCCTTGTGGTGTTAGGAACTGATTCCAGGACCTCTACAAGAGTAGTGTGTGTTCTGAACTGCTGAATCATCTTCCCCCTGGATCCCTTGAGCTGGAATTACAAGCAGTTGTGAGCCTCCTGATACCAGGGTGCTGGGAACTGAATTTGGGTTTTCTGAAAGAGCAGCAAGCATTCTTAAGTGCTGAGTCTTCTCTCCAGTCCATGCTTAGAATTATTATTAATTAGGGATAGGTGTTGTTTAAAACCAATATAGACTTCCTGCAACGGCATCTGTGGATTGGTGGGTACACTGTAAACAGAAGAAGAGAGCTGAGGCCCAGGTTCATGGAGGCTAAGTGTCACTTTCATTGTATCTTAAGGAGGTGATGGATAAGACTGTCTATCTGCTGGCTCTAAATTTTTGTGGTTGTAATACCATGTAGAGGGAGGTAGAGGCAGGATGATAAGGCCAGTATCTCTTTTACAGAGGGCTTAAGGCTAGCCTGGGCTAAATGAAACCTTGTTAAAATAAAAATAAGAGACCCAGTAAGCTTGGCCTTATTGGCTTCAGAATCCTGTTTTAAGGATCTGAGTTACAATGAGCTGGAGTGGGGACTCAGTACTTGTTGCTCTTGTGGAAGACTTGGATTTGGTTTTCTAGCACCTGTTTGGTGGCTGACACCTGTAATTCCAGTTCCAGGGGATCTGACGCTCTCTTCCAACCTCTGAAGGCACCAGGTAAACATGTGGCATACAAACATATATACAGGCAAAACATTTATATACAAAAAATAAATTTATTAAAAAAAAATGAGTTACAGTTGTGTCATGTGGTATAGGCCTGATGTTTCAGCTACTTACGGGCCAGAGGCAGGGGATGTAAAGTTCAAATCTTATTGAGATCCCTCCCCCAAAAAGGTTAATTATAATGTGTGTGTGTGTGTAGATACCCACAGGATTATCCTCATGAGGTGTTGGATCCTCATGGAGGTGTATAATGGAGGTGATTACGAACCACACACTATGGATGCCTGGGAACTGAACTTTGAAAGGTCAGGAAGTGCTCTTAAACAGTAAACCATTTCTCTAGCCTGAGATTTTGTTAAGAGCTGTGTGTGTGTGTGTGTGTGTGTGTGTGTGTGTGTGTATAAAATCAATCATGGGGTACTATCACTCTCTACCCCCTAAAAACAGGAAAGAAATAGGGATTTAGAAAGTTTATAATTCAGTGCTTATAATTCAAAACAATGTTAGAATTGGAATGTTTAGCAAAGTTTAACACTTTCATTGTTTTTTTTTTTCCTATTATTATTTGTAGTATTATTTTGTTTTTTTGAGACAGGCTCTAATGCTGCCCAGGCTAACTTCATATAGCTGAGACTGACCTTGAATTCCTGGTTCTGTCTACCTCCTAAGTTCTGGGGACACGGGTGTACAACATCACACCCAACTCGTTTTTTTTTCATTCTTTAAAACTAGTTGATGCTTCCATTTTTTCTTCTGAGGGACTGAGTATAAATAGCTTGGTTACGGTAGAAAGCATCCTTAGCATGCACGGAACCTTCGGTGGGTTTTTTTGTGGGGGGGGGGTATTTTTTGTTTGTTTGTTTTTGAGACAGAGTTTCTCTGTGTAGCCTGGCTGTCCTGGAACTCATTCTGTAGTCCAGGCTGGCCTCGAACTCAGAAATCCACCTGCCTCTGCCTTCCAAGTGCTGGGATCAAAGGCGTGTGCCACCACTGCCCGGCAAAACCTTGGGTTTTACTTCTTCCCTTCATGACATACACCTTCCCACCAACCAATGCATTTTAAGAACTACCAATGGAAGCCAGATGGTGGTGACTTTAATCCCAGCAGTCAGGAAGCAGAGGCAGGTAAATCTCTGAGTTTGAGGCCAGCCTGGTCTACAGAACAAGTTTCAGGACAGGCAGGATTACTCAGAGAGTCTCTGGTAAAAACGAAAATCTCCACTAACTGTTAGTGACTGATGAATAAATGAATACTAAGAAGTAAGCACCTTAGTCTCATAGACGGCCAGTCATTTTCCCCAGAGGCAACAAATATTAACAATCCCTTATTTGATATTTTCTAAAGATACTCTGTACACATGTGGTTTTCCTTAAAAAAAAAAAAAAGACAGCTTTTCATGCATGTTTAATGGAGCAGGTGCTACTAGAGGTCAGAATAGAACCATATAAAGCAATGTGTGTTCTTTTTAATCAATAATATGCTCCTAGTGGATTGATGCCTCCCTCTGTCATTTTGTGAATGTTGGTGAATCCTTCATACACCCTGATGTGTAGGATGCATCCCTGAATTTAGTGGCCAGGTTAGAGGGCGTACAGTTTAAATTTAATTTTGTCTTTCTGCTGAGAAACAATCCCAACTCTTTTATGGCCTCCAAAGTTCATTTTGTACATAGTCCTGTTTTTCTGCAAGATAACGAGAAAAACAAATTCCACGTATTTTCCTCCAATGTTTTTCTGTTTTCACTTTTTATTATTGAGCTTTTGATCCATCTGGAGTTTATTTTACTCTAAGGAATGAGGTAGGAATCCAATTTTACTTTATTATCTTTTCAGATGGCAGCCCAGCTGTCCCATTACCATTCGTTGAATAATCTCTTTATTCTTCTGTATATGAAATTCCATCTTTATCCTAAACATGTGTGTTTGAGTGTTTTTAGACTCTGGGTTTAGTTCTTTGAATTGTCAGTGCATGTACCTGTACCACAGGGTTTTAGATACTGTAGCTTCATAATATGTTTTATTACCTGATAAGTAAGCCAGGCTTCTTTATTATTTTTTTTTCACAGTCTTCATGAATAATTACTTGTTTATTTTTCCCTGCCACTCCAAAAGGTCTTACTGATAATGTTAGTGTTTGACTGGTGAGCAAGTGCAATGTTGAAAGAGGGGGTATCTTTCCACTTTCTCTTTTCAATTATGGTATTCTTCCTGTAAGAAAGACCTTTTATTCTTGAGTCAGCATCAGGCGAGGTGTTGACCCTTGTCAAGGGTAAAGAGCAGCTCCTGAGTACCATGGCTTCAGTTCCTACTCTTACTGCATTATTTTGGAGCAAAACCCACACAGTGTTGTCATCTTGCCCATGTATTTAAGCGATAACCATTGTCATCATCCTTGTGGTCTTGAGTCTGAGAATGGAGCTATGTGGGTGGTATGTACTGACACGGACTTAACAAGTGCTGCTAAACAAATTCCTAGGTTTGAGTGTTTTCTTAGATAAGTCAGATCTTCCATTTCCTTTTCTTCCCCTCACCCCCATTCTTCTAATGGCTTTAAATTTTTATTTTTTTCAATTATTTAAGTTTTTGAGATAAGGTCTTACTATGTATCCCTGGATGACCTGGAACCATGCTCATAGAGATCCTTCTGCTTGCCTTCCAAATGCTGGGAATAAAGGCATGTGTAGCCTTTATTTGGTTTTAATTAAGTATGTTTGTGTGTGTATAGGCTATGTGTATTTTGAGTAATAGTGCCTGCAAAGACCAGAGGCATAGGATCCCATAGAGCTAGGGTTATAGGCACTGTTCCATGGGCACTGGTGACTGAGCTGGGGTAGCTTACACATGCACCCTTAACAACTGAGCCATGGATATAAAAAGCATAAACAACATTTAGGTAATAAATGTGTACAGGGGAACTTGGGCCAGAAACTAAGTTGATGGCATCAATGATAGTGTTCTTCAGTGTGGTGATGACATTTGTCATGTGGGTCTTTATCCCTGTGAGTTAGAAGAGGCCTCAAAGGGTTTCATACTGAAGTGCTAGGGTGTCTGAAGACTGTCAGGTGGTTCAGCAAACATCACAACATGAATAAATAATGGGTGTGAGCATAAGAAGTAAAGGTTTAACGATAAGAGGCAGAAATGTGAATAACTGATCCTAGTGAAGGTATATAGTGTCTCCTATGTATACTGCAACTAGGTTCTATAGCATTGGCAGTTTTTCTGCGCACTGGAAAGCAGGCGTAACTAGAATATGTGGCAGCTGATATGGCTCAGCAGGTAAAGAGGCACTCACTACCAAGCTTGGAGAAGAGTTTAGTACCTGGGATTCATATGATAAGAGAAGGGCAGAACTGACTCCTGTGAGTTAGCTTCCAACCTCTACACATGTTGAGGGTGCATGTGCGTGCACACATGCGCGTGTGCACACACACATACACACACACACACACACACACACACACACACACACACACACACTGAAAGAATTAAATTGTCTCACTGTCTTTACCTACAGAAAGATAAGTCTATATTGCTTTTATAATTACAATTCTTTATCCTAAATTGAAGGTAATTATATATGTTATTATTTAAGATATAGTATTGAATTACAATTGAGTATTGTTTGCCAAGGCTCTGAGCCTAAGGCCTACTCTCACAGATTATCAAGCAGCAAAGAGATGTTGAAGACACACTAACACCAGATTGAGGCTTTCACTGGGCAGTTGAGATTAGCTCACTTCATCTCGAGTTTCAGAGTATGTGGGACTCCACCAGGGATAAAGTCCCATACTTGGGGACACACTGCACGTCTAAGTCAGTAATGTTAGGAAAGGAAACTTCTATACCAAATGCAGTTTGTAGTGCCACTTTATCGCTTTGGTCTACATTGGATTGTTGTCATTGTTTGGAAATTTTGGTAACTATGGATAGATTATGTTTAGCTGAGTGCTGTCTTGATATGGAGATGTCATGTTGCAGCCTAAATTGATACTGGTCTCTTGCTTTGAAGTTGCTCTTGTGATTAGGTCTTTGATTATCTATCTTTCTAACACACACACACACTCGCAGACACACATACAAACTCCTATGCACACACTAAGTTCCTGCTGTTACTTGGAAGGCTCTTAAACAAAGACAAGATCCAGATCATGTCTGCCTTGAGCTTTGTTATCCTCATACAAGATGTAATTGAATAAAACATATTACCCATCTGGCCAGTAAACCTCAGTGGCAGTCAGAATAAATTACAAGTTTTTGGATCATGATAGCTTGAAATTTCTCGTCTGTCTGCCTGTCCGTCTGTCTTTCTTTCTTTCTCTCTCTCTCTCTCTCTCTCTCTCTCTCTCTCTCTCTCTCTCTCTCTGGTTCAGTTTCTTTTTAGCTGTTGCTAAGAGAAGTTTCATTGACACGAGGGACATGAGGACATGTCTGCATGCTGCCAGTTGTTTTATAGGCATTTGGCTCTGCCGCCTTGCAGATGGTAAGACTCTGGGTGGTGGGGAAATGTGTGCTGATTATCTTATTGAATTAAGGTAACCTTTTGTTGTCCACTGAATTCTACAGGCCAATTGGTCAGTGAGCAGCTGCTCGGGGTGGCTTGGTTTGGGGATTTGAGGAACACAAAGACCGTCTTAAAGGGTGGCCTTTCTAATCCAGGTATCCAACAAAGCAATGCTGAAAGCTTTCTTCTTCTGACACTGTTGATGTTCCCATGGAAGGGAGTGAGCAGCAACAATTTATTTTTTTAACTTTTGCTCAATTATACCGAATGATTAAAACTGACTTATTATTTTGACAAGTTCTAGAAAACTACTTTTTACCTAATGCAAGACAATGTGCTTTCATAATATTTGATGCCAGAAGCATCCTAATTTTGTGGCAGTCTGTGTCTGAAGATCATGGTGAAATAATGGGATTGTTTTTATTTTGAGTTTATTATCAACTATTCTAGAAACTCAAAGCTTGCTTTACTGTTGCCATCTGTCTCCAAATCCTAGCTGTATAACTTTGGGCTTGCGTTGTTTTGGTTTCAGTCTGTCACTTCTATATGGAGTCTGCTCAATCTGAAAACCATTGCAGGAGGCAGTGGCTGCTGCTGCTGCTGCTGCTGCTGCTGCTGCTGCTGCTGCTGCTGCTGCTGCTGCTCCTGCTCCTCCTCCTCCTCCTCCTCCTCCTCCTCCTCCTCCTCCTCCTCCGCCTCCTGCTTCTCCTCCGCCTCCTCCTCTTCTTTCTTCCTTTTTGAAACAAGGTCTTGCTTTATGGACCACACTGGCCTCAAACTGGAGATTCTCCTGTTTCAGCCTCCTAATGTTTGGGAAACCTCACTTTTTATGTAAAGGGATGTTGGTGTTACGGAATTGTATGGCTTACTTTCCTTCTAGGAGAATGTTTTTCAGATGGATCCTTTTGGTTCTTTAGAGCTCAGCATAGGTGACCGCACAGGAAATGAGATGGCCTGGTTGTTATCAGAGAGAAATCATTCTGTGGTGTTTGAGGACGAACATCCATCTATCACAGTTTGACCATTTCTTGTGCCTTAGGATGGTCCTCTGAATTGGAAGTCCACTTCATCCTTCAGATGTATCTGCTACTAGTGATCCTGTCTGCACATAGTTATTAAGCACACACTTTTCTGGGCTATGGATTTGGCCTCTTTTGTATATGCTTTTTTATTTTATTCTCATAACTTTGAGATAGGTCTTATTAGCTCTGTGTTAAAGACAAGAAAACATCTCCCTAGGGTGGTTCAGAAGCTGCCCGATATCACATGCTAATTAGGGCTGGGCATCTGGAGTCCAGGGCGTGCTCTCAGTGCAAGGCTTGTATGTCACACTGCCCTGCTGCTGGGTTAACATCAGCCTCGTTACCAGACCACATTGTTGGACTCAAACTAAGCTCTCCTTTAGAACTTCAGAATCTGCATCCATGCTAATCTTATTGATGGTGAAAACAATATCACATATAAGTGTGTGCGCACGCATGTGTGTGCATGCATGCAAGGTGGGCATACAGAGGTCAGAGGCAGTCTCAGGTGTTGGTCTTCGCCTTCCGATTTTTTTAAGACAATCTTTTGTGTTAATTGCTTTGTATGCCAGGCTCCCTAGCCAACAGGCCCTGGGTAGTCTTGAATCTCTTCCTTCCATCTCACCTCACTGTAGGAGCCTGGAGGTGACAGCCATGTGCTAAGCACTACCATACCTGCTCTACATGGGGTTTGGAGGACCCAAATGCTTGGACTACAAATCTTTTACCCAGTGAGCCATTTCCAAAGCCCTGAAGAATTCTTTTTTATCCCAAATATTTTTATTTTTGTCTATTCTTTTACATATTTTCCTATACACATGTTCTTTGCATAACTACTTACAGCCAGAGAATACATGAGCTAATGAGCATGATGTGTTTTGTGCAAAAATTACCATGGTGGGCTGGAGAGATGGCTTAATGGTTGAGAGCATTGACTGCTCTGTCAGAGGTCCTGAGTTCAATTCCCAGCAACCACATGGTGGCTCACAACCATCTGTGACAGGATCTGATGCCCTCTTCTGGTGTGTCTGAAGACAGCTAGAGTATACTCATATAAATAAAAGAAAAGAAAAAATAAATTTCCATGGCCTTTTATAACCATTTTCTATTTTCTTTTTCTTTTTTCTTTCTTTCTTTCTTTCTTTCTTTCTTTCTTTCTTTCTTTCTTTTTTCTTTTCTTTTTTTTTTTTTTTTTTTTGTGGTTTTTCGAGACAGGGTTTTGCTGTGTAGCCCTGGCTGTCCTGGAACTCACTCTGTAGACCAGGCTGGCCTCGAACTCAGAAATCCACCTGCTTCTGCCTCCCAAGTGCTGGGATTAAAGTCGTGTGCCACCACCGCCCGGCCCATTTTCTATTCTCAATGTCACTTTTGGGGGGTGGAGAAATGGCTCAGTGGTTGAGAGAACTGGATGCTCTTCCAGAGGCCCTGGGTTGGATTCCTAGCACCCATGTGGAGGTTCACAAGTATCTTGTAACTACAGTTCCAGGGTCTCTGATGCTCTCTTCTAGCTGCCACTGCCACCAGACACACATATGGTGAACAGATACACATGCTGGCAAACAATCTACTGACATAAAATAAACATTTTTTTAAAAAGTCATTTTTCTTGTTTTCGGATGTAGCTTCTCATGTAGCCCATTCTAACCTTGAATTCTTGAAACTCCTGGTTCTTTTAGCCACATCTGAGAATACAGAGGAGTTCTCTAAAGGGCATCAGGTTCTGTTAATAAGGCCAGTAACATACTATATAGTCTGCCCTTACATACCCATGTGTCTGATTATTTTGCCATTTAAACCTCTTCTTCCATGAAGAAAAGAACTTGGCCACCTCTCTTGCACGAATGCAAGTTGTTGTGTTACTTGCTGGCTTATTTAGAAACAGCTTGACACATTTTTGTCAAACTTGAATGGTTTTTGGAGGTTGTATTTAGGGTGATCAGAAGACGTATGTCATGTTTTCTGATATGCTGTCAGAGTTAATGTACAGAGATTTTAAACATGAGGCCTGAAATTGAAATTACCAAGGGCTGACTTTGGTTTGCATGTTAGAATTGGTAATGTTTCAATTTGTCTCCTCTATGTCTTAATTAGGATGAGTGGCAGAGTCTTCAGAGCTCAGTGGTGCCTCTCCATCTGATAACAGCCACTTGTAAATTGATCCATTTAATAGTTTTCATTTTGTTTAAGATCAATTGTTTGTTGAAAGTGATACTTTCAGTTGCTGTTGTCTTTTCTCTTTTGCTGGGAATGGAACCATACACGCTAGGTAGCCGTTCTATTCTGAGTCCTCATTCCCCAGCCCTCAAAGTGGTTGTTTTGAACTTGAGAGGAAAGTTGAGCTTTTGAGCTCACAAACAAGTGGATGTCAGGGGTGATTGTCTTTCAGTCCTGCTCCTGTTCACCTGTGCAGGCTTGCTCTGTGCGCAGTCCTCCCGTGCTCCTTCTGAGGGCCTCACCTTTCCCTTCACTCAGAGCCTCTCATCCTTCCCCTGCGTGTACTATTCCTGTAATGCTCCATACAGCAGAGTAAACGTTTGCAAGGAACTCCATGTTCTGGAACCTGTGCTGTACGGAAGTAATTAAGCCATGCTGCAGGTGCCAATAAATGGCCCTCACCAAACACACTGTTGTAGAGAAGCTGACACTAAAGTTAGCTAGGGCCGCAGTCCTCAGGCAGCCACACAGCACATGGCCTTTGTGTCCTAGCAAAACTTTGGATGCCATCTTTGGAAGTCTCCAAGCCTCCAGTAATTTCAGCTTCTCTGAGCAGCTGTAGCATCATGTTCTTTATGGTGTATATTGCTCATTGGTCCAGTTTAGTGGGCCTTGACTTTCTAGGCTGGTTGTGAACTCCATGGCACTAGAAACTCTGTGACTGATCTTTTTTTTTTTTTTTTTAAATCTGTTATCCACATTGCTTACCAGTATGCTTTGTGGGTACATAAGACATATTTAATTAGATTTTTTTTTTTTTTAAAAAAGTTTCATTTTATCTTGTGTATGAGTGTTTTGCCCACATACATATATTCATATACATATAAATATATCCACACATGCATACACACACACACACACACACACACATATATATATATATATATATATATATATATATATATATATTTTTATACACATATACATACACCACATATGTACCTGGTGCCCAATGATGTCAGAAGAAGGTATCTAAGGTATCTGATCTCTTGAAGCTGGTGTTATAGGCCATCTTTAGCCTTTAAGGTGGGTGTTGGCAACTGGAACTCTGGCCTTTTTAAATAAAGAACAACAAGTGCTCCTAACTGCTGAGTCATCTCTCCAGCTCCTGTTTCATTTAGTGTTTAAAAGTAACTTGCAGAGTTGAAAAGGCCTACTAGGTCGGGTGTTAAGTCTGTGTTTTGTGAGGAATTCCCACAACTGGCCTTGTAGCCTGTGTTCCTAACTCTAGGGTGGAGCTCCTGTGCCCCCAAAGCAGCACATGTTGTCTTTAGAGACAACTAGGGTGTTGATTTGAGTCTACAGTAGCTGATAGAGAATGGGAAGGGGGCCCAATCTGGACTTGTCACTTGGTTGGTGTTACAGAAGACTATTTCCTGATGCTTATCTGAGCACCTGGTTCACTTCCTCCTTACATCCACATAGATTCAAGAGCCCGTTGTCCTTTCTTGCTAAAAGAACTGCCACCCACTGACTGTTAGGACATCCTGTCCTCTCAAATGAGCCAAGGTGGGGGGTGGATTGGCATTATCCCCACTGGCCTAAAAGGAAATTGAGTCCTGGAGGCAGTCAAGGCCACACACACACACACACACACATGTGGGTCAGAGTCAGATTGTGTTTCTGACACCAGATCTAGCCTTTCTGTTTAACTCTAGGCTTTCTCTTTAGGGTTGAGGCTCTCTCTCTTTTCCCAGCATTTTGAAGTTCTTTATTATAGCATGCTAAGAAACCGATTCTTATTAATCTTGGCATCTCCCATAGCATTTACTTGAGGGTGAGCGTTAGACTTGATGTATGACCATACTGTCTTGTCCTGTGGAAAAGGGAGTTCACCGACTCCACCTGCCAGTGTTGAATCTGTAACATGAAGTCATTTCAGTGGCCATCCCCACTCCCTGCCCCTTCATTTTATTCTTCCTCATTTAGGCATGATGAGCTTCTATTCTGAACCATGTGGATTTCATAGAATTGACATTCAGGATGTGACTGATGACATGAAGGAAATCAGTGGGGTGAGAAATGCTTCAAAATCTCAAACTGAACTGGTAGGATATATACAAATATTCCAACCCCCTCTCCAAACAAACAAACAAACAAACAAACAAAAACTATTAAGTTTGAAAACTCCTGGGCCCATGCATTTTCTCTGCAGCAGCAAGTACTCACTCTGTAATGGGGAAATTGCAAAATTTTGGAATATTAGATAATGTATTTCATTTATGGAATGGATATTTGATGCCCAGAGCTTGATGATCCATTTTTTTAACTTTCGTTTTTATTTTTTTTGAGATTATATTTTAATTACAACATTTATTCCTTTCCTTCCTCTGAATCTTCCCACACAACTTTACCTCTCTCCTTTAAATTTATGGCCTCTTTTCATTGGTTGATAGTGTGCATCGGTATATGTATTTATATATACATATATCCCCAAATATAACCTGTTAAATCCATATAATGTTACTTGTATGTATATTTCTAGGGTTGTTTGGTACTAGACAACTAATTGGTATCTGACCATCTTTTTAAGAGGGATTAATTAAGACATTAGTCTTTGCAACTTAATCTCAAATGGAAGGCAGGACAGAGGATGGGAGAAAGGTAGAAGGGAAAAGCCAGAAGCATAGATGATTGTCATGGTAGACTTGCAACTTTTTACATTTCAACTTTTTCCTAAATAAAGCTTTTTGCTATTTTTGAGCTAGGCTTTGACTGCAAACTTAGAGTCCTCTTGTTTTGCTCTTTCTTAACTTCCATAATCATGGAATTACAGCCATGTACTACCAAACCTTGTTTGTGGGGTACTTTGTATCAAACAAACCCAAGATGTCATGTATGCTAGGTGAACACTCTCCCGAGTGAGTTGCATCCTCTTTAAGTTGCCTTCTAAAATTGGAAAGCCACATACAGGTTTATCATAGAAGAAATCTCTATTGTCATATCCTGCAGTCCTGGAAGTAAATGACAAGCTAGATGGGGTGGGTGACTGCTGTTGACTGTAATGTGTTGTCTTTCTTCAGTGATTTTTCTCAATTGTGTTCCAGTCCATGTTGGTTTTATTATCAGCAAGTACAGAATAGCAGATGGGGAGAGTTACTGAAGTTATCTTGAGAGGTTACTTCTCTGTGCAAAACATATATTGTTTGTGCATGATTTTATTTTAAGTCAATCTTGTTTGTATAGAGTAGTATTCAGGTTTATTAAAATTTATTAGAAGGGACAGAGATTTCCCATACCCATCAAATGTACTGCCTCCCTTAATTGGTTTGTTACTGGTAAGCCAAAATGGAGACCTCATTACTGCCTGAAGTCCATAGTTGCCATTAGTCTTCGGTTTGGTGCTGTATGTTCTGTAGGTAGGAGTTAACATTTTTGTAGTTATTTAAAACTTTGTATGTTAAATTGTAAATAGCAGTATTTATTTCACAGAGATACATGTTGGATAAACAAATATAACACAAGCTGCATTTGCTGACACACATCTGTAATCTGATCTCTCAAGAGGCTGAGGTAGTAAGATAGAGTTTGAGGTCATCATGGCCAAACAATGTGACCTTGTGTCACCATCAAGGAGACCTCTGCTTTGTGAACCTCCCTGGTGTACAGCAAGAGTTTGGTGGTACTGTAACAAGGAATCAGTCAGACCCAGGCTGTAGATTCCCAGTCAGTACA
Source organism: Arvicanthis niloticus (assembly GCF_011762505.2). Lineage (NCBI taxonomy): Eukaryota > Metazoa > Chordata > Mammalia > Rodentia > Muridae > Arvicanthis > Arvicanthis niloticus. The sequence goes on from NC_047660.1 coordinate 74,661,034, forward strand.
GAAGTAGCTAGCACAGCCCGTTGGCCATCAACTTTGTTTAGCTAGTTCCAGGATGGCATATCAAAACAGCCCGGAGCAGTGAGAGGACCTTTACTTAAGTAAATTACCATGGTGGTGCAAAGTGACTCTAAACTAAATCTCCTTGGCCATTTGACTTGCTGTTTCTTGCTCGGTATTCTCTTTCCTTTTGGGGTGGGAACATGGTACTGTACTGCTGCATCTTCACACAGATGCTTCCCTGAAAGGCTACATCTAACAAATGAAATCCTTTTATTCCCAAGAGGAACTTGTCAGACCAAAGCAACCAAGTTCAGATCTCTAATTCCTATTCTTTTCTAGTGTGCACCGTTTTATTCATGTAGAATAAACACACAGCCTCAAACATCTTACAAGGCAAATAGACTCGTTTTTTAATTAGCAGTTCTATATACAGAATTTTATCATCATGAAATTTATAAGCCAAAAAAGGAACAAATATTTACCCTGGTAGTTTCATGTCAACATTACCCACTATTAGAAATGCTCAGAAAATGTCAATGAGCCTGCTTCCAGCCTTAAATCTGGTGGTAGGAAATTAGGCTCCAGCCTCACACTATCCTGGGCCTGTAAGTGTGCCTATAACCTCAGAGGTGGGGATCTTGCTGACTGCTAACCTAGCAGGGGAAATGTCATCCAGGAGAGACCCTGCCTCAAAGAAATGAGGCAGAGAGTGATAGAAGAGGGCATCTCACATCCATCGCTGGCTTCTGTATATATGAAAAAGTGTGCACACTCACATGGACACAGTGTGTAGGGATACTCTGTGTGTGTGTGTGTGAAGAGGTGTGTACACTCACATGAACACAGTATACATCGTGTTTTCATGCACACAGACACATAAAAGTATCTCTGTGAGTTTCTATGGCTATACAAAGCTAGACCCTGTCCCAGCAAAACAAAACAAAAATCTGGGCGTGATGATTCATGAATGTTGTCTTGAGACTTGGAAGATTAGAGTCAAAAAGGCGTTGACAGCTTCATGTCATCTATGTGAAGAGCTTGAGGCCAGCCTGGCTTGTGTGAAACCCTGTCTTCATACCCCTCCTTACCTACCAAGGGGGGAAATGGTGAGCGAAAAGTCCCAGCTGGTTCCAGAAAAAGTTTGCTTAAATCTATTGGGATGATTGAAGCGAGGGTGGGCGTAGGGGTGGGGAAGGAGACTTGTGTTTCCCAAATCCCGAAGCTGTGTGATTGTGCAGGCTTCCTGTACATTCTGCTGCCGCAGGAGGCACCTCTGCTTATTTTCATTCGCTGTAGATGGTGATGGTGCTGTGCATGCAGCTCCAAAATGACTTTAGGTTGCTTGGGTTATTAAAATATGTTTAATAAGCTAATCTTTCTCAAAGCCTCAAAAATAATTAAGATGCAAGAACAGATAAGCCCTATGTGTAGAATGAATAATTAATTTGTAAACATTCTAGATGCTGAGGAGGAAGGAAGATGGTGGCTTGTACAATTTCTGTTGTTTGGTCAGGATGCAGAGAAGGTGAAGCTGAGAGAATTGTTTCCTTTTTCTTTTTTATCTGAATTTAGGGCCTGTTTTGGATTCTGATCCTGTATAGTTAGCACTGGGTGGTGCCATTATAGCCTTTCCTCCCACGCTGCTCTTTGCTTCCAATTAAAGGGACATACCAATTATATATAATATATATATTATATATATATAATAAAACATGGTGGTACTACTGTAAAAGGAACATTGTAAACAAGTTAGAAAAGCGAGTACTGAAATCAAGTCTTGAATGCTAATAGAACCCCTGAGTAGATGCCTCTCATGCTTTATCCCTTTGAAATCACAGCCCCATAGAAACATTTCTGTAAGGAGCTATGGTGATACTGAGTTTAGCAAGCATTGGGCACCTCAGATTTGTCTGTAGTAGGTATATAACAGGCATTCTTGTTTAAGAACCTCAGAGAATAATGGGGTTATCTGATTCACTCAGTGCCTCTTCAAGAAGTGCATATGTTTTCAGTTCGGATTAGGATGAAGGCATAGCTCAGTGGAGTGGTCGAATGTTTGCCTCACGTATGACGCTCAGGGCTTGATTACATGTAACAATTCACTGATTGGCATGCTATAGTACATAGTGGTCAACCAGTAAGACTCATATGTACACAGCTGATGTTAGTGCTATACAGAACACCTTGGAGTGCAAAGGAAGGAGGAGAATTTGTTTTTTATGGAAAGCTTTACAGAGAAAGGTAACTTATGGGTAAGGTTCCAGGTAGAGGAAATAGGAAGATCAGAGACCAGGAGGCCCGCCCGGGATGCATGTTTGGGTGATGATAAGTAGTACTTGACTAGAGTGCGGATGACTTTGTGCAGGGGAGGTCTGATAGTAAACGAAGCTGCCGAGCCATATTCTGTGGTGACCCAGGTATGGTACATGCCTATAGTCTCAGTCCTCAGGAGACTGAGGCAGGAGGATGGAGAATTTGAGATTAGTCTGTGTTGTACAGAGCTATGTGTTTCAAAAATAAAGTGTGAGTTTGTGCAGGCTTTAGCCAGGAGAGAGAAGATGTGTTGCGTTTCACCACTGGAATGTTGGCCTTAGGGAAGAGACAGAAGGCAGTCTGCTGATTGAGGGAATCGCCTGGGCCTCTGGTACTGAATAGTGTGGATAAGTTGATGATATACTAAAGTAACCCACTAAGTGATGTGGGTTGAGGGATGATGGCAGCAAAGGAGAGGAGATTCTTAGCAGATAAAACTTAAAAATGTCTTTTTACATACAAACTTATACTACTTACTATCTAAAACAAAAAAAATTCTTTGTCTTTTTGTTGGTTGGTTGGTTTGGCTTAATTTTCTTCACACTTATTTATCATCGTGTACATATATGTGTGCACACTGAGTAACACAGTGCAAGTGTGGAATCAAACAGCAGCCCGCAGGAGTTCGATCTGGTCTCTGAACTCTGATCATTGGTCTGGGCGGCAGGTAGCTTTACCTGGGTGCTGGATCTGCATGTGTGCCATTACGCCTGGCTTTTGTTTCTAAGTTATATGTGTGCGCCATCGTGTGAGCCTTCCCTTGCCCTTTACCTAGTTATGGAGAGGGCCACATCTGTTGAGCTGCTTGTTGCTTCTCCACATCCCTGAGGTAGAGGCAGAATGTGCCAATGGGCTTCACCTTGGTTTGGATACTGGCTCCTTCTTTCTAACTCTGAACATCTAGTTCTTCCACATCATCTCTGGGCCTCAGTCTTCTCAAATCTGTTGTGCAGTCTGATGTTTGTGGAAACCTTGAGGAAAAACATTTTGTTGGTTCAAAATATGATATCTGAGAAAATGAACCATACTGAACCTGCTGTTCTTAAAAGTACAAGACTAATGTACCATTTGAACTGTTTTTCATAACTACTTTCAATCTTGAGTGACTGAAGGCTCTTTCTTAGGAAGCTTCTCAGATGCTTTAGTTAGACATGTTTTCAACTCCGCTTTTTCAATGGGCTATTAGATAAGTAGGTGTTGAGGCCCACACTCTGCCTCAACACTTTTCCTCAACACTTTTGGGGCTAAGTGCTCTGGTCAAGAGAGAGTGTGGCTCTTGGGGCAAGAGATGCGAAGAATGGAGACAAGACAGGGTGTGATCAAGTCTCTTCTATTTTCTCAAGTCTCCCTTATTGAAGATAATTCTGAGGTATTTATATACACAAGCAGGAGAACACAGGTGAAAACACTTTACCACATGCACCATACAGCTGAGGTCACTAAACAGCAAAACAAGCTATGTGGGATAAACAATATATTTATCAGAGTGTGCTTCAGCTGTTATAGGCTTTTGACAACCAAGTCTTTCATCAGGGTATATGGTTCCAGATGGCTGCAAAGTTGATCTAGCCGCTTTCTACTATAGTCGGCTCCCAACAAGTAGGGATTCTTTGTCCCTCAGAGGCAGCAGTTGCAGACAGGAGCCTACTGCTGTTACACCCAGCTGTCCACAGTGGTTTCATCCCTTTGAGAGCCAGCATCTCTGCAGCTTATTGCTTCACTGTCTTTTGCAGAGACATTTCCCTCATACCACTTCTCACAGAGTAGCATCTTCATGCACAGGCTCTGCCTTTCTGTTCCCATAGAAAAAAGGTGAGACGGTCCAAGGGTAACAGAGTGAGTTGTGTTCTCAAGAAATGATGCTCTCCCCAGGGGCTGCTGCTTTTGTGTTTCATTGGCTTGAGCTGGATCGTGTGGCATCCCTGGCATGAGGTGGGGCTTGGCCAGTGTCTCTGTGTCAGGAATCTGGCTTCTCAGTCTCTGGTTAAGAAACAAAGGGTGCTGGGGATGGGTGTGTGTCATTCAAAATGCACCTCAGTTGAAACTACAGCATTATCATGGTGCAGTTACCAAGTTCCTAGTCTTATCTAGGGGGACACTTTTTGCCTAGGGCTGTGGTGTTTCTGTAGCTGAACAATTCTAAGAAAACCAGCATGGTTTGGCATTCAGTCTGTTCCCTGATATCCTCCATGTCCTTAAAATATAGAAAGATGTTATCTTTTAAGGCAGGAACAACCCTGATTTTAAACAAACAAACAAACAAACAAAAAGACTGAAGAGTAGATAAATCATTTGCTATGAGAATTAAGTGGACAGGGAGAAAGCCTGAGGCAGGACTCTGTAGGAATTTCTTCGTGCACAGGAGATTCTGATAAGAGATCTGAGGGCTACCTTGTCCCCAAATTCAGGGACTCTTTCTGTCAGCAGTCTGAGTTGCAGGCCACTCACAGGAACCCTTCTAATGGGATGAAACTGTGTTCCTCTATGAAGGAGTGGAGTCCACTGGACATTCTCTGCCGTGCCCCTCTCCCGGCTCTCCCTGCCATGTTCTCTACACTCCTATGGATTTGCAGCGTATATTTTCATTGTTGTTGCTGAGGTATAATTCACATCATGAATTTATGCTTTCAGTGTTCAATTCAGTGGTTTCGTATACCCACAGAATCATGTAACCATCACCATTTTCTAATTCCAGAACACTGATTACCCCAGAGTGAAACCCCATACTCATTAGCAGTCACTGCCCATTCCCTGCTTCCCTCAGCCCCTGGCAACCACTAATCTACTTTGTGTCTCTATGGATTTGCTTATTATAGACATTTAACATAAAGAGTCATGTAGTAACTGGCCTTTTGTGGCTGGCATCTTTCACTAAGCATACTGTTTTCAAGTTCATCTGGATCATAGCACGGATCAGTACTTCATCCCTCTTTACTGTACAGTGATCCCACATTTTGTTTATCCATTCACTGCTTGAAAGGTTTTTAGCTATTTATGAACAGTGCTGCTGTGAATATTCTTTACAACTAGGGTAGCCCAGTGAGTGTCTCAAACTTGTGACCCTTCCAGCTCAGCCTCCTGAGCGTTAGGATTGCAGATGTGTCCCGCTGTTCCTTATACTCTGCAATCTTCTCTGTGAACATACACTTTCCTTTCTCCTTCATGTGAACCAAGAGTAGAATTGTTGGATCTTCGGGCACATCACACTGTGCCTCCCATTTCTAGGTTAGGGAGTCTAGGGATATCCCTAACCCAGAGGAATAGCTTTGATATTCCTTATTAGTTTTATAGTTTGAATCTTACTTGAGTAAATCATTTCTCCAAGATCTGAGGCTTAGAGACATCAGAGTTGTCCCTAGTTGATTCTCTCCACCTCTGCTGCTGGGATACTGTGTGCCCAACTGAGATGATTATGTAGCGAGCTGATGCTGTGGCTCCAAGCCTCTTGCTTTTGGCTGCTGTCAACATCCAGTACCTTCTCTGCACCACCATTTAATCCTCACCCTGTCAAAATACAAGGGTCTAATCTCTTACTCACAGATACTTTCACGTTTGTTTGGACTTTTAAAAGGTGGTTTAGCTACATAGTCCACTGGCTTCAGATCAGATCTTCCCGTTCTTGCTTCTGAGTGCTAGAGCCACTGCCATGGGCTCATTTCACTGAAGTTTTCATCACACTGAAAACAGTTGTGTATCATCTATCCATTGTAAAATGACATGTTAAACCCTGTTCCAAGGGTACAACCAGGACATACACACATGCGATTGTGGCATTTCAGACTCCAGGGTTTTTCTTTCATACCCAGCTGGCTTGTGATTGAGCTTGAGACCAGCTCATACATCATACATCAGTCTCTGGTGGATGACACAGGCTGGGGAGATAGGGTCTCAAAGGATATGACTCCCTCTGCTTCTCTACCTGAAGCTGAGGCCTGTAGGGGCCGTGTCTGCCCAGGCTGCAGGGATTCCATCTTTTCAACCCCTTTGGCCTTCTTCAGGATGGCCTCTGTTTCCCATCCTCCTGCTCAAATTCCTCTTTATTTTATTTTTTTCTCTTTTTGCTGTTTTTAGTCTGTCTTACTACCTCTTCCTTAACATCATCCTAAGTGTCTGATACATATTTGCCTTTTTGGCTAATGTTTGACATTAATTTCATTCTTCTCTTATCTGATAATTCTGGAACTCAGGTCTGTGCTTCTCAATTCTAGCCTCTTGTAATTAAGTTTTGTGAAAAAGAAGTGTGACATTCAGATATATTCTCTTATTAGCAAAGGTATTACTCGGCATGCGACTAGAACTGTGCATCTGTAATGAGTTGGTCCACTCAGAATACTAATGCAACTTAGAAGAAGCCTTTCTTTGTTAAGGACTTTTCCTGCGCGGGCCACATATTTCCAGGCCTATTTCATGGTTAGTCATTTGTGGTTTTTGAGGTATGTCAGTGGAGATGTTCCAGCCAGCACACCCAGATCCTGTTAGATATACATGTGAGATTGCTTACTTTTAAAAAATTATCTTTGTTTAAAAGTTAATTTTAGTCTCTAATGCCAGAGTAAAGACATTCTTTAGTATGTAAGAGACCTGAAAATACTAGCTAAAACATTTTGTTTTGCCTCCTAGGCATCTTTTCTAATGCTTGCTTGGCTCACATACTTTTTCTGAATTTTAAGAAATTCACATCAGATTTAGTAATGTGCCTGTTGTACACTCTTGGTGACCATATGGGTTTTCTTTATTAAGACCAGCTAAAGGAAGTGTATGTGAATGATGCACACACGTGAGCATGTACTTTTCATATTGTGTTCTGGGTTTTTTGGGAGTGTGAGTCATGTAGTGTTTTTCTCTTGCGCTCCCGAGAGTTTACAAAGAAATTGCAGTGGGGTAAGCAGTGCATGTGTGAGATGGAAGGTGGCGCTTCTCCTCCATCTGTTCTCCTTAGACCAAGGTCAACACTGAACTCCCTGGACAGTTCTGTGCTATGTCCTCAGGAGTTCAGTCTTCTTAGGACCCCAGGCCCCTGAGGTTGAGGGACAAAGCAGCCAGCCCTAAGATCCCTTATATTATTTCTTGTTTTGTCACAGAGCATAGATCCTCCCAAAGGCAAAAGTACTTTTCAGGATGCTCAAAGACAAATAGTGTCAAGTACAAAGCATTATCAGTTTTCGGACTAAGAGATTTGAAAGAGGGGGAAAGGGCAACCTGATTCCAGCCTTGACTCCCCAGGATCTCCCTGCCCTCCTGGTAGTATTTTAGGGATATATTTCCTTTGACTGCTTCTTAACAGAAGTCAGCAGTCTCCAGATCTTGCAGAAGGACTGTATAGGCCCTCATGAATAGTTCAGATAGAGCACACCCCATTAAGAAGCTGTGCATGATCTCAGATTTCAACTCTGCTATGGTGTAATGCTATGACCAACCCAATGGGACCATCACAAAACACCTCAGTGAACTGCAAAATGAGACTGGGTTGGTATTTTTTATCTTGAGACTAGTCAATCATTTATTGTTTCTTCTAATACTCATATGCCTATCATCCAATTCTGTTCTGTAAAAATTGTCTTGATGTTGAGGATTGTTTCTAATGTTTTGTCTTATTTGGTTCCGAAAAAGCCATACTTCCAGTCCTGAGGGTCCCTGCCCTAACCTGGCTTCGATTGCTAAGAAAGAATTGCCATACAGACAGTGTCTGGGCAGAAGGGCAGAGGCGAGACTTAGATTTTGAGGGCAAGGGCCCCGGTAGAATCGCCATGACAGGGAAGGAGAAAGGTGAAACTTATAGGCCCACTGGCATATAAGAATACAGGAGAGTAGGGGCCACTTTCTCTGTTGAGACTGGGGTAGCAAAGATGAAATACAGATTTTAAAAGATGTCAACACAGGAATACCAGAGGTGGGTGTTTGAAATTTAGAAGTGCCCTGTCATTGAGCTAGTCAAAGCATATCAAAATTAGCTCTCTCTCTCTCTCTCTCTCTCTCTCTCTCTCTCTGTGTGTGTGTGTGTGTGTGTGTGTGTGTGTGTGTGATTCAAGAATCCAGAGAGCTCTTGGGCTGATGCACACTTAAGGCCTGCCAGGAGCCAAAGGCTTGACTAATTCATTGCTACAGTTTACTACCTCTCTCATTGCTTCACTATAAATAGGAAAGTTCTTATATTGAGGTGTCACCACCTGGAAATTTTTTGCCCTTGTTGAATGAGTCATTGTGTTTCTATGTCTATGTACAGAGTACATGGTTTCTTTTGTGTGTTTGGTTTGAAAAGGGAAAGGTAAAGTAATAAAGTTGACATCACTGAGATCCCAGATTTTGGCTCTAGCCCTGGCTGTCCTGGAATGAAGACACAGACACACACAGACACACAGACACACACAGACACAGACAGACACACACACACACACACACACACACACACACACACACACACACACACAGGGGTGGCCTCCAACTCACAGACATCCTCTTGCCTCTGTCTCCCAAGTGCAGGGATTAAAGGCATGTACCACCATAACCATCCCATCTTTTTTCTTTTGGCAAATGTTTTTATTATATGTGTTTATTTTGTGTGTATGTGTGTGTGTGTGTGGGGGGGGGTGGGTAGACATAGGTTGGAGAATCACTTGGGGAGTAGTTCTTTCCTTCTACCATGTTAGTTCAGGTATGGAACTCAGATGGTAGTCAGGCTTGGCAGGCACCTTTACCTGCCGAGCCATCTTGCTAGCACCTACTCTCTCTAAGTTTCTTATTTATGTATTTTATCTGTTAAAGAATGTTAGTAGTAAATGGATAGAAGAGACAGCATCCTACAGAGATTTTGGTTTTGTTCTGTTCTACTTTACATTTCTTTCTCTTTTTAAAAATTATTATATTTTTACCCGTGGGCGTTTTACCTACATGTATGTCTGTGTACCACGTGCATGCTTGCTGTCATATCCTTAAGGTGAAGTCAGAAGAAGGCACCAGATCCCATACAGCTAGAGTTAACAGATAGTTGTGAACCACTGTTTGGGCACTGGGAATCAAATGCAGGCCCTCTGGAAAAGAAAGCAATATGCACTCCTAACCACTGAGCCATCTTTCTTTCCAGCCCCTGCATTTTTACATAACATATTCTTGGCTACTTTTTGCTTAGCATCAAATTCTCTAATCTTAGAAGAGCTGCATATTTTGGCTTATATGTACACTAAAACCCGGAGATAGACATTTTTTCTAGGAGTTTGCATATTATGCTTAATCCAAGATATTAAGAATTATATAGATTAGTTTTTTTAAATGACCATTAACTAGACATTTTATCTGTCAGGAGAGAGGATTCATGCAACTCCAAGAATGCATTGCCCTCTGCATACCATATTACTTTTGGCAGCTCAGAGATAAATGAACTTGAGCTGTGCTCCACTTTTTCATTGTGAGGAGACATATATTATCATAAAAGCTCTTCTCACCAGGAAGAGTGTTTCTTTCTGTTCTTTTAATTAAACGAACGGTTTAAAAATTAATTATGACACTTTGATGATCTGATACTGGCTGCAAGTAAGGATTCTTTCTCAAGATTTATGATGCATCTAGAACAATTGTTCAAAGGAACTCTGACAATGCAATTGTTCTCTCTGTGTTTCTGCATCCCTCAATTTAGTAGCCACCAAGTGTAATGACTTGTGAAACCAAGAGACTAATGTTTAGTTTTTGTTAAAATATCTGTTAGTCTCATGGTCAATAGACAGGACAAATATAGAATAATGATGTACTGAGGCTCTCAGTTTTATTTATTTTTTATTTTATTTTTGAGGGGGTATATTGAAAGTTTAGGTTGGTTAAGAATGAATAGTATTGGTTAAACAATGAATAGTATTGTTGTGAGATACAAGAACTTTTTAAAAAGATGATGCAGGTAGAGCTGGAGAGATAGTTCAGTTGGTAAAGTGTTTGCCTGGCAAGCATGAGAACCTTAGTTAAGAGTTCCATAATGTTAAGTTGAACTACAGTTAAGAGACCGTATTTCAACAAAATATGGCATCGAGCCATCGATGAGGCTGACACCGAGCATGCATGCACACGCCACACCCCCCCATACCCATGTCAGGGATGCAGTTCTGAAGGACATATATGACATCTGAATATGAGAAAGTAGCACACTTCCAATAGCGGATCATAGTGATGCTGGTTTGGAAATTTAGCCATGGCTGGTAAAGTTCCATCTTTTAGTTTTTGGTATGAACCTAGTGTTTGTTAGGCTGACCAGGTTGACACATGTAAGTAACTTGCTTCTGCCCAAGACATTTAGAAGGGAACTGAATCTGGCCATACCTTCCTGAAACAGTGCCGTCCAGTACTAGTTCTTTTCAGAGATAGGTTCAGGGTAGCTGTGTACAAGGTATTGGCTGGCCAGAAATCAGAAGAATTTGTAAAGAATAGGCTTTATATGAGAAGAGTATTTCTACCTCTATGGAAACAATCTTGGTATAGATAATATGAATAAATTTTCTTGAAGGTTTGAAATGTCTGTCACCAAGGACATCACCATATAAAGACAATAACCTAGAAGCCACTGGTTATTCATAGAAGACATGGTAAATATGAAAAATGTAAAGAACCTTTTGCAAATAGGATTTAAATGGGTAAATACTATTTAGATGGATAAAACTGCAAATAGCAGTAACTATTTAAATGGGTAAAACTGATAAAAATGCATTTTGTGGAAAAAATTCGACCAGCCAGTAATTACCAAGAGATGTTTATCTTATTAGTGGTGGGGATCATACATTAAAGCAATCAGATGTTTTCTTTGCCATGAGATTGACAGAAATGAAAAGGAATAATAATTCTCTATTGGCATCAGTGATTGAGAAATGAAGACATTGTATAGTGTGGGCATGTAAATTGCTCAGACCTTTCAGGCAGTGCAGGAGTAGCTGTGTAAGTAACACCACATACCTTGATTTTTATTTATTTTTTGTTCATTTTAGTATAACATAATGGCTGATAATTATACTGGGATGATGACTATACAGTGGTACAGCTAGCACATGGAATGTTATGTAGCTCCTAAAAAGTGTGAGAGAACTTTATGTGGAAACTCATAAATTTTTAGTGGGGCAAAATTATAAAAGGGTCATATTTATGCAAAGTAAATTTCATAAAATTAGATCTAGTTATAAATGTATCTTATTTTATAGATGCCATTGTAAATGTATACTTCATTCAGATTCTGTTATACCATGTTAGAAAAGAATCTTCTCAGTGTAGCACAGAGAAGCGCATAAAGTGAAAATACCTCAGCAAAGCAATTTTCTTTTGCAGAGGGAGCAGGAGGAGTCTGCTGAGCAAGCACAGTGGGGCCGGAAGTGCAGGTGGAGACTGGGCCTCACCTCATTGGTGAGAGCTCTCCAGTCATGTGACAGAAGTCTCAGGAATGTCTGGTAGGGAAGCCAGAGAGAGTTAGGCATACACCAGATGCTAGAGTTTTACAAGGAGGAAGAGATTTATGGAATGCCAGCCCTTGGCCATCTAGTCATCTCTGAAAGGAAAGACTGTTTCTCATGATCAGATTTCATGGATTCTAATACAAGCTTTTTAGAATTAGTGAAGTCCCAGCACCTAACAATTGCTGGTACATAGTCGAAGCTCTCTGTTGGTTTGGGTGAAGCATAATGTACATGAGAAGTGACGAGCTTGATTTGATGAAAGGTAAAATGTAAATACACTGATAACAGGCGAAGGAAGGGACAAGGTGAGTCTGAGGAGGTGTCCACAGAGGCTTGGCTTCATCTGCATTATCTGTATTTAAATTCTTACAGTGCAAATATATTCAATAATTACATAATGAAAAATGTGAAGTACATTTCTGTTAGAAGATAACTCTTGCCTGGATGCCTGTGTCTCCTGAGCCATTTGTGCTTTGGCAGCTAGACCTGATACTTAGTTTCCCTCAGAGAACTTTTCAGGCCCAGATGCTGCTCTCAGCCAAGAGAATTTTCAGCTCCATTAAGTTAAGTAACTGAAGATTCAGGTAGAGAACCGAACACTGACTTCCAAGACTAGGGAGAAGTAGACTCTAGAGCCAGGGCTAATGGCTGCATGGAACCTTCTTTATCCAAGGCATAACTAATCAGGTGGGTTTCCACTGTTGGGCTAGGGAATTATATGGTGAGGCAGTAACCTTAGTTACTTGGTGCCATTTTTCTGGCTAGAGCTAAGTCCTAATGGGAAAGAACCGACTGACTCAATGGTGTTTTAACTCTGAGAAGGTCATTCAAGTATAGGCTTGACCACAACCAGGGTCTCAGTGGTCTATACAGGAGATGAGTCTAGAGTCAAAGATGACTAGAAAGGCTCTGGTGAGCCACCCAGGGCTGTGGGAGACAGAGGAAGGACTGAGTCTGCCAGGGAAATCAGGGGAAGCCTGACCAAGAGGTTATTTGTGTTGTTACTGGCAGAAAGGCAGAGACTGATTTCCAAGGAAGGACTCAGAATGGAAGGTGGACTCAGTGCTGCTCATAGGCACAAAGGAGGTGATGGGGAGCTGTGAGGAGGACGGCTACTGTAGAGAAGTGTACAGGCGAGGCAGCAGGGCAGGCAGCTGACAGAGGGAGGTTAGGCAGGCAGTACCAGATGGTGAAGAGCTGAGGACGCAGGCGCTGACTCATTCGTTCTGTTTAATCTTTAGGCTATCATATATTTTTGTACCACCATTTAAAAATGTCACTCCCCACTTACTTTATAAGAGCTTTTTAAGCCCAATGTTAAAAGTGCAGGCATGGATGCCTGCTTGATTTGTACATCCGCATATAAATGGTTGGATTTCAAAGTTAGTTTATGACACAAACTTTGTTTTCACTCTCTGCCTCACAGCCCCTGCAAACAGCCACCTTGCTTTCAGAGGTCATCCTTGTGTTATTCCATTCTCTAAAAAGCACAGAATCGAACGTTTTATGAAGAAGTGAAATTGAATGTGAAGGTTTCCAGCACGGCTAGTTGAGAAGAACATAGGTGAGCTCCCAGTGGGAGCTCTGAGCCATCCCCCACTATAGTGCAGTTTGGAACTACTGTGCTTTCCCTGGCCCTCTTGTCCCTGGTTCTTGCTGGTCTTACTGTTCAGCGCTGCCCTGCCCATGGTAAGAAGCCTCTAACTTCCTGCATTCTGGTTTGGGCTCTGCTGGTGCCTTGCTGAGCTGAGCTGACCTTAGGAATCTGAACCTTGAGGAGTCAGAGGGAAATGTGGCAGCTCTTTCGATTGTTTTTGCCATTACTGTAAATGATGAGATCTTGGTTTGTTCCCCCCGCCCCCCAAGTAGTACAAGGGGTTACTCATTTATGTCTGTGATGCTTTAAAAATAGCAATTTCATAAGTGTCACAGCATGTATTTGTCACTTTAGTAAATGGTTATTTTAATAGGCAGTAATTTGCAAATTCAAACATAGACAACATGGTTTGACATTAAAAAATTAGAGAATTTCCTGCCATCTTTGCCATCAACCTTGCATGAATGATTCTAGCCCTCTGGAGCTTTCATTTCTGCTGACTGTGACTGATAGTCCCACACTATTATTGGCATATACTGTGAACTGACAGAAACAGCCTTGTTTATCATCACCAGTGGTATTTGGTGTATGTATGTGTTTCGAGTTCTTTAAGGAAGAAGCTAAGGACTGCCTATGGATAGTTACTGTTCATCTTTAGTGCTCACTGGTGAGCTATGGTAGCATTTGCTGTTCTCGCCTCCTGGGTGCTGTTGAGAGTTATACTGGAGTTTGAACCTATATAGTATCAGGACAGCATCAGTAGGATTACTTACTGAAATAGTCAAGATTTGTTTTCTTATAGCATACACAAGTATGACTGCAGGTAAAGTTGGCTTTCATTTATGTGCTTGTGTATACTGATACCTTGAACTACCATGTGTGCTTCTAATGAAAACCCTGAGCACTGTTCAAACTCAACTGTCCTCCAGGAGCCTGAGTCAACAGGATTGATACTGTTCCTGTGCAGCAGTGCTGGATTGTATGGTGACTTGGACATTTAATGGCATTGGCTTTCATTCAGACTGAACCTCTGTGGAGTCTTAGACTTGGTGGAGGTTCCTTTAGTTAGTTCCTTTAGTGTCTGCTAGCCCAGTATCTCAGTTTGGGCATTAGCAGGATACTGTCTAGTTATTTTATTTGTCTGCCTTGTCACCATAGAAACACATGTGACAGGATGCTAGACCTCTAAAGTGCATTTTTCTCAAATTTTGGTCTCAAATTTTGGACCCAGGTCCTAAAGCTACAGATAGTAGGAGCTAAATAGCCACACTATTTAAAAAGACATTCTAGAAGCACTTGTTGTAGGACTTCTCAAGTGGCCAGATGCACACTGAAGCTATACCTCAGCTCATCCATAACCCAGTCCTTGTAAGAGAATCCTAGAGGTGGAGTCTGTGCATGTAACTCTAGGAGTAGAGAATTATTATTCTTTGGGACTTTCCCCTTTCTCTATCGTCTCTCCATTCAGAGGGCCTTAAGAGTGTGACGGTAGAATTTGTCTTACCAGCTGTGGGGTTAATTACCAGGTAGTTGACACTCGGAGATTAGAATGGAATTTCCAGAAAGTTTTTAGGAGAGCGAGGTTGGCCTGGGGATGTGAATTCCAAGGCTGGTGTCTTCCTCCTGTCTGAAAGTGGCAGTGTGACTGGGGCCATGTGTAAAGAGGGTAGTGCTAATGCCTGACAGACCAGGTGGTCTGTACAGAGGGCAGTTGGCTGTCTGTCAGGTGTATCGCCCCCACCAGGAAGGAGGCTATGAGTATAGAAGCAGAATGGAGGCAGAGAATACAGTTGCCTGTACCAGACGCCTGGAAGTCCTGCCAAGGTGCTCTCATTAGATAGGACTAGCACGTAGGTTTATTTAACAAGACCTTTATGGGGCAGTGCCATAACGTAGTGGATTGATGTTCTTTTCCTCACTGCTAGTTTCAGAGAAGGAACTCAACATTGGATTACATCACAATTAATTCCACTACAGACTAGATTGGACATTTTAATACCCAAAGTTTGGCTTTGTTTACATAGGAGACTATTTTCTTTTTAAAAGGATGACTAGAAGTTGGTAGTTGTGATAAGTTACTGAACCCTGAAATGCTGGCAAAGCCAGTCTCAGCACTGCACACGGGAGCTGGCTTTTGTAAGTTACTGCACTTTCACCTGCTTTTATGCCCTGTGGATTTTAAGCTTATAGCGTACTAGCAGTTTCTGTGATAGCAGTGAAATTTTGAATTTCACAATAACCTGAGCACTGTAAATTTACTAACTTAGTAGACAGATAATATTAAAGTTTGTAACCTCATGTAGGCATTAGGGACCCCTTAGAAATTAGTTGGAAACTCGCCATCTTTAATTGTATTTCTTTTGAGATTGTTAGTTTTGGGTTCATTTGTTTGTTTATCATGATAGAACTGTAAAACAAAGTCTACTGTGCTGGGAATGTAACCTATTGGTAGAATGTTTGCAAGTCCTGGGTTTAGTCTCCAGCCCTGCATTATACTTCACAGTGGCCACATTTTAATCCATCAGTACTGCACAGGCTCTGCAATTTCTGCTCATAGTTGTCACCTTGTACTACTCTCTGATGACATGTGCACACAAGTGTGTAGAGATAGGACTTTAGTGCAGGCTGGCCTTGAACTCTTACCCCTCTTGCCTCAGCTTCTCTAATGCTTGGATTTCAGGTGTGCATCATTGTGTCCAGTTGTGTGTATTGTATTTATTCTTATTTTATGTGTGTGAGTTTTTTGCCTGTATGTAAGTATAACCGCACACATTCAGTGCCTGTGGAGGCTAGAAGAGGACGTAGGAACCATGGAGTTAACAGGCAGATGTGAGCTGCCACACAGGTGCTGGGAACTCAATCCAAGACCCCTTCTAAGAACAGCAGCCATCTCTCCATTTCCCATCTCCCTCTATTTGTTTTTTACATCGAAATTGGGTTGTTTTGACATTACATTGTAGTTCTTTCTGTATCCTGGATAGTAATTTCCTCTTCTTAGCTGTCCACTGTGTGTGTGTGTGTTTGTGTGTGTGTGTGTGCGCGCACGCGCGCACGCTTGCACAGATTCTGTCTGTGTAGCTTAGATAGTTCAAGCTCACTGTTTTCTTGCTTCTTCCTCCCCACCACCGGGATTACAGGTTAGTGTCACCACATGTAGCTTCATAGGTTACCTTTTTGCTCTAATTATATTTTTGTAGTTGAAATATTAATTCAGTTCTGAATGCTGAAAAGTTCACTAGACCATAGCTGTCCTCCCAGTATCTGCAGAAAGCAGAAAACTCGTAACAGTGGAGCTATTCTTCCAAGCCTGTTTTCTTCCATAGACTTGGATCTCACCAACCTTCCAGCTTTGATGTCCCCCAACATCATTTCCCTCGTGGTCCTCCCTCTCCTGTTGAAGGCTTTGTGAAAGTGTACATGCTGAGCTTTTGGTCCCTTTCATGAGGCTGTGCTTGCAAGATGGAATGGTATCCTTTCCCTCTTGCCTTTTTTTTTTTTTTTTTTTTTTTTTTTTTTAAATACTTCTCTTTCTCCAAAGACAGTGCAGACATGAAGACTTTCCAGTCAGCCAGCCAGCTGCTTTCTTCTACAGTGTCATATGTACAGCCCTGGCTAGAACCCTTGTCTGGAAGTATTGCAAGGCGTTTTATAACCTTCCCTCACCACACCCCAGCACTGTGAGCTCCTGGAGTACCCAGCTTAGTTTCTCTTTCTTTTCTCAGCTCACTGCCCTGCCCTAAGGTCTAGCCCATATTATCTGACATTTCCAGTGACTGTATGTAGAGACAGAGCGGTGCCCTTTAGGGAGAGGTAGAAGTAACAGGACTTTTTACCAGCTGTGCTTCCAAAAATGTGTCTCATCTAATCTTATCTGGCAAGACTTTGGCAGCTAACTGTATATTTTCTGGACTTAACGTTGGGCTGTCTTCGTCTTGTGTTACAAAAGCAATAATTAGAGGAAACGATCCTTTTGAGAGGTTGTTTAATGAATTCCACTCTTGCTTCAAGTAAGCTGATACACGCACTGTCTCACTGTAGCTCAGTACTGAACCAGAGCATCACGATTAATTTCCTTCTGTTATGTTCCTTTTAGTCTTTTCATTGGTGTGTCTGTGGGTCAACAATCTAAAAAGGATTTATTGACTTTACATTTAGCATGGTTTACTCTACTTGATTATATCATTCAACTGTGCGTATGTGTGTGCAGTAGGAGACTGCTATATTGGAATTCTGTTTTCTGTTAAACACACTGCTGTTTTATTAACTACTGATGTTTAGATGTAATGCTTAAAAATTTTGAAATGTCTCATTTTTAAGTGTATTTAAAAGCATTTTTTATAATTTCTTATAATCTTGAGCCTAAATTAGCTTCCCCAAATCCTTTTCTGCCCAGACAAGCAAAAGCAGAATCCCAGGAAGTGTTGTTTTCTGACTGGGGAAGGCTCACCCATGCATCCAGGACAGTGGTCCAGGTCCTAGCCCCTCTCTTTGCAGCCCTGCCCTGGGCTCCAGTCCCACTCTGCTTAGGTGATTACCTGCAGCATCTCTTTCCCACCCTCCCTCATTCCTTCCACTGCCTCCTAGAAACACACATGTTCTTTGTGTTCTACAGACCATGAAAAAATGGGGTCAGCATCTATGTTGTGTCTTAGGTAAGCAGTGGACTTCATCCAAGCTGGACATGATTTCAGTTTTCAGCTTGTATTATGCCTTAAAATTCTAGTTAGTAAAAGTGTAATCATCAGAACATAAGTCCTGGGGACCTGTTGCTCTTTTGCTCTGGCAATTGAAAGTATAGAGACAGTTATGTTTCTGAGAATTTAAAAACCCCACCAGGAAATTACAGTTTTACCTGTTTTTGCCATATAAATTTAGAGATTTTCAAAACCATAGCAGAGATAGCAGACAACAAAACTCTATAGGCTATACCTTTTCTTTGTGGGCACTGAGTCTTTATGTTTAGTAAAAAAGGAACAACAAAGTACTTATGCAACTTTTATGTGTGTGATGGGGTATAGGGAGGAGTGGGATTAGATTGTCAGCCGTGGTTTTATCCTCCACTTTAAAAAATATGTTTGGAAGACAGTATTCAGGCTTAGGTTCTCTCCTGCCAACACGTGGGGATTGGAGATTACTCTTGCCATCAGGCCTGGTAACCAGTGCCACTATCCCCTGAGCCATCTTGCCAACACTCCACTTTCATTTAGAGAATGGTCTTCTCCCTGAACCTGGGTGGCTAGCATGCTCTTTGTGCTGCTCTTCTTCCCTCCCCTCTTCCTGTAAGTGCTAGGATCACAGACAAGGAACTGCTGCCCAGCTTTTTATCTGTGCTGGGGACTGGAGGACAGGCACTTTACTAGCTAAGTTATCTCCCTAACCCCTAAAATTCTGTCTTTTTAACAAGTCAGAAATGACTGACCTGGCTCTCCGGGCTGATTTTGTGCAAGTTAGATCTGACCTCTTGGAGCATTTGTGTTTTTGTGTATGGGTATGTGCATGTGTAAGTGCAGGTGCCCACAGAGTTCTGTAGGAGGCTCTCGGGTCTTCTGGAGCCTGAAATACAGGTAGCTATGTCCCACCTAACATGGGTGCTCCGGCACAAACTCAGGTTCTCCGCAAGAGAAATGCAGCTCTCATCTGCTGAGCTATCTCTCCAGGCTTTCCTACTCCTATTAATTTTTGGAGATAGGTCCTTACTGTGTAGCCTTGGCTGGCCTGGAGCTCTCTATGTAAAACAGACTAGTCTGGAACTCAGAAATTTGCCTGCCTCAGCCAAGGTTAAAGTCATGAGTCACCATACCTGTTTTTTTTTTTTTTTTTGGGGGGGGGTTGTTTTTTTGTTTTTGTTTTGTTATTTGTTTTTTGGCTTTTTGTTGTTGTTGTTTGTTTTTTTTGTTTTTTGGTAAGCATGGCCTCTCCCCCTTTAAGTTACCTCAGTGACTCTTCCAGCCTTCTTCTGTGGTGTAGTGACATGCAATGTTCCAGTGGACACCTGAGAAAGCAGGTGTTTTGTCTCTCTTGTCATCACAAGGTCAGATAGTGTAAGAATGCCAGCCTGGCTCTCCTGGATCTATGTCCCCACAAGAATGCCGTTGAGCGCTGTGCTATGACAGGAAAAAAAAAAAAAATACAGCAGTTCTCTGCTCCTAGTCAGCATTTTCAAATATAGTTGTATCTTAAAGTTTGAAACAAGTTGAATCTTTGATTTTTCACCTCCCAAATCCTATATGTAGTTGGTAAATCCTAAGGAAGAATGGAAGAATTGCTCTTTCTATAAAAAAATAAATTTGCAATCCTAGATGAGTTTTTAGAAGTTCATTACCCAACAATTGGTTCTTTTGTTTTTGATACATGGTCTTATATAATCTAGGCTGACCTTAAAACTTGCTAAGTAGCTAGGCATGACCTTGAACATCTGGACCTCCTGCCTCTACCTGGCTGGATAGCAGGCATGTGCTACGATGACAGCAAATGATTCTTGGATGTTTTTTCATTAGTCTGTGAGTGCTTAAGTTGAAGTGTGAAGGTTTTACCACTTTGGGTTTGGGGAGTATAATTACCCTTTTTTGGGTGGAGAGCTTGACCTATAATCCTAAATAAGTGACCATCTCTTCTCTTAAAAAGCAGCAATGCATAACCTGGAGAGGTGGCTCGGTAGTTGAGAACACGTACTGCTCTTCCAGAGAACCCCAGTTCAGTTCTCAGCTCCCATGGCAGGCTGCTTACAACTGCCTGTGACTCCAGCTTCAGGGGATTTAGTATACATTCGCACAGGTACACACACACATACACACACACACACACACACACACACACATGCACTCACGCACGCATGCACACGTGCATGCACACAAAAAATTTTTTTTAAGATAAAAAAAATATCTAGTCAAGGTGGCCACAAATTTCTTTAATCCTAGCACTTGAGAGGCAGAGGCAGGCAAATCTTTGTGAGTTTGAAGCCAGCCTGGTCAACATGAAGAGTTCAAGGCTAGCCACAGCTACATAGTGAACCCCTAAAAAACAAATAATAAAAAAGCAGTATTACAGAGAAGCACATTCTGCAAGTATCAGTATTGGCATTATTGTCTTCAGTTACATGCTAGAGCTAAGATTTGTCATCTTAGTGGATATTGAAGTAATTAAAATGTTTTACCCTTAGGTAGCTTGTTTAAGGTACATTCCTTTAATATATAGCAAACAGATTATGAAATTAAGGCATATGAAACAGTAACAGTGCAAGATGTAAATCTCTGAGTAGTGGTATGTAGGGTCCAAAGTTTTGAAGAACTTAAGAAAAGAGAGAGACCGGTGGGATTCTTTGGTTTTTCAAGACAGGGTTTCTCCATGTAGCCCTGGCTGTCCTGGAACTCACTCTGTAGATGGCCTGGAACTCAAGAGATCCATCTGCCTCTGCCTCCCCAAGTGCTAGGATTAAAGGCGTGCGCCACCACTGCATAGTAACCAAGGGGATTCTTTAAAGAAAATGTGGACAATGTTCTACTTCGATAGAGTAGGTGTTCTTTTAATTGCTTTATGGCTAATATTTAACATAGACAATTTGCACAGACCTAATGGCAGACATCTAAAGACAGCCAGTATTCCTAACACTGCAGAGCTTTAGCCCTGGCTGCTCAGGGATGTGTATGCAGGCTGCATCTCTGCCTCTTGGGCTTTGCTTCCTCTGCGTAGCAGCACCTTTTGCATTTTAGTTCTGCCTCTGAGAACAGGAAAATGACTGCCATTTGTCTTGCCAAGAGATCAGTCACAAAGACTCTCTTCTCCCAACTAGAGAACAGCTTGCTCAGGCAGGTCCTGCCCTGGCGCTATCCACCATCAACAGAGGCACAGGGACTGTGGTTTGGAGGATGCATCCACCCAAGTGGCTAGGGTGCGAAGGCTGAACAGCTGTCAACAACCAGTCGGTTCCCCGGCTGAAAGTGGGCTCCATGTACCAGAAGAGGGAAGGGATAGGAGACAGGCACAGGAGCCCTGACTGGCAGTTATCATAGTCACCAGCACGCCATCACCCCTGCAGTGGAAGGGTGGGTGTCAGGTGTTGAACATGAAATAGGATGAGTCTCTGAGATGTTTGTTAGGTATAGTTCTGACATGAAGTCTATAAGACAGCAGATCTTGACCTGTTTTTACCTAGTCCTATTGCAGGGTATATGTTCAGGGTTACTCTTGCTTCAAATGCTTTGAAATGTTTATATGGACCTCTTGTATTTCATATTTATACTTTTCTCATTGTTTAGCCTTTTTTTTTTTTTTTTTTTAAAAAAAAACAGTGTTTCTTTTTGTTACAGCTCTAGAACTCACTCTGTGTGGACTAGGCTGGTCTTGAACTCACAGAGTTCTGCTTATCTGCCCCCTGGGTGCCAGATTAAAGGCATGTATTCCCTACTCGCCATCATGCCTAATTTGCTCTTTTCCAAGTTGAAGAATGAGATTTCTGTGGCTGACTATGAATGCAACAACCCTCCATTTTATAAAGTAATTACTGTTGAATCAAAATGTTTGCTCGGTGTGAGCTATCAAGTTACGTATCTAAGCCAGCCGAGTGAGTGATTAGAAGGTTCAGATCAAAAGCAACTGGCTTATCTTCGTGGTGTTTTTCATCCTTTAATTTAAAATGTGTCTGTCTAACTGATTATCTCACATTTTATAAAGAAATATTGACGTCCAATAAAGTATTGAGTGACCTCACTCTGGCTGTGTGGGCAGTCTCACGGCAGGCCTCTGAAGTGTTGATATTCTTGTAACCTTTGAGCAAGATGTGTGTGTGTGTGGTGTATTAATGAGCTGGTTGAAGTGATGTACAGTAATTTCATCCTTGGGTAAAAACAGATGTGAAAGATTCTGTTTTAATATTTAATCAGGCTCAAAGCCTCTGTTGGCTTGTTTAAGTTGACCTGACAGCATTATACCTGGAAACACTTTGAATTAAACTCTGAGGGCTTGACCTTGTTCAAACAGTTGTAATTTAATAAGGCTGCTGTCTTGGTGGAGATAGTGTAGCTAATGGGCAAATCCTTTCTGCCTGGGATTGTTCTGTGTGGGCGCTGGGGTGGGGAAGCTTGCAGCTTTGGCTGGGTCCTGGGGTTTGAAGAAGTTGTGTGTGTGTGTATGTGGGGGGTGGGGGTGGGCTATAGTAAGACTTTGTGTTTTAAAAGATCTTTTAAAAACTTGTTTTTATTTTGTTGGAAGTATTTAATGTTTTAAGCTTTAAATGAAACCTCAGTTGGCCTCATTTTGGTTGAAAAGAGTGGAAAATTACTGGTTTTTAAAAGGAAAATGGAATGTTCTTGGATATCAAAATACCAGAGGAAGAGGTGGAGGGTCAGATGTTTTGGTTATCATGTCCTTCTGTCTGTCCTTCCACCTGTCTGCCCACCACCTCCCCTCTGGTCTCTGCTTTTGCCTTTTCTATGCACAGCCTGCCCTGGTCTCTCCCTCCCATATGCCTTTATTAGTTTGAATTCTGGTATCTTCCAGCTATAGTCATTGCTATTAGCAAGTTTGCCTGTTCAGATTCTTCAAAAGGGGCGTGTTCTCTCTCTCTCTCTCTCTCTCTCTCTCTCTCTCTCTCTCTCTCCCCCCTCCCTCCTTCCCTCTGTCTCTCTCTCACCCTCCCTCCCTTCTTTCCCTCTCCCTCTGTTCTCCCTCCCCCCCATCATATCCAAATCCTCTGTGCTTTAAAATAGTTTGTGTTTTCTAGATAATGAAACCTAACAGGAAGTTTGAATTTAAAAGAAAAATTAATTGGGTCAGGTATCCTGAGTTGCCCAAGTATATTTGGGAAAAATGATGTACTGGTTATTGTTGTTTGTTTGTTTTTGTTGTTGTTGTTTGTCAGCTTGACACAAATGAAAATCTGTTTGGTAAGAGGGAAGCTTAGTTGAAAGAAGGCCTCCACGAAATAAGCCTCAGGCTGGCTAGTCTGTAGGGCACTGTCTTGATTAACATGGATGGGAGGGCCTAGCTGATTATGGATAATACCTTCCTGGGGTTGTCATTCTTGGGTTGTATAAAGAAAGCAGGCTGAGCAAAACCATTAAGCAGTGTTCCTCCATGGCCTGGTCCTGCCTCCAGGTTCCTGCCCTGACTTCCCTCAGAGATGTTTTCTAGAAGTGTAAGATGAAATAAACCCTTTCAAGTTACCTGTGGTATTAGTGTTTTATCTTAGCAATAGAAACTCTAATTAAGACAAAATGATTGATTAATCAATTAAAAATAATTTTACAAAAATATCTAATTATAAACACTGTTGAACATTTCCTGTAATACCACTCTTGAGACAGACAGGTAACCACCTTGGTGTTTTTCTTGTAACACATGTTTTTCCTGTTAATTCATTAGAATCATGTTGGGTGGTGGCGATACATGCCTTTAATCCCAGCACTAAGTATCTGGCTTTACCAAGCATAGTATGTGGATAAAATATCCCAAGATAAAATGCAACTTTTAAACAGCCTGCCAGAGTTCTGATTTATGGTTTCTGTATCAGTGTCTCTACACCCTAGCCACTTTAAAGCTGTCTCTAAAATTGACAGATCAAATTTTTTAACTTATCAGAAATTGTGATACTTTCAGAGTTAAGAAATAGCAAACACTGCCAGCAGTGATGCCACACACCTTTAATTCTTGGGAGGCAGAGGCAGGAGGATCTCTTGAGTTTGGGGCCAGCCTGATCTATAGAGTGAGTTCCAGGACAGCCAGAGCTACACAGTGAAACTTTGCCTTGAAAAACTAACCAAACCCCCAAAACTCTGTATGGTTAAATATGAGTGTTGTATTAATTATTTGCTTTTAAAACTAATACTGTTTAGCACTAATGATAATTGTATATTATCTTTGTTTTGTCTTACACTACTTACCAGTCCTTTTGAAAGGAGCTAAGTATTTCTGTCTTTCAAGGTACTTAACACTGACTCATGGATAATTAGTTAACTTTTTAAATGTATTTTTACTAGTTTTGAAGAAACTCAGTTTCTGGGACTGTGTGTAATGCATTGAGTAGGTTCAAGTTCAGAGGAAGTAAAATGGCAAAACTATAGCACCTAGGACACTGGGGAGGGCTAAGAAACTACCTTGATTGCTGCAAAGTAGCTGCAGTGATGCACAGGTGGTGTGTGAGGGCTTCCGGGGTTTTCCAGTCATCCCCTTGCTGAATTTCTCATGGTTCAGTGTGCTTGGCAGAATTCTGACGCAGCCCCAAAGCTCTTTGTTTGTATAATGCCTCCTCCTTGAGTTTAGGTAGAAGCTGCAGATGTGTTACCACCCCATGATTTTATTAC
Source organism: Arvicanthis niloticus (assembly GCF_011762505.2). Classification (NCBI taxonomy): domain Eukaryota; kingdom Metazoa; phylum Chordata; class Mammalia; order Rodentia; family Muridae; genus Arvicanthis; species Arvicanthis niloticus. The sequence continues at coordinate 74,685,660 of NC_047660.1, forward strand.
CCTGTTTGGCAAAGGAGAGGTTTTTCTAGGGGATTAAGGTAAACACACAGGTACACTGTAGTCCTAACTCCAGCCCACTTTGTTTTTATGACAAGGTCTGGATCCCAGACCGGCTTTGAACTTGCAGCAGTAGACTTGCATGCATAGATTGCAGCTCAATAAATTGTTACTGTCTGAAGATGGAGCAGGAGCAGCTTCTAAAAACTGCATGTGGCCTCCAGCTGACAGCCAGTGAAGAAGTGAAGTTCCCAATCCTGTAACTGCTAGAAACTGAAACTGCCAACAACCTAAATGAACCCAAAAGTGTGCGTTCTTCCCAGGAGCTTCCAGCTAGCAGAATAGCCTGACATTCACCTTGACTGTGGCTGAGACATCAGGCAGAGAGACAGAAGAAGCTGCCTAGATTTCTGACGTGTGGAACCACAGGCTGATAAGTGGGGTTTTTGATTTGTTTTATTTTTTAACTTCCTATTTTATGTGTACAAGTGTGTTGCTTGCATGTATGTGAATCAAATGTGTCATACGTGCAGTGCTTACAGGGGTCAGAAGAGGGTATCAGAATCCCTGGAAATGGAGTTACAGATGGTTGATAGTCACCATGCGGGTGCTGGGAGTTGAACCTGGGTCCTCTTGAAGAGCTCTAGTGTTCTTAACAACCAAATCATCTCTCCAGCCCTGAGTAGATTTTTGTCATTTGTTTGTTTGTTTGTTTGATCCACTGCCCGTGTCAGTAGAAAAGCAATGCAGCATTAGGATTGGCTAATTCTTAGCTTTGTTCAGTTTCAGTCTAATTTTGTCTGAATATGCAGGGCAGAGTTCTTGCTAAGGCACAGGCTTTTGCTGGCCTCGCTAGAGAATCTGGCATCTGGGTCAGGAGTTAAGTGCATTTTGGTTTTAGTACTGGGGAAGTTTTTGTTCCAGGCACTCGGATACTTAGTTAGCATGGATGGTTAGCATGTATCCAGACATGGCAGAACTGTGTGGAAGTCAGGCCTATTAGTGATCTTGGCATCCAAAAAGAGTGAGAAGAACAGCTTTTATTTTTCACTGTGTACTTGTCTTAGTTAGGGTTTCCATTGCTGTGAAGAGACACCATGACCAAGACAGTTGTTATAAAGGACATTTAATTGGTGCTGGCTTACAGTTTTAGAGGTTCAGTCCTTTATCATCCTGATGGGGAGTATGGCAGCATGCAGGCTGACATGGTGCTATAGGAGCCAAGAGTCCTATGTCTTGATCCACAGGCAGCCAGAAGACTGTTTCTGTTGAAATCAGAATATAAGCTAGAACTGTAGTCTCATTGGAAGTTCAAGGTCCAAGCTCATTGACAATTGACAATTGACACAATTCAGTGGTGTATTACTATAGAACTGTGGGCCTCTGCTCCTAGGGGACCTCTTTACAACTAGGCATTTTGCCTTCTCAAGAACTGCAACTTTCTGCCTTTAATTCCAGCACTTGGGAGGCAGAGGCAGGCGGATTTCTGAGTTTGAGGCCAGCCTGGTCTACAGAATGAGTTCCAGGACAGCCAAGGCTACTCAGAGTAACCCTGTCTTGAAAAACCAAAAAAAAAAAAAAAAAAAAAAAAAAAAGAAAGAAAGAAAGAAAAGAAAAAAGAACTGCAACTTTCAAGAACTTACAACCTTTATGAGTTGTAATAAATGAGTCAATCTCTAACCACCCTCCCCTTAAAATATTTTTGAAATTGCATTTCATTATTTTGTATGTGAAAATTGATAGGTCAGAGAACAACTTGTCAAAGTTCTCTCACCTTCTCTTTAAAGACAGTCTTACTATGTAGCTGAGGCTGGCCTGGTACTCACAGAGATCCACCTTCCTTTGTCTCCCTCCATCCACTACTGTTTAAGCCTTACACCACCACACCTGCTCAGGTTCTCTCTGTCTGCTGTGTGGATTCCTGAGGTCTCAGGTCATTCAGGTTTGTTGGCAGTTACCTTTACCCACTGAGCCACAGTCTTCTGACTCTGAAAGCCTGAGCCTGCTCATGCTGGGGAGAGGGGTTGACCAAGGTCAGTATACCAGGTTCAAGACTTCTGGCTTCCCTGCCTTACTCTGGGCGTCCCTTGCTTACTGCCTGCCTTGCTGTGTGACTCTTCAGTTTTGCCAGCATGTCTGCCAGGATATCCAGTCTTGGAAAGCCCAGGCCTAGACAAGTTTTCCATCTCAAAGGAAACAGAGCTGTGCACCTCTGTCCCTGTCCTCCTCCCCCCCAGTGTGTTAACTTTGTGGGCTTAATTTTATTCTGTTAATCTTTTCTCTTTTCAGAGGTGGGGATTTGATCAAAGGAAATGACTTCGCTCTAGTCCCCAAGTACCTCATAACCAGGCTTTCTGTTTAGACGTTTGCAGTCTGAGAGTTGTATATTATTAGAGGAATGCTGCCCTCACCAGAGTTTGAAGGTTGTGACTTAAAATTTTACTTACTACATGGAGACACTGGGGAGAGGAAATAAGATTTGCACAGTTAAAATATTAGCAAATGAAGCAATGTATTCTTTCTTCGTTACATTCTGCATTTTCTCAGTATGGTGGCTTCCAGTAAAAAGCTTTGCTAACCTAAAATTAAAGCAATTAAGAAAAATAAAATGTTCCATCATGGAAATTTTGACAGTACATAAAGACAAAGATGTCCTTGCCCATTAAAATGAACACCAAGACTCCAAACTGTTTTCATGAGCTGCATTTTCACAGTTCCCATCCGCTGTGAGAGATGATCGCCTCAGGCCACAGTGACTGTCTGTGTGACAGAGTTAACCTGCCTGCACTCTAGGGAAACTGTCAAGAAATAGGCCTTAAATTAGTAATGTAAAAGAATGTTCTTAGAGCTATAGTCAGTCAGGTGTTGATTGACTGATGGAGAATGTAAGAAAGTAGGCTAATGGAAGATGACATCCCAGCTCAGCTGGTGACTTTCAGCTCGGAGTCCCAGGGCCGCTCCTGCCTTCTGCTTACTTTCCTTGAGAAGGTGTGACTTGTAGGATAAACATATAGACTTGGGAATCAGATACCAAGAATAGACCACCATTTCTCCATTCAACTCAATCTCTCCAAGCCTCTGTCTGCTTCCTGTTGTAGTGAGTGTTATAAGCACTGAGCAATAGTGGTGGGCCATGGACACCCCATCTTATATTCCAGCTGTCAGCCCCAGAAGCAGGAGTCATAATGGTTGAGAACTGCAGGTGTAGGATAGTTATAAAAAGCAGATACTTCGTTGTTACTATTTTAAAATCCCCTTCAGACAATCCTCCTGAATCGCCTGCATCCTGGGTAGATCACTTCTCCCCACACCTCAGTCTTTTTTACATACACTCCGCTGTTGCCCTTCTCACATTGGAGCAGAGGGGTTTTCTTTATAGAGAGAATGCCACGTTGATGTTATCTAACAGTGTTGTGGTAGAGGACCACGGTGAAAGCTTAGTTTTAAAGAAACTAATGAAACATTTTTTAGTGTGGGTTATAATCCATTAGAGAAATTGTAACAAGACCTGGTCTAAGAAGTAGAAAAGATGAAGTAACAACAGACTAAACTCAGAATATATGTATATGTTTTCCAGGGGGTCTGGGTATGATATTTCAGACATGTCCCCAATGTTCCCATTTGGTCTAAGCTAAATGGTAGTTCTGGTTGGTACTGCCTCTAGTGTATAAGTGGAGAGTGGAGAAGACAGGCTAGTGAGGTAGGAAGAAGGAAGAGAGGAGAAATTGAGAGTTAGGAGAGTGACCGCCCTGCCTCCTGCCGCCCCTCACCTACTTTGCCATTCCCAGTGTCCTTCACCTTACCTCTATCCTTTAGCTTTCCTGTGAACACTCCCAGGTGAGCTGAGCTCAGTGGTCACAGTGCTTCCTCCTTCACAGCCCCCCTTTCCTCACTCACTGTGGCCCAGCCTCTGGAGTTTCTATGCATTGCTACCCCAACTTGCCTACTCTTAGCCACTGGTACAGCCTGGTGCAGCCTGTGTTAGCTGCTTCTCTGAAGGCTTCCCCTGCAGTTTGTCAGAGGTGCAGTTAATGCTTCAGCCCTGCTGCAGCACATGGAACCGGGCAGTTGCTTGCAGGGCTCCATATTCCTGTTGTTGCCTTCCTGAATTTGTCTAACCCTGTCCTCTTTCAGAACAGACTCCATTCACATCTGCCCTGTCTTCTCTATTATGACAGACAAAACCAGTCCTCAGAACATGCTTTGACTCAGTGGACAAGAACTTATAGAACATTTTGGAAAGGAATCTCTTTGAAGGGGCATCTGTACAGCTCCACCCCCACTGCGACTGTCCTGTTTGGCACAGTATATCCTTGGGTTGACACTGAACAACCTTGTTTCTTCTGGTACTTTCCAGTGCAGTCGCACAGAGTCATCTGCTTCAGGATGGCTTTCTTAATATGAAATATGCTACCTTAGTTACTTATTTGCACTTTGTAAACTTACTGATATTTGACTTATTTTATTTTGACCATAAAAATGGCAGCTTCAGTGCAGACTTCGTATATCTTTCCTGATCCTCTCCTTTTCTAGCCTAGATATTCTTGTGGTTTATCACTTAAATCTATCTAATGTAAGTTCTGAGTTTTCTTTGTCCTATACATAAATATATATGCACTATGAATCATCCTCAACTCCAAAGTGTGTTGTTGTTTCCTCTCCCCATTCCCCCCAAGCAAGACAGGTTTCTTTGCATAGCCCTGGCTATGATAGAACTCATTAAGTAAACCAGACTGGCCTTGAACACAAAGATCCACCTGCCTCTGCTTCTCAAGAGCGGGTTTAAAGGTGTACGCCACAGTTGCCAGGCTCACAGTTTCTTAATTACAAGAGTCTTTAGGTCAAGAGTCTGGGAGGAAAGTAAGCAATGGGGACAGAGGACATCTGAGAAGCAGGGTCAGGAGATGGCACCCTGGCCTTATTAGCATGTACATAGGACCAGGCCCATTTTCTGCCACCTTTTCCCAGTCTATGTAAAACCTACAACTCTCATCTCAAAGGGAAGAAGAGATAGATTTTTCTGGAACAGTTTTTAGTGACATAGCCTGGAAACATGAGGTTAGGTGCCCCAGATTCCATATTTCAACATGGAAGCAGTTTCCTGGAGTTCCATAGGTTTACAGAACAAAGAAGTCATAAATCAAGACAAGTTTAAAATAAATTGGTGGGTACATCAGAGAGGCAGGGTGGGGGATGCTTTCCCTTAGGCCCAGGAGGCTATCTGATGGCACTCCTAGCTTTTGCATTGGTGGAAGCTAGTAGTCTATTAATTTAATAGATTCTAAAAGGCTTTTATATCTTTTATATATTAGTCACAAGATGTTATTCCAGACCCAGGGGTGGCCAAGGAGTGGCTGGCTGTTCACCTCTCCACAGTCCTGCAGTTCTTATTAGTCAGTTTTTGTAGATACAACTCCTTCCCAGGACTTCAATCCACACTCCTCAGTTACACAGAACTGCTCCCTGCCCAGCTTCTCACAGATATAGTAGGTGGGAGGACTCAGCTTTGAGTAGCGCTGTGATAACTAGGCTCTTGGATCGTCTTCCTGGTCGGTGCTCCCTACCCATCTCCTCTAGCCCTGTCTGTGCAGGGCTTTCCCTTCACTCTTGGTTCTGCCTGGATGTTGGCTTTCTGGATTAGAGTCCGCTGCTCTACTGACTGATTCTTTCTACAGCAAGCCTCAGTTTTTTGCTCTAGGCTTTTTGTGACTAAACAGCACACTCTGATCTTTGCAGGACATTTCGTAGAGAGTTGTAGTGTTTCTAGGGCCTTCAGTGCCCAGCTTCTGAGCCCCCCCCCCTTTTTTTTTTTTTTTTTTTTTAGCTCCTAGAGCTCTTGAAGGGCTCTTTTCCAAGCATTTGAAGTCTTTTCTGCATTGAGGCCAAGCACACACTGAATAGGCTGTGGCACAGGAAGGACCTCTTGCTGCCGTTGCTGTTACCAGTCTGCTCTGATAGGCTGTACCCAGCTGTCTTTAAGCTAATTTATTTGTTTATGTAATTATAGCACGAAAAGAGGTAAATCAATCAATCAACCCTGGTTGTCCATCATCCATCAGACCATCCGTCTGTCCCTATCATTAGTCTTCATTGGTGTTTTGAGACAGGTTCTCCCTGTGTCGGTCTGGCTGGCCTTTAACCTGTGGTCCTGTTGTGTGCCTGCTGAGTGCTGAGATTACAAGGGTATGGCACTACACGGGGGCTTTGTTATCTCTGTCTCCTCCAGCTTGTCCGTGTGGATGATTTTATCAGAAGAAATGATCATAACTTTGGAGGTGTAGTAACAGCATTCTGCCTTTTGAAGCTTGCTTACCACTTCTGAGTCCTCAAGCAATGGGAGCTATTAAAGGTCTGATCAAACAAGCATAGTATTTTTATATTAATTTTTAAGATTTTTTTTTTGTTTTGCTTTTCTACTTCCTTTTTTAAATCCACTGAGCCATCTAGCTAGCCCTCTGCCTCCTGTTTGTTTTGTTTTGTTTTGTTTTGTTTTAATGGAGGGTTTTACCTATATTCACTCCCCTGGCCTCTCTTTCTTTCTCTCTATCCTCCCTTGAGTTTGAGAGGAAGTCTGTCTAGGCTTGTAAACTTGATCGTCCACAGAACTGGAGTCACTGTCCTGTGAGGTGACGTGGGGTGCACATTCAGGAGCTGTGTGCTCCCAAGGTTCCTTTTTGATCCCGAACTGGACATGCTTGTCTGGTCATTGCCACTTTCAAGATCCCTTTCATTAACTCATGGGGATGCCACATGGGATTTTCCTTCTAGAAACTGTGTGTGTGTGTTTATTTACTGCTGCTGTGCTGGGGATCAAACTCCAGGTTTTGTGTGTGTGTAAGGTAACCATACCACCATTGAGCTGACACCTCCAACAAACATTATTTTTTGTTGTGTATTGAGACAGGGTCTCACTCTGTAGCAGAAGCAGACCTAGAACTTGTGGCCTCCTGCATCAGCCTCCTGAGTGCTGAGAGTATAGGCATGCACTACCATGCCCAACTTTTAAATCAACTGACTTACTAATTTATCATTTCTTGTGACTGTGGACATTAAACCCAGGGCTTTGGTGGGCTCCATCTATCATTGAATCATATGGCCAACATAATTCTAACTCTGCACTGGCTCTTGGTTTTATCACAGATGCTATTTTTCTAGCATGATGCTAATTATTACTTGAAAATGTTGTAGTACTTCAACTCATCTCTGTTTCTGCTTACTTCTTCTTCTTTTGTTTTTTGAGACAGGATTTCTCTGTGTAGCCCTGGCTGTCCTGGAACTCACTCGTAGACCAGGCTGGCCTTGAACTCAGAAATCTGCCTGCCTCTGCCTCCCAAGTGCTAGGATTAAAGGCACCACCACTGCCCTGCTCTGCTTACCTCTTTTAAAAGAGTATTTTGGTACATTTTTCTAGAATGACTAAGCGTTGCTCATATTCTGGATCAGAGAGAATGCAGTGACTGTGGCTGTGTTATAAAACAGACTCTGTGGTTTAGTGCTGTTTCTTTAGTTTGTGTCACAAGAGTTATTTATTATGTGAGAATTTTGCTTCTTGTCTCCCCTTTCCCTTTAACATCACTTAGAACAGCTGAGAATGCAGTCAGGACTAGAAGCACCACATCTGATTTGAGATGGTGCATGGACCTGTGTTCTGTACAAGTACTGCGCACATTTCTCCATTTCTTACTTTGTGGAACTATTTCATTACAATCAAGTTCAGCTAATGGCCCATGTAGACTTTGTTTTGTAGTCACTGTCCCTGTGATGGAGGGGACTGATTGCGCTGGCCTGGTAAGCACTCTCTGACCTGGTTCTCCCAACATCAGCCCCAGGGGAGCCAGCAGCTTAGAGCATTTGTTGATATCTGAAAGTAGAGTGTCCTTGCTGCTATAGATGAGATTGTTCAGTCAGTTGTGGACAAAAAGTGAATCTAACTTTAATGATAGTTATGAAAATCTTAGAGACAAACAAGTGTCAAATGAAGTATTGAATTTGGGGGTTGAAAAGTAGGAGAGGTTTAGTGTAACCAGCTCTTCAGGATAGCTAATGTATAGTTAGGTAGCTGTGCATGTCTTTCCTTAGAGGTGTTTGAAGTTACACATTTTCCTGGTAAAGTTTGGACTTAAAATCCAACCTGTGTTAACTGCTTTTTATAAGCATTGAGTTAGACTTGGATCTTGTGGTATCCAAGTTCTTGATCCAGTTCTCCAGCAGCAACTGTTGCTGCCTTCTATGGAGCGTGCACATGACTTGAAGAAAGCTTATATGCTCGAGGCCCATGTATCAGCATGTTTCTGTTAGAATAATAAAATGCTATAACTTAGAAACTCGTGAAGATAAGTTGGCTTGCAGTTTGGGTTAAGCAGTGATGTGTTTAACCTCTGGTAAGAGTCTCTAATAGTGGATGGTATCACAACTGGAGCTTTTTAAAGAGGGAGCTGCCACATGGTGAGACAGAGGGGGTTGGAGAAAAACTAGGGTATGATAGACCAACACAACTCTTCCCCAAAGTCAGCACCTCCGGGATGGCCTACCTCTTAAAGGCTGTGAGTTTGTAACATCACCAAGGGGGGGGGGGATCTTATAACACAGGAGTCCCTGCAGGACATTCTTAAAAACCACATCCAAATCACACTGGGCTTCTAGAGATAGGAAGCAAGTTGAATGGGAAAGTAGTGCCTAGCGATAGATAGCTCTCTCTGTAGTGTCGGATCAACCGTGTTTCCCATTCGTAACAGGGCACTGCACTTGTCTGTGCTCAAGTCTAGAACCAGGGTTATTTGTCCACACAGTGTGATAGTGTTTTATTGCTGTTTCAAAATGTAATTAGTTAATCCAGAAATTAAAAGTCCTGTGACAGAAGCAGATGCTATTCTTATGGAATGTAAAATAAAGTTTAACTTTATTTATTATTTAAATGAATTATTTTTAAATTGAAAATTTATGTGGGTAGCTTTCAACATAATTTTTCAATATGAGCTGCTTAGAACTAATTTAGGTTTAGTTAGCTCAGTATTTATCACATTAGATTATTTATTGTAGGGGTTAAAAGCCATTATTTTTCTTGGAAAATCTTAGGGACTTATGGATTGGGGACTTGAGCCAAAATTGATGACTTTCTGAGCAGCTAGTTCAAGAATTTAGGGGCTTTTGTATTAATGAGCATCTTCACTTCCCTCTTAATTTAACAGTTTAAAAAGCCTGTGTGGTTAGAATATGATTCTAGTATACAAACTATACAGACGGGGTGTTTTGTTTTGGCACACTCTGCTTTGTTTTATTTATTTATTTATTCATTTATTTATTATTTTTGTTTCTTATTTTTATTTCTTTTTATTTTTATTTTATGGGTTATTATATTTATTTACATTTCAAATGTTACCCACCTCCCAGTTAACCCCCTATTTCTTCCCCTGTTCCCTCTGCTTCTATGAGGATGCTCCCCCACCCACCCATGCCTTTCTACCTCAACACCCTAGCATTCCCCTACACTGGGTCATTGAGGCTCCATAGGACCAAGGGGCTCCCCTGTCATTGATGCTCTGCTACATATGCAGCTGAAGCCATGGGTCCCTCTGTGTATGATCTTTGTTTTGGTGGTTTAGTCCTAGGAGCTCTGGGGATTCTCGTTGGTTGATATTGTTGTTCTTTCTGTGGGGTTGATAACCCCTTTGACTCCTTCAGTCCTTCCCCTAACTCCTCCATTGGGGTCCTCTTGCATGCAGCCAATCATTGGATGTTTCTTATTTTTAAATCTTTGTGGTTTTATAAAATGTTGCTAATGTGCTCCCCAGAGTCTGGTTCTTACATATGCTTGTCTGATTCAGTCTTAAGTCAGCTTGAATCTCTTATCATCTCTAGACTTAGTATTTACTGGCTAGTCTAATATTTTCAATCTTCAGTATTATCTTTTCAATATTAATATACAACTAGGGGAACTTTTGTGTCCCTGTGTTCATTCAACCCATTATTTATCCTCAACACTGGCCTGGTTTGTAGTACTGGCTGAATGTTTTTTATTTATTTATTTTTTTTGAAAGGTAAGTATCTATTTTATTAGATATTTTATTTACACTTCAGATGGCATCCCCTATCCCCATTCCCCCCACCCCCCTTAGGAAACCCCTATCCCATGCCCCCTTTTCCTTTTTGCATTTATATATTTTTTTAAAATAATGTTAATCATAGGCTTTATAAGTTTGGAATTGTTCAATCAGAGGTGTAACCCACTGACCAACCTAGATATAACAACTATCTTTGACTGGTGGAGATACATGAATATCTGCCTCCCTGTCACCCCCCTCTTTCTCTCTTTCATCACCTAGCTTCTCCTCTCCTTCTTCTTCTCTTCTTACTCCTTTTCTTCCTCTCAGTACTCCTCCTACCTTAGCTCCTCCTACACATCACCCTTCCTGTTAAAATGGAACTTTTCTCTCAAAATACAATTAGAGCATAATTATGCCAATTTGTACCAGTGAGGTACAAGATAGTCCTAATACCCAGTCCATCCTTTTGTTGACTAACCAGCTCCTCTGTCATCTATTCTAACTAAAACATTTAGTTCTGAACCTGGTTTTAGAATGAATGTCAGCTGACGACCATCCACTCAAATCTTTTCTTTTAAGGTCAATAGCTATATGTTTTCAACCCCATCAGAAATCCAGAATGACTGAGTTAACTATAATTGTGGGAAGCACAAATCATAGTTTCTAAAACTTAGCCAATTTATAGAGACCTCTGAACACCTGGACACTCGCTCTACTTCAAAACATTGGAGCATCTGTTCTTCTGCCTTCTGGCCCAGGATCATCTGACAGACCTTAGTGCTGCAGAATTATTAATGGCTGATTACTCTGTCTAGGCAGATATAATCAGTCGACTATTCTGCAAGTGTGTCCTTTTCTGGACAGTAATTTGTCTGTAGAAGGGAAGTGGCAATTCTTGCTTAGTGGCTGTCTCACCACAACTGGAGTAACTCCAAGGATGCTCAATTTCTTCTTAGAATTCAATATAGGAAGCTGTCCGGAGCAGACAGGTCACTAATGAAAATAAACATTAATACTGAAATGTTTGTCATGTCAATTCTAAGGATTTCTGATGTTTTGAAAACCAGCTATCCATGTAAGGTAATCTGGGCTGTTGCCTGTTAACTCCACTCAGCTATTTCTAAATAAAACATAGAGAACACCCTTATAATAAACTCCAAGTCATGAATTTGCTATAGTCCCTTAACTCACAGGCTGACCATCTCAAATCAGTTAAAAAAGTTAAAGAAGGACTGGGTCTAAGCTTTGTATTCCTAAATGTGTTATACTGGTACAATGCCTATGAGAGTAACAATATTCATCTCACTCTTATATCACTAAGAAGCTCATGCCAATGAAAACCTTAAAATTTGTAAACAAAGTAAATTGGTGCCATTTAAGAATTTATATCTTCATCTTGATATTAATTATACAGATTTCTACTAATAGGTTATGGCTATGCAATAAACCCTAGCTAATCCTCTCTATTCCGACAAAACCACTACTTTTCCCTAGAGAGACAGCCCAACATTTACCACCTTAGTCCCCATGCCCAGGGAATAGGGGCAATTACTCATCATTAGCTTCTTCAAGCTGATTATGGGCGTTGAGATATTAGAAGAGGAGTGGGGGGGGGGAGAGCAAATTGACAATCCTCTGATGCTGTGTCTTCGCTGCCTCCAGATGGAATTCCTGGACGTCAGAGGTTTGAGCAGGTCTGCCCAGCTTGCTTGTTGAGTAGATACACCAAGGCTGATCATTCTGCAATATACAATTCTCAAAACAAATTTTAGTATCAAGATAGTTTTTTTTTTTAAAGAGGGCTGACATTTTATTAAGAATGTTGGTTCTAACCACTTTTCTATTTTTCCCCCTCTTTTATTGGATATAATATTTACATTTCAAATTTTATCCCCTTATCATATTTCCCCCACAACCCAGGAACCCCTTATCCCATCCCCCCTCCTCCTGCCTCTATGAAGGTGTTTACCCACCTACTCCCAGCCCCCCTCACCACCCTCAGATTCCCCCCCTCAGTGCTCAGCCTTCAGGGTACCAATGATCTTGTCTCCCACCTATGCCCAACAAGGCCATTATCCGCTACATATACAGCTGGAGTCATGTGTCTCTCCCTATGTGCTCCTAGGCTGGTGATTTAGACCCTGGGGAGCTCTAGCTGGTTGGTATTGTTGCCCTCCTCACGGGGCCACCAGCCCTTACTGTTCACGGTTCCTTCAATTTACTCTCTAACTCCTCCATTGGGAACCTTTGATCAGATTAATGGATAGCTGTGGGTATCTGTCTCTGGGTATGTCTGAATCTGGGGGACCTCTAAGGAGACAGCCTTATCAGGCTACTGTCAGCTTTCCCGTCCTGACATCCCTATCATCGTCTATTTTTGGTGACTGCCCATGGAATGGATACCCAGATGGAATGGTCTCCCTACAACCACCCCTTCAGTTTCTGTCCCCCACTTTGTCTCCATATTTGCTCCCTTGGGTATTTAGTTACTCCTTCTAAGAAAGACCTAGGCATCCTCACTTGTTCTTTCTTCTTCATGAGCTTCATGTCGTCTGGTAGTTGAATCTTTGTTGTTTCAGATTTTTGGGCTAATCTCTGCTTATCAGTGAGTAAATACCATGTGTGTTCTTTTGTGATTGGGTTACCTCACTCAGGATGATATTTTCTAGTTCCATCCATTTACCTAAGAATTTTCCAAATTCATTATTTTTAATAGCTGAGTAATATTCCATTGTGTAAATGTACCACATTTTTTGTATCCATTCCTCTGTTGAAGGGCATCTGGGTTCTTTCCAGCTTCTGGCTATTATAAATAAGGCTGCTATGAACATAGTGGAGCATATGTCTTTGTTATTTGTTGGGGCATTTTCTGGGTATATGCCCAGGAGTGGTAGAGCTGGGTCCTCCGGTAGTGCTGTGTCCAATTTTCTGAGGAACCGCCAGACTGACTTCCAAAGTGGTTGTACCAGTTTGCAACCCCACCAACAATGCAGGAGTGCTCCTTTTTCTTCACATCCTCCCCAGCATCTACTATCACCTGAGTTTTTGATCTTAGCCATTCTGACTGGTGTGAGGTGGTATCTCAGTGTTGTTTTGATTTGCATTTCCCTGATGACTAAGGATGTTGAGCATTTCTTAAGGTGCTTCTCTGCCATTCGAGTTTCCTCAGTTGAGAATTCTTTGTTTAGCTCTGTACCCCATTTTTAATGGGGTTATTTTGTTGTTTGGCGTCTAATTTCTTGAGTTCTTTATAAATATTCGATATTAGCCACCTATCGGATGTAGGATTGGTAATGATCTTTTCCCAATCTGTTGGTTGCTGTTTTGTCATGTTGACAGTGTCCTTTGCCTTACAGAAGCTTTGCAATTTGATGAGGTCCCATTTGTCGATTCTTGATCTTAGAGCATAAGCCATTGGTGTTCTGTTCAGGAACTTTTCCCCTGTGCCTAGGTATTCGAGGGTCTTCCCCAACTTCTCTTCTAATAGCTTCAGTGTATCTGGCTTTATGTGAAGATCCTTTATCCACTTGGAGTTGAGCTTTGGGCAAGGGGATAAGAATGGATTAATTTGCATTCTTCTACATGTTGACCTCCAGTTGAGCCAGCACCACTTGTTGAAAATGCTGTCCTTTTTCCACTGGATGGATTTAGCTCCCTTGTCAAAGACCAAGTGACCATAGGTGTACGGGTTCATTTCTGGGTCTTCAATTCTATTTCATTGATCATCCTGTCTGTCTCTGTACCAATACCATGCAGTTTTTATCACTACTGCTCTGTAGTACAGTTTGAGGTCCGGAATGGTGATTCCCCCAGAGGTTCCTTTATTGTTGGGAATAGTTCTAGCTATCCTATGTTTTTTGTTATTCCAAATGAATTTGTAAATTGCTCTTTCTAACTCTATGAAGAATTGATTTGGAATTTTGATGGGTATTGCACTGAATCTGTAGATTGCTTTTGGCAGGATAGCCATTTTTACTAAGTTAATCCTGCCAATCCAGGAGCATGGGAGATCTTTCCATCTTCTGAGATCTTCTTCAATTTCTTTCTTCAGAGACTTGAAGTTCTTGTCATACGGATCTTTCACTTGCTTGGTTAGATTCACTCCAAGATAGTTTATTTTATTTGTGGCTATTGTGAAGGGTGTCATTTCCCTAATTTCTTTCTCTGCCTGTTTATCCTTTGAATAGAGGAAGGCTACTGATTTGTTTGAGTTGATTTTATATCCAGCCACATTGCTAAAGTTGTTTATCAGGTTTAGGAGTTCTCTGGTGGAAGTTTTAGGTTCACTTAAGTATACTATCATATCATCTGCAAATAGTGAAATTTTGACTTCTTCCTTTCCTATCTGTATCCCTTTGACTTCCTTTTGTTGTCTAATTGCTCTAGCTAAGACTTCCAGTACTATATTGAATAGGTAAGGTGAGAGTGGGCAGCCTTGCCTAGTCCCTGTTCTTGGTGGTATTGCTTCAAGTTTCTCTCCATTTAGTTTGATGTTGGCTACTGGCTTGCTGTATATTGCTTTTACTATGTTTAGATATGGGCCTTGAATTCCTGATCTTTCCAAGACTTTTAACATGAAGGGATGTTGAATTTTGTCAAATGCTTTCTCAGCGTCTAGTGAGATGACCATGTGGTTTTTCTCTTTGAGTTTATTTATGTAGTGGATTACATTGATGGATTTCCGAATATTGAACCATCCCTGCATTCCTGGGATAAAGCCTACTTGATCTTGATGGATAATTGTTTTGATGTGTTGTTGGATTCGGTTTGCGAGAATTTTATTGAGTATTTTTGCATCAATATTCATAAGAGAGATTGGTCTGTAGTTCTCTTTCTTTGTTGGGTCTTTCTGTGGTTTAGGTATGAGTGTAATGGTAGCTTCATAGAATGAATTGGGTAGTGTTCCTTCTGTTTCTATTCGATGGAATAGCTTGAAGAGGATTGTTATTAGGTCTTCCTTGAAGGTCTGAAAGAATTCTGCACTGAAACCATCTGGCCCTGGACATTTTTTGGTGGGAAGATTTTTAATGACTGTGTCTATTTCTTTAGGCGTTATGGGACTGTTTAGATGGTTTATCTGCTCCTCGTTTAACTTTGGTACCTGGTATCTATCTAGAAAATTGTCCATTTCCTCCAGATTTTGCTTTCTTTTAAAAAATGACTTTTACATTGTTTCTCTGTGTAGCCCCCGGCTGTTCTGGAACTCTCTTTGAAGACCAGGCTTACCCTGAAATCCTAGGGATCCTCCTGAGCACTGAGATTAAAAGTGTATGGCACCACTGCTTGTCTCAAAGACGACTTTTTACAAAGTATCAATCTGCGTAGCTCAGGAGAACTAGTGGTTCCGAGCGTCCATGTGCGTGTGTTTCCCCGCCATGCTGGTGTCTGAGGAGTGCTTAGAGTCAATGTGCTTCCTCCTCCACTGCACACTCGGGTGCTGAGTTTTCTTTACTGTCTTGCATGTGTCCTAGCCCAGGTTCTTGGAGGTGTTACATTGAGAAGATTCCTCCCCCAGCCATACCCAGCAAAGGCACCCTAGCTTCAGAGTCTCTGTTGGCTTCTCATTGTAATCCCCAGCAAGACAGGAATAGATAAGTTGTCTGCTTTGTTTTAAATTGAAACATTTTCAAAAGGTTACCTATACTTGTGGATCTATTTGGATTATTGATCTAATATTGCTGCCACTGTTCAGGTGTCCTGAAAATGCTGTAAAATTCACCCTACCTGTGACATAATTAAAACCTATATTTTTCCATGCATGTTACCTTCGATGTGACCCTGAGGTACTATGATGCCTTACTTACTAATAACATCATGCATGCAGCCTTGGTGCTTTTGGCTATATCCATAGTCCTAAATGTTTGGAGTGATGTCTTGTGATGATTCACGTTCTGTTTGTATTTTGTGTATGTGAATATTTTGCCTGTAAGTACATTTATGTTTCATGTGTATACCTAGTGCCAGCAGAGGCCACCTGAGGGCTTTGGACCCTTGCCTGGATTACAGACAGTTGTGATCTGACTTGTGAGTGCTGGGAATGGCACCCAGGTCCTGTGCAAGAGCAGCAAATGATCTTAACTGCTGAACCATTTTTCCTGCCACAGTATTCACATTTGAAGCTGACTCCCCACATTTGTTTTTTTGGTCCGTGGTATTCTGCTATACTTTATAGAGTTTGGTTTCACTGAGTCGGTGTTACCCAGAGAATACTTTACAGTGCTGGCCAGAAGTCAGCTCTTTTTGATTGCACCAGCTACAGAACTGTTTGCAGGTTTATTACATTGGCTTTGTATTTCTTACATTTATTTACTCGGCTTTTTCTTAATTATACTTGACATGTGTGCATGTGAATTCATTCCTGGTCAAATCTCAAAGATGTGGCAATGAATCATTTCACCTCTTCCTAGCTGATTTGTCATATTACCTGGAAACTTAGTATGGAAAACGAACATTTGTTGTGATGTTTCTGTAATTTGGCACAAGGATTTAAGCCTTCAAATAAATATTTTAAAAGAAAACATTTTGAAATATTTTTAAATTATTGGAAAGTTACAAAAATAGCATTGTGCTTATGTTTTTTTTTTTTTTTTGACACAGGCTGACCTGAACTCTATATCTAAGGATGGTTTTGAACCTTCTGATCTGCCTCCACATTGAACGTAGTGGTTGTGTATGGCCTTTTAGAACTTTCCTCTGATGTTAACTCATGTATAAACTGCAGTACAAGTTCCAAAACATTACTGGGAATGTTTTTGGTACAATACTATTAACTAAACTACAACTGTTGGGGGATTTTGTTTGTTTTATTTATCGATTTTAATTTGTGTATTGTTCAGGGTACAACTTGTAGGAGCTGTGGGAATTAGTTCCCCTTTTCTCATGTTGGTTCCAGAGAGTGATCTAGACATCAGACAGCAAACCCCTTTACTCCTGAGCGATGTCCCAAGTCCCTCCTGTTTGTCTTTTCATCTGCTGCTTCAAGGTCCAATCCAGGGTCCTGTCTCTTTAGTCAGCTTTCTTTTTGCTCTCTCCCTATTTGGGATAGTTCCTTTTTATTTATTTTTCTCAGTCTTAGCAAACAGTTTGGATCCTCACTATGAATAGTCATTAAGAGAGTTTTTAAGGGTAGGGAGATCAAAGAATACATAAAATAAGACCATCATTTGACCATTACCTAGTGAAATTAGACCCACTGTGCATAGGCAAGGTGTGTGAACACACCAATGCCTTCTATGGAAGGCTTTTGCACTCTCTGAGTAGAGAAGAATGTAAGTAACTAGGTAATAATAGTGTTGAGATAGCCTTTTCAGAAGAGATAGCATTGGAAAGATGAGAAGGGCTTTTTTTTTTTTTAATAGACTTATTTATTTTTATGTGCAGTGATGTTTTGCCTGCATGTACATCTGCACAAGGGTGTTGGATTTTCTTGAATTGGAGTTAACAGGCAGTTCTGAGCTGGGAATCGAACCTGGGACCCCTGAAGAGCAACAGGTAGTGCTCTCAACCACTGACCCATCTCTCCAACCTGGAAGAGAAGAGCATTATGGTTAGAAGTGACAGTATGCTATGACCATGAAGATTGGTGTAAACTGGCAGTGCTTCCTGGCTGGGAGCAGAGCAGAGTGTGTGGGGATCTTCCAGAGATATAAAGATGCCAGCTACCCTCTTTACCCCCATTGCTATAACAATAAATGTGGCTCCATACCTGTGGAGTATATTTTAGAAAAGTTTTCATATCCCAGTTATGCTGTACTTATAAGCATTTATTTGTAGTTACTGCCTCTAGTTTTAGAATGTACAACATTTAGATCTTTATTGTCCTCTTGGAGAAACAAAGGGAACAAATAACTATGTTCATCTATTACAGCTGGGATAGCATCTAGTATTTTGAAAACTGTTGATCATATGAATTCATTTCATGTTCTCTCTTAGGCCTCCACATAAGACAGCACTGTTTAAGTGCAGGAGATTGAAAGCAAAACAGCACAAAATTCTGCTCTTGCTCCAATGTTTTCTAAGTAAAATATATTTGATCTACCATTGTAGTGGCCTGCCAGCATTTGTTAACTGCTTAGTACAGGCACTTTGTAGTATCAGTCAAGGTGGTTTAGGATACGTAAAGGAAGAGGAGAATTTTATTGTAGAAGATAACTAAGCTGTAGAGAGGTTTAGTAAACAACAAAGAAGAACTTCTTCTACAGACAGTTTGGAGAAGAATAGGTAAGAGGCAAACAGAGTTTGGAACTCCACCACTGTTTGTTTGCTTGTCTGTTTGTTTTGTTTGTTTGTTTGTTTGTTTTGGACAGGGTTTCTTTGTGCAACAGCCCTGGTTTTCCTGACTTGCTTTGTAGACCAGGCTGGCCTTGAACTCACAGAGATCAGTCTGTCTCTGCCTCCTGGGTGCTGGGATTACTGACATTTGCACAGCACCCCTGACATTCTCTCCTTGATTTTTAAAGGTTACTTTGCTAGGTTCTGAACTCTTGGTGGTTATTTTCTTTGAACACATTAAAGATACTACTTCATTATCTGTGACTTCAGTTGTCAGTCTAATGTAACTGCCTGTTTTCTAAATACTTTGATACTCCTCCCCCGCTTTTGAAAATTATCTATCATATGCCCTCAATATAGATTTTAGCTTATTCTGCTACTGTTCTGGGGGAAAACTGATTTATTTCTTCAGTTATTTTTTCCTTTATTACTCTTTGTGTAACTGTTTTTTGGGGGGAGGGGTGTCTAGTTAAAATGTGGTAGAGAGCCAGGTATGGTGGTGCATGTCTTTAATCCCAGCCCTCAGGAGGAAAAGGCAGGCAGATCTCTTTGAGTTCAAGTTCAGCCTGGTCTATACAGCAAGGCCAGGCTGGTCTATAAGCCAGTCCAGGACAATCAGGGCTGTACAAAGACACCTTGTCTCAAATAAATAAATAAAATCTGGTAGAGTTTAACACTCTGTACTCTATGCCTCATACTGGCTCTTCTCCAAACTGTCCTTAAACTAAGTTTTCAGTTGTAGTTTATTAAACCTCTCTGCAGCTTTGTTATCTTCCATTAAACTAAGTAAGAGGCTCCTAACTTAAGCTGTTGTGTAATTTGATTAAAGAGTTTGGAATTTTCAGATTTGTCACAGTTTGCTGCTTCTTTGTTTCCTTTGGTGGTACTTGGCATCAAACCCATGCTTGCTCACCAATACCACTGAGCTGCATCCTCAGCCCAGAGCATGTGTTCACACTTGGTTTTATATTTTTGAATATAATATATCTCTTTGGTCTGCTACAGTACCCTGTTAATTCTAACTCTTTGTGAGTGTGATGGTTTGTATATACTTGAGCCAGGTAGTGGGCACTATTAGAAGGCGTGGCTTTGTTGGAGTAGGCGTGTTACTGAGTGTGGCTTTAATACACAATTCTAGCTGCCTGGAAGTGAGTATTCTGCTATCAGCCTTCAGGTGAAGATATAGAACTCTCACCTCCTCCTGCACCATGCCTGCTTGGACACTGCCATGATGGACTAAACCTCTGAACCTGTAAGCCAGCCCCAATTAAATGCTGTTCTTATAGGAATTACCTTGGTCATGGTGTCTGTTCACAGCAGTAAAACCCGAACTAAGGCAGTAAGTTCATAACTTATCTCTTCCTGTCCTTTATTGTATGCAGGGTGCTGTGTTTAAGTGTTTGTGGAATTAGTCTAAATTGTGTTTTTGTGTTCTGCTTAAACCTAGCTTCTGAAAGCCAGCCCAGTATTAAGGTACAAGTTGAGCTGTAGATTCTCATGTAGCAGAACGGTCGCTTTGTATCTCATATCCCCGGGTATAGTGCAACTTCCTCAGGAATGGGCTTATAAGGGATCCCATTTTCTTGGACCCCAGAGAGCCAGTGTAATTTTACTGAACTTTTTCCTCCTGGGTCAAAATAGCTTTCAGTCAAAGTACCCAAGTATTAGGCTCATTATCCTTGACATTCTGTCTTTGACTGGGGATTCAGCCTGTCTCACTGGCCCTTTGGTACAGTTATGGACATATGCTTAAATGCATTTTTAACTTCCAAAATGGGTAGCAGCAGGAGGAAATAGTCTAGTGTTTCTTCCACAATCTGGGGGCGGGGGAGTACCATGGTTGGATGGGATGACGATGACGATGACGATGATGATTGTCATCATCGTCATCATTGACACATCACTATGTTCTCCACAGTGACTTGAAATTAATTCACTATGTGTCCCAAGCTGCTATCAAACTTGATCTCCCCCTACTTCTACAGACATGCCCTACTAAGCCCATAATTAAACATTTGCTGATTGTGTATTTTAAATGCTTAAAACATTGCATGTTAGGTCGTATAGTTCTTATCCATAGGAAAATGTATTCTCTACAGCCTTTGGTCAGTTGATCAGACTGTATAGCCTTTGGTCAGTTGATCAGACTGTGCTTTCTCCTCTCTGTTGGCAAGACTGCTTTTGTCCCTCAAAGAGTGATTTGATGTCATTTGAAACATGGCATGGCAGTTTTTCTCCTTTTTTCTTTTCTGTTCTACACCAGGCTGGGCCAATCCAAATTAACTTTCAATTCCTGGGCATGAAAGGATATTTAAGGGGCTGGAGAGGTGGTCAGCACTGGCTTCTCCTCGGGATCCAGATTTGGTTCCCAGCACCCACGTGACAGCTTACAGTAATCTATTCCAGTCCTGGAGATCTCGTGGCCCCTCCTGGCCTCCCGGGCACCAGGCATGCACATGGTACATAGACATACATGCACATGCATGCACATGGTACATAGACATACATGCACATACATGGTACATAGACATACATGCACATACATGGTACATAGACATACATGCACATGCATGCACATGGTACATAGACATACATGCACATAAAACTCCTCTATACATTTTAGTTTTATAAAGGAATATTTAGGGCGCTTTGCTCATTGCTGTGTATTCCAAAATGGAAGATGATTTGGATTGTTGTATCAGACAGATACGGTGTGTGTGCCTCTAATTCTAACACTTAGACAGTAGATTCAAAAGGCCTGATTAGTAGTCCGAGGCCATCCTCAGTCACACGGTGACTCCAAGGTTATCATGATGTACATGAAATGTTTAAAAAGAAGATTGATATAAAAATTTGGGGTCTAATTTACCTTAGATTTTTAATTCCCTTTATTATGCCTTGGTGCCAAATGGATTCTTAATATACATGGATTGCTGGAATAAATATTTTTGGAGTATAAGGTTTTTTACTTGCAATTTCTAAGAAAAATTGTCCCTCATTTTTATGCATTTTTGGAGGTAGATCTAATCCTGGAGTAACAGTGTTGTCACTCGAGTGGCAGTCTGTGTGCCCCTTTAACTTTTGTGTTTGCCTTCAGTGAACATGCATTAAATACCTGATGTGCTAGAGGTAGGTGTGTCTCCTGCATTCTCATCTCTGAGATATAGAGCACACTGAACTCTGCTTTGTTTGAGTGGACACCCCAGAAACCTGTCCAGCAGGTTCCTCAGAACTCTTGTACACTATTGGCTCTCGGGTGCTTTTGGCAATCCTCTAGGAGTGCTTTGAACAGTTGGTTGTCCAACTGACTGGATTCATTTCACTCATAAACAAAATGCTTAAGCCAGTATTGTTTTTTGTGGCTGCTCTGTTGCTTAGAGTGAGGTGCTAATGAGGTCATAGGTCGGACCTCTGCTTATGCTTTCCCCTGGCCCATGGCCACAGAGCCAGATTTCCCTTGCCAGCTGTCCTGCACATTTGTGCTGTGGCTCATTATGGGGACTGAGCAGGAGGATGAAGATAAGAACAGCAAAGATTGCTCCTACTGGTGGGTCAGTAACCTCTTCATTGGAAGAGCAGCACGGAAGTGTTATTGTCTATAGCTGTGTGGGAGTGAGGGCTCCTTAACTTGTGATTGCATGGGTTGTCTGAGGGAAGTTTAGAATGCAGCTCATATCTTATAGCACGTGTCAATGTAAAGATGGCTTTTAGTTTGTAGTAAAACATTGTTTCTATCAGTCCATATTTTTATATCAGTTTCTTTTCCTTCCTTCCTTCCTTCCTTCCTTCCTTCCTTCCTTCCTTTCCTTCCCTTCCTTCCCTTCCCTTCCTTCCTTCCTTCCTTCCTTCCTTCCTTCCTTCCTTCCTTTTCTCTCTCTTCCTTTCTTTCCTTTCTTTTTCCTTTCTTTCTTCCTTCCTTTCTTTCTTCCTTTCTTCCTTTCTTTCTTTCTTTGTTTCTTTCTTTCTTTCTTTCTTTCTCTTTCTCTTCCTTTCTCTCTCTCTCTCTCTCTCTCTCTCTCTCTTTCTTTCTTTCTTTCTCTTTCCTTCTCTTTCTTTCCTTCCTTCCCTCTCTCTCTTTCTCTCTTTCTCTTTCCCTCTTTCTCTCTTTCCCTCTTTCCCTCTCTCTCT
Organism: Arvicanthis niloticus; assembly: GCF_011762505.2. Taxonomy (NCBI): domain Eukaryota; kingdom Metazoa; phylum Chordata; class Mammalia; order Rodentia; family Muridae; genus Arvicanthis; species Arvicanthis niloticus. The sequence continues at coordinate 74,708,099 of NC_047660.1, forward strand.
CTTTCTTTTCTTTTCTTTCTCTCTTTCTTTCTCTCTCTCTTTTCTTTTCTTTTTTTTCTTTGCCAGACATCAGACCTCTTGGAGCTGGACTGAAAATTATGTGCTTCCCCATATGGGTGCTGAGAACTAAACTCATGTCCTCTGGAAGAGAAGTACCCGATCTGATCCTAACCACTCACCAGTCTGTCTCCCAGCTCTTAGAAGTTAGAACTGAGAAAGCCTAAGTGGAGGGTGGGCCACCTGCAGAGCGTGGACTATGAAGAAGCCCAGCCAAGTTTGGGAAATAACTTCCAGTCCCCCCCTTTCCCAACCAGTCCCAGCCAACCGACTTTTAAGAAGAGTGTGTGTTTGTGTGATTTTTTTTTTTTTTTTTTTTTAGAAAACCATACAAGCATTTTATTTATGAAAGCATCTTTTGTAATAATTTAGAAAGCATCATTTGCAATAATTTACAAAGGACTCAACAGATCTGATCAAATGTATTTCTTCATTTCAATTTTGATCACCTAAATCTGACCAGAAACTGAGCCATCTCTTCATGATGTCTTTCAAGCTGGTAAATATTCTGATTCTTTTGTGACTTGGCGTGGGGGGAGAGGGTATGAGTCTTCGTCTTTACCCAGACATTCCAGATAGAACTCACAGCAGTCCTCCTGCCTCTCAAGTGCTAAAATTACAGGTATGAGTTACCATGTCTGATATGACTTGCATTGTTAATTTTTTCATGGCTAGAAAAGGGGGGGGGGAGAGAGAGAGAGAGAGAGAGAGAGAGATATCTTAAAGATATGTCATGCCCCCTGCAATCTCTCTGGACTAACAGTGAACCTCAGGATGTTGTGTATGCCACACTGGGGTTGGCCCCTTTTGTGCATAGTTACGCTATGTTGGTGTATACTAGGAGAGAAGTATTACTGTCTTAACCTTTTGATTTCAACCATAATAGTTTTCTTTAATATTTACTTTTTAAAAAAGATTTATTTCATTTTATATGTGTGAGTGTTTTGTCTGTGTGCATTTTTTTTTTTTTTTGCACTACATGTGTGAAGTGCCCATGGAGGCCAGAAAAGGGTGCCATCCTCTTAAAACAGGAGTTACAGATGGTTCTTGTGAGCTACCAGGTGGGTTGTAGGAAGCCAACTCAGGTCTGTAGGAAGAAGTGCTGAGCCATCCCCCAGTTGAGGCCATGTTCCTTTTTTTTTTTTTTGGAGGGGAGAGGTTGGAGACAAGGTCTCTGTTTCCAGTGTCAGGCAGTTTTAGACATTGGGGGATTGATCAAAGAGCAGAATACACAAATCTGTGCCCTCCTGAAATTCATTTACATCCAAATGAGACGAGACAGATAATAACAAGTAATTATATCATATATCAGCTGGCAATAACTGCTGTGGAAAAAAGCAGTGGAAGAGAGGTATGGAGTGGCAGGGGCGGCGGGAAGGCAGCTTTTCTATTTTAAGTAGTTTGATTAAATGCCATTTACTCCAACTTGTAAAGGACGTGAGTGTGTCATTCTGGATGCTGGGAATAGCGCATGCAAGGGCCCTTACGTAGAGTGTGCTGTGAGTCTTATAAATATAGGAGGCTAGGCATCTGGCTGGGAGTGAGAGCAGGAAGGAAGATATGACTGCAGAGACCTGGGCACAAGCATTCTGATCTCGAGCCATCATAAGGCCCTTGCTGACACTGTGTGGAGAACCTTCTGAGCAGAGGGAAAATGAGATTTGGCTGATTCTTACACCCCACACCTGAACCCTATTCTGGGTGCCTCATTCATCTTAGGGAGAAAGACTTAGACATTGTAATAACATAACATGTTTCAGCTGCCATGCTACAAGCTACAAGGTGGCACTTAGGAGGCAGCCAGGGAACTATTGCTGTAAATAAAGCAGGTGATACAAAGACAAAGAGTTTTGGGTGGTGAGTAGAGACCGTATTGTTTATCTCTTCCAGAAGCTCAGATGAGCAGTATTTGGACAGACTTGATGAAAGTGTTAGGAAAACTAAAGGTTTCAAGGTTGTTGGCTTGAATAACTAGGAGAGTGCAGTTGTTTATTGAAAGGAACAAAAACTAGTATGTGAAGAGGATGGAGCACTTCCTAAAACTGCAAACTTGTTACTAGGAATAAATGCTACTTGGGCTCTATGCACCCAAGACCTGATACTTGATCTTACTTTGAATTTTTTACTGTAGATATATGTTTTATAGAATACTTCTGTTGTAACTATAAATAAAATGGTCATAATATATTAAGCTCATTTGGTTCAGGGTTTTTGTTTGTTTATTTTGCTTTGTTTTTAACTTCCTTCATGAGCCATTGGCTTCCAGATAGCAGTATAGGCTGCCAGTTTGACTAGTTGGGTTAGAAGTTTATATTTGGGTTATAAGCCACACAGACTTTTAAACAGCCATGGGAGTGGTGTACCCAGATGAGAGCTATGTCAGGCAAAGATTCAAAGAATGAGATGACTAAATGCCACGATATTAAAAGCCATGTGAATACTAAAGAGCTTGACATGGGAGGAGGGAACATCATATGCTAGCTGAATGCTCTACCACTGAGCTACTGCTTTAAGTTTCTACTTTCAAACAGGGTCTACTAAACTGCCCAGGCTGGCCTTACTCTGCAGTCTGGCCTCAGCCTCATAAATGTTTGCATTTTAGGGCTTCATCATTAGGCACAGCTCAAAAACATTATTCATTATTATTTTATTTCTCTTCATAGTGAATTACTTGATAAGTGTTTTTATTCTCGGAGAATTATTTTACTGTTTTTGCACTTACATATGGGGGTAGAATGTGGGAGTGGTTGCACTTTGAGGTTGTATACACCAATGAAAGTTGGTTCTTTCCTATAGTGTGGGTTAAACTCAGCTTGTCCAGCTTGGTGCCAAATACCTTTACCTAGTGAACAAGTTTTCTAATCCCATGTATGGTTTTTTGGACAGAGTTTTTAGGTAGCCCAGACTGGCCTCATGTGTGCTGTATATCCAAAGATGACCTTTAACTTAACTTCTGAATCTCTCCTATGTTCTGACTGATGGACTGTGCAGTGTTGGGGTGCCTTGTGCATGCTAGGCAAGCCCTCTGCCAATGAGATGTATCTCAGCTCCTAAAGCATCATGTTTAAAATGTGAAGCTTTTAAGACTTGAAAGTTTTGTGGCTTGCTTCTAACATGTTGACCGGGCATTCTTCTGTTCATCAAACGAGGAAAGCTTGGTTTTGTAACTTCTAGCCAAGAAAAGCCCTTTTATCCCCCTATGGGCCACTTAAAGACTACTTGGTGCTCTGTGATGAGCTCAGATGGTGGAACCAGCCAGTTTGCTCTATTGAATTTTTCTTTTTAAAAACTTTATTCTAATTGCCCTTTAGAGAATTAACTATTTCTTAACATTTGAAAGCTCAAATATTGGAATTTATGGAATGGTTGGAGAGATTCCATGGCCAGACTAAAATAAAGACTGTTTTTACTGTGGGAGTAGCTACCAGATAGATCCCCCTCCCTCTGCTGTACCTCCCCAGTCTCTACCCAGCTTAATTAAAGAAGCGTGGTCTCCTAACCTTTCTTCATAGTAACATTTCCTTCCATAGTCCCCAAAGGACAGACAATAAAACATTTTGTGAAAGGTACCTGGAAATGGAGTCACTTCTGTTAAGGTTTTCCTCACAAACACAGGTTCTGTTGGAGCAATGTTTGTTTTAAAAGCAAGTTAATAAGAGGTAGAAACTGTCCACCAAAGGCTGATGTGCTAGAAGATATGTGAACAAGATTATTTCCTTTTCCTGCATTTTCTAAGCCTTGTATAGAAATCAATACAACATTCGTTACAAGGTACCAGTGTTAACTTTAGGGACCATTCTGCTGGGCACAGTGCCTTCAAAGAATGAATCAGAGGCTCTATATCTGGCATATAGAGTGGGCAGGAGCCAGAGCAGTAGGCAGAACAGGTTCCATTTGTGTGGCTGTACTTATAGCCCTTGCTACTGGAGGGTAAGGAAACCGGGAAGCAAATATAAGCAAATAATCACAATCACGCTTCAGACAGGTAGAGGGCATTCTAAATGCATCCTGTGTTGACATAGATAAGGATCTACACTGTTTGTATTAATGTGTATGTTAGAATAGTCAGTAAATAATTATTGAATTGAGCTTTGAAACCAGATAGACATTAGCTTTAGACTAGTAAAAACCAGCTATTGTACCTACATTGCTTTCAGCAGAAAATGCAAGATGCTTATTTTAATTACCCTATCCTGTCAGTGTAGGGAGCAGACCTGCAGTCTTACACGTGCCAAGAAAGCAATCCTTCTTCTATCTATTAAGTGCTGGAATTACTGGCTTGTGTAAACATACCGGATGGACTGACTGGCTTTTAAAGATTTATTTATTTTCATTTTATGAGTATCACTTTTGCCTGTGTGTGTAAACATGCATGTGTGCATGCAGTGTCCATAGAGGCCAGAAGAGGGCGTCAGAGTCCCTGGAACTAGAGTTTCACATTGTCATTACCCACTATATTGGTAAGGGGAACTGAACCCAGGTCCTCTCCAAGAGCAACAAATGTTTTTAACTGCTGAGTTTTCTCTCCAGCCCATAGCTGATATTTAATAACTTAACGTAGATTCTTTCTTAGTTCAGTCTCACTGCTCATGAGCTTTCTGAGTAATGCATGCCCAACTTTTAGGACCAGCCCAAAGTGCCATCGCATTATTGCTGTTATGATCTCAGTGGGGTACAGAACATGCTATATACATAGAACTTGTGGAATGGGACAGTGTGTCTTTACTGAATGAATGCATCGGTTAGTTTCTTGCTCAGTAGATGCCAGAGGCGTTCCCAGGAACCAGTGACTTTTAGTCAAGTTAGTTCTGTATCCAGTTCCTCCATTTTGCATTACTTATCTTGGGATCAGCTGAGGTAAGACTGAAGTATATTCAGTAAGTGCAAGGCAGTGGAGTCAAGGCAGGCAGCACTATGCTACTGTTGCTGTGCTGCTGAGAATACCTTCTCCCAAATCGAAGTGCAGACTCTGAGACTGCCAGAGTTCTAGGTTGACCTTCATGTTGATGTAATGAAAGGTTCTCTGGTAATTCACATGTTGACCCAAGAACAGGTGCTTGACAAACTTACTCTCCCCACTCCATAGTAAAGGCTGCCAATAAATTAGGACTCTTAGCAGTCAACTGGTGAAGGACCAGCTCAGGCAGATCCCTGTGGAGTGAGACTTGCCTTTTGTGTGGCTGTAGGAAACCTTTCCTGGAAGGAATAATCCAGACAACCTAACTACGGACAGCCACAGCTCAGCCGGAAGCCTCTCTATAAAACCCACCACTCACATACTGGGAAAATTAGAAATCTAAGAAAGAAGGGGGCAGGGAGAAAAACCCAGATAATTTATAAATTCTTTTCCGACCCAGTCTCAGTGAGTAGCAGAGCAGCAGTGGGTGGGCTGTTGATGGGGCAGGGAGAGAAGCCTCCCCTATTGGCAAAGCACTTTATCCTGGCCTTACCCCTTCTCTCTCTTTTTTAATTGGATATTTTATTTATTTACATTTCATATGTCTTCCCCATTTCCCTTCCCTAGAACCCCCCATCCCATCCCCCCTCCTCCTTTTTACTTTTATACCATTTTAATTTCCTGCAAGTATTAAGGTCGGTTCTAGTTTGAGCAACTTGCAAGTAGTCAAGGAACAAGCAAGGCAATAAACACAGTCCTGTGATTACTGTGATTAGCTGTCCCATCACTCCAGAGCATGGAGTCAGCCACCTGAGTTACCAGCAGAAAAGGAGCCTATCTCTTGGCACAAGGAATGGGGCAGGGTTTCCTTGACTCTTAATTTCATAAATTCCTCTGCTTTATCAAGAACAACAGTAATTAGTAAATAATATAAAATTCAATAAAATATAGCATTTTGTATAGATGAGTTCAGTTTTTTTTAACCTTGCTCTTAATGTTCTAGATTGATAATCGACCTATAAATGTCTCAGTAAGACAGCGTAGGACAAATAGAAAAAGAGTTTATAGTTTCTTTACCCAGGTAAATGGTCACGTACAGAAAATTAATTAAAAAAAAATGTTCTAACTAGGTGCTCCATTAGACTCGCTATACACGAGAGTATAAATGTGTATGACAACAAAGGCCCTTCTCTTAAATACTGAGCCCTGTGATTGGAGATTTCATATAAAACAATGCTGGATATTGTGAGTGAGTGAGTGTGTGTGTGTGTGTGTGTGTGTGTGCACTCATCCTGAATGTGAAGTCTAGAGCAGAACTTCGTAGTGTGTTTTTCTTCTAACATATGGGTCCCAGGGATCAAACTCCAGTAATCATGCATGGTAGTTAAGTGCCATCTTGATGCCCAGTAGGTATTTTAGATAGTAGTCAAAGACAATATAATTTAAGGGGCTTTGGTCTATTGGTCTCAAGATGTGTGCTCTCTCTGTAGTTCGTTGAGGCTGTCCTAGAACATAACATGGAGCCCAGACTGCCCTCGAACCCATGACAATCTTGCTGTAGTTCCAGCCATACCTGGCTCTGATTGTTTGTTTGGTTGTTGTTTTGTCCCTAAAGATTAATTTTTTTATAGCTGTTTTGGTTTGGTTTAGCTTGGTTTTTAGAGACAGTCTATATATCCCTGGCTGTCCTGGAGCTCACTAGATCACTAGATGTAGATCAGGCTGGTCTGGAACTCACATATATCCTACTGCCTCTGCCTCCCAACTGGCAGGATCAAAGGTGTGCGCTATGTACTCAGTTCTGTACCTTAAAATTCTTTGCTTGTTTATATCATTTACTGTGTGACTGTAACTTTTTGAGAAAAGGGATTTTGTTTTACATGCCCATTAAAACATTAAAAGTTTTACAACCCTTTCCTGAAAAATTAAAATATCAAGCCAGTAAATATTTATGACATGTACATTCTTTAGCCTTTAGACAATAGTAAAATGACCCTGGATTAATGTCTGTGTGGATGGCTTTGATAAGTACAAGATGGTGAGCAAGCTTGTAGCCAAGAACTTTTATTTTCCTGAATTGAGTATTTCTCACTGTTGTAAGAGGTAGAACTTAGAGCTGATACTCAGACTGTTTCTTGTCTGGAGTTGTTTGGTGGATCATTAATCACATAAAGATTTGCAGAGCTTTCTGGGCTCTAGCCTGGGAAATGTTGCAAATACTCAGAGGGAGTGGCTTGGGCCTTAGTACTTACATATTTTTCATGCCAGTATGCCTCGATTTACCAGAGATTATTTTCTTCTTCATAAGTAAGAAAGTAGCCATTTATCTTGAGTGAAATTAAGTTTCTTCTACTTATGCTTGGGCTTTAGTTTTCTAACCAAAATGTCTGATCCCCTTTATGTATCTGCCAAGAACATATTTATATATATGATCTGCCTGTGTTCTGGCTAATGTTTCCAGACACACTGTTTTGAAAACATTCCGTTTCCACACTGGGTTGCATATGCTTTTCTATACAGTAACATGCTCTGATAAACATTTTCAGTTGATAGAAAGTATTTAAAAATATGAGTGGCAGTATTATTGTCATACATTGACTGAATGCTGCCAGGGTATGTATCATCATATATAGGATATACTCTAACACAGTCCTGATGCTGCCAGGGAATGTATCCTCATGTGTAGGACACACTCTAGCATGGTCCTGATGCTGCCAGGGAATGTATCATCATGTGTAGGATACACTTTAGCATGGTCCTGATGCTGCCAGGGAATGTATCATCATGTGTAGGATACATTCTAGCATGGTCCTAATGCTGCCAGGGAATGTATTATCATGTATGGGATACATTCTAACACAGTCCAGGCCGGTTCCACTGTCTAATTATCTATGATTTGGTCATGTCAAAACAAAACCAGGGGATTCTCAGTAGAGGAAATTGTTTGCAATTGTGATTAATAACCCGCTGTGGAGACTGGGCATAGTGACCCATGCCTTCATCCCTACCCTAGGTAGACAAGTGAAAATTTTTTTTTTTTAATTCAGTTAATGTTTTTAAGAGAGAGAGGGCTTGTATGTTAGGTGTGGCCCAGGCTATCATTGAACTTACTATGGAGTGGAGACTAGCCTTAAACTGCTAAGCATCTTGCTTGTCTCTTTATTTTTTTTTTTGAGAAAAGATCTCAGTTATCCCAGGTTGATCTCACTCTCACTGAATAACCAAGCATGACCTCAAACCTCTGGTCCTTTAGTCTCTGTCTCCCAACATGGATGATACGGATGTGCTACCTTGCCCAATTTTGTGGGATGCTGTGACTATGAGAGGACAGAACTCAGGACTTGGTGTGTGCATGCTAGGCAAGCATTCCAGCAGCTGACCATATCCCATGTAACTTGGCAACTTTTCACAGACTGTTGTGTTTTAAAACAAGGAATATGATATGGGGATTATATTAAGTTCTTTAATTGTGTGTCTGGTCTCTCTGTGTCATTTGTGAATTCTGCAAAGCATAGGTCGCATGTTCTTACTCTTTGACTCTTTCATACCATACCAGATAGAAAGGCCATACTCTTTTTCCTACTGTGCATATTTGAGTAGTTACCAAAGGCTATGTATGACTTAAATATACATGTAGCATATAGGGTTGTGTTTAGGTGCATGATTTGTGGGACACATGCGTGCCTGCGCACACATAACACACACATTTCTGATCCCTGTGATTGTTACATTTTACAGATGTAGAAACAAAAAGTTAAAAGTAGTCAAATCCTTGAATACAGCCAGTGTCTTTTCATTCCTTTACCAGGCTGTGGGCCAGTGATCTTTTAGAGTCTTTCAATAAGTCTTTCAATCTGCACTTTCCTTTAGCCAACACAAGTGTATTTTCAACATAGTCTTTCAATAGAGTGGATGGGGGCCTCGGGCAGGCCTCATTGGAAAGTGAGAGAGAATGAGAGCATAGAGTGTCTTTTCACATACGTGCTGCCTGAGGGTGGTGCATTCTTTGAGCCCTCACATCTCATTGCTGGGTGACATCAGGGAACTCCCTTTTTAGAATGGCTGTCCATCTGTTCTCTCCCAAGAACCGGTGGATCCATGCCACTGCCACTTGGCTGCTGGCTTCATGGCCTGAATCAGTGAGTTGCTCACACCAGGGAGAACAAGGAGGCTCTTCTCAAAGTGTCTATAATCACCATCAAGTGACCATAACTAGAACCACCACCTTCTTGTACAGTCTGCAGCTCTCGTGGATAGATTTCTGCTTACCCACCATTTTTTCCTGAGGAAGTGTGAGTGGTCAGCGGACCCAGTTGTTGACTGTTGACTAGAGGTTGGAAAGGCACAGTATCCTCACACTCCACGTTTGCTGTAATTCCTGGTTTATGGCATTAGAGGATACAGCTGGATCCAGCCACACAAGACATGTCATTTGGGAAGACCCTAGTGCTAGCTTATGGTCCTTTCCAGAAAGAGATAGCATAGACATAAAAAACTCATGTGTCGAGACAGACATAAAAAACTCATGTGTCGAGACTTCCAGTTACTTTCAGTTTTAGCCCTTGAGGGCAAGTTGGACTTTCTTGTTGTTACAGGTGATAACATTGTTTCACAGTGTTCAGAGATGTAGGTCAATGTAAGATTTTGCCTGATGGTTTTGAGTTTGAGCAGATGTTGATTAATTCATGAACCCCAACTGCAAGGTAGATGTTCTGTATTGATTAGGCACATGCCCTGGTTGTATGCAGTTAAAAAGGACTCTGTTGTGAAATACTCCTAAAGCTAAATCAATAAACTGCTAAAGTTGGCTTTACCTATAAATCTTGGTATTTTATTCCTTTTTCAAAATGAGAAAGGCTGTTAAGAATTTCTATGATCTGCACTGTTAAGAAAACTAGCTATGTCTTTAGGACAATTCATGTGTTAACCATCTAGGTAACTATAAATTATTTATATGTACGGAAGAAAACTGTGGCTTAGTGGAGATGATGACAGGATTTCTTTGGAAAATTATCATCATTATTCTGATGACATAGGTAGAGAACTTTGCTTAAAACCTATCTAAATACTAATAAAAATTTCAAGAGATAGATCCCCCCAGTAAAAATGTAAAATGTCTACAGTCTCTGTGGTGATCATGGCCAGCAATTACTGAGCTATTCTCTGCACTGAAGTCACAAGCAAGCTTCCTATCAGGTTACTTTATCTCTCTAAGTGACTGTCCTCCTCAACAATACAGACTTCCCCTGGATAATATCACTCTCTAGGAATCCTAGACGTTCCCAGGCTCTGTAGCTTCTGGGACCAGGCCTCCCAGCTTTGCCTGTTGCCTGCCTTCTTTAAGCTCCTACAAGAACTCTCCTTAGGCCCTACCTCAACCCTTCCAAGTAGCTTCTGTTCCTCTCTTCACCTCATCTCCCTGTCTTCCTGTGCGAGAGGTTGTTACCAGCCACCCCTGGCTCCTCTCATTTCCATCACCTGTACAGACTCTGCCTTCTCTCTCTACAGTTATATTCTGAGTTTTCCCAACACACCATCCTTTTCTTAAGCCCTGTCTACTATATTAAGCAGAGAATTGATGGCCTCCTCCAAATCTTCTGCCGGTCAAGATTCCATGCCTTTAGTTTCTTCCCCTGATAAGCTGCTTTCCACTTCCAGAATGTTTGTTGTTGATCAACTAGATGCATCACATCCCCTAAACCTCTTCTGGCTCCTACCCTTGTTACTTGCAGCCATGCTTGAGGGCCCACTGCTTAACCCTCCTGTGCCCCAAGGCTCTCTTCAGAAAGACTAAGGCTATAGCAACATCTACCACAGTTGTATTTTTTAAATAGTTTAACCTCCTAATGCCACAGCATGAACATGCAATAAACATTAGATATTATTGTTGGGGGAGAGAACAAAGTATGGCCCCCCACATTATGGTTAATATATATGCATATGAGTTACATATATATGCATTTACAATTCTCTGTGGTTATCATCCAGAATTTATAATATACCTTTTTTTTTAGAAAATGAGAAAAATACATATATTCAAATATGAAACACAAAATAAATGTGAGCAAAGCACTTGCCTTCAAGGCTAGGGTTTGCCCAAAAGTAGTGAAGCAGTTGTTTCTTTCTGCCTACTACTCCTGTCTAGTGTCCATGGTCTGATCTTTTAAAAAACACAAGAATGCCATCTGCAAGTGCATGGGCACTTGCATGCTTTGGAATGGTGGTGGTAATATATTTAACTTGGAAATTTCAAAAGCAGCCATTCATACAGCCAGTTTCAAGTAAGTTGAAGAGAAATTTATTTTTAAAAGAAGTATACCCTAAAAATGACTGTGGAGTGGGTCTACAAACAAGAGTGCTAGGAGTTTATACATACCCCTTTGGAATCTCATAGCTTCAGCTTTTCTTGAAATGGCTTATTACATTTGTTTTCTTATTTTTATTGCTTATAAGTATCCTGTTGCATGTTTTTACTGAAGGCAATCTAAACCTATTCATTATTAAAATATTATAACAGGCTGGTGTTTGTTACTTGTATTTGAAAATGTTAAATGTAGATATTGTTGAATTAATTTTAAATAAATTACTTCTCTTTTACCAGGATTATATCAGCTAAGTGTTTTGTGTAAAACAAAATTTAAGATTTATTTTTGTTTATTTACATATATAATGTGTGTATGTGTACATGCCCATGTGTGTTTCTCTGTACCCACAGTGGCCAGAGGAGGGCAGCAGATCCCCTTGGAGCTGCAGTTGTAAGGCAACAAATCTGAATGCTGGGAACCAGACGCAGGTCTCTTAACTGTCAAGTCATCTTTTGGCCACAACAAACAAGTTTTAGATTAGGAGACTCTTTTAAAAACAGTAATAAATGCCGGGCGGTGGTGGCGCACGCCTTTAATCCCAGCACTTGGGAGGCAGAGACAGGCGGATTTCTGAGTTCGAGGCCAGCCTGGTCTACAGAGTGAGTTCCAGGACAGCCAGGACTACACAGAGAAACCCTGTCTCGAAAAACAAAAAACAAAAAACAAAAAAAAAAAAAACAAAAACAAAAAACAAAACAAAACAAAAATGTAATAAATAAACTGCAGATGAAGGCACATACCCTGATTCTAGCCCTTGTGGGGCAGAGGAAGGAGGAGATGGAGGGAGGCAGGAGGATCTAGACTTAAAAAACAGTTTTGGCTGTATAGCAAGTTTGAGGCCCCAAGTTAAAAAGATACTTTAAAAAATAGGAGTATGGTTTAGAAAGTACATCAGTGCTGAGATAGAGAGGGATTAAGTATGACTTGGTCATGTCTCAGAGGCTGCCACCCTTCTTGTGGGCATAAACATTTGGATTTACCTCATTTTCTCTTGGCTCATATGATTCTACAGCTCATGTCATTCTAGGCTGTGGCACTAATGTTGCTTTTTAAAAAATAAATTTATTAACAGCATACAGGAGGTTGGCATGAAAGAGATGGCCAAGTTTTGCTGTCTCATGTTTGTAACTTTCATCTCTCATCAAGTGTAGATTTATTCCTAGTGATGCAAATAGCTGTTTTCTTTGGCAGGCACCAGAAGCAAGTCTATGTGAAATTATGTAATGTCTGAAAAGTTATATTCATGAGTAATTGGCCTAGCCTAGGATGTGTGTGGAAAAAGGCAATCATGCTTTTTATTTGGCTGTGGGTTAAAGTACCCCTGCTCAGATCGGATTACTCACAGGGCCTTTTGACTGAGAAATGTATGTTTAGCTTGGTCTCTTAAAAAACAGAAAACGTTGCTTCCAAGCCAAGTGTGCTGGAATTCATATTGTAACCAAGGTCAGCCTTAGCCTAACTTCAAAAGCAATCAGTTCCAGTCTGTCACACCTTAGTTAACAAATAAAGCCAAGAGCTCCAAACATCCTGATCATCATCCTGATAGCTTCCGAGAGCACTGCCCATCTAGATTGTGCAAGGGTAGGTTGTCAGAACTGTCTGTCAAGTGCTAGTCCTGACCTTGACCTTAACTGAACGGTTACACCGCTCTATTTGTTTGCTTAACTGGACTTTACAAGAGCTAGCAAAGAAGGGCGTCACCCTGAGAAACACATTCACTTCTAACAGTGCAGTTGGTTTTTTTTGTATCTGTGGATTCCACATTTCCAATCGACCACCTACATTGCGTCTGAACTGAGTTTGCAGAGAGCTCATGCCCCTGTCATTATTCCTAACCACGTGGCATGTATGCTCCTGGGTACTGTAAGTACTGGAGATAACATACTGTGCATCCTACTATGCAGTATCTCCTCCCAGTATGTATTGGCCATTTCCCCCTTTCTAGTCACTCATGTGAGTCATTTCTGGTATGTTTAAACCTTTATCTACCCTATAACCTAGCAGTTCCAGATTTTGCAGATTAAATAATATGTAAAAATGAAAATACATTTTTATATGATGTATAAAAGTGCACATGCACATGAATCCCAGCATTCAAGAGACCAAGGCAGGAGGATTATGGCTTCTAGGCCAGTCTCAGCTACATAGTGATACCTTGTCTGCTGATAATAAAAAAAATAACCTTAGAAGGATGACAAGGCTGTGGCAGCACACACCTTTCCCAGCACTTAGGAGGCAGAGGCCTGTGAAACTCGATCAGTTTGCCTAGTCTACAAAGTGAGTTCCAGGACAGCCAGGTTTACACACAGAGGGACCCTGTCTCAAAAAAACAACAACAAAACGGAAGAGGAGGAAGAGGAATTGTTAACTAAAAAGAAATGCCAATCAACTTTGGAGTGAATAAGTCACCTCTGTGAGACTGACACACTGCCTTTACCCTAAGGAAGATTCAGTAACCCTCACCAATAAATGCTACTCAGTGGTGGAATAATTACTGCAGTCTGTGAGAATCTCAAAAACAGAAGCAGAAAGGAACCCTATACACAGCAGTCCTCACTGCCAGGCTCCATTATGCAAAATGTACCAAATTAATAGATGCTGAGGAGTAAGACCATGGGGTGGGAAGCAGGAAGCCTCAGTGTTCTGCATTTCAAGGGGAAATGGGTAATGAACCTTCATTGATGCAAATTTTGTGTGTGCAGCAGTATGAGCATCACAAGTGCCAGGCACATGTGAGCTTAAAGTACTTATGTGCCTTGGAGGGCATAGCAGTCCCCTGCTATAATCCTGGGGGACATAGAGTGTACTAAGCATTGATCTTATTACAGAATGTCAGAAATTTTACTTATTTTTTCCTGTTGTTTTGGTGGCCTTGTATACTCTGCAGGAAATTGAGCTTGGAAAATCCCTGACCTAGCAGGGAAGCTTGTCCTGTGTGGTCTGTCACTTCCTCGGCCAGTCTAGCCTAACTGGTGAGTGCCAAACCAATGAATGTCTGTTTCAAGGGAAGTGGACAGCATTTCTGAGGATGACAGCTAGCCCTGCTGTGGCTTCGTAGAGGAGGGTGAGGGGCTTGTGTGGCTCCCCCGACTCCTGGCAGTGATGCTTTGGTCCCATAACTGTGTGTAGCCCAAAGCATTAGTGGATTTAGAACTTGCCACCACAACAGTGACCTAGGGTCTGAAGCTGCTGCACACACGAACAAGGTCCGAGCTCTTGACATTTGGGTAGTAATTATCCGAGCAACTGTGGTCTCCCAGCTTATGAATACTGGAATTGAAAGGGCAAAGGAAACAAGGAAAATAACCACAGAATAGGCAGGGTCTTAGAAACACCGTTTGCTGGATGGTTTGTATGCACAGAGGGCGATTGAGATCTAAGTATGGTGATAGAATTATGCTATTCTTAGTTCTCCCGGGAGGACAAACCCTTAAAGCACCAGCTCTACTCTGCCAGGTGGATCAGTAGTAATACTCAAGTAGTGTACACTATCTCCCTGATTCCAGGTCTCTGAATGTGAAGAACTGTTGAGGATGACATTGTTATAAGAGAATGTCTAATGCGTGGCTTTTCTAGATTGTTATTGGCCTACCTGCCTCACCTCTGTATTCTGTTTCCAGCTTTGGGTATTATTTATTGGGTACAAGTAATATTGCCTATGCCAACCTCTAGCAGTTGGTTCACGTTTTTTCTTTGCAAAAGAGCACACTTTGCAAGGTTGAGGACCATACTTCCATTGAAGTGGATGCCTCAGGGCAGTTTAGAGCAAGCGCAGAAGCCGTTCGTTTCTCTGGCAGATAGGCAACCCCACAAAGTAGTAACCATGGCGTACTTTTCTGATGCACAGTTACATCTGTCCTTTATTTCCTCCATTACTACCATGTGAGGGCCTTGCTTAGGAATAGTTTTCAAAAGTTAGTACGCCATCTTTTTAGTGAGTGGGGTGAGAGAGAGAGGAGAGGAGAGGAGAGGAGAGAGAGAGAGAGAGAGAGAGAGAAAGAGAGAGAGAGAAAGTATATGTGTGTGAGAGAGTATGTGTGTGCGTGCGCATGTGCATATGCACTAGGGGATAACCTTAGGTGTTATCCTCAGAAGTGTTATCCACTTCCTTCGAAACAGTCTTTCACTGGCGCTAGTGAATTAGGCTAGACTGGCTGACCAGCCACTCCAGGATTGTCTCCACTTCCCCAGCCCTGGGATTATAAGCTAAGGCAACCATAACCCTCTTCATTTTTATGAGGTTGCTGTGAATTAAATTTGTTCTTGCACTGTGCTTTACTGATAATCCCCCCCCCCCCCCCAATTCTCTCATGCCATCTTTAAGATAGGATTTCTTTTCATTTTTTTGGATGTTTTTGTTTGATTTGAGATTGGCTCTCACTCTTAGCCCAGTCTGGACGCAGACTCTTGGAGGTACTCCTAATGCTGGGGTGGCAGGTGGGAGTCACCAGGCCCCACCTCCTCTCAGTTCTTTCTATTTTTAAAGAAACAATGGTTTTAAAGTCTGGACTTTGCTTTTGCCAGTCTCCTTAACCACTGGGAGGCTGGGAATCACTTGGGTGACACAAGCTTAATTTTTTTTTTCTTAGCAAAAACTAAAGATTTGTGATACTTGATTGTAAGTTTATTTGAACTTTCTATTTTTATAAATCTCAAATCATAGTACTAATATGATATAAATGTGGAGTTTATAGTTCTAATATTGTGACGTGCCAGCCAACGAGAACCATTTGTAAGTCCTCAACAGTCTTCATGTAACCATGTGTCGAATTTCCAGCTGTGTTGAATCAGACTTTGATCCCTCTTAGGAAGATAAATGCAATATCTGCAGTTTCTAATGGCAGGGGTGGAAGAGAGCTGTTCAGATGCAATCTTAAAAGCCAAGGCCCTGTCCAGATAAGAAATTGAAGGCCCTGAGGAAACTAATTATTTCCTTGTCATTTTTTCAAAATGTGTCGGCTTCATCTTAGCAGTGAAAGGGTTTTGTTAAGCTCAGTGTGCAGGATTAGATTTGTTTTCTTCCAGTAGAGTCACTCTCCTTAATCAGCATGCTTATAAATGGTGCACCTGCCTAATTAGAACAAGTTCTAGACTCCAGGATACAGTGCGAGCATTTCAATTAGCACCACACAATTGGTAAGTGGGCTGATGTTCTTAGAATGTCCCCTTCTCACTTGTTTGTGGCTGAGCTTTTATTGTTTCTTGCTTCTGAAGCCTCTCTTCATCCACGGTATTTCTCAGTAGTATGTGGCCACTGATACGGGTTTACTTTTAAATGAAGGGGAAGGGGTAATATTTTATGCATATTTGCAGAAATACTTCAAATATTTGTTTTATTAGGCTTAGGCCTTTTTTTTTAAATTGTTACTTTTTTTAAATACTGAGAATGCTCATCACTGTGGCAAGGGGCTAAAATACAGCCATCACATTCAAGATCTCCATGCATTACCAACAATAAATCCTTGTGTTTAGGGTGATGAAGAAACCCAATCCACAGAGCTGGTGGGGATGATACACTGCTCCCTCACAGAACCAATTACCCACCGAGAAGCATAATGAGCAAGAGAGATGAGACAGTGGAAATCCATAGAGCGAGAGTAAAATTAAGATAAAGCTGTTGCCCGTGGAACATCTTGTAGTAAGTGTATCTCCAATTACCTCCCGGGAAAAATTACTTAGCATCTACTCAGGTCCAAATTCATGAATCTTGAGGAAAGACTTGCACTTTAACAAAGGGTATATGAACACAGAGAAAATGGCGATACATATGCTATGAGCAGAGTTCTGTTCTGCCCAGAGGGTTTGAAGTAGACCGTGCTGCCTTAATGGGTACTGAGCTCCAGACCTGTTGCTGAGCGGGGGCTGCACTAACCACAGTGCTGACCCATGGCAGCATGAACAGCCCAGAAGAAAGAAGATGCTTTAGTTCATCACAGGAAGTCCTGACTTGTAGAGTTTGCATGTTCCCAGAGACCATGTTAGACATATTACTTCAAAGGGAAGTCCCAAGTGTGCATAATCTGTGTCCTAATCAAGACTGGGCTCAATCTATTATAACAGACATAGAGGTTGAGTGAGTGGTTAAGTGACAAGAAATGAAGTTTAGTTCTTTATTAGATAAATGTCACATTGGGTACTGAAGTGGCAGAAAAAGATGTCAGTAAGTTACTTTAAACAAGAGGAGCATTGTCAACCTGTGTTGTCACTGTGCTGTCAGGTATACAGTTTTGACAGTAACACATTATCAATCACAAAGCACTGATGTACATAAAGTGCTTTGAAAATATGTATATAAAGTACTTTTAAAATAGATTGAGCCAGTGGCTACATCTTTAATCCCAGTGCTTGGGAGGCAGAGGCAGACCTATCTCTGAGTTCCAGGCCAGCCTGGTCTACACAGTGAGACCCTGTCTCACTAAATAAATAAATTGATTGATTGATTGATTGATTGATATAATTCTAGCAGTCAGAGGATAAGAAGATGAAGGCCAGCCTAAGATATAACGTGTGACCTCAAAAACAGAAGACGACGGAGGGATTGCACTCTAGAGTCCGCTGCTGACACTGTGTGCTTCTGTCTCACTCAGTCTCTGCTTTTCTCCTTACTTGTCCTCATGTTGGAGGAGGAAAGGGAGTGTGGAGAGGGCTGCTTCACCACTGTATGGTTTTCATTGCATGTACGCAATGTATCGTGATCATATTCACCCCATTCCCTCTGGGTCTCCCCAATACTCCCCATGTCCAAATTGACATAATATAAAAATGGTGCCAGGTTATAATTGGATAAGCCCTAAAAGTTAGTATTTATGATAGTAAGAGAGCATTTTCTTCAGGTGGCTTTACAACCTTAGGCCTTGTCTTGTCTTGTCTTGGGAAATATATGGCAAACATAAGTATCATTTATTACATGTACGGTGATACATAAACACCCTCAAGAAATGATGAACCCACCTCACCACTGCTGCTTGCCTTACTCTCAAAGTGTTTGTAGTCATTAAAGATATCTATATATATCTATATACATCTACACACACACACACACACACACACTAGTGGTCAGTATCCTGAGAAAAAGGAACAGTTCCCAATCTTGCATATGTGTTCACTCATTGATTCACCAAACACACCCTGTGGCCAGGGTAGCCCCTCTCATGAAGAAGCTTAAGCTTTAGGAATAGAAGCAGAATAGATGTGTCACTGCCTGGAGACGAGTGCTCAGCAGTAGAGTAAAGCAAGGTGAGGAAGGTTCTAGACCAGGCCAGTGAGCAGTGTTAGAGACAGCAGGCAATGCAGGCAGTCTGACACTGTGACACCAAATCAAACTCCAAATGCTACATAGGACAGACCCTGTCAGGGAGGGCTTGGAGCTGTCTGGCCAGAATCCTTGGGCAATAATTTCCATGTGACAGGGGCCTGGGAAAGAGGCCTTGAATTTCCCCGGGAAACAGACTGAGCATGGGTTGAGTACCAGAGATGCACTTGAGCAGAGCTTTATGGTAAGCAGTAAAACAGGACCCAAGCTCCAGATTTCAGGGCAGTCGGAGCAAAGGGTACAGATAAAGCATTATGGAAGTGCCTTCCATGAACAGGGCACAATTTAGAGAACCAATTGAATCATCTGGGCTTAAGTACAGACACTCATCCAATTATAAATTGTTCTCCCATTTAGTGGCCATGAAAAGGTGCTTGGGTTAAGTGGTTTTCATTTAAGATTGTAAGTTGGTTCATATATTCCTTGTATTTGTTTCCTTCTGCTAGTATTTTTTTTCTTTTGAGTTTTCCTTTATTAGTTTTTAGAATGTCCTTGTGTTTTGGTTGAGGTGCCTTCTACCTTGTTCCTATGGTTACTGGTTAGTTGATTCTTTTAAAAGAAGTCCTGTAAAATTAATATTCATCACAGGGACTGAGAGAATCAAATTCTTTCCTAGAATAATTTAAAATTTTATAGCAATTGATTTGTGCTAATACTGATAAAGGTCTTGAAGTTGTTAAGTCTTTATAGCCAGAGTGAATTGGGCAATAATTAAGACAATATTTGAGTCAGACTCAGTACTTTCCATATGAAGTTACCTTTGAGCCATCCTAGAACTGACAACATGGACACATTGTATACTTTTACAGGGGAGGAAACTCAGAGGCTCAAGGAACATGAACCTCAAGTCTTTCCAGTCATGCAAGTCTCAGTAAATACACACAGAGTGTGGGACTGTTCATTTGTAAGATGGATCACCAAGATTGTTTTCTAGTAGTTTAAAGGACATTAGAGAAGGCTCAGATTTATACGGCTTACAGAAAGAGATCCCCTAACATATATCCCTGATTGTGTACAGAGGCTATCGAAATAGCTTGTAACACAAACACACACAAACACACACACACACACACACACACACACACACACAGCCTTGTTTGTCATTGTCAGGAAGAGGATGTGAGCCTGGGGTGGCTCTGCTCTAGTGTACAGTCTTGGATTTATTTTTGTCCAGTACCTTAAACTAACAAGAGTAATAAACATGTAGTTTCCGTCAGGGCAGGAACAAAAGCAATCATGAATGAAAATAAAGCATCTTACATGCGTGATCCTGTATTTAAAGAGTGTTTCCTCAGAAAAGAGCGATTTTATTTTTAGCTCAGAGGGCCCAAAAATGTTCAAATGCCTTGAGTATGATAGTCTGAAAAAAATAAAAATAAAAAATTGCAGAGGAGAAAGGCTCAGTGGTCATCCGTAGGGGCTCGAAGGGGATAGGAATTTCACAGGAAGACCAACAGAGTCAACTAACCTGGACACTTGGGGCTGGCAGCTCAGTTGTTTCCCCACAACTGAAGCAAGGACTGTCCCTAAAACTGTTGCCTGTCTGTGAAATCTGTTCCTCTAACAGTCTGGGCCTCAATGAGAAAGGATGTGCCTAGACCCACAGACTTGATAATCTAGGGAGGGGAGACCCCAGGAGTGGGGGAACTGTGTGTGGGGAGGGGAGTTAGGAAGGGGGCAGAGAGTTTGATATAATGTGAATAAATAAATAAATGGGAATAAAGATGAAAGAAGAAAAAATGTAGGAAAATTGGGTAAAGCATATTAATAAAGTTAGAAATAAATAAAAAAATATAGTAGTGGAAAAAAAGGAATATAACAGTTTCTTTGAGTGTGTAGAGTATCAGTTTGGTAAGATGGAAAATATTATACAAATAGATGTGATGATGTTTCTACAAATTATGACTATTGCCAATGAGGGCAGCTTAAAATTGGTTAAACTGATAAATTTTATGTTATGCATATAGTTGAGTATGTATTTATCTTTGTGTGTATATATATACATGTGCATGCAGTGAGCACAAGCCACAGGCTGCATGTGCCAGAGGATAGTCTTGGATGTTAGTCATACATTATCACTCTGTGGGGGCTGTGTGTGTGTGTGTGTGTGTGTGTGTGTGTGCGGCTGTCTGTCTGTCTGTTTCTGTGTATGTCTGTGTGTATGTGTACAGCTGTGTGCCATGATGGGTGTATAGAAGTCAGAGAACAACTTGTAGCAGTCAGTTCTATCTACCATGTGGCTTTCTAGGACTGCATGGAGTGCTTTTACCTGTTGGGCTAGCTCACTGACTAGAAAGGTTCTCTCTGATGTGTAAGCTGTGAATGTCAGGCCAAGTGGTCTGTAAGCTTTTAAGGATTCTCCTCTTTTTTTTTTTTTTTTTTTTTTTTTTTTTAAGGATTCTCCTCATACCAAGGACTGACAACATCTTGGTTTTACATGGACTCTAGGGATTTAGACTGGGATGTGCACAAGTGCACAGCAAGCAGTTTACCCACTGAGCTGTTTCCTCAGCCCTTATGTTACTTTTTCTGTACCATAATCTGAAGAAGTGTGTTAACGATGGGGGTAGCAATTCTAGGTCTTTTTTGCTAGAGAACACATTTTTTTTATTCTGCTTCTATTGGTCTGTGCTTTGTGCCCGGGAGCCCCTGAGCCTAGTCTTCCATATGCATGAAAATACCCAGCTTGCCACCTCCCAAAGGTAGAGTATACACCTCAGTTCCTTCCCTGGTTGTCCTGAAACTTCATATGTAGAACAGGCTGGCCTTGAACTCACAGAGATCCAACCTTGTCTATGCTTCCTTAATGCTGGGATTAAATCATTACACACCACCATACCCTGCTAATTTTTGCAAACATTCTTACAGTTAAGGTCATGATCAAGAGAAAGGCATAAGGTCAGATATAAGTGGTACATATATGTAGCACTCAGGAGGGCAAGGCAGGAGAATAGTTTGGTGCCAGCTATATACAGAGTTTAAAGACAGTCTGACATATGGAGCTTACACAGTACAGTTGCCTGGTTTTCCTTTCAGTCTTCTAAGCTCCACATCTTGCTCACCTGCTCTGTCTGCCTCCCTATTAATTTAATTTTGAAGAAAGTGGATCATTTGTCCACTGTGATTTTGTTACCAACATCTTCTTTCTCTGTAGATGAGTGTGTTTGCCTGTCCTCAACATTTCCTGTGAACCGGTGATTGGATAGATGTAGTACTCTATTCTCTGATGCTTATAACCCATCTGTTTAATACTTTGCAATGGACTTATTTTGAGAGTGGAGTGCCTCCACCCCTATACTTAGACTGGAAGATGTTGGAAATGGCAGGAAATGGGCAGAATGATGTGAATGTGTGTGC
The DNA here is from genome assembly GCF_011762505.2 of Arvicanthis niloticus. Classification (NCBI taxonomy): domain Eukaryota; kingdom Metazoa; phylum Chordata; class Mammalia; order Rodentia; family Muridae; genus Arvicanthis; species Arvicanthis niloticus. The sequence goes on from NC_047660.1 coordinate 74,730,087, forward strand.
CTTTCATGTTGGTGGCCAGCTGAGCACTCTGATGCATAGCTACCTTACTGAATTTAGGTGTGGTGGTGTTTTCAGAGACATTTGAGAGTTGGACATGCCATGACACTTTAAGGATTTGCTCATATCTCTGAAACTGTGCTTGTTGGCCATGGCCCAGCATAATCATAGTATGTTCACTTAAGTTGATATCTGGTTTATGTATTACTTGTTATTTAGTGGACATTCCCTAATTACCCCAGAAAAATCCTTTATTCTGACTCAAGAAATAAGGTGCTAGATAAATGCCTCACAGCTAGGAGCACTTATAGAGGGCTCAGGTTTGGTAGTCAGTAGTAATGTGCTGGCTCACAACTTTCTGTAACTCTGGTTGTAGGGCACACACATGTTGCACATACATACATTCAGGCAAACACTTTTATACATAAATCAATCAATCATTTAAAAAAAACCCACTAATCCAACCAAGGATCATGGATTATATTTAGTTTCCATGTATTCTCCATCACATATGACTGACATTCTTTGAAGAGACCAGGGAAGTTGTTTAATAAAGAATTTTTCAATTTAATTTTGCCTAATTGTTTCTCTTACTTGTAGATTCACCAAGAATGACATGGCAGTGCCATGCGCTTCATGGAGACACTTGGAGGCACTTGGTCTTAGTCCCATATTGATTACAGAAGTATCTGCCAGATTATCCTTTGTACCTTTTCCCTTTGTGACTAGTAACAGTGTAGCATTATAGTGGTATTCTTTTAAGTACTTTCAAAACATCCTATTGGTGGAAGAGTGCTGAACGCATCACTAAATGTGTTGCTCTTGATGGAAAGATAGTTTTGAATCATCTGTTTTTCTGAGAGAGGAGTGGAAGGAGATGTGAATTTGAGTACTGGGCTCTAGAGACACAGATGTGTAGTAATCCAAATCTCTACTTGAACATGTGCAAGTTTAGAGAATTTTCCTTAATACGCAGACCCTCAGGTTCCTCAGTAAAGTAGGGATAATGCCACATACCTTGCCTAGTGAAGGTGAGTAACTGAGGTAGTGTGGGAGGAGCGGTTTCCCTGCTGCCTGGGTACCATTGCTTGGCCAAGGCAGGAGAGGGGCTTACAGAACAGAGTCAGCTAATTACTTATCGTCACCCCTCCCTGAGTGTTGTTCTTAGGTTTAACATTACTTTAACAGAACCAGACATTATAGAAAATTTGACCAACAGGTTAGATGCCTTTATGAGATTTCTTTTGCTTTTTCCTTTCAGATATTTATTTATTATTGTATTGTTCACGCACACTAGAGGTCAAAAGACTTCTTTTTGAGTCAGTTTCCCTTTCAGTCTATTTGTGAATGTTTCCAGGACTGAACTCAGGTCATTTTGCTGTGTAGCCACTTTCCCCTCCAAGGTGGCTATGCTGCTTCCACACACACACACACACACCCCAGGTATCAAAGAAAGGAATTAGGAATTTCCAAATAAGGTTGGGGATTTTAGATTTGGATTTGATTTTCTTTTAAGGGGACTATTGAGTGTATTTTACTGTGTAGCCTTGAAACCCATACTAGCTTTGAAGTCGTTTCAGTCTTTCTACCTCTGATTACTAAGTGGTAGGATTACAGGTGTATGCCGCCATGATCACCTTGGGCTTCTGTTTTCCAAGTTCTTAAATACCACTTGTCTTTAATAGATTTGTGTGGAATCAAATTGCTATTTAACCAGACCTCATTCTGACTGGAATCCATTTTACTTTAAGGGATTATTTAAAAAAAAAAAAAAAAACAGTTTATATGTCATCTGAACATAGTGAATCAAAATAATTCTGTGACCCATTTACATGCATTACTGTACAAGTTTCATTTCATACAAGTGACAATTTTTTAAAGTTAATTAGACTCGGCTACACTGAGGTTAGCAAAAAGTGCTTTGAATTATCAATAATTCAGCAGGGCAGACATTTCTGTATAATGCAGTGGTTTTATAGAGTATTGTGAGATAGTTATCCTTAAAATAAATGGTTGTGAGCATACATCAGCATGGTGGGGTTCACTTGAATGTGGCATGAAGTGATAGCATCTCTGCTTCTATTATTGGGCAGAGTGGGGGACATCAGTCTTTCTGGCCATGAACTACTAGCAACCTTTGTCCTTTGTGTTACCTTTGGTTAAAAAACGGAAAAGGAGCTTGAATGCTGGCTGATGGCCATGTCTCCTTTCAGCTAAAAAACCATCTGGGAAGGAAAAATGGAGCTGCAGATTTGGATTTATTTCATTGCGTGAATGATATGTGACATTTTGTAAATTATTTATCACTGAAAGGGCGGCGGCAGAGGCTTGAACATTGTTCTATCAAATGAAAGCATGGATCCCATTAGTACAAAGACTGTGCTTTAGCCAGAATCTATCAGGGGAACGTTGTCGCTTTAAAACCAGATTGTTCTTTTAATTGCTATTTAAAGGAACAAAAGTGTTCCCAAGGTACCGCAGCCAAGCAGTCGCAAGTAATAACTGTGGATCCATAATTACGCATCGCTGATGATCTGGCGTTTCAGACACTGTGGCTGGAGTCACTGACCAGTTTGTTGTAGCTTGTCCTCTTTTCTTTTCTTGGTTTTTCTGGTACAGAATTTCATACTGAGCTTTTTTTTTAAACAGAGCTACAAGAATACATTTGTAAAGCTACCTCAGAAAGTAAAGCGTGTACATATTAATAGAACAAGTTAAGCTGAAAATAAGGGCAGGATAATGAACACTCACATTGTGAGATAAAAGTCTCAGTCATATTAACAAGTTTGTGAATGCTAGGTCATAAGATGAATTCTTGACTCTCGAGGCATGTTGTTAGAGGGAACCGGGACATTTGTTGAATCATTGTAACCATCCAAAATATTATCTTACAGAAGTGGTTGATTTTTCTTTTTAACTGGCAGTTGCTTCTATATTTATTCAACCAGTAAACATATTTTGAGAGCCTAACTGTGAACCAGGCTATGTATTAGGCATTTGGGATTGAATAGTTGCCCAAATGAGGTTTATTCTGTGCTGCTGTAGACTTAGAGAATTAGATCTAACACAATCTTGTTTGTGATTTACATATAAAAACATTTGTGATTGCGTTGAGTTTTCTTGCCCTGAATTTTTGATTCATGACATTCCATATAAAGGCTTCAGAGAACTAGCAGACAACATGTGTGAAGGCTTGGAATGTGCAATAAAATTTTAGTTTTTATACAGTTTTGGCTGTTGAAAATAATGTAGATCTGTAGGCACAGTGAACTGCATTCATATGGATGGAAATGTCTGCCCTGCTGGCAGTAGTAATCAGCAAAGGAGACACAGAATGTATGTAGATTTACACATTGTTAAAAGCAATTGCCATAGAGAGTTAAAGGGTGCCAGGGGGTAGACAAATGTTTTGTTGTTTCTTTTATAAAGTGTGAATGTCAGAGATGGAGGGTTTATCTCCACTGTGTGCCCTGGTTTCCCTTTGAAGCCCTTGGTGCCAGAGAGGCCTTGTTAATAGTCTTTTGATCTTCTCAAGTCCGACAGAATTTTAGTTCCTGCTTGTTCTCTGTTCATGGGCCATCTGAAGCATACATTTCATGTCCGGTATTTAATAGGTGAATAATCACAACACTTGATAAAGCTGAGTTAAATAATCTCACTAATTAACAAGATGGTATCCATGGTCTTTATTGCTGAGTAGACGAATCAGTTTATTGTACATACAGATTATGGGAACACTTGGGATCACAGATGAATCCTTAATGTTCCTTCTGAAGGCCCTGTGATATTTAAAGATCTTAGGTTTCACTGAATTCATAAAAGTTACTTCTGGATCTAATGATTGCATTTAAATGTATTCAGATACTGCTTTGCTACCACATAATTTATGATGATTTTTATTAGAAAATGTTGATTTTTCTGAATGCTTAATTCATCAGGATTTTCTTAAGAAATATGTAAGAAGCTTTGAATTTAATAATTTGTTTTAGATTTTGAAAGGAAGGGTAACGATATGTTTTTATTTTTTTATTTTTCTCTTTCTCATAGCCCCGTGCTGATCCCATTCCAATATGTAGCTTCTGTTTGGGGACTAAAGAGTCAAATCGTGAAAAGAAACCAGAAGAACTCCTATCTTGTGCAGATTGTGGCAGTAGTGGTGAGTTCTGTTTGTGTGTTTTCTACATTGGCTTCCACTGTCTGAGCGTCATGCTCTCGATCTCTAGTAGAACCTCACAGGATGTGTTGTTTAAAGAAATCATTTGGTGATAGAATAGGTTTGAAATGTAAGAACATGATACAGGTCAAGGGTGAAATATGAGTGTATCATGTACCAACCTATGTTTATATAATTCTGTTTAGTAGTATTGAAGAGCCCCATACTCGGGAGACCCTTCCTCAAGCCTCCGGAATCGCGACCCCCCCAAAATCACAAGAAACCATACCTGGATGCAATCAGCAGAGGTTTATTAGGGGAGGAGCCGGCGGTCAAAAACGACATGCTCTTTAGCTCCAAGAGCAGGGTTTTTGGCCACGTGTGGTGGGTTAAAGGGTCTTTTATAGCATGGGGTGGGGGGAGGAAGGCATTTTCGCGCGCTTACACATGATTGGATATTTCAAACATCAGCAACTTGCAGAACTGGCAGAACTTGTAGAAACTCGGACCTCCCAGAAAAGGGAGGGAGAGAGAAGTAAACACCAGATAGCCCATTACTCAGTTGGGCTTGTTTGGACTTGTCTGGGCACGCCCTTGCATGCCTTTATTTTTTTGTCACCCTGCCCCTGCAGGAGCTTAATATTTTTATTATGACTATATTTAACAAATTGTTGGTGGTCTTTGCTGACCATGAATTTTTGTTATTGTTACAATGCTGCTTTCAAATTTTGTTCTCACATTCCCTACTCCTTTAGTTTGGAATAACTTTAATCTTAAAGTTAACGATCAGTATCTTCTATCTTGTCTCTTATAATCTCATCTCTTTGTCTTAACATCATTAATTGAACAGTATCTATTTTAGTTTTAACAAAAGCTAGCAATCTATTTATGACACATGGGCCTAAACCTAAAAGTAAAAAAATAATTATTATCAAGAGACCGGCCACAACAGAGAGTAGGGTCATCAACCTCAAGGGCACTTATTGAACTAACTTTGTTGTGTCTCTCTATCTGTCTCTGGTCTAATCTTTCTCTAAGTCTCTGCATTGAGTCTTAGACTACCCCAGTGTGATCAGCATAAAAACAACAATCTTCTTTGAGGGCTGCATATAGTCCTCTATCTTTAAGAAACAGCAAGTCTAATCTTTTTCTGTTCTGCAGAACAATATCTGAAAGGGAAGTACTGATTGTTCTAAGGCTCTCAAATCTATATCAATGGCAGCTCTTAGCTATTGGAAATAACAGGGTGTCTGTATTAGTGTAGTAGTACCTGTTTTTATTTCTGCGGCCACTCCAAGTCTCAGTATGATAGCTAGGGTCAAAGAAATAGGCTCTCTGCAGAAGTGTCTAGGGCGTATCTCAAACTCACATTTAAAAATGTCTTCAGGGTGGTAATAAACCTAGGAGACTAGCTAGACAAGTACACAATAATCTTTGACCTCATCAAAGACAGAAGTAGATATATAAAGGGTTAATCTTGGACTGTAAACTCACCATTTATCATTTTTAGGCACTAAGTATCTGTTATCAGGACTCCTTGGGCTCTATTTTACTGACTAGGGGTCTCAAAACACCTTTTTTTTTCTTTGTAACACACTTTTAAAGTTGTCTTCTGACTTTTCCACATTTTGTGGCACATAGCTGTCTATATATATATAAAATCACATATATAATAAAGAGAAATTGCAAAAGGAATAAATCTATATAACTCTAGATTCACATTTCAACTTCAATCTTGTAATCACAAGCTGTCATTTAACCTTGGGTGTACACACACTAAGTCCCACCCTCCAAGGCAGGATTTTCCCTGTGCCTCTGGGGTGGTCTCAGGAGTCAAGGCCTGCTGCTTCTTTAGCCTTGTAGAATAGCAGAAGACCTGGAGCTAAAGAGTAGGGGGTTGTTCAGGCATCTGGATCTTCTCCAGTTGGCATCAGTCACAGGTGGTGATGGTGAACTTTAAGGAGGTCGGATGGTCCACAGCACCAGGAACAGTCTTTTAGTACCCTGAAAAATCATTTCTCACACAAATGGGCATTCTGGGTATGGAGCAAGGACAAGGGACACTCTAGCCAGCGCCAGTTCCCAAGGGTAGTTTAATTTTAGGGTCCTGTATATTCTCTCTACCTGTCCTGAGCTTTGGAGACAATATAAACAGTGGATCTATAATTCCTGTCTTATCTTAAAACTGCTCTCTGATGAAGAGCCCCATACTCGGGAGACCCTTCCTCAAGCCTCCGGAATCGCGACCCCCCCAAAATCACAAGAAACCATACCTGGATGCAATCAGCAGAGGTTTATTAGGGGAGGAGCCGGCGGTCAAAAACGACATGCTCTTTAGCTCCAAGAGCAGGGTTTTTGGCCACGTGTGGTGGGTTAAAGGGTCTTTTATAGCATGGGGTGGGGGGAGGAAGGCATTTTCGCGCGCTTACACATGATTGGATATTTCAAACATCAGCAACTTGCAGAACTGGCAGAACTTGTAGAAACTCGGACCTCCCAGAAAAGGGAGGGAGAGAGAAGTAAACACCAGATAGCCCATTACTCAGTTGGGCTTGTTTGGACTTGTCTGGGCACGCCCTTGCATGCCTTTATTTTTTTGTCACCCTGCCCCTGCAGGAGCTTAATATTTTTATTATGACTATATTTAACAAATTGTTGGTGGTCTTTGCTGACCATGAATTTTTGTTATTGTTACAATGCTGCTTTCAAATTTTGTTCTCACAGTATTTGTAACCAAGCTCCATTTCCTATCTATGTGGCTAATTCAGTGTGGAGACTGCAGTTCAGTAAGTAAATTCACAGTAGAGATTTTGTTTGTTTGACTGCTTCTTGAGCTCCCTCTCCTTGTAGCCCAGGCTGACCTCAAACTCCTTTTACTTGTCTCATGCCTAGCCTTTTGAAATGCTCAGTATGTTGCCTGGACCAAACTCTTAAATCCTGATCTCAGTCAGTCTCCTGCCTCACCTTCACAAATCCAACCATTGCCACGCTTAGCACACAGCAAAACAGTGTCCCTTCTGTTCTCCCCAGTCTCAGAGAGACTCCTGTGAAGTCTGTGTTGTTTCAGATTATGACACCTACTGGTGAAATGTAGTAATTCCGTCCAGCTCTATGTTCACTCAAGGAAAGAGACAGACCATAAGAACCAGTTACAGTGCCCCAAATGCTCCCAAGGAGCATTTAAGATTATGCCTCCAGTTTTATTCAGAAATATAAAGTCAAATTGTGTTTATGTTTTTAAAGGTTTTTTTTGTTTTTTGTTTTTACTGGTTATTCTTTTTGATTCATAAAATTTTTGTACATAAAATTCATCCAGGTTATATGTACATACACACACTTTCCTGCACATGAAATGGTAATACTAGGTCTCCCCTATGCATACTTTTTTTTGTTGATTTTTTATTTTTTTATTTTTTTCTGGAGATCAAACTGAAGGCCTGATCCATGCTAAGCAAACACTGCTGCTGAGTTACCCCCAAGCCCGAGGTTTTAAAAAGTTAATCTTTCTGTGTTGGTCTTCTGGTTTTCTCCCAGTTACTGAAGTATTTTTTCCCTCAAAACGTTAGTTTAAAGCAGCTGGAGTTGTAGCTCTTGCCTAAGACCCTAGGTTTAATCCCAGCACCGCGAGCAAACAGAAGGAAGGAAGAAAAACATCCCTGCAGAACCTGTAGCACGCTCTTGTACAGAGGCAGCAACAGCCCAGACCCTTGACTTCCAGTTAGTCACCTGATCATTCTACAAGGCACTGTCATTAGTAATGGTAGCGCTTACCTCTAGACTTCAAGGAACTAAACAGCCCAGTTCATTGACTGCATGGGCTACCCCGATAGTGCCGGAAGTGGTGCCTGTTCTTACAGGTCCCCACACCTCATGCAGTCGCCCTTGGTTGCTGTGAGTAATTTAAAATTTTGTCACCACATAGGACAGCTGCTTGATGGTTGGATAGAGGAAACATTCCATACTGAGGAATTTACTGTGTTGTGAAATAATTCTTAGTCAGTTATTCAGAGATTCAACTTGATAGGCCATTTGTGGGTCTGCAGCCTCCAGGACCTAACTCGGTGGAAAGAGCCTTCAAAATAGATTTCAAGCACTACCTGAAAAATACATTCTGACTATCTTTTTTATTGGGCTGTATGGGTTCATTAGCATTCTCTGACTTGGTCATGGTATCCTGGCTAGCTACAGAAGAGCACAGAAACATTGTCTGTGTGTTCAGGTTAATATATTTCATTCAACCTACGGTCCCCTGCTCCACTGGGTAGGCAGTGCCTCACTCATCGTTCTGACTCTACTTACCTTGTAGGTCTTCTCACAAGGCTCATTTCAAATGAATTATTTTTGTGTGTGTCACTGCCTGATCAGTTCTGTGGTGACCACATATCTGGTGTTTATCTTTAAATTTTAAGCTGTATGTTAAAAATGCCCTCTGCCATCTCATTTTAGTATCTGCTCATCTGAGCACCTAAATAGTACTGAATTGCAGGAAGAAAAATTCTCTCCATGTATTTCTCACTGCTGATGACACACTCCGCCCTGCCCAGTTGCTAAGAATCTAGGATTTTATTATAACTTCAAGGCCGCCCTTACAGGGCATCAAGGTGTAATTCTACCAAGGTAGACTTTCTGATACCATCAAGCTCCCCTAGTATTCCCAGGTTGAAGACCCAGCAGAGGGAGGTCTGACTCCCTCTGCACAAAAGGGGCTGCAATGTCTCTTCTCTGAAGCTTCCTACTTCTCCATCCTTAGTTCCCAGGGCTGGGCTGATAGGTGCGCTGGGTCCTTCTACCCTCAAAGGACCCTTTCTTTTCTGGCAAGCAGAGAGGGGTGAGGTTCTCTGTCCCTGGATCAGGTCTACCTCTGTTACTGGCAGAAACCCAAGCCATGGGGCATAATGTGTCTCTAGAACACAGAGGATGCCTGAAGGTCCCTCTCTGGGCTCAAAAGTAGAGCAGTGCTGTGGCCGTTCCTTAACCGAGAGTCTATCAGCTTGCATTTGACTACTTCAGGGGCTGGGAGAAGATACCAACTGTGGAATACTATGTAGACAAGCACACCCTTTGGTCAATTAGAAAAAAGCTATGTTCTTTTTTCTCTTAAAAATGAAGCATCAAGGAGCTGAAGAGGTTAAGAATACTGACCGCTCTTCCAGAGGACCTGGGTTCAATTCCTAGGACCAGTATGGCAGCTCACAGCTCACAGCTCACAAGTGTTACTCCAGTTTCAGGGGATCTGACACCTTTAGTCACTTCAGGCAAAACACCAGTGCACACAAAATAAAAATAAATTATTATATTTTTAAAAAATGAAGCATCAAAGTAAAATGTGGTTAATCTTAGGAGGCATTGGGGTACATATGGCTTCAGCTTTTTTTTTTTTTTTTTTTTTTTAACACCTTGGTATTTATGAGGAAGACCATGATGGACCACATGCTTCTGCAATGGCCAGTCAGGGTGGGAGCTATGCTGGCACCGTTCAGTCCTGCAGCTCCAATGGGACTAAAGGTCGGTCCTCCAGGTGACCTTGTAGAGACTACTGCCTTCCCATACGCAGAAGGACCCATAGGTTCCAGGATGGAATTGAGACTGTTTGTAAGGATCAAAGGGATTCTGAACATAAGATATTTTTGTTAAAAAAGAAAAATGTCCATGAGTAATATATAACCAGAAGAAGGAAGTCCAGATGCAGCCATAAGGAAGAAGATGATTATTCAATGTGCTTCCCATATGTGCTCAACACTCTTAGTCACCTCTCTGTGAAGCCCCATTTCTGTGATGACAATTGTACAACACTGAGCTTTCACAGACATGAGTGTAACTGTTTCCTTCTACTTCCACCGTGAAGTGAGATCATTGACTGGGCTCTCCTCTCCTTTTAAGATGACTGTATAACAAATGGTCAGAAAAAAACCTGCTCAAGGCCATGTGCAGTAAAGATATGAAGTGAAGTACATAGAGCTGCCCCAAATGTAGTGTCCCCAATCCTGTGTCCCAGGTCCCTTCCTGCTGGCTGCAACTGAAGTTTTCTTATTCTGTACAATGTAAAGAATAGTAACTCTGTCCCCTGAACCCACAGGGCTGGCATGAGGGTAGTAAAACAGTCCTGTGAAAATAGCTGACCACATGAAATACATCCAGAGATTGTCCTAGCCACTCATAAATCTGGGAACTGTGAGACAGTCCTCAGGTCTAAGGAAATGCCGAGACTGGGGAGTGATTTTACTTGACTTTCATGGATCAGCCTACTTTGAAATTAACACTGTTATATTCTCCTTGCCTCATTAAGGCCAAATTATCTTTAATTAGCTTCACATAAGTATTAGATATTATACCAAATGAAATTTTGTGTCTGCTGCTCAGATTGCCGGGTGGTTAAATCTTACTTACAGATGAGTTGTGTGCATGTGTGTTTTCAAATTAGCAAATCTAAGCTAAGTGTACAGTTCAAAATTACAGCATCGTACTAAGTGGAAGCTCATTGACACAGGAGGCAAAAGAGAGGCTGCTGTGGAGCAGCTGGGAGACGGAGACCCCTCTGTAGAACATGAGCAGGATCTGTGGGCAGAATGCCACCCTCCGTCGGGAGCCCTGGCACCCACCCTCGGCTCATCTCTACCCCAGTGTCAGTTGTCAGTCATGAGAAACATGTGCTGAGGAAGTTGGGAAGGAAAGGTGCAGCCTTTGGCTGTATGGTTTTTAGGTTTGGGGTTTTTTGGTTTTGGGTTTTTTTTTTTTTTTTTTTTTTTTTTTTTTTTTTTTTTTTTTTTTTTGCTTTTTTAGCACTGGTTTCTTAGGGTTGTTGTATATAAATGCCTCAGGGAGCAGTTGGTTAGTCATCTAGTTTCACAGTGACTAGACACAGATTAGATCATTGGGTTGGAAAGCAGAGTCCTTGACTAGAAGGAATTCCAAGAGGAATACATAGAAGGACAAGGGATGAGAGCCCCACCTCAAAGGAGGAGTAAATAGGAAGGAAGGGGAGCCCCGCACCCCAAGAAGCCACAGTATCACTGAGTCATCACAGTGAAAGGCAAGTCTATTTTGGACCATAGTCTGAAAGGTTTTAGTCTGTGGTCAGCTAGCTCCAGGCCTGAGGTGAGGCTGAACAACATCAGAAGCCTGTTTACCTGGTGATGGTATCAAGAACAAGAACAGTGCATGCTGTGGCCCCTGAGCTTGGAAAGTAGAAAGGGTCTCCATTTATGTGTTTGTTTGCTTGCTTATTTTTTTTTTTTCCCAAGACAGGTTCTCTCTGTAACCCAGGCTGTCCTGGAACTCGATCTGTCTGTAGACCAGGTTGGCCTTGAACTCAGAGATCCTCTTGTCTCTGCCTCTTGAGTGCTGGGATTAAAGGCTCATGCCACCACTGCCTAGTTGAGAAGGGCCTTCTTAACCAAAGTGGGAGTCCATGGGATAGATCCAGGAGGGCAGGCTGAGGAAGGTGGAGTACACAGAGGTGGAGATGAACTAACTCCATGGACTTAGGGAGAACCAGTCCGAATCAGTGCAGAGCACAGAGGATTGTGATTTGGGATGGAGTCAACTGGGGTCCAATTTGGATGGGTTTTGCAACCTGTATGAGAGAATTTACATTTTTCCCCTAAGTCAGTTTGGTAGCCACAGAAAAATTACATGATCAGATTTAGAACTTACAAAGGTAGCTTAGGCTGCCATAGGTAAATTGATGAGAAGTTAGGTCAAGATGAGCTTTAGGTTATTATAATAGCAAATTGTGTGTGGAATGGAGATGCGTGGATCAGCTTAGTATGCAGGCTTTGGGTTAGCCATGCTGTGAGACTCGACACTGGATGCCTTCTCTTTCTGTAACCCATTGAGTGCCGTGGTATAGCACTTGCTCCAAGAGCAGGAAAGTATTCCTGTGTTGAGATGTATTGCTGGTGTCTTTGATAGCCCTTTAATTTGTGGTGCTGAGGATTGAACTCAAGGCATGATTGACAAGCATTGTCGCAAGTAAGGTTTTGCAATGTAGCCCAGGCTGGTCTTGAACGTTCAGTTCTTCTGTCTCTGCTTCTGGAGTACATTAATACTTGTCTTTCTGCTACATCACATGACCTGAAAGGGTACGAACCATGTCTCTTTCTACTATTTCTAATGCTAATTAAATGTCATTTGAAGAAAGAGTATTTACACATACCAATAGCTAAATAATCAGCCTGAGGGACCTAACTCCTGATTTCTCTGCTTTCTTCCGCCTTCATTTGATTCCAGAGCCCCATGCATGCTAGGTAGGAACTCCACTATGATGCTACACCCCTGGCCCTTTGTTATCTTTCTATTGATGCCACAAATTTAGTAGTTTAAGACAGAAGTTGTTTTTTATTTTTTTAACAGCTGTAGGACAGAAGTCCAATTGTAGGACTCAGCAGATTACAGTCAAGGTGTCAGCAGGTTTGGGGTGCTGTCTGGGAAGCACAAGGGAGAGAAGATCCACCTCCTTGTTTATTGGTTATAATAGGATTTGCTTACTTATTTGCTAAGCCCTTGCCTTGCTGTCAGGTGAATCCCCTTCCCAGAGGGAACCCTAGTGTTTGGCTTCCTGCTTTCCTTCCTCCATCTTCGGAATCTGCTGTAACAAGTAGAGACTCTTGCAAGCTCCCAGCATCTCCTCCTTTCTCCTCATGAAGTCCGTCCCTCAGTCAGACCCATGCCTGTAGAGTTGCTTTGTCTACGTGGAGTGAGAATTGGGGTATAGACATCTTTTAGGACCATTATTGTATTTACTGTACATGGATTTTCTTCCCAGGGACTTCCGAGTTTGAGGCTTCTTTGGTGCTTACCTAATTTTAAGCCATTTTTCTTCAGTTTTACTAGATAAGACTATTGTAAACTATGAATACTTCTGTGCTTGACTAACAATGAATGAGTGAATGAAGACTTAATGGGGCTCTCAAAATCCGATACATTGCAAACCAGAGTAATAAAACCACTTCCAGAAAAACAAATCCTCTTGAATTCTCTCAGCATAGAGACTGAGAACTTTAAAGAAATGCCTGAGTTTATGGAGTGGCTCAGTAGGAGGTAAGGGATTATATTATCAATACCATCAATTCCTAGTATCTCATTACTATAGAGTGTACAGCAATACATCAAGACGCAGTTACAATCTTTTGTTTTATTTTTTTGTAAAGTTAATATGAGGAAGGAAAATGGAAATGTCTTTCCATTGCTCAGCATCTTTTACAGAACCAGATAAATGTCAAGCTGGAGGGACCTATAACCATTTCTTTAAAGCTAAGTAAAAGGAAGATTGCTTCCTTTAAAAAAAAAAAATGGGCTGAAGATTTTGGAATTTGGTAGGGCAGCTTAAATAGTAGTAGTCAGAGATACTGTTGCTTAAAGTGGAAGAAAGCATTAAGAGGGAAAATGTTCCTTGCTTTTGATTGAAAATGGCCAGAGTCTATTACTTTTAAAAAATGCAAAATTATTAAAAAGTCTCTATTGTGGGATATCTGCAGGAATAAATAGTAAGCTCTAATACGATATGAATTACCTTAGTTACTGAAGACTAAGCTACAAAGCACAAAAGGAGAGTCTAAGGTAGAGAAATATTCAGTGCATGAAATTGAGGTTCTCTGTGTTGGTGATGTATGACTTACAGGAAGTAATAAAGGAGGAAGGAGTAAATGGTATATTTTTAAGCTTATAGGATCCATTTTAAAGGTGGAATTTAAATTGTTCTTCTTTAAAAGTTGAGTCTTTAGTCCTCTCAACACGGGAGAGGGCGAGCTGATCAAAGTAGCCTCCAGCCTCTCCCTCGCAAGCATAGTCTTCCAGCTAACAAGTGAGCTGTGCTTGTTTGCTGGTTCTGAGGTGGCTGATTGGTGCCCTTTTTATATGCTGAACCTTCTTTTCTTCTCCCTTTCATTTATATGAGAAGCCCTTAGAAGAGACCGGGAGTCAGAGGTTAGCTGCGTCTGCCTGGGTCTCCAAGCCTGAGGCTCTAACCATTTGGCAGCATTTGATTTTTTTTTTCCAACATCTTAAATACAGATGTTTTGATTTTTTTTTTTTAAGAGTAGGGAATTGTGTACTTTTATTAATGGTATTGATGATTGATATTGAATGTTCTTACTTCAAAAACCAAATCTCCTGGTGAGTAGAATTTTATGAAGCACCTGTTAAGCTTTAGGGAGGAGAACCTTTTTGGCAGGAACCCAAAATACATATTTAAACAATGAAGCTGCCAAAGTCAGGAAATTATAAAACAGTTTTGAAATTACAGAATCTGCTTTTTTTTATTACCCCTCAGGCTTCCCTTTGCAGCTTGGTTATAAGTTCTCTCACATGGGATTTTCTAATGTTCTTGCTATTTAAAGACCAGATTTTAAAAAAAGAAATAATAATCAAGTTTTGAGATCTCCTTGGGGTTGTTTGAGAAAGGGCCATTAGTTTTGAAATGGAGCTGCTTTCCAGAGCCTCGGCTCACACTGTTCCCTCACGCATGGAATCCTGGTCTTGTTCCTCTGGGGCTTTCTGCAGGCTGGACATGTAGAATGTTGCTGGGTAAAAAAAAGTGCCCAGGGGTGTGTGGAGCCACACAGTGCTCAAGAAAGCAGAGGAAACCTGCTGAGGGTGGCTTCTTAACTTCCTCTGTCTGAGTCTGTCTTCTTCAGCTCCCAGATTCCATGCTTGTTCCCCTACTTTTAGAGTTGAATCTCAGTGAACCAGGAACTGGGTGGCAGTAGGATGTTCTTGGTCTGTCCTAGCAGTAGATGTTCTTTGTGTACTATGTAATGAGTGAATGCATCAAGCCACTTGGAGTTGTAGCATTCCAAACAGACAGGATCTTGCTTTGTACTGGCGAGACCCTGAATCATGTTATTACAGGTGTGTATCACCACCATACTAAACTTGACCATGTTTAGCCATCTTTTTTTATTTTATATGATTTCACCACAAAGAGATCAGTTGTTTGAACCTGAGTACCAATATTCAGCACAGCATCCTCAAGAGCTATGGGCATGTGGAGGTTGGTGACAGCAAAAGGGCGAGCTACTAACACACACACACACACACACACACACACACTGCCTTCAAGTCCTGTAAGACTGATAGTTGGAACTGGGATAAGCTTCAGGTTTATCTCAGGGAAAGTATCATTCAGTCATTTCATACATGCAGGGAAAGAAGGCAGAGACAAAGAAGAGAAAGATAGTCTGTATAGCTAAAGTCTCTGGCCTGTTTTGTTTTCAAATTCCTGAGGCTCACTGGTCAGCATCAGTGGCCATCCACTGAATGAAGAGAATGAGAGTTTTACAAACTCTCATTTATTTAAGGTACTATTTACTGACATACAGCAATCACTTTTTATTGCAGGACACCCATCCTGTTTGAAATTTTGTCCTGAATTAACCGAAAATGTGAAGGCCTTGAGGTGGCAGTGTATCGAGTGCAAGACGTGCAGCGCTTGCCGAGTCCAGGGCAAAAATGCAGTGAGTACGCCAGGTCCCAGCGCACTTCCTTCGACACAGTGTTGCAATGTGTAAACATTGGTAATGGTGCACCACACTGGGAAACTGTGGCTCCTTTATTACATCTTAAGGTTAACCTGGTAACTTCGGTGTCGATATTCTGCAATTGATCTCAGTCTCAACTAGTCTCTAATCTGTTGTATTACAGGATAATATGCTTTTTTGTGATTCCTGTGATAGAGGATTCCATATGGAGTGCTGTGACCCACCACTTTCCAGAATGCCAAAAGGTGAACTTTCCAACCATATTAAAAATGGGCTGGGACTACAGGTGCATGGTGGAGCACTTGCCTAGCGTGTGTGAGGTCTGATGGAATTCCCAACTCTGAAACAAACAAACAAGCAAAGTAGTTCAGTACTTACCTGCTAACCTGATTCTGATATCTGGATTCCCTCTCCCCACCCAATGTTGTTGCAGGTTTCCATAGAAGAGTATTATAAAGTCATTTGGTTTGGGGTAACAGATACAACACAGTAATTCAGACTTAGGGATGAAGAAGACTCTCTTGTCAAGAGTTTATAACCCTGTCTGTATTATCCAATAAAGGAAGTGAATTTTGTATTTATAAAATTTATGATGATAGTGATGACTTCAGAGTACTGAAACAGGAAGCCATCACCAGGGTTTGGCTGTTGGCTGATGTTTAAGTGCATGAACATCTGAATTCTCTGTATCTGGTATATTAGGAGTTTTCTTCTCTGTTCATTTGCGTAAGTCAGCCATGTCCCTGCCCTCATGTTTGCAATGTTTTAAACATTTAAAAATGAGCTTGCCCTTTTATTAATAGTATGCATATGTTGACATCGCAGAAGGTATAGAGAATACAAACATGAGAGAAACACAAAGGGGGAAAAAACCAATTACCAATATGTTCCCTGCTTCTTCATGCCATTTTCAAGGGAGCGTTCTGCACATGTGTGTGTAACTTTGAGTTTCCCCTTCTCAGTAGTACATGGTAAGCAGCCTCATACCATTGCTCGCTCTCCCAAACATGATTTTATTAGGGTCATGTTGAGCACCATAACATGGAGCAGGGGTTCCAGACCTGCTTGTGGGCCATAAATAAGCTTTGTTGGCACTATACTTTTCAATCTTACCTTGAGTTGTCTCAATGGGGCATGCATGCTTTGATTTGCCACCCTGTCACTGCTCCCTATTGTCACGTGTTCTAATTTGCTTTAGTCATATGCAGTCAAGGTGCTTCCTGAAGGTATTTGATTTGGCAGCCTCATGTATAAATGAACCATAATTGATTTAATTAACCAATTCTCTATGGTAGATACTTCAAATGCTGCAAGTGTTTCCCTCACTCCTGAAGATAAATTCGTAGAGAGGAATTCTCTAATTAGAGGCCACTTACTTGAAAGGCTGTCAGTTTTTGTGCTGACCACCAGTGTGTGAGGAGTTACCCTCGTGGCAATGCCAATAGAACCACTGAGCCAAAGACATACTTCCTTTTTTACCTTTTAACATCTTTAAAATAATTTTTATGTTATGAGTAGTAATCTCTTAGATTTGATTAAACTATAGTCTTAACATTTTAAATCAGTTTGATAGTAAGGAAAAAAATCATGACTTTTCCCCCTTTTCTTTGAGGAGACCCTGAACTCTGTATTTGATTATTGACTGTCATCATTGTAAAGTACCTGTTTTATGCTTTAATCATTTTCCCATTGAGGTTCAAGTACTTACAGCTTCAGTTTTACATAAATATTAATCAGATTTAGCTTCCTGGTATTTGCCACATCTTATTTTTCACATAGGATTGTTTGCCTCAGTTTATGTGATTTCTATCCCCACCCCATGGAAATTATGTTTCAGTAGAGAGATGTTTGTGCACTGAATTATTTTTTTAATTTCTTTTCTACTTAGTGTGTAAATGTTTGTAACAGGTTGTAATAGCTCACACCTGTGATCCCAGCACTTGGGAGACTGAGGCAGGAGGATCTGGAGTTTAAGCCCAGCCTGGGCTACTTGAGACCTTATCTAATGAAGAGGGAAAGGGAGAGGGCTGAACCATTCTTGTGAAGAATAGGAAGTAGCTCTTCTCCTTCCAGAGAGTTCAGCGAATTGTTTCCTCCTCTCCTCACTGATTTGAATTGGGGCTTCTTGATATACTAAACTTGTCTATAATATTCACATCTCCTGTTTTTTTTTTAATATGCTAGACATGTAATTTCATTATTATAATGCCAGAGTACTTAAAATAGTTAAGTTTTAATTTTAAAATACTTAAACTCAACCATTTTAGTATTGGAAATTTCCAAAAGCGATTGATAAACAAACAAATCTTTTTTCCCTATGTGAGTTCAAAAGACTGATTGATTTAAAAACTTTCTCCCAAGTGATAAGAAAGAAATAAAAGATAAATAACTTAAGACTTTGGCTGAAGGGATGGCTTCGTGGTTAGGAACATTTGCTGCTTTCCCAGAGGACCAGGCAGTCCACAAGTGCCTATAACTAGTTCCAGGGGATCCAGTGCCTTCTCTGACCTTCTTGGGCATGTATACATGGCATACATTCACACACAGGCAGACAGACAGACAGACGTTCACACACACACACACTTCCCTGGGTGAGTATGGGGTGGTGGGTGGCTTAATGGGGAACAGCTTTAGGGAAGAGAGGTTAAAGCAGGGCTAGCCTCCCTCTGCTCTCACCACCTTGACCTGGGTGGGTCTTTGACCTTCAGCAGTGTCTTTTCGAGAGAGCAACAAGGAGTGACCCACTTTTCTAGACAGAGATCTGCATACAGGCGTCCTTGGTCAGATTACGACTACAGGTTTATATTTAATATCTTCAACTTAAGTGAAACATTAAATTTTTTTTTCATATATATATTAATTCAGGGATGTGGATTTGCCAAGTCTGCAGACCAAAGAAAAAGGGAAGAAAACTACTTCATGAGAAAGCTGCACAAATAAAACGGCGATATGCAAAACCCATTGGACGACCGAAAAATAAATTAAAGCAACGATTGTTGTAGGTTGAGATCTTATTAAAAGAAATCTTTTATGTTGTGCTTTTAAAGATGTAGGTAATTGTAATCCCCTCGAATTTTGTCAGATTTTTTAGCATAATTTTTCTAAACTCAATAAGGAGTATTTTCCTTTTGCATAAGCTGTGGGATTTTCCCCTCAAAAATAGCATTTGTGACTACACTTGGTATTTTGGGGTCTTCTTCTCTTGGCAGTAGCTATGATACCGAGTGACATATTTCAAGCAGCAAGATGGAAGTGTTGTAAGAACTGCAAACTTCCTCAGCGTTTTTTATTGGCTGAGCATTAAAACAGCTTAATTTTCTAAGTATTTTCACAAAAATTTTTTTAACAAAAAGTATTTTATGTCTTTAGAGAGTTTTGTTATCGTTCCAGATGACATTAAAAAGATAAATAACTCTCCCTTCTGATGCTAATGTAATATTACCACTTTTCAGATTTCTTCTCCAAAATAGTAGCTTCTGAGAAACCTATAACTGACTGTCCTGTAAAAACGTTAGATCGATCCATCGGCAGGTACAGGTGTGTACAGAAATACAGATAACATTTTTTGCAGTCAACCCCAAGTCTACTATGATAGCCCCATTTCCAACTTCTTTTTGTTGCCTAATTGGCATTAAAGGCTAGCTTTAAAAAAAAATTTAAAAAAAGATGCAGAGAATGCATTTTTAACCTCTATAGAATATAGATTCAACTGTCAGTGTTAAGAAACACATACACAGGGCTGAGTGTGGTAGCACATGCCTTTAATCCCAGCACCTGAGAAGCAAAGAGTTTGAGGCCAGCCTGGTCTACAGAGTGAGTTCCTGGACAGCTCAGGCTGTCTTGGGGGCTTAAGGACAGAGGCCTGTGCTTTATATATGGAAAGGTATTCTACCCGCCTTGAGAAAACACTGAATCTTACTTGCATATTCTTTTTCCCCTTTATTTCACCTGAAGAAGTTCACTGTATTGATGCTCATCTGCACTTTGCCTTCCAAAGGAGAAGTAGAAAGTGCAAGCTCCTTCCTAGAGGCTTTTTGGGTTTTTGATTTTGTTGTTGTTGTTGTTATTGTTTTGTTTAGTGAAAATTAATAAAAGCCCTTTAACTGGAATGGTAGACATTTTTAAATGGATTTTTAGTTGTTAATTTCTAAAAACAAGTTTAAAACATTTATGAATAAAATCTTTCATTTTAGTGTTATTTGAAGTAGAAATTATGGTTTCTTTTTTCATTTTTTTCTCTGTAGGCATTGTTCTTGAAATGGGACCATATCCTCAAGGTCCATTTATAAAATCCAAATTAGAATATAAACTTTCTAAACAAAGGACACAGCTGAAAATTGCACCTGGCACCAATCCTAACTTCTTGTTTGTCCAAAATTGTCCTTTGAGCTCAGGAATTTTTAAGACAGTCTGGGGAGATTTTCTTTTACATGCTTTATAAGCCTATTATCCTTTCTGGCCAATCTACTCCAGATCCAGTCCAGATGCAGCATTATAATGCAGACATTTTAGCCTGGATGAGTTGTCACTAACCCTCACTGTGTCTTCTAGTGACACCAGAGATCTCCAGTGTTCACCTGATTTGGCTGAAATAGTGGTACCAGGCAAACTTCCTGGCAGTTGAGCCACCTCAGATGAACCTTACAGAAATTGGTTCATTAAATCTTTGTGTACAAGATAGGCACTAAAACATGTTCTATTTGTAATTATTTAAGGTGTTCTGGTAATTTGTTCATACCATTCTCAGGCTTCCATTTCTCCATTAGCTTTCAGCTAAATGAATAACTCTGAGCCTCAGCATTGTCATGATCATATGCAAATGGTTCTGTTGCATAAATTTCTCCTGCAACATGAATAGCTTCCCAAGTCCTGCCCAAGGGAGGTGCGGTCAGCTGCCATTCATGTCGGCAGCTGTGTTTGTAGAGTGACCTCCTACAGCAATACGGCCAGAACCCAACATCACACGAAGTGAAATGTCAGTCAGAGTAGGAGGCAGCGGTCCTTGCGCCCAGTGTCTGGTACTGACCATGGTCAATGTGCTGCTTCTCCACCAGACTGCCCGTGCCATGTTCCACCTGCCGCAGCTTCTCTTTAATCATTTCTGCAGTTTTTTGTTTTTGTTTTTGTTTTTTTGCAATTGTCCTTTTTTCAGCGATATTTTATGCTGTAGTTGTCTTTTCTCCTAGTATTATTGGCTGTTTATCATGCATAGCATAAACTAGAGGAGTCTACCTTTATTCTTATTTTTTAGTACAAATTTATAGACATACCCAAAGTGTCCCTATATAGTTTTTCAAACTAAGTGAGAAATCACTTCTACCTAGAATTGAGGGTACTCTTCTACTCTGGATCACACGTGTGACCTACTTCCCCTACGACTTCTTAAAGGACACTTCAGGAAATCATAATTACTTGTAACGACACTGGGGATGACTTATTTTTTGTCTAATTATACCGAAAGCATTGGGTGTTTTTAGGATCTGCAAAATTCTTCTTCCTTGTACTGTACTTGGGTCCACATGGATTCTCCTGGTACCTGTCAGACAGGCCCTTGGAGAACCCTGACACACAAGTAGGATCTATTATCTTTTCCAGCCAAGCAACACATAGGTGGTGGCACCCACAAAACCCATTCTTAAGGTTGCAGTGAATCTTCTCAAGTTCAAGTACATTGACTATGACCTAGTTTCTATAGGTTTGTTATTAGATGCCTTTATAGTTCTGTTATTTAATGCTGATACTATTCTCTAAATTCTTGCCTAGGTCTGTAACCAGTGATGAAGGATCCATGAATGCATTCACAGGAAGGGGGTCACCTGGTAGGGGTCAAAAGACTAAAGTCTGTACCACACCTTCATCTGGTCATGCTGCGTCTGGGAAGGACTCAAGCAGCAGATTGGCTGTTACAGACCCCACCCGGCCTGGTGCCACCACCAAAACCACCACCTCCTCCACCTACATTTCTGCCTCTACACTTAAAGTTAACAAGAAAACCAAAGGGCTCATTGATGGCCTTACTAAGTTTTTTACACCATCACCTGATGGTCGCAGATCCCGAGGTGAAATAATAGACTTTTCAAAGCACTATCGTCCAAGGAAAAAGGTCTCTCAGAAACAGTCATGCACTTCTCATGTGTTGGCTACAGGTACCACACAAAAGCTAAAACCTCCACCTTCTGCACTTCCGCCCCCCGCCCCCATCTCTGGTCAGAGCCCCAGTTCACAAAAGTCCAGCACTTCCACCTCCTCTACCTCTACCCAGAGCTCTTCCAGCCAGTCCAGTGAGCCCTCCTTTAGCAGTCTTACTAACAACAGCCAGCTGAAGGCACTCTTTGATGGACTTTCTCATATCTATACCACTCAGGGACAGTCTCGCAAAAAGGGACACCCAAGTTATGCACCACCCAAACGCATGCGTCGTAAAACTGAATTCTCTTCCACGGCAAAAGCTAAAGCCCGTTTCTTTGGAAAAAGAGATTTTAGGAGCAGGTTTCTCTCTCGCTCCTCCTGTAGCTGGGGGATGACTAGAGGACATATTTTTAAAGCCATTGCTCACTTCAAGCGAACAACTTTTCTTAAAAAGCACAGGATGCTAGGCAGATTAAAATATAAAGTGACCCCTCAGATGGGGACCCCGTCACCAGGGAAGGGGAGCTTGGCAGACGGAAGGATTAACCCTGATCAGGATAATGGTAAGCAAAAGGTGAAAGCTCCAGCCCAACCTGCGCCCGCCCTCCCCCAACCCCAGAGAGCTGAGAAACCAACTCCTGTCCATGACCTAGGCTCTAGCTCTTCTCTGTCCTCCTCACTTTGACACACATGCAGTAAGACTTTGACCTTTTCCTAATGCTGACTAAACCTCCAAAAGTGTTCTTCCAACTAATAACTCTCTGGCCTTCTGTTAGTTATTTCCATTCCTAGTGGCACTAGGCACTCCCCCTCCAGATACCTTCATAGCGTTGCTCCTGGCTTTGTAGTCCGCATGAATAGCCACTGCCATGCTTCTGCCGTTCTCTCTCCCATGCTGCCTCTCATAGCCAGTGTCGCCTTGGTGTGTCCTGGCGATGCTTCCAGCCAGGTGTCAGCTCTGCCTCTCCCTCTCTGCTCCATTGCTTTCTCATGACAAAGTTCATCCTGCTTCCGTCTCAACAGAGCCTGATCCGTGATTCTGTGGAGTGTGCATTGGATTTGAGTGTGATTGCATGTGTACCCATCCACCTTAGGGAGGAAACCGATTTCAAACGTTCAGTGAACAAATTGGCCCATTACATTTGTTACCCTTTATCCAAGAAAAAGCCAAAATATGTCATTTGGAAATTGGTAGATTTTATGAGCTCAAAACTAATGATGGTAATGTTATAACTAGTCATCACTTCTTATCTTGGTTGGAAAAAATGTTTTGTTTTGTATTGTTCTTACTTTCCCTCATTTGTTATAGAAAGGCAACAGTGATATATATACATATACATGTATATGTATGTATATATATATATATATATATATATATATATGTATGTATATGTATATATATGGGAACGAGCTACTGCTGGGTCTGTGAGCAAGGCTTAGCTATATAAGCTTATACTGCTCAATGCAAAAAGAGATCCCATTGCCCACTGTGCTAATTCAGTACCATTTTTGGTAATATGCACTGGTCACCCATGCTTCAAATCAGTGAACACAGTTTCTGCTGGTTTTAAATGACAGATACTGAAATTAAAATAAGCATCAAACAAGAAAGTACAGATGTAAATGTGATGGGAAACAAGGATATCGTGACTGAAGAAGATCTGGACGTTTTTAAGCAGGCCCAGGAACTGTCTTGGGAGGTAAGGCCCAGATCCCACATAGCAGTAATGAGAGTCGGTTCCTAACCTTTGCAGTGAGGCTATAGGGTCCTTTGTGTCTGTAATGTCCTTTTCGACTTGTTAATGCTTATGCCCCTCCCCCCTTTTTTTTAGCTATAGCAATAAATGTAGAATTAGCTCTTCTTTTCAAAATAGGAGAAGACTCAACTGAGCTCACAAAACAGACCAAAGCAGTACTAGTTATACAGATAGAATAATAATTAACTGACCATGGTGGCACACGCCTTTAATCCCAGCATTTCAGAGGCAGAGGCAGGCATATCTCTGAATTCAAGGCCAGCCTGGTCTACAGATTGAGTTTTAGGGCAGCTGGGGCTACATAGAGGAAAAAAAAAAAAAAACAATAATAGTGGCAGCCAGATGGCTTGGTGGGTAAAGGCATTTGCTGTGCAAACTTGACAGCCAAGCTCAATCCCAGAAACTCGTGTTGGGAAGAGAGAGCCAGCTTCCAAAAGTTGTTCTCTGACCCACACAGAAGCACATCGCAGTGTTTGGGTGCACACATGCATGCATGCTCAAACACAGAATAAAGGATAAGACAGAGGTTTAAAAAAGGTTTCTAGTAATTTCTGTCCACATTTGGAAAATAACAATTTCAAATTATAACCAAAAAGCACATCCCTTCTCAGTTTACCATAGTCCTAACGCAGACGGCCAGCCATATGAAAATGTGTCCATTTTTAACTTTCTGGCATTGATGAGCGAAGTGTTGTCTTTTATAATCAATTGAAGTCATCTTCATTTTTACTGTCTACTAATTTCTCTAAATGGTTCCACTTAACATGTCAGCTCGACTTGGTTACTGCCAGCAGACAGTAAGAAGTAAGGTTCTAGACTTCTCAAAGACATACAAGTAATTACAGTGTTTTACTGTCAGTAGGCAGTAGTGTGTGGCCAGCCATCCCCTATTCCCTTTAGGTCATGCTATCTGCTGTGGGCTTCTAGCTTTGTTTTTAAGCAGCATCCATTCATGCTGAAGACTGGTGCCTTTGAGCTGAAGAACTCATGGATTGTCATTCCTTATGCTGCTCCTGACAGAACACTTCATGTTTGTTCTCCTTCAGTTAAAGCAAATGCCAGATTTCTCTCTTTCTAAATTTTCTTTGTGTATGGAGTGAGGATATTCCTACACAAAAGTAAGGGACAGTAGTCACAGTCTGAAACATAATGCAACTCTAAAGCCCTTTATAACATGACAAAGCTTATTTTTTTTAATTGAATTAATCTCTTTGACAGGGGAGAGGGGGCCCACATACCAGTGCCATGGTACAGGCATGGAGGTCAGAGGACAGTTTACAGGAATTAATTCTCTCTCTTTCATGTGGGTTCTAGAGATCAGATCATCAGTCTTGGCAGCAAATACCTCACCTAAGCATCTTGCCAGCCCCAAAGCTAGGGGTTTTGTTCAAGAAATATGTTCTTTTATATGTCAGACAGCATAGAAGACACTGAGGCCACTGCAGTGACTGTGCAGGCTCATGTAGCTTGCTTCCTGGGAGAAGGGGAAGAAACAGGACTTCTCCACTTCACACAGCACAAGTGATAACTCACAGCAGCTGACATACAACTTCCTGTAGGAGCAGGGACCTGCAAGGGTATGGAGCAGCAGCTGTGCCATCTCCTAATTGCAGTTCAGATGCATTGCAGTATGTTGTATAGACTTTGGGATTTACTTGCATCACACTTATTACCCATTTGGCATATTTGTTAGGATATTATTTTGCATGCATATGAATTATTTACAAAGATGCTTAATGTTTTCTGTTTTAACAACATGAAGATTCATAATTAAGATCAATGGCATGTTTGGGTAGCTTCAGATGAAAAAGGAGAAACAATGTAAATGAAATAACTCTCTCTTCTTGGAACTTGTATTTTATCATAATTTGTTGCTGTTGTTGTTTATCAGAAAATAGAGTGTGAAAGTGGAGTGGAAGACTGTGGTCGGTACCCTTCAGTAATAGAGTTCGGAAAATACGAAATCCAAACCTGGTACTCCTCGCCTTACCCACAGGAATATGCAAGGTACGGACTGAGCCTGGCAGGCTGTGTGGGGAAGGAAAGCTCGGTTCTACAGCAGGAATGGAGTCCACTTGGGTTCCAAGGATGCCTCTCAGCTGGGAGAGGCCTGCTGAGTATGCTGAGGCCCGGGTTTCATCACCTAGTACCACATGAAACAGGTCATGGTGTGCACACCTTGCACTTGAGCACCTCAGAATGGAGGCAGGCAGATCAGAGGTTGAAGGCCATCTTTGTCAGTACATATTCTATTGATAGCCATGAACTTGTCTCCAAAAAAATAATGAATGAATGAATAAACAAACATAAATTTTGGTAGTCAGTCAGAAGTGTTTGCCATCAGCTTACATTTGTAGTGTGTTTTTGTACTGTTAGAACCACATGTATTATAAATTTTTCTTTGAGCCAGGAAGTAGTGGCACACACCTTTAATCCCAGTATTCAGGGAGGCAGAGGTAGACAGATCTCTGAGTTCAAGGACAGCCTGGTCTACAGAGCTAGTTCCAGGACAGCCGAGACTACACAGAAAAACCCTGTCTTAAAAAACAAACAAACAAGATAAATAAACTTTTTTTGACTCTCAAGGCCATCTTATTTTGTTTGGTTAATAGGACAGTTGCTAGATTGATATAGAACCAAATCAGAAAAAAACAATAGTCATTTAGAGGTGCTTGATAGATTTCCTATACTGGCTTTCTTTTACTTAAAGGATATAGATTTTTTTGTCGATAATTTCTCATACCTCAGTTTTTCATGGTTCGACCAGAAATTTAGCAAAATAGAAAAATAGGAGGAAGGGCTGGAGACATAGGTCAGTGGTTAAGAGCATTGACTGCTCTTCTAGAGGTCCTGAGAGTTCAATTCCCAGCAACCACATGAGGGCTCACAACCATCTGTAATGGGATCTGATGCCCTCTTCTGGTGTGTCTGAAGACAGCAATAGTGTACTTACATACATAAAATAAATAAATAATTCTTTAAAAAAAAATCTAATATTAAAAATCAAAAAAGAAAAAAATAAGAGGAAGTAGTAGGCAGCAAGAACTTTTAGACTCTTCCCAAATCACTTAAAGCCATTTGCAGCCAACATTTTAAAAAGAAGAGAAAATGTTGAGCTAAGATTAACTCTAAAAGTGTCTTTCTAACCGATCGTATCACCCAACATTTCTTCTCTTCTGGTGCTCACATCAAGTCATGTGGTGTTAGTAGAATCTTGGGTTTTTTACCCGCCCAGACAAGACTACAAAGTGAGGTCACATCTCAAAAAATGGTTATGTTTAAAAAAAAAAAAAAAAAGAAGAAGAAGAAGATTCTAAGGTTCAGTGGAGCTGAGCTGAGATTTCATGAATAATGATGAGGTCAATAGGAGACAGAGTGAGGTCTGTGTCTGCCTAACTCATGTACATATTGCATAGCACTTGATACCACGTATTTACATGAACATGTGTGTGCATAATTTGTGTAATATGTGCATATAGCTTAAAGTGTCTGGAAAGACTTAATGGCCGGATCACTGAAGTAGATGTCTATAGCATTACCTCAGTCCTTTGTTGGTGCTATGTACCGTTACTTTCAGAAAATTAAAGAATGTGCGAGCGAACCAGCGGTGGTGCAGTGGCTAAGGCAGCTGCCTGCAGAGGGCATGGGCCCTCTGCTCTCTCGCTGCCTCCGCATGTTCGAATCCTGTATGTGTCCCGTGCAGCTCTGCCCAAGTCTCATGGGGGGAAAAAAAAAGAATGTGTGATTAGTAATTCTGCATCACTGCGTGCAAATAACTAAGTTAAGAATATAAAACTGCAGACAGAAACCCAAATCACTTTTTAATTTAAAGATTAGACCAGCAGTAGAATTGGTAGAAAACAAATGTGATCTTTTGACTGTTGGCCTTACATCAACTACTTTAGACTATTACATTTTACACACACACACACACACACACACACACACACACACACACTGTGCCCTTTTAGAGACAGATTCTTACTATGTAGCTCTGACTGATGATCTGGAATTAGAAATTAGATGTGTAGACCAGGTTAACCTAAAGCTCATAGAGACCCTCTCCCTCCCGCCTCTGACACCCACTGTTGGGGTTAAGAGTGTATGCCACTATACCTGGCTTCTTTTTCCTTTTTAAAAATGTTATCAAAAGATTTTATAGCCATTTTATGTCTTAGAGAACACTGAACAATGTTTAGCTTTTCTCTCTTGAACAATACAGTCACTCTGATAGCCTCTCTGATTTTTAAACTTTGACAGATTACCAAAGCTTTACCTGTGTGAATTCTGTCTTAAATATATGAAGAGTAAAAACATTTTGCTAAGACACTCAAAAAAGTGTGGATGGTTTCATCCTCCAGCAAATGAAATTTACCGAAGGAAAGACCTTTCAGTATTTGAGGTAAGCATGTATAAACAAAAACATCATCTTTTTGAACCCTAATATTCCTAACTGTTGACTGTGTACTTAGATGGTTTGTGTATAGATAGTACAGTGTGTGTTCAGTCTTGGCATTAGAATCCACACTGTTCTTTAAAATAGCTCCATGGTTTGGAATATCTATCTAATCACATTAAGCAACCATTTAGACTGATGAAGAATTCTTACTCCATCACATCAACTTTTTTGGCTTTTTCTAGTCCCTTTCTACGGCACAATATTCACCAGTGACTTAGTGATCTCCTTGGCTCTTTGTAAATTCCACATTCTTTGGCAGGAGAAATTAGCTTTGTTTAGCAGCTCCAGCCAGCGTCTGGCAGGTACTCCCTCTTCCAGGGAATTGAGCAGCTGTACATATCTGCTTAGCACACAAACACCTGTGCTTCCATCCAGTTCTTGCCAGGGTGGATAAATCCTCAGGGCGAGATCCCAGCAGATGTAGGGACTCTTCCCCCATCTCTGTGGACAGCTACCCCAGAGAACCCTCCTATTCACAGGAAGCCCTTGTGTTCACGTAGATGTCATTGTGGGTTTCTTGAAGACATTTTGTATTCTCAGAATTGATGTAGTAGCAGTAAGACTTTGCTTTATTTTTATTGTTCAGCCAGGCTTCTGCCAGGCTTGGGGATCCAGTATAGCTGATCAGTTGTATACTGAGGGCTCCAAGCTTTCCTCTCTTGGTCCCGTCTGTTCATAGGATTACTTTCTGTTCTCACCGTTATCCTCCTTCCTCACTGTAGCTGCATTGTGCCTGGCTGTATTGTCGTCTTTTTTACCATCTTGGTGTGTTGTTTACACTTCAGGGTCTTGGATCAAGCCTTCCTTCTACAGCAGACATGATATCTTCTTTTTCTGAGACCCAGTGTCCTTTGGTATCTCTCTCAGAATGCCCATGTTCCAATGTGTCTGCTTTCTTCTCTGAACTGCAGTGTCTCTCCATTGTAACAAAGGGAAGGTCATCAGTTTCTCATGTGACTAAGAGCCTTCTCAGACAGTTTTTTTTCCCCCTCTCAAGACTGGTCAGGTAACTACGGCTATGGTATTTTTTAAAAGCACCTTTCTGCTCTTTCTAGTGAAAAATGGAATTGTTTGTGAGGCTGCACTGTTACTTCTTATTAAAGGCCAAACGCAGGCTTCTCAGCCCAAGTACTAGTGACATTTCAAGCTGAATAATATATTGTGTAGAGACTGTAGTATACATTTTAAGGTGTTTAGCACCATCCTGCCATCTACCTCCGGGTTGCTGGTGGTGCTGCCACTCCATTTGTGACAACCAAAAATGCCTCTCTCTAGTCACAGCCACATATCCATGAGCAGAAAGAGGGTGGGAAGTGGGGACCGGTTCCTAGTGAGTATTCCTGGTGTGAAGAATAGCCAAGTGTAGGTTACCCGGCTTGATATACCGTTAGGATGCCACTCCAGTGGCCCCGAGGAGGCAAGGTGGCAAGGTACAGAGTTGTTCTCAGGGAACCTTTGTGTTGTGTCAGCTTTACCATTTGCTCCTTTCCTGAAGCCTTGGCTGCCTTCCCTCTAACCAAAAGAAAATTGAAATGACTGTTCATCTTTTCCCAGACAGCAAAACACACTGTTTGCCTTAAGTAATTATTGAATAAATCATCATGAGGAAGCCAGTGTGTGGACGCTCTAATCTATCAGGAAGTCATCTGGGCAGGGTAATCAGTCTTGTCAGCCATGTGTTTGGAAAGCACAGAGATGAAAGTGCCCCACAAGTAGTTCAATCCTGCACTGAGGGTGAGGAGGATGCCTCAGGGCCCTAGTCTAGCTTCTTGATGGAAGGTACCAGTTATGGAAGGGAAACTTGTAGATCTTTCCTGTGACTTAAAAACAAGTAAACAGAGTAAACAGTAATCACAGAATACAGGTTTCGTGAGTTTCTTCTGTATCTGTCCTTTTCTTAGACTTTTCTGAATTGATGAGAGATTGTTTCAGCATTTTCATTTCTGTTTCTGATGCACAGATGCACATTGATGTTATTTCGTATGTACAACACTGTTTCCAAAAGGACCATACTCCCAAATACATCAAAACCTCCTTTAATTAAAGAGAGAATTGTATCCTCAGCGCCAGTTGCCTATATTTGATTATGTTGCTATGTGTGGGACTAAGGTTCTGTCCAAGGGAAATAGTTATATGAAATCTAAAAATAATTTGTGCAGTATAAGAACCAGTATGGTCCACAGGAGACCCAGGAATGGTCAAGTTCATTGTTAAAGAGCTCGGGTTAGCAAAACTTGTCTCCCCTAAGAAGAGCGCAGGGTCTGCTTGGCTCTGTTTCAGCAAGTCACTACATTTGATCAAAGACATTGGTGTCTGTGCTTTAGCTCCTGTGGAGGCCTCAATGTCCCAGCTTGAGTCTTTTATTTTGAAGAGAAGTAGACTGTAATCATGATACTTACTATAGGTTTAAATTCACCTGACTCTCTCTGCAAGTATTCCCAACACAGAGATTGTATCTTCTCCAGTTATATTAAAATGATACTTGGGATAAAACCAAAATGGATGCCTCTGCTATTAATCCACACTTGTGAAGAATCAGAATAACGCAGGCAGTTCATTTTTTTATTCTTATTTGAAGTCCTTTTGAAAATAACAGAAATTTAACATGCATGATGAAATTTTTATTTGTTTATTTAATTTTCAGATTTACTTGGCTCCAATTTAAAAGTAAGAGGGCATGCCTGATAAATTTTAACTCATAATAAATTGCAAGCGAAAGTGACTTTGCTAGCGTTGCTGTTTCCTGAAGGAGCTTAAGGAGACGTTAGCTGTCTTGAATTTACCTTAACAAGAGGAAAGATGGAATTCTGACTCTGCAAGTAACAGCTGTTCCCTGGTTAACACTGTCTTTGTTTAATGGAGTATTTTAATCTTAAAGTGTAGGATTTAGAAATAAAATTACATACTTTTTAAAATGATATACAGAAGAAGAAAGTTTATGTTCTAATGATACTTTTATGTTAAATAATGTTGTCTGTTTCTCTTTTGCTAGGTTGATGGGAATATGAGCAAAATTTATTGCCAAAACCTTTGCTTGTTAGCCAAGCTCTTCCTGGACCACAAAACATTGTATTATGATGTCGAGCCATTCCTTTTTTATGTCCTTACAAAAAATGATGAAAAAGGCTGTCATCTGGTTGGATACTTCTCTAAGGTAAACCGAGAGCCAGCATGACCTTCATTCTCTCTTGCAAATGTTTTTATTGGAGCTCAGTTCTTTGAACAGGGTTGGTTTGTTGTTGTTGTTTTGGTTTGGGTTTTTTTTTTTTTTTTTTATGACAATAATTTGAGTAAGTGGTTCATGCTTCTGATAAACTCAGCTTTTTGTTTAAAGCCAGTTTGAAGAGAAAAAAAAAAAAAAAAAACCAAAACAAACAACAACAAAATGGTGCCTAAGAAGTATGTAAAGGACCCTAGCACCATATGCTAACATCGACCATGTGACATTTAATTACCCCCTTCTGACTGCTTAGCAGCTTTGATTTCCAAATGTTAAGCTTCTTTCTCCTTTTAAATGAGGCTTTCTGTGATGTAGCACTTTTGACTTCAGACTCTCTGGCTCATTCCTACTCTCAGAGGTCAGCGGTATCCAGTATGTTAGAGCATTGGTGGGGCTGGGGGCTGCTGAAGATGGCTAGTGAGAAAGAGCCAGGACCAGCTTGGTAGGAAAGAACTGACTCCCAGAAGTTGTCCACATGCACCGTGGCATGCATGCATCCCCACCCTGCCTCCCACTCACACCCCATGGAATAAATGTAATTTAAAAAAAAATGAAAATACCACCGGCAATTGATAGCCAAGCTGATAAATGACTGGTTTTCCACTGTTGCATCTCATGATCTGTGCTGTACTTTTTATGTTCTAAGGGAGTCTTGCCTATAGGAAACCTGCCTGTCTCTAGCTGTCAACATGGGGAGGGTCTTGCATACTAAGGTGCAGTGGCTCATCTCTCACTGGTTCAGAGCTCTTCCTTCACCTTCTGCTCAGAAACTGCTATTGATAACTCATGCAAGTTGAAAGAGAGCTGTTTTTGAACATGTTTGCTAGGTGTTAAACTTTTCCTAGGGTGTGCACTGAAGAATGGTTACATAAACAGAGACAGTAATTATCCAGATACCCCGCAGATGAGTGACTTTTATTGAATCTGCTTTTTTTTTTTTCCTTTTTCTTTTTTTTTTTTTTTTTTTTTTTTTTTTTTGGTTTTTCAAAACAGGGTTTCTCTGTATATATAGCCCTGGCTATCCTGGAACTCACTCTGTAGACCAGGCTGACCTAGAACTCAGAAATCTGCCTGTCTCTGCCTCCCAAGTGCTGGGATTAGTGGCGTGCGCCACCACTGCCCAGCTGGATCTGCTTTTCTTTAATGTTCATGAAACACTCCATACAAGTGCTGTTTTCACAGGAGATAAGAAGCTAGACTATCTGCCCGGTGTGGTGGCATATGCCTCTAATCTAAATGCTCAGAAGGCTAAGACAAGGGGATCAGAAGTCTGTGGTCAGCCTAGACTGCATGGCAAGACTGTCCCATTATATATCCCTCAATGCCCCCCTGCACCCAGATGCATACACCATCCAAAGGTCCTCCTGTCTCATCCCTGGGAGTATAATTATGCAGCTATTTTCCCTGCCTGCCCACCTGCCTTCCTTCCTTTCTTGTTTGGTTCATTGATTTTTGTTTGTTTTTGTTTTTTTGAGACAAGATCTTACTCTTTAGCTCTAGCTATGCTAGAATTCACAGAGATCCACTTGTCTCTGCCTCCTGAGTGCTGAGATTAAAGGCTGCACCACCACATCCTCTCCCCACCCACTCCAGACAGTTTCTCTGTGCAGCAGCCCTGGCTTTACTGGAACTCTCTTTGTAGACCAGGCTAGCCTGGAACTTACCAAGAAACGCCTTCCTCTGCCTCCTGAGTGCTGGGATCCCACCGCCTGACTCACCTTCTTTTGAATGTGGTTCTAAGCCTCACACTCTCGCAGGCCCACACTGGCACAGCAGGCACTTATCTACTGGGCTAGCTCCCCAGCCCAGGAACATCTATTAAGAAAGGGAAGCAGATTGCTGTTGGATTATATTTCAGTGAACTCTCAGGGGTGAGAGCAGTTCTGGACAGAGAAAAGACTGTCATCAAGGATATAAATTCTCTTTGCCCAGAGTACATCTCTTTTTATATCGAGTGACCCATTTATCTTACTTTGCACAGTAAAATTAATTATTTGAGCCTTTACTATTGGTGTGCACGTTCAGTGATGGGCAATTTATCTTCCAGAGACAACGCACTCTGGTTACTTCCTCGAGTTTTAGAGATGCCACAGACAAGTACACAAAAGTGGGGCTCATCTTCTTTCATCCTGCCCTTTAGACTTTTTTCCACAGTTGTTTCCTGTGGTCTTTGAAACCAGTTCATTAAAGATCTGAGTGTTCTGAAGTGAGCCTCTGATGTGGTTCTATTTGTGAGCAGCCTCATTTGTGGTTTATATTTGGCCACTCATGGCCTTAGAAGCCTTTTCCAGATCTTTGCTGTGTAGGTTTTGGTAGTATCTGTATACTGTGACTACAATATTGCAATTGTGAACTCTTTAGCTCTCAGAGCTATCCCTCTACCTAGACTCCCTCCTGGTTTTAGGCTGTTGGTAGGATTCCCATCGCACTATTGTTCAGAGGCTTTGAGGTTTGTTGGTGTCTTTTTTGTTGTTTGATTTTCTCGGTTTGAGATGCAGACTAATTATTTCTCTAGCTTTTTACTTGGCCTTCTGATTCCCAGGAGACACATTTGTGTGTATATCCACTTACACGTCCCCTATTCTGGTGCCACTGGGGCATTTGCTCAGAGGCAGAGGACAACTTACCATTGTGGAATTGTAGGTTATCATTTAGCAGGGCTGCCCACCAAAGCCTAGCTTACTCCACTGGATGGACTGGGTGGAGTGTGTGGTGTTTTCTCCCTCTCTCCAGTTGTGTGAGTAAAGAGAGCAGTCGTTTTCTACTGTGGGTGTTCTTTCACCCTGCACACATTTCCTAGATTTCCTATTTGCAGTTTATGTTCCTAACTTTGTAGAATAAAGGATACAGTTGAGAAGCATAGCCAGAGTGGATGGTTCGTTGTTACTTGATAATCTGATTTAGCATGGTAGGATTACTCTGGTTGGTCCTGACCCAAGCCACTGTCTGACCTCAGTGGATAGTTTTACAAGGACAGCGGCAGGTGCTTGGAATCGCCCACTGCAGCAGAGCTATGACATGCTTGCTCTGCTTCTTTTTCCCATAGGAAAAGCTCTGCCAGCAGAAGTATAATGTGTCCTGCATAATGATCATGCCCCAGCACCAAAGGCAAGGATTCGGACGCTTTCTCATTGATTTCAGTAAGTACTTGGCTTTTTTGATAGTAGCTGATAGCTGTTACAGGAAACTGTACCACATAAAGTCTTATTTAACCCGCTGTGTTGTTGCTTTGTAATCAGTACATAATGGGTCTTCTATGTATATTCACATGAGTTAGAAGATCTTCCTCACGTGACAGTTTTCCTGCCACTTACACTCTGAGAAAATGAGACTAGATCTCGCCACAGTGCCCTTGGCTCAGAAAGCCGTTACCTGGAATGAGCTGGTAGAGTTCTGTGGCGCTGTGCTCATTAGTGCGTTAGGTAGTTATTGGTGATTAAAGCACAAGCAATTGTTAGTTACAAATTGTTTTAGCTTTCTCGAATTTTGTCAAATAATCTTTGTGGAGCAAAAGAGACCAGGGATAAACAGAGCCTGTTCACCTAAAGGAAGGAAGCGCTGTTACTTTCCCTTTTGATGTTACAGAAGTTGTTTGTAACAAGAAGTTTCTCAGGAAATGCTTGATTTATATGCACTTGTATCTTCTGAGCCTCTTGGGTTAAAGCTAGATGCTTGCAATACGCAGTGACTGTGCTTCTTAATCAGTTACCTTTTTCATCTTGCTTTGTTATATTGAGTAAGTAAATGTCAAGCACCCTGTGATGATAGTAGTTTCTAGCATTATGACAGTCTGTCACTTAGAATCCTGTGCACATGGATTTGTAGATTATTAGCTGGATAAAGGAAATTTGAGTATATGTACAGGAAATACAAGACCTTCCATGTAAATATGCTGTGAGGGTCCATAAGGAAGTATGTTGGTTCTGAATCTGCATCATTAGAGTCTGAAGTGTTGAAGTCTGCAGATAAAATAATAAAAATTTAGACTGATTTTGTATAATTTACTGACATAGAAATATAAAATTAAAAAAATATTTTGGGTTGTTTATTTTTATACCTTCAGATAGTATTTCCAATTATTAGTTTATTTTCCTAGTCTTACTGTTCTGGCCTTGTTATCCAGGAGACTAATTATATCAAGAAGGATGGTGTACTGGCTCACTATTTTCCCTTTACAGACTCCTAGCTATAATCAACTTCTTTTTCCTTTTTATTTTTCCATGTTTTAAATCATCGTTCTTTGGTGCCTTCATACTTGTACATAATACACTGATTGCTCCTCTCCTGCCCTCTCTCATCTCTCCCTCTCCCTTGTCCAGCCCCCTTGCCTGCTACTTAATCTCTTTCCTGCATTCATGTCTTTTTACCTGTGTTCCTCTGGGTTTGAACAGGGCCATCTGTGTGGCTTTAGTGCTTGGTGGTATACAAGTGGGTATACATCCAAAGACCGTCATTACATAAGTTTTAAAGCATAGCTTTTTTTTTTTCCTCCTTGCTTATATTGGATAAATAAATGTAAGGTTGAGGATACATTTGGAGAGTTAATTCCAGTTATCTAGAGATAGTAACATGCAAGTTAAATACCTGCTACAGCTATTTGGAAAGGCAGAATTACCTGTCTTGTTATAGAGTATTTTACAGTCACTATCCATGAGACAGAAGCTCATCTATAACTACACTTTCTGGGAAGCATCACAGTCATACAGGCCTAAGACTGGTGACAGTGTTCTTGTGTCTCTAGACTAAAGGGATTTTGCAGCATACAATTCCGGGCCACCTTTCAAGCTTTTTGACTCAGTAGTTTGCTTCTCTTTCTTATTTTTCTGTGCATGGCCTTTCCTGTCATGGCCCCTTCTTCTTGCCTGTTCCAAATCATGCCCATTTGGTAACAACGCCAGAACCTCTTCTCTGTGATGCTGTCTTTGTAAGTTCTATCTTATACTGTCTCAGCCATGTTCTATACAAGCATGAGTAGACCATGTTTGTCCTTTTGTATACATTAGTATACCATGCTTCTGACTTACCATGACCTCCTTGGATACTTTTTTGGGTCAGCATAGTTCCCATGACAATCTGTATTAAATGTGGTTTTGCTAATATGAACTGATTTGACGATATCTAAAGTGATGCCTAAATTATAAAGGAACTGGTAACACCAGGTAAAAAAGACAAGCTCTAAATACAGTAATATAATTACAGGGGACATAATCTGGCCTCCTGGCCTTGTACATGTATGAATAACCCAGGTAAAAAGCATTCCCTTTAAGTGCCAAAACTATCTTAAAAGTTCAGTGTAAGATATGAAAAAAACAAGGTGGACTTGAACTTTTCTTTCCTTTGAGACTGGGTCTCACTTTATACTTCTGGCTGGCTTGGAATTCACTATGCAGACGAGGCTGGTCTTCATCTCTCAGAGATCTGCCTGCCTCTGCCTCCCATGTGCTAAGATTCGAGGTGTGCACGACCATTCCAAATCACTACCCTGTTATTTCAAACATGAAATATAGAACACAATAGAATATTTTCTGGGATATTTGAGGCCATTGTTATGAGTGCCACATACTAGATGTGACTAGGCTTAGTGTTCTAGAACCCTTGGCCTTGTCTCTCCACTGGAGTGCTTAAGCATTGTGATGAAAGATTTTTAGTATAGTTGAAAGGGAGGCTGGGGATGTGGCTCAGTGGTAGAGCTCTTGCCTAACAAGCATTAGGCTCTGGAATCAATCCCTATTGGCACTGAAAGGGATAGGGGTGGGGAGTAGTTCAAAGGGAATTGGTATTGTTCCCTCAGAGTTTTACAGTACTCACAAGAAAACAAGGGAACGGGTGTAAGCCCAATAAAAATTCACTTTAAAACCAGAATTATTCCTTGGCTGACCATTGTAAAGACAGGATATGCTGTTGAAAAATTAATAGCTTCTCCTTGGGAGTCACTTAAAATAATGGTAGATAAATATCTTTCCAGAACCATTGGATCCAGGCTTTCCAGAGGGAGGGGAAGGAACACATGACCTCTCATCAATTTTGCCTCATAGTTCAGTACTTTGGGCAAGAAAGATAAGCAGGGGTTGGAAGGTTTCTAAAATATGTTCTGTTCCATTAAAGGGACCTCTTAATGGTTTGGGCTCAGTTGTTTAACACTGGGACCTTTTGATCAACGTTGTATTTTCAGTGAGTCAGATCAACTGTAAAGTAGGGAAGTCCTGATGATTGTAATTTAGCAAACGGAAACAACATATGGGAGAGGAAGCTATGACTGCTCACCTGCACCTGGACTTTAGATATGGTCCGTGTGCGTGTGCATGTGTGTCTGTCTGTGTCTGTCTGTGTCTGTCTGTGTCTGTGTCTGTGTCTGTGTCTGTGTCTGTGTCTGTGTCTGTGTCTGTGTCTGTGTCTGTGTCTGTGTGTCTGTGAGTCTGAAGAATGCAGGCACAATACTTTGGTGCCAGTACAGTAAGAGAACTAATGAGGTTGTCTACAGGCCCAAATGCTACCCTTCCAAGAAGTTGTCTCTTATTTCTGGGATAGCTTGTCTGGGGTTTGTCAGTGTGTAAAAGGTACCAGTACCCAGCCTGCTCATAGACTAACTCAGGGTTCGTGAAGGCCCAAGAGTGATAGACACCGGCTAGAGGTGATATCACATCCTTTTTTTTTCCTCCTGGATTCTGAGATTTCCTCTCCCTTAGTCAAAAACTTTAAAGCCCTCCTACACACACGCAGACAAACTCTCCACCCTCACCAGACATGTCAAGACTTCAAAGAAGCCCACTTCCCACAAAACTTCTGCTACTTTTTGCCTCCCACAGACAAGAAAAATAGCTGTTCTTCCCACGGGAACAACTAGGCACTGGGATCGAGAATGTTCCTTCCTGAGCCGTGGCCTGCTCCTGCTGTTGGAACTGCCCAGCAATGCCTTATATATTTCACTGTTTCCCTCTTTATTTTGAAAGAAAATTCAGACTTG
Organism: Arvicanthis niloticus; assembly: GCF_011762505.2. NCBI lineage: Eukaryota > Metazoa > Chordata > Mammalia > Rodentia > Muridae > Arvicanthis > Arvicanthis niloticus. Next base: position 74,768,243 of record NC_047660.1, read on the forward strand.
AGAGAAAAGTTACAAAATTGTGTCTAGAATTTCCATGAATTCTTTACCTGGATCCCCTGAGTACTGGCATTTGTCGTGTCTGTTCTCTTATTCTCAGTCTTCTCTCTCGTATGTTTGTTTCCTGACTTGTGATGAGGATGAACCACATGTTAGTCCATTTTTAAAGGTGCTCTATTCCGAGCCCCACACACTGTCAAAACCAAAACATCCCTGTTGGCTCGGCACTCTGCATCAGTGAGCCTGCTTGGTTTTGATTTTGTCTTGCCAGTGTTTCCTGCTGTCCTTTCTGAGGGAAACACCTCAGTGTGGGTTCCCATGTTACATATGAGAACATCTCTCACCATAATCATTCACTGGGTGTCTTAAATTTCCCAAGATCTGCAGCTATCAATGGTTTTGTTTTGGTTTTGTTCCTTGGACATTGTAAAGTGTAAGGGACATGCTCTGTATAGCACTTTCCTTTCTGTTGGGACTTCTCTGACATTTCATCGTTATTAGATTTGGATGATAAGCTTTGGGGAGAAGTACCATGGTAAGCTAAGGTGCTTACCACGTTCCAGAGTAGTACCTGCCAAGTCATTGTAATTAGTGTCTGGTAAGAAGATGCCTTGAGATTTTGCAAATACCATTTCTCCCATTTTTTCCTCCTAATTTCATTCATGTAATTTTTTTTTTAATTCAGTGTTTGGAGACAGGGCCTCATATAACCTTGACTGTCCTTTGATTCACTGTGACCCTCCTTTCCCTACTTCCTGAGTTTAGAATAACAGGTGTGTACTTTCCCAATTCCATTCATAATTCTTACCTAAAAATTGAATTTCACAGGGGCTGGAGAGATGAGCTAGCAGTGAAGAGCACTGACTGCTGCTGACAAAAGATTCCAGAACCCACACACTGTCTCACAACTGTGTGACTCCAGTTCCACAGGGATCTGGGCCCTCTTCTGGCTTCTGTGGGCACCAAGTACTTCCATGATACACAGACAGATACACATGCAGGCATAACAGCCATCCACATAAAAATGATAGATAGATAGATAGATAGATAGATAGATAGATAGATAGATAGACAGACAGACAGACAGACAGCAGAGTGGTGTCCTCCCTTCCCCATAGGTCACTGGCTACACTCATCTCTAGGTTCTCCCTACTCTCTTTTTTGTACTAATGAGCATGTAGGTGTGCGCTTTCTTACCTATTTTTTGCATAAAACATATAACATTATAGCTTTTTGGATTCTGTTCTTTTGCATTTTTTAGTCTGTATCAGGAATCACTTGATGTACAGAAAGACTCTCTTGATACACATCCTGTGGATATACACGGTTGATTCCCTGTGTACATAATGAATTGTCTCTAGTATTCTGCTCTCCTCACACACGAGTGTGTGTACACATAGATGCATAAATATCACATACCTAGCACATGTGGAGGCCAGAGACCTTAAGATTTATTTTCTTTTTATTACATGTATGTGTGTACATGTAAATATGGGATCCCTCAGAGGTACCCCCCAGAGCTGGTATGACAGGCAGTTGTGAGCCTGCCACATGGGTCCTGGAAACTGAATTTGGGTCCTTTGGAAGTAAACTAAAGTAAGCATTCTTAAAACCCTGAGCTATGCTTGGCCCACTCACCATTTCAAGCCTTAATGATGGGGGGTGCCTGAGGTACACTCCACTGAATACCTAAATACTGGTGACTTATGTTAAAAACTCTGGCTGGTGTCCATGTTGACTTGTCAGCCAACAGTGGCTGTATACAGCATATCTGTGTAGCCTGTATTCAGAGTTCATAAGAAAGTCACATGCTAACAAGCCAGGCTGAACATTGAACTCCAAGCTTAGGGAACTGACATGCCCCAGAGCATGACTACATGAGCATGCATGTTAGATGTTGTGGCCACTGCAGACAGATTAAAGACTCGTGGAGTCCTGTGCTCAGCGCGGGGTCTGCATTACAAAAAAGCTAGTAGAAGTTACTGGGCATGCAGTGCTACTCGCTAAAGAACAGCTGGAGTAAGGGCAGCCAAGGGGTGCTGTGTAGGGAAATGAGGCTGGGACCAGGGACTTTGAGGCTACAGAAGACAAAAGAGACAAGTGTTTTCAGCGCTTATCCTAGCACAGCTGAGATTTGTGAAACACTTCCTGTGTGTCACCTGAATTGCACATATGAGCTCAATTCTCACAGGAAACTATGAGGAAAGTGACACACAGAGACACCAAAAAACTGTCATAGATCCTCACTGTCCCAAAGGAAAAGATATAAGAAGTATACCTGGAGGACTGTAACTTAAATGGAATTAAAAAAAAGAACAAAATGAGTCCAGGGCTAGGAGTAAAAGTGATTGTTGTACAAACCTGACAGCCTGAGTCTGATTCCGTGAATGGAGGGAGTCATGGTGGAAAGGGAGATCTGAGTCCAGAAAGGGTCCCCTAACTTTCCTCTACACACACACACACACACAGAGAGAGAGAGAGAGAGAGAGAGAGAGAGAGAGAGAGAGAGAGAGAGAGAGAGAACACAAAGGAAATTTTAAAAAGTAGTGAATTTACCCAAGAATGCTGGCCCGTGTCTGTTATTCTAGGCTGAGACAGAGGATTGCCATGGGCTCTGGGCCTGCTTGCATTACAGAATGAGACCTTGTCTCAAAAAAACACAGAGCAGGGAGAAGGGTGGTTCAGAAAGCTTGCCTTTCCATCCAATCTGGGGGGCAACATGACTGTGGGGTTGTTTTTTAAACTGTAAAGACTAGGACACTCTGTGTGTGTGTGTGTGTGTGTGTGTGTGTGTGTGTGTGTGTGTGTGTGTGTGTGTGTGTGTGTGCATACATATGTGTTAGGGAACACTGATGAGAAAGATTGAAGTGAAAACAAAAAATACCCAGGTGCAGTTTTTATTACAAAGTCATAAAAGACATTTAGTGAAATCAGTTACACTTTCCTAGCTAAAAGACTAAAAGCCCACTAACTAGAATTATAGATTCTAGAGTCAGCAAGATAACTAGCTCAGTTGGTTTGAGTGCTTGCTGTGTGACCCTGATGACCTGAGCTCACTCCCAGGAACCCAGAGGGTCAAGGAGGGAACCAGACCCTGAAAGTTACCTTCTGACCTACATATATACTCGAGCACCTGCATGAAGATAGTGGTAACGAACAGTTTTAATTAGAAGTATTTTGTTTATAAATGGCCTGCTTCAAGGCTGCTGAGATCAATCAGTGGTTATTAGCACATTTTCTCTTTCAGAAGACCAGGTTCAGTTCTCAGCATCCACATGGCCTCTTAACAACCTTCTATAACTCCAGTTCCAAGACACCAACACCCTCTTTGGCCTCTGTGGATACTGGGCATCTACATGGTGAATAGACATACATGCAAGCCAAACACTCACACACACACACAATAATGCAGGAGGCAAAAAAAAAAGTTGCTTGCTGAGTCTGGTACCTGTCTTTACTTTAATCCAATACTCAGAAGGGAGAAGCAGTAAGATCATTGAGGATCTGAGGCCAGCCTGGTTTATATGTCAAGTTCCTGGAAAGCTAGGCTACACAATAAGACCCTGTCTCAGACAAAAAAGCAAAATAGAATAGGCTGCTGTTCTTAAAAGAGCTTCCACATAGTTATAGTAGAACTTAAATGCTTAACCAGAAATTGCACATGATTTCAATCTGCAAGAAACTGATTTTTTTTTTTTTCAAATAATGTTTGATGTTGGCTTGTCTCTTGTAAGAAGTAGCTTGGATTCCATTGGCAAGCATCTGTCTGTTGCAGCAGAGCTGTGCGGAGCCACCAGCCTGTCTCATAGGACAAGTGAGTGCAGCATTGTGACACACCGAGTTTCGCTCAGAACTGTCCTTGCCATACTGGGCCATGCTGAGAGATCACATTTCTCCAGCGAGGGGCTCTGGGCATCTTTGCTTATGTGGGTGACTCAGGGTGGTACTCATAGGTAACCCAAGAATGGGTCCAGGTGGATAGAAGTAGTTGCTTATCTTTCCCTTACTCTTATCAGATAGTTCATTTCTTGGCACATTTATTTTAGAAGGAGTATTCCAGTGTTAGTAGTCAGAAACTATCAAGTCAGCGCTATCTGCTCCTCTTCTCTGCCACTCTTCCCCCAGTCAGTGCAATAAAACAATCCTTAAAGAGAATTCACCTTGTGAAGTGGTGTTGGGGTCCTTCCAGATTCGGATAGGGACCTCTCCCTTGACACTTGGAAGATCGTGGGCCAGCCACTGTCATTGGAAGACTTGTTTTAATCTGTGCAATTAAATGTAATGATGACATTTTAATAGAGTCTAGTCTGTAATATAATAAGGAAGGTGAGCATCTTTCCTTATTTTCTCATTGTAATAAGTTTCTCTAAAAGCCTTTGCCAGGACTGTTTTAGTACATAGAGCTGATCTGTGATACACTTTAATATGCTAAAGATAATATCGAAGTTGAAAATTGAGTTTGTGGTGATTTATTCAGAGGTTGACTGTTACTGATGTATTGAAATGTGTTGCATGAGGTGGTGTACCCAGTGGATTATGTATCTTTTTTCAAAGAAACTAAGCTTATCATAAATAAGAACAAATAAATAGTTTGTATAGAATGAAAACATTGTGAAAATGAAACATATGGTCTGCCATCTCATTTTTTTCTGAACACCACTGCTTTGCATTACATAGCTCAGACTTTTTCAGGTTTTGGCATGCAGGTGGATGTTGTTGCTGTGTGATCTTTGTTCAGATTGCTAACTAGTGGGCATTTGCAGTGAGTCATGTTGGAACTCACTACTGGGCTAATTCCATTCAGATCATCAGTAAGCATCAGTTGGCAGTGGCATCCTGAAGAGAGGGACTTTTGCAGGGTTGAATGCTCAGCCATAAGCATGGTGCTTGTCACATAATGGGCATGTAATAAAGATCTGTTAAGGGAATAAATGAGTGTCTGATTCTGCTCTTTGTACCGCTGGGAGCACCTCCAAGTATACCCAGACAACTTCTGACAGAATTAGCTCTTGATCTGAGATTTTCTCGTAGCCTTCTGTCTTGTCATATATATACCTTTATCCTTCCTTCTGCAAACATGTTTTGGCCAGACTTTGCCCAGGGTGGCCTCAGATGCAGCCAGGAGCGTACATGATCCAGTCCTTGCCGTGGCGTGTCAGGCACAGGGTTCATGACTCAGCTCTGCAGTGCTAGGTGTGAGGGGTATCCTGAGGCTTCACAGTGGGAAGTGCTTCCAACTCCCTACACTGGCCCAGTTAAGATATTTATAAGGCAAAACAAGATCACACAAGCTTTGTTCTTAGTGGTTAAAATTAGTGCTCTCCTGATTTTGGTTCCAAGGTAACTGCTACCCTTAAATGTTTTCAAGCTAATAAAAGAACCAATGGGCTTAATGGTTTTTTTTTTTTTTAAATATTAAAAAAAAAACAATCTACTATAAAAGTTTGCTTACCTCTTCAGGATAATTTTAGTAATGCAGATGACTTGGTCAGAATGTGGTCAGAATGTGGTCAGAAGGTGGTTTTATTTTCTTACTTGCTCCTTTAAAAAAAAATACATGTGTGTTTTGGGAGAAAGTTTTTCTTTATTTGCTTAGAGTTATGTTAGAGAAATAGAAATACAGTTTAACATAGTTTTATACTACATCATATTACACTGTTGTGTTTAACAACATAAAAACTTAAGGTTGTTAATTATTTATGTTGCATCTTTATATTAACATTAAAGAATACCCTTTCTTCAACAAAATTGTGTTAAATTAATATTCTCAAAGTATATAAGTTATTGAGTAGATTAAATACCTTAATTATTTATGTAACAATATGTTGTCTATATTTAAACAAGTGTGCAACACAGTTATACTGTAGCAGGAACTAAAGATAATGTTGCTAAAACTGGGAGAAAATGTAATATGGCATACCTGGGAACTAGGTAGGGTTCTTTATATAAAAAAAAAGAGTGTTCTGGAATAGGGGGGTGGACCAGTTGATTAAAGTACTGATTAACAAGCATGAGGACCTGAGTTTACATTTCTAGCATTCCCATAAAAGCTCAGTGCAGTGGTACACACCTATAACCTCAGTGCTAGGGGAAGTGAGGAGCAAGGAGAGACAGATAGACGCCTGGAGCTCTCTGGCTGGCCAGTCAGATTCAGCAAGTCCCTGTCTCCAAAAATAAGGTAGAAAATAGATCTAGGAAGACCATCCAGAGTTGACCTGTGACTGATGCCTAACACACACACACAGACACACACACACACACACATTCTTGTCATTCTGGGAAGTAAGGAAGTAAAAAATTAATAGGAGCATATGAGAAGAACCCAAGAATTACCTTAAAGGCCTCACTGGCAGTTTGTTAATAAAGATAATTATAACTGATTGAAACTTGTCAGATGTTTAAATTCAGAAGTTTATAATGATACTGAGAACTAATCTAAACAATGAAAAGAGCCAGTTCATTGTCTTGAAGCTGGTAAATGAAGTGTTTATCCTGTCTCCCCTCTAAGAGCTATACCACTAGGTGACCAAGTGGTGCTTGAAGAAAGCAATCTCTTCCCATGAGTTAATGGATCCATACATTGAACACCATAGTTGTAGATTGCACAAAGAGGAGCAAACAGAGCATGATCAAGCTTCCACCCTGTTTTGCTGGAAATGACATAGAAGAACATGCTGAACAATAATAAAATGCCACAGGAAAGCCCCAAGATCAAGAACAGATAGGAAAGAAATGGGGTAGAGGGAGGAATCCACATATTAAAAGAAAATTAAGGTTTTTTTTTTTTAATGGACATAACTACATTAGCACCTGGATATTTTGGTAGTAAAGGTATAACAACAATGATAATAATACAGACCAGAAAGATATGTCAGTCAGTGGTTAATAGTGCTGGCTACTCTTCCAGAGGACACAGGTTCAATTCCCAGCATCCATGTTGCAAGAACTATTAAAAAAGTGAGCCAGCACATTCCCACGCTTGAGCCAGCTAATGTCTAACAATGGACTGACAGGCTTCCTGCACTAGTGCCGAAACTCTCTGCTCTGGCCGTGGCCACCTCTTTCTCTAGCTAGCCCCCGCAGCAACCACTCAACATATCCCAGCTCCCAGATCCAGTTCGCTTGTCTCTGGAGCCACTAGTTCCTTCTCAGCTGTAACCCCCTTAGTTGGCAGTCCCACATTCCAGTAACCCTCTAGTGGGGTGTTCTCATTTTGGCAGCCTTTCTGGCCTGCACACCCCCCAGATGTCTCCACCCAACTTGCTTATTTCCCTTGGTGGGGTCGCTGCCATGCCAGCCCCATGCAATGACTACCTACCTTGTGGATTGATATGGTATTGGCCCAGTAACCCGGTAAAATCAAAACTCTTGAAGCTTATAATTAACCAGTCAGATTTATATAACAATAAATTCTCAACTCGATGCCCACACAATAATTTCAGGGCCAATTGATAATGATACAAGCTGCCCACCTAGATTAGACAAGTTAACCCAATTATTCTGTCCGATTCATAACTACCTGTAGCTGTTTAAAACCACATGGGATCAGGATCTTCCTGTCCATCCTCTGTCTTGCTCCTTCCCTCTCTCCAGACACTCTCCCTCTCTTCAACTCTTAGCTCCTCCTCCCTTTTCCCTGTCCAATCACAGGCCTCCTGCTGTACTAATATTTTAATGTAATTAGACAAGAAAAATCCTGCCATACATCCATATGATAGCTTACAACTCTTTGTGACTCCAGTTCCAAAGGATCTAGTGCCCTCTTTAGCCTCTGTGAGCACCAGGCATGCACATAGTAACACGGACACATGCAATAAATAAATCTAAACCAGGTGGTGGTGGCACACACCTTTAATACCAGCACTTGGGAGGCAGAGGCAGGCAGGTCTCTGAATTTGGGGCCCACCTGGTCTGCAGATAGTACCAGGACAGCCAGAGCTACACAGAGAAAACAAAAATAATAAATCTAAAAATAGTAAGAATGATAACAACCTATCAGGGACCGCTAGTAAAGGGCCTGATAATGGTTATTTATGAGGGAGGGGAGTGGGGATTGCCAAGGACAGACAGCAGATTCCTTGGTGGTGATCAGCAAATTCTGTGTCACTGCCCTAAGTGACAGTCACAAGGACAGTTACTGGCTTTTGGTGTCTACTGAGCTATGCATTGTATGTGGTTGTCTGTATTTGTTGGAGCCATGTTTTGTTTTAAGCCATTCTTTTAAAGTGGGAGGTCACATACCCTATGGCATTTGTTTTATGGCTGTAACTCTTAAAACTGGACAGCCTTTTCTATTTATTGGTGGCATTATATCAGTGGTGTTGTAAAGAGAGATAGTTCTTCACCTTTACTCTCTACATGAGAAACGTTAAGTACATAAGTGCTTGGTGCTTGGTACCAGCTTCCTGTCAGCGTTTGCAAAGCTGTTTTTATGTGAAGCAATTGCACCAAACATCACCTAGACTCAGATCCTCAAGAGTTGAATCTCTTAGAGAATGGCCTTCTTGTAACTTCTGCCTCCACCCTTAAGCATGATTGAAGACTGAAGGGTGATGAAGTGAGAAATTCAGAGAAGAAATACTTCTGGGGCTTGGGAGGTGGATCCGAAGTTAAAAGTACTGGCTCCTCCCACAGGACCTGGGTTCAATTCCCAGAACCCACATACATCTCACAACCCTCTGTGACTCTAGTTTCAGGGGATCCAGTGCCCTCTTTGGCCTCCATAGACACCAGGTACTCACAAGGTACACAGACATTGCATTTGGGTAAAATAGTCATACCCACAAGAAATATGAAATAGCTTTACAATTTTTAAATAATAAGAAAGAAATGTGTTTACCATGAAGTGGAAGGCCAGAGAGATGAAGCCGAGACCTTCCACCTCGGTGTTCATGCTTTGCTCTCTGTTCGGACACTCCAAGTGTGAGTGGGCACACCCTCTTCCCCTCTAGAGCGCATTTGTCAAATTTGGACGAAACAGTGCTGACCGACGTGAAAATGGGGAAGAAAGGGCAAGGATGCCAAAATGAAGCTGTGCTGGGTGAGATCAAGGAGAAAGACACCCAGAGTTGACCTATGGCTCCTCTTTCCCCCCTATATACATACGCATACAAACACACAGAGTAGGGGGCATGCTGACAACAAGATGGCTTTCTGTTCTTCCTACCCTGTGCTTTGCCCAATGCAGGACCTTTCCCCACGAATTCAAGGAAGTTAATTGTATTTTTCTGTGCCATAGTAGGAGGTGCATCAGAGGACTCTGTGCCAGCCTGCCTTCCACCCTGAAGCTTTTCATTTGCCTTCAGTTAAAAACTTACAGACCATAGCAAGTACTTTTAGAGAAGAGATAAAATGAATGGTGCTTGTGAATTTGGTTTAAACACCATTTAGAATACAAACAGTTTAGAAAACTCTTCTCTGAAAAGAAGTCACCAGCTTTCGTCACTACTGGGAGCTTTTCAGAGAATTTTCTTTGAAATACCTTCTTGCCAAGTTTTCATAAATGAACCTTCTTTGACCTCATCACACATAATTAAATGGCTGCTAAAGGGTTAAAACCAAGGAAAAGGTAATTGTGTTTCTCAGTCTCTGTTTCTCTGCAAATTGCACGGGAGGGTTGTTTCTGTTCTGCAGCAGGGTAATTACAAGAGACAGTTACAGAATTTACAGTTCAGTGTACTTGTCCATAATCACACACCTCCACCTTGGCGTATATACCCTCCGGAGTGTGTGCCCTGTCCTTTGATTTGTAAATGATTACCATATGATCTCTTATAGTGTAGCATTGAATTAAGTTATCATAATGAACTTCAGCTATTACCGTGTATGTGTGAGTTCCTTTTATTTATGTGATTCGTGGCTCTTAGATTTAACAATTGCCTAGTAATGAACAAATTAAACTCCCTGAGATTTGTCTCTAGCTAAATATGGAAAGCAGAGTCTTGGGCACCCTAACCAGAACAGTATCTAGGGTGCACACAGTACAAACTCAACCACTGTACCTTCCCTATACGTTCCAGAACTTTGAAAGTTGGGGATTTGATGATTAACAATGTCCACACAATATAAAGACTCATGGGAATGATAATTGTGATTATGGCTAATTCTGTGCTCATATTAATATATTGTTACTGATGCCTCAACTCTAGCTGCATCCACCCTGCTAGTATGGTACAGTATATATCCTTGTTTCTCTCACGGAAATATCTAACATAGCCAGGCTAAATGTTTAAGTCCCTCTATGACTAAAGCCACTGTCGATTGAGCCAACCACTGAAGTACATGTCCCACCCGACCCTGGTTCCCACACCCAGCACTTGCTGTCCTGTTGGCAGTGTGCTGAGCCACTACCCTGGCATAGTCTTTATTGACTGCAGCTCTGTACCTCAGATTGTGTTCAAAAGCATTTAGCATGTGAATGAGGGAAGGGTGGAAGCATTTGTCTTGATAACCTGGGGACACTAAAGATGCTTCTGAGCCTTCCATTTTAAACAGCCTGTCAGCAGATCAGAGACCAGGCTGGGCTTTGATTTTCAGAAAGTTGTCTCAAAGACTGACAACTCCCTTTTGAGATGTACTTTGTTTGAAAACAAAGGGAAAATGGAAAGAGATTTGTTCTTCCACTTTTCCTGAAGCCATGCTATACACAGTCTATGTTTGCCAGGTGAAAGCTCTCTCTCTCTCTCTCTCTCTCTCTCTCTCTCACACACACACACACACACACACACACACACACACACACACAGAGAGAGATGGAGTATTTAGAGAGTCATGAGAGAACGGACTGGGGAAGGGAAGGGAAAAGGAAATGGACTTACACTTGTTACTTGCAACCACCCTGTCTTGTAGAGTCTGAGTTTTGTTTTTGTATTATTGGGTATTGAACCTAGCCTCACACATTCTAGGTGAGTGCTCTACCACTGAACTACACCCCCACCCCACCACATTCTCTTTTAACTGTTGATATCAGTGAGTTGCCCAGGCTGGCCTCGAACGATTTAATCTCCCATAACTTCCTGAATAGCTGGGATATGTAGACTGTACCACCGGGGTGGCTTCTGGGCCTGATTTAGAAGCAGTGGCAGCATCCACAGTAGTATAAACAACCACCACCACCCCACACACACACACATACATACAGCTCTGTTGGGCTAGCTGAGATGTGCATATATTGGACTTAACTAACTCAGCTGCCCCTACAGAGCTTTAAGCCTATAAAAGTGGCCAAAAGTCAGGCCAGCTTTGCTTTAGTGGTGTGGTACTTACAGTTTAGTTCAGCTGTGGTATCTCAGCACCAGGGCAGTCTCATGGGTGTTGCACTGTAGGTACACACAGCCAATTGATGAAAGTGCACTCAACTCCAAGCGTGTATGAGTTTAGTGAGAATTTGAAATCATGTAGCTTTTCAGAAGGAAATTCTTGTCAGGATTTTCTACTTGTATGTGAGAATTTTATTCAAGGTTTCAACTTGGAAAGCAATTTAGGGTGCTTTTTTGCTGATATGCGTTATTTTTTAGAATATTTTTTCCAAGCAGTCTTTAGTGTGAAGAAATTTTTTTCTAAAAGAAGTTGGTTTTAAATACCAGATTACTTCTTAACTTTTATTTTTTGTAAACCTTTGCTCTTCCTAAAATATCCTAGAATTTAAAATAATGTTATTGCATTTAATGTGTGTGGGCGACACAGTGCACATGTGGAGATGAGAGGATAACTTGTGGAAGTGAGTTCTCCTACCGTGTGGTGCTCAGGGATTCAACTCATCAGCAACAACCTTTCCCTGCTAAGCATCTACCAGAATTTAAAGGCAGCCTTTCCCCATTCCTGTCTCGTCAGAAGCAGTGGCTCCTAGTACTCCACCATTGCCCAATAAAATTGCCTCTGTACAAATCGGAGATGGAACGATATTTGGGAACAGTCGGTTCCTTCCAAATATGTTTTGTAAACATTTTAAAATTTGTTTAATTTTAAAATTTTCAAAATTATTTTAGTTTGGTCATAAGAGTTATTGGCAGAGTATTCATCTCTCATTCTACAACATCTTTCCCTGTATCTATCCCAGGACCTTATTTCCCTAATAAGGAAGTTATGGATTGAATTCAACAGTTGGTCATCTTCTCAAGAAAATAATCCAGCACTCAGGAGGCAGAGGCAGGCAGATCTCTGTGAGTTCAAGGCCAGCCAGGGCTATTACACAGAGAAACACTGTCTTGAAGAACCAAAACAAAAAGTTCTTCCGTCACCCTGAAGCAGGATGTAGCATGCAGTGACATACCTTGCCCTAGCAGACTGTGCTGGTTGGCTTCAGCCGTCAACTTGACACAGGTAAAGCCATCCAAGGACGGCTCCATTGAAGGATTCCCCAGATCCGATTGGCCTGTGCTGTCTGTGAGAGCTTGTCTTAATTAATGATCCTTATGGGAGAGCCTAGCCCCAGTGTGGGCAGGGCTACCCCTTTGCAGGCTTTATAAGAAGGCTAAATTAGCAGCCAGGCGTGGTGGCACATACCTTTAATCCCAGCACTGGAGAGACAGGCAGAAGGATCTCTGAGAGTTCAGAACCAGTCTAGTCTGTGTAGTGACCTCTAGGACAGGCAGGACTACACTGAGAGACTACATAGAAAGAGAAGGCTAGCCGATCAGGAGCCAGCACTTTGCCTCAGGTCCTGTCTTGACTTACCTCAAATGAACCACCTCTTCCTAGACTGCAAACCAAATAAACTCCTTCCCCAAATGGCTTTTGGTCAGAGTGGTTTCTTCCCAGCCACAGAAAAGGAAACTGGGACACACTCAGTCCTCAGTTCTGTTTGACTGAGAGAAGCCTCCTCGAAGTGCATCCCACACCCTCGTTACTAACATTTTACCTTCTGCCTAAGGCTCTTACCAGACAACATGCCCACCTTTGGCATGGAGTTGATGTCATGCTCCTTTAAAATTCTGGCTTAAAGGCAGTCCTCAGGACTTTTGCTTAATACTGTATATCTGAAACCAAACTATCCTGGGAATTGTAAGAGTTGAGATTTAATGAGACAGACATGAAGGTCTGGAAGTGATTCTAATGTGCAGCTATGGATGAGAACTGTCGCTAGACCAAAGGACAGGGAAGGGAGCTGGGGAGAGCTCCCGCTAAAGCTGGTGATCAGTTATAAAGACACCACTGAAGCATCTTAGCAGGGTGGTTTTGTCTCGGGGATTTGTCTCTGGCCCTCAGACTGCTCCCATGCAGCAGATGCTGCCTGGGTCATCAAGCTCTGCTGCATATCACAGATGGCCAGCACTCTCTGTGACAGGCATGGCAGGAGGAGGAAAGTCACTTGTCCTGCCATCTGCCCTAACTGTGAGTTTATATCTAAACACCACATCTGCCCTTAGTAACTGATGCAGATTGACCACTGCCTTCTAGAGTGTCCACAGCCAGCAGGGAACCATCAAAACTTTTTTACAAACCCCAATGTGGTCTGTAAGCTTGGACATATGTACAACATGGCACCAGGGGATGTCTCTGGTATAGGCCTCCATCTAGGGGGACCATGAAGACCGTTTCTTTCTGGAGTAGTTGTTGGGCAGTGGGGGATATTCAGTAAGGAAAAGTAGTGGCTTTGTTCCACATGACTGAGGAAGAGTGCCACGGTGGAGTGCTCTTCCAGGAAGCTAGTGCATCTTCAAGAAGTCTACGCCTGAGATGTGACTCAGCCAACAGACCGTTCCCAAAGACATGTTGTCTCCACTCCCTCCGTTCTGGTTCAGGCCATTTTCCCAGGACACACTTGAGTCTTCTAGAATATACGAGTCTTTGTTATATTTGTCTAGGGAGCTTTGGTTGTGCTGAAGCCTCAGGCAGTCACTGTGTTTGTGGTTTAATGGACTAGTTGTCATTGAAGGGTAGTCATTGAAGTTAAATATGTGACAGCCAAAAGGAGTTTGGGAGCAAATTATGTTTGCTGGGAATTTTCAGTAGTTAATTTCTTGACTATTCTTGAGGCCAAAGGGAGAGGGCTTTTTCCTTCAATTAAATTTATATTTGGGTGGTAGGAAACTTCTGAGACAGTAGGATGGTCTTGAGATATCTCAAGCAAATGTAGGAACAGGAAGGAGGCTCATCTCAGTCCAACGCCAAAGAGCAATTTGACTTTTCTGTCCACATTTTCTTTATTTTGCCTACATTAGGGGTTTGAAGTCATCTAAATGATCACCTGTAGATTGCATTCTTTCATTATGGTGAATAACCCTTAAGAGCTAGTCTTTAAGCCAAGCATTATTCTGTGTGTTTTTGTTAACCCATGTAATGCTTCCAGTAACTTGAAGAGATAAGTGTGATTATTAACGGCGTAGTCTGAATGAGGATTCAGACATATACAGAGATGAAATGAGTGCCTTGAGTCACATAGCTGTTATATGGTGGGTCCTGAATTCCATCACTTGGCTCGTGGCTCCATAGCCTGTGCTCCTGGCCTCTTGTGAGCTGTCACAGTATATTCTGTAGATGACAGTTCTAAAGTTCTTATGGTCTCGTTGCTCTGCTTCTCAAAGTTATATTATTCATGTATACAGAGAGTCTCATAGTACAGTCCAGGCAGTCCACAGTGCCCTAAGTATTCCAAAGAAATGCTACTTTTCCTCTTTTAACTCTTCTTCATTCGTGACTGTAAAATGGAATTTTCCAGAAATTTCATGACCTGTGGTAAACACAACAGATGAAGGACCAAAGTAGACATTGACTGGAGTGTAACAAGTAAAGCAAGCCTTCTCCGCACTAGTTTGTTTATATTTTTAAAATGCAGGGAAGGCTTTCTAATTATCTAAAATCATAGTAACATTAGGTTTATTATTGTTTTAAAATTAATAAATGTCACTTTTTGGTAAAATCAACAGATATAGTCTTTATAAACAAAAGGCCTTTGGAGTCTTAAGTATTTAAAATACAAAGTTCTGAAGCCAAAATGTCTTGCAACCCCATCAGTGTATCTCAACAGGTACAGTAGTGTGAGGCCTGGCTGGAGGTGCGGGCCCTTAGGCCCCACTCTACCTTCTAAGTTGAGATTGATGTTGTAGCCAAAGTTCTTTGGTTTGTAGTGACACCCAGGCATAGAACAGACCAATCAGCCACTCACTGACTCTAGCTAACCAGCAAGGCCTGATAAGGCTTTATGAAATCCATTCTGTCCTTTTCTCTCCCAGCAAGGAACTGATGGGTCCCATTGTGCATTCAGTGCCTCTCCCACTTGTTTACCTAGCAGCTCCAGAGCAGGTCCTCAAGGGCGTTGACCTTCAGGGTCTTGTGAGGGCGCAGGTTGCTGCTGCTCTAGTCGTTGCTGGGCATTGTATCCAGTTGTTACATAATTGCGCTGGGCCCAAAGAATTATGGTGAAGAGTGTCTTAAACTTCCAGTTTCAAATCCAATCTGTTTCAAAATGTCTACTTTTAAGAGGCCTTCTCCATCTTTTGGAAAGGTCATCTTTCAGACATGTCACAGGTCATTTGGAACAGGGCTCTCTTAAAGATACTAACCTCAGGATCAACACTGAATTTAAACAAAAGACAGCTCCTCACATCTACCCTGGTAATGAAACTGCTGTCTACATGGTCACAGTGCTGCTAGCCCAGTAAAGGAATGACAGACAGCATGGCCCAGTGAGCTGCCACCTCCATGGAGCTACGTGGCTAACGGCATCGGCTTTCCTGCTCTGTCAGTCGACATAAGCTCATGGCCTGGTGTCAGTCCCCAGGCCTGCAAAGCCCAGGCTGTCTTCTGATGTGAGCCTTCCTTTGGAGTCTGCTGAGCTAAACAGGTGTTGGTGAAAGGTGTGTAATCCTTGGAGATTATCTTCCCCTAAAAGCAGCTGGAGACTGAATTCACATAATCCAGACAGATGGGAGTTGGAACTAAGTACCAAGCCAAAGTTTATACTTTGTGTCTGAGGAAGTTCTGATGGTTTGGAATCAGACAGTGACAGATGGAAATATACACGGATGAGGGGGGAAACTTCTGAAGAGAAAGCCTGGTCTGTCACACCCTTGCCGAGAACATTTCTTTTCACTCTTGCTCCACTAGATCATCCTTCATAGAACTTGTTCAAAAAGAGGGAATTTCCAGATAAGTGAGGGTTGGGGGTCAAATTGATTTTGATTTATTCATGACTGCAAAAACAAACTTTGACCTCATCCAACTAGTTACCTCCATAAAGTGGGTCTGTCTTGCTTTCCTAGAGGCAGTTAACCATTTCAATCAGTGGTCAGGGCCAGGATACGAGAATTGACTTTTAGGCCATCCTCAATAGAGATAAGGTGCCCTGTGTGCTGTGCTTGGAAATGCTTGTGTTTCCCTGCAAGAGCACCATCTCCAAGTTAAGCATGTAAGACCTTCACTGCCCCTCAGACTTCACCTTTCCCGTTTCACAGTTCCAGTGAAGCAGAGGAGGAAGCAGGTCGTGCTAGTGAAATACACTAGATAGGGTAGTCAGTGCAGGTGATGGTGTGTGGGCCACTCTGTTTCCATTATGAAGTTCTCACTTATGACTGAGGGCTGTTTGCCCGCATCTTTGGCTCACAGGAAAGTTCAAGGGAATATTCTCACCAGCAGTTAATTATCCTGAAGCTCCTGGACTTGATTTCCACAGGTCACTTTTTCCATCTGAAATAGTAGGTTTCTCCAGGGATAGTTGAAGCTTTCTGATTGAAAGTGTCCTGCATTAAGGAGAGGTGTGAGCCCGCATGAGGATCTATTCACCAGGGGTGTATTGTACTTGTTTCAGATGCTTCAGGACAATACACCGGCTTCCAAGATAAGTGCTTTTTATTTCCCTGCATCTTAGATCAATTATTTGGAATCTTTTTGGTAAGTTAAACTTAAGAGCTTAAACCATCACATCTCTGTAATTAATAAGTCAAATGTTCTTACCAAAAATTACTGTGTCTGCTTTATATTCTAACTGTGCTTTAAAGAGCTGAGAGGACGTAGGAAGGAACAGACGGTGGCAAGAAGCCCCTCACTTAACGCCCGTGTTGTGAAGGACAGCGTAGGTCAGTGCCAGCAGCTCAGCTCCTTCCAGGCAAGTGCCTGCTGCAGACGACATTTATAGCCTGTCTTCTGTCGTCAGTGCACAACTGGTAGGCACAGCACCTTTCTAAACGGCACAGATTGTCATTCTGCATGTGATTTCACTCAACTAGTAAGAAGTAAGAAATGTATTCATGGTCATTTTTATTGTTCCTGGTGGATTCTGTTTAACATCAGCACATCCTCCATCATGTTAAGATTCCAAATAGTTTTTGGCAAAAGTGTCATTCTCTTCCCACTGCTGTAACTTCTTTGAGGGTCTCTGGATCCCTAGAGAAGGAGAAGACACTCTACAGGCAGTGCCAGGTACCTCGGGGCATTGGCTTTGGGTGGTGTTTGGTGCTCGTACATGTCATCCCTGAAAATCCCTGAATTGCGTGCCGTGGGTTCTGACTGAACATTGGATTTCCAGGCATATCCTCAGCACCCTGAAAAGTATCCTTCCCAACAAGTGCTTGCAGAGTCCCTGCCTCCTCTTCGCCTCTGAGTACACAAAAGAAGGGTGTTTTGCTGGGAAGGACCAGTGGGCTCAATGTCCATGACACAAAGAGCGTGTTACCTTCGACCTATGGGGCAACAGTCATAGGCTACAGTCAAAGGTCCAAGGAATTGTCAGGAGCCGGCTTTTTGAAATGGCAGGAGTGGTGGGTACTGAAAGGCTTGTATTCCAGTGCTCCCCAGGGACTCAATTTGCTGGTTTTGCTGACCTTATGTTTTTTAGACTCAGGGTACAAGAGCAGGAACAGCTAGAGTAAAATGGAGGGCAGTGGGTGGGAATGCTTCCCTCTTAGTTCAGAGTGTGGGAACATAGAGACAGAATAAAAACTGTGCCTCCTGGGTAAGGTGTCCTGTGCAGTGGCGAGCATAGGGAGGAGGAGGAGGAGGAACCGTGTCACCAACCTTCTGCTTGTGCAGGAACCTTCCTTGTAAGCCAAACTTCTGCCTTTAATGGTGGGATTCACGTGACCCAGTGAGGGCTTGGGGACTTCCATAGTCACTGCAGGGAACTTTTAGTTGTGGGATCTCGTGGACAAGGGGAGCAATTCTCATCCATGGTTCTGTACCTGCACCTCATCCCCCACCCCAGCTGACTAAGAAAATTTCTCAGAATGTGCCAAGCACTTAGAGAGCAGGTGATGGGTTGTGCCCATTTCTGTTCTGAGGTTTGGGCTTTCTTCACTACTCTGGCAACAAAGCACTCCCCATGTTGACAGGACACAATGTGGGCTGGCTTCAACACAGCAGCTGTCCATGTTAGCATTCCTGACACCGCTATTGAAAACCTCAGAATGGCAGAGCCACACGCCGACAGTGGTTTGGCTGTAAAAGTCTGGTGCTTGTTTGCATTCAGTCAGATACTTAAACATGATGAGATGAGTTAAACCAAAAATCATAGGCAAAACCCGATGTTTATTTTATTTCTATTCTGTATGATGACATTCAAATGAAAGCCATCAAGATGCAGGATGCTGTTGAGGTAGAGTATCGTGTTCTAGATTTCTGCATTATTTGCAAGTGGTTTTGAGAAAAATGGATCCGAGGCATTGATTTCTCTTTGTAACAACAACAAAAAACTAAAACAGACAATTCTTGCAAGTGCAGCCATTTTGGAAATGTAGATAAAGAGGAGAAATGCTGAGGGTCTGGGTGGTTACAGAGTAGCCTGGTTTGGTAATTGCTGCCACCTACTGTATGTGTGGCTGATGTTTGTTTAAACTCAGGAAGTTCATGAAGGTGAGGCTGTTGAAATAGTTAGAGCAAAGAAGACATTACTACTTGACGGAAACCGTTTCTTCTCTACTCCATTAGTAGCTCTTAATTACCCAGACAGCCGCCAGCTTTCCTTCCTTTTCTCTAAGTGGACTTAAATAAAGTCTCGTTTCAGAGTTTCTTTGCCAGAGAGCCTGTACAGTTCAGTCTTCATGTGCTCAGGGGTTTTCAGTATGCACATGGACTAGTCTGTGTTTTGTTTTGCCATGTATTTTATTTGTAATTATGGGAGCAACATTCTCAGGTTGGTTTAAAAGTTAATATTTAAGAAAAGGGTAAAAATAGAGCTAGCAACGTAGATTTGTGTTCGCCGCCATAGGCTTGAAAGCCAGTGTTTTATTAGTCCTTAAACAGCTTCAGATCAGCCGGTGGTTAAACGGAACAGGCAATACAGACTGTGCCAGTCAAAGCCCCTTTATTAAGCCCCAGCTGTCAAAGGGTCATGGGGTCCCCTTGTGGAAAACAACCTGCCCATTAATGTCCGGGTGGTCCCTCCCCAGGATCCGAGAGTTACTGACATTGAGTATCTGAAAGAATTTCAGGCTTCCAGGGGATTTATGTGTCGAAACTCCCCAGAAGTAGTCTTTAGTCTTAGCTTTCAGTCTCTGTGACATATACCACCACCACATATGTTTGTTGCCACCAGCTGTGTGAATTGGCTTACACTGTCACCACAAAAGATTGACAAGCAGAAATTTGATGAGGTGACATCACTGTAATTGAAAGAGGTGACATGCTTGACAGGATGCACTTCACCTGTGTGATGCTTTCACCTTGCCACTGATGACATTATTTCTAGTGGCTCCTGGGCATAGCTCTGAACCAACCAAGCTGAGCGGAGTTTTGCTCTTCCTGCCCTAGGCTATTTGCTTTCTCGAAGAGAAGGCCAAGCAGGGTCTCCCGAAAAGCCACTCTCTGATCTGGGCCGGCTCTCCTACCTGGCCTACTGGAAAAGTGTCATCTTGGAATACCTCTACCACCACCATGAGAGGCACATCAGCATCAAGGCCATTAGCAGAGCAACAGGCATGTGCCCACATGACATTGCCACCACTCTGCAACACCTCCACATGATTGACAGGAGAGATGGCAGGTGAGTGCCGTGGTCCCTGGACAGGAGAGGCCTCCCCACAGCAGGATCAAGCCTGTTGTTTGTGCTTTTGCTGTGCTTTCCATTTTCACAACCTGGGCCAAAGGAATCTGGATTGGCCAGGGACTTTGTTGTTGTAAGACAGATTCTTATAGCCAGGCAACCTTCAAACTCTCGGTGACCCTTCTGCCTAGATGCTGGGATTATAGATATGCACTAGCATGTCCACCCAATCTTGAGTTGGTTTGGTTTGGTTTTTTAGTCAGGGCCACACTGTGTAGCCCTGGCTGCCCTCCATCTTGGTTTGTTAGACCAGGCTGTCCTTGGACTCAGAGAGCTTCCTGCCTCTACCTCCCCCAAGTGCTAAGGTTAATAGTGTGTGCAACCACACCCAGATAGTTCTGTTTTTTATCTCACTTTGTCTTGTTTCCCTATATTACAGGTTTGTCATCATTAGAAGAGAAAAGTTGATATTGGGCCACATGGAAAAGCTGAAAAACTGTTCCCGACCCAATGAACTTGATCCAGAGAGTCTAAGATGGACCCCAATTTTAATTTCTAATGCTGTAGTTTCTGAGGAAGAGCGGGAAGCTGAAAAGGAGGTGATGATGAGCTCCCTCACTCAGTTGTGACTTTGTCTGGTAGCTTGCTTACGCTAAGAGACACTAGCATCGCTGTAAAAGCTCGGTTATGTGGCTAATGAAACGATAAAGCACTAATTTATCCTAACTGAGTAAGATGTGATAATTTTATTGAATTGAGTATGAAAAATGAGACATTTATCATTGATCACAAGGCAGCACTCTCACCGCTGACCGTGTGTAATCAGATCAGACTTGGTGCTGGACTGCAGTGCTGCCGTGTCAATCGATTCCCCATGTTCATAAACTTGCTTGGGGAGCTCCATGCCAGTGAGCATGTGATGTAGTGAGAAAGGGCTCGAGTCAATTCACTACGTCATTAATACCACTAAATAGCCCACGAAACCCAGCCATCTTAGGTTTGTTATCCTAACTGATGCTGAGCGTCCTGAGATGATGCAGCTGGAATTTGCTTGGCCAGCTGACCGTCCTGATCAGAGGTCACTTAGAGACCCTTTTCCATTGATCCTGGAGGCTCCAACTATGTAACTGACCTCACCAATCACCATTTTGCCCCCCACCCCAGGCTGAACGACTAATGGAACAAGCCAGCTGCTGGGAGAAGGAGGAGCAAGAGATACTGTCGTCTAGAGTTACCAGTAGGCAATCATCTGCAAAAGTACAATCAAAAAATAAATACCTGCATTCTCCAGAGAGGCGGCCAGTGGCCGGGGAGCGAGGACAGCTGTTGGAGCTGTCCAAGGAGAGCAGTGAGGAAGAGGAAGAGGAGGAAGAAGATGATGAGGAAGAAGAAGAAGATGAGGAAGAAGAAAGCATTCAGACATCTCCCCCACGGTTGACTAAGCCACAGTCAGTTTCCATTAAGAGAAAGGTGTGTGCATAGTCAGCTGTTTTCAGTCTGTCTGGCTTCTCTTTGCAGTTTTTGTTTCACTCTCGGTAGATGTAGTTTACCTGTAGTTTATGTCTCACTGATCCAGTGTCAGAATCATTTATCTTAGTTGTGGTTGTGTTTACTGTTGTTAGCATGCTAACCACCCTAGTCTGGTGGTCATTGCCACCTGCTGGTCTACAGGACAAGAGTAAATCCACTCATAATGAGCACATAAGCACCCCAGAGGCTTGGGAGGTCAGATTTGACAAGGTCACATGACTCACTAGTGAGCCAGCCACACCTCAGAGCTCCAAGCCCAGTGTTCCTGCACTAATGTCCCTTATTCTCACATAGGGTTCTTAGGTATCCCAAACCCTTGGTTTTGCTGCTGGTGTTCTGCTTGTGTGGCCAGCTACACAAAAATGAAAGTCTTCATATCCTGGTTACCAAGTGGTCTCTCCAGATGACACCAGTTCATGCCCAGTGGAATAGAAAGTGCAGCATTGGGTTTTGTGTGTGGGTGATTGTTCTCCCACGTCTGCTGTCTGTCTGCAGTTTCTGTCTGTGACATACAGCAGGGCAGATACTGTTAATCCAGCCTTGACAAGGAGGGGTAACATGGTAGAAATGAAAGCTCTTCCCAGCTGGCCAGGGCCGACCTCACGCTTGGAGGGAGCAGGGGCAGCATCCCATGAGACGCACTGTGACTGCCGAGCACTTTAACCTCTTATACAGAGAAGACAGTCTTGTGTTATGGGCAGAAGGAGAGGAGTGTGATCTGTAAACGTGAAAGGCCAGAATCTTTCCAGTCGTGGTGTGGGCCACAGCTTTCCATACGGATTCAACCTGAAGGAAACGCTCTTTCTATTGGCTGCACTTGTGTTTGGGGGAGGATGTAGTGGCTTAGGGAAGGTAAGCAACAACAGCAAGTGTTAAATTACTAATATGGTTAAGTTTTAGAATTATTAGTAGGCCTATATGTGTTCTTTAAGAACACTGAAAACAATAAAAATGTAAGATACAGGAATTCTTCAGTACTGTTTATCTGGAGGTAGTGCCCCCCCACCCCCGCCATGCCGGAAGTGGAGGCCAGTGCCTTGTCCATGAGAGGTAAGTGCTCTGCCAGTGAGCTACACCCTGACCCTAGAGCCTGGCATTCATGTAAACACACTGAACCTGCACAGAGCAGCAGTCTATCAATTTCATGGTTCATTGACACATATCTTAGCATTGAATCTACCTGTTCCTTTATTTAAATTTTGTATATCAGATTTTTTTTCCTTGGGAAAACAGATTATTGTTGCAACCACGGGAAATCATTTGCGCCATTATCTTATTCAGAGACTGCATCACTTTTTAAGGTATCTTTCATATCAAAATAGTCTGTAAAATTATTAACTGCCCAGCAGCCAAGACTCTCTAACTCTGTGGTTTCTGACCAGTAGAGTAATTATCCAAGCACCCTTTCATTTCTGGAACTAAGAGGTTTACCTTAAAACCCCACCGTGTTTCTCGTAGTGCCTGTCATGCATTGGGCATCCCATGAGATGGTAATGAATGACTGACCTGACAGCTGATTATTGCAACATTTATAAAAGCACATTATAAAAACGGGTCTAGAAACGTCTGTGATGTGCCAGATACTGAAGCTGGTGAGTGCCTGCCACTTAGAAAATACTGGAAAAGCAACACTCGGCTTTTAAAATCTGCAGTCGAGTTGCTAGGATGTTCTCTCTCAAAGCATCTGCTTGAGTAAACAAGTGTTTTATTTGGAAAACACTTGCCTGTGTTCTTGGCGCCCAAGAGGGATGTTCAGCATCAAATGGAAGGTTAAGTACAAAGGCATTGCAGAAGTCCTGACATGTAAGAGTCTCTGGCGCACGTTCAGTACATGTTTGCTGCATATTGGCCCAACTGTTTAATTTCTCAGGAGCACTTATGTATTGTGTTTGGAATTAATTTCAGAGGCCTTTTGTAGTAAAGAAGAAAAGGGGTCGTAAACGCAGGAGGATCAACAGCAGTGTAACAACTGAGACTATTTCCGAGACGACGGAAGTGCTGAATGAGCCCTTTGACAACTCAGATGAAGAGAGGCCAATGCCGCAGCTGGAGCCTACCTGTGAGATCCAAGTGGAGGACAGGGGTAGGAAGCCAGCTCTGAGAAAAGCATTCCAACACCAGCCAGGGAAGAAAAGGCAGACAGAGGAAGAGGAAGGAAAAGACAATCATTTCTTCAAGAACGCTGCCCTTTGTAGAAGTAAGTGGATGTTTAAACAAGCTATAACCACAGGGTGTGCCGGCGCACCTGAAATACGTGCCAGCCCATCCTTTCTCATTCCCAGCGTCTCACTCCTTTTTCCTTGGAATGGGGTACTTTGTTTCTAAATCAAAATAATCCTCTAGGTGGGTTCATCTTACTCTGTAGAAATTGCCTCACTCTCAAAAACTTTGAAGACTAGTAAGAAGCACAGTGCACATTCCTTGATACTGCTGTGTGGTCTCCACCTAGTTAGCATTTTTGAACATCAGGGTATATGTTGCCAGTGTGCAGTGAGTGTGCATTTCTGTTTTCCTTGAAAACAACTTCTCAGTACATCAGGGTGCATCCTAATATTCTAAATCCCAAACACAGACTTTCTTTCGAAGTTGGCAGGGACACCCTCTTCTACAGACATACCAGACTCTAGTGAATTGTCTTCGATGTCCTATTGAAGTATGAACGGTGAGGATCTGTAGGGCAGCGTCTCTGTAGCTGGAAGGCTGAATTGACTCTGTCCAAAACGTGCTGCAGCCCAGGGAGCAACTCACCTCCTTTCTCTGGGAACTACAGGAGTTGCTCTCTGCAAGGCTGTTCTTTAGAACATAAGCCAGCACCTCCTTGACTCCTTAGTGAATATCTGCTGTTTCTTGTTTCTTATTTTTGTCCTTTTTAAAAGATAGGCTCTCACTATGTAGCCCCAGCTGGCCTGGAACTCACTATATAAACACACTGGCCTTAAACTCAGAGGTCAGGCTTTCTCTGCCTTTCAGGTTCTGGGATTGAAGTCTCTCTCTCTCTCTCTCTCTCTGTCTCTCTCTCTCTCTCTCTCTCTCTCTCTCTCTCTTTCTCTCTCTCTCCAGTTTTTCTCAGAACTCAACCTGTTTCAGCTAGCCATGTGCCTAGTGAGCCCCCAAGACCTGTCAGTCTTCCTCTGCCTCTCAGTACCGAGAAGTTCCAGGCACAGAGACTCCCCTGGGCCCTTGTGTGGGTGTGAGCATCTGACTTCAGGTCTTAGGACTGTGTGGGAGGCCCTAGACTGAGCATCGCCCCGGCCTCTTGTCCATGGGAGGCGCTGGTAGAGCCCGCTTTCCAGGTGTGGAAATCGAGCCTTATTTCCACATGTAGGTGTTTGCTCAGAAGCTGCAGATGAGCTATGACTGCCTCTCACCTCAGCGTTGTTCTCCTAATCTTTTATGGTCACACTCTACCATATTTCTTTCAGGATCCTCTCCTTTCTTAAAGGAGATTATCAGAAAACTCATCTTCTCATCTAGGGATGTATTCCTATAGAAACTGTATGTTTAGTGGCTCATAGAATACAAACATGGGTAGAGGCACTTGCTACCAAGCCTGACACCCTGATTTTGATCCCCAAACTCACATGGTAGCAGTGGGAGGAAACCGATTCCTTCAGGTTGTCCTTAGACATGCTCACATCTATGTCCAAACTTAAGATTTAGAGTCTAACTAGGGTGGTGGGGGCACACGCCTTTAATCCCAACACTCAGGCAGAGGCAGGTGGATCTCTGAGTTCTAGGACAGCCAGGGCTACACAAAGAAACTCTGTCACCAGAGGGTTGGGAGGATCTAGAGACATGGACATGGCTGATTCCCGCCATTGTGAATGGAAAGGAAATGGTGTGGAGCTTGGCATGTGTGCAGACTCCTCCTCTGGCAGTAAGCACACGTTCTCAGCTAGTCGGTGGGTGTGTGGTAGGTGTGCCACCGGCGGGGGAGCTTATGTGCAATCACTTCATTATGTGAATGAGCTTACCTTGCTGGACTCACTCTGTTCTGGCATCAACTTTGTGACTGTTTTTATTGTTCTCTAAAATACTGTTTGTTTGTTTGTTTGTTTGTTTGTGGACAGAAGCTGTCCTAGATCTTACTGTGTAGACCAGGCACCACCACCCAGTGAAAATAGTGTTTTAATAAGAAATCTCTTGAGACTTGGGTATTCTATGTCTGCATAGTCATTCATGAATATATTTGTTTGCTGTATTTGTATAAACAAACATTCTTATTTCTGTGTACATATAGGTACAGAAGAATAGGTTTTGTAATTACAAGAAAATGTTCAATTACATCTGATTTCTAATTGTCTTCTAAATCAGACTTTATATTTGAACAGCAAACTGATCCCTAATATACTGTGAACAGAATCACTGACTTAAAACAACAACAAAGCCCTGTGTTTTAAATATTCAGTAATATTATGGTAATTGTATTTTAGCTTGTGTCATTAATAAATTGTGATGCTAAAGATGATGTTTACAGCGGTTCTGTGCAGTCACTCATTCAGTTCATAGGTGCACAATAAGTAATGCCCGTGCAGGAGAGGTGCCTTGGTGATAAGAACACTGGCTGCTCTTCCAGAGGACCCAAGTTCCATCCCCAGCATCCACATAGCAGTACACAGCCATCCATAACTCCAGTTCCAGGGGATCTGATGCCCTCTTCTGGCCTCCTCTAGTACCAGGCATGTGTATGGTGTATAGACATGCATACATGCAAGCAGAACACCCTCACACATAAAACAAAATGAACATTAAATAATAGGAACAAAGTAATGTCAGCTGGGATCATCTAAATCTAGCAAATGCCCACAAAAAGAAGGTCTTTTCCTCAGGAAGGTAGTGAATCAACCCTTTATTAACCCTTGAGTACAGTGATGGTTTGGGTATAACTTAGCATTAATCCTGTCCTGCAGTATTTTCAGACTTGTTGATGTGGAAATTGGTTTTTTTGTTTTACTTTTTTAGTATTGTGGAGCTCCCAGTTTTTACATCTTAGAATGTCGTTGACTTCCTAGGCCTAAGTTACTCCTCGGGTTGGCTCATTCCATAATATCTCTGGTTACCTTTCTCATCAACTCTTAAAGTGCTAAAATGAAAACAGTGCTTGCCCATATATTTAGAGAGGTGTGTTAAGTTGTTTCTGGTTTTTCCCTCCTAAAATGTGTGCTTTTCTGTCTTTTTGTCTCCTCATTAAGACGATGTAGATGATTGTGCAGAACACTTGAAAGAAGGCAGCAAAGACAATCCTGAGCCTCTGAAGTGCAGACAAGTGTGGCCGAAAGGGTCCAAGCGGGGGCTCTCCAAGTGGAAGCAAAGCAAGGAGAGGAAGACGGGGTTTAAGCTGAATCTGTACACCCCACCAGAGACACCCATGGAGCCAGAGGACCAGGTGGCAATCGAAGAGCAGAAGGAGGTTTCAGAGGACAAGGGCAGCCCCGTGGGGACAGAACGGGAGGTGACAGAGACTGTGGAAGCCCTGCTGCCTCAGGATGGGAACAGAAGGGAAGAGGCAGGCACACCTGTGAGTCCACACAAATCACCAGGTGAAAAGGTAGATGAGGAGGACCTCATCAAAGGTGAGGAGGAGGAGGAAGAGGAGGAGGAAGAGCGGGAAGAACAGGAAGAGGAAGAAGAAGAAGGAACTTCAGAAAAAGACCAAGATGGTGCTAAAAGTAAAGAAAAAACAGAGCCAGAGATCTCCATGGAAAAGGAAGACCCTGTGCATTTGGATGACCATGAAGAGGACGAGGACGAGGAGGAAGAGCCGTCTCACAATGAGGACCATGATGCAGATGATGAAGATGATGGCCACATGGAGTCTGCCAACATGGAGAGAGGAGACCTCCCAAAAGAAGCCTTCAAAGATGCACTGGAGGGCCAGGAGGCTTTTTTAGACCTTAGCGTTCAGCCGAGTCACTCTAACCCTGAGGTCTTGATGAACTGTGGTGTTGATCTTGCAGTGCCGTGTAGCACTGAGCCAAAGGAGCTTGCTGGGGACACTGGAACTGCACCTGAGTCCGACGTGGAGCTCCCAGAAGAACAGACACAGAAACAGGACCAGAAGAACAGCGGTGGTGCCGATGCTGAGCTCAAAGAGGGAGGCACAGCCACGGTGGAAATCGACTCTGAGACTGCCCAGGCTGTTCAGTCCTTGACCCAAGAAAACAGGGAGCAGGATGACGCCTTTCAAGATTGTGCTGAGACTCAAGAGGCCTGTAGAAGCCTGCAGAACTATACACATACAGACCAAAGTCCTCAAATTGCCACCACGCTGGACGAGTGCCAACAGTCGGACCACAGTAGCCCAGTTTCATCTGTCCATTCCCATCCTGGCCAGTCAGTTCGTTCTGTCAATAGCCCCAGTGTCCCTGCCCTAGAGAATAGCTATGCCCAAATCAGCCCCGATCAGACTGCCATCACAGTGCCACCTCTGCAGAACATGGAGACCAGTCCAATGATGGACGTCCCATCCGTGTCAGATCACTCACAGCAGGTCGTTGACAGTGGGTTCAGTGACCTGGGCAGTATTGAGAGCACAACAGAGAACTATGAGAACCCAAGCAGCTACGACTCAACCATGGGAGGCAGCATCTGTGGAAATGGCTCTTCCCAGAACAGCTGCTCCTACAGCAGTCTCACCTCTAGCAATCTGACACAGAGCAGCTGTGCTGTCACCCAGCAGATGTCCAACATCAGCGGGAGCTGCAGCATGCTGCAGCAGACCAGCATCAGCTCCCCTCCAACCTGCAGCGTCAAGTCTCCCCAAGGCTGTGTGGTGGAGAGGCCTCCCAGTAGCAGCCAGCAGCTAGCTCAGTGCAGCATGGCCGCCAACTTCACCCCACCCATGCAGCTGGCTGACATCCCCGAGACCAGCAATGCCAACATCGGCTTATATGAGCGAATGGGTCAGAGTGATTTTGGGGCTGGGCACTACCCACAGCCATCTGCCACCTTCAGCCTTGCCAAACTGCAGCAGTTAACTAATACACTTATTGATCATTCATTGCCTTACAGCCATTCCGCTGCTGTGACCTCCTATGCAAACAGTGCCTCTTTGTCCACACCATTAAGTAACACAGGGCTTGTTCAGCTTTCACAGTCTCCACACTCCGTCCCTGGAGGACCCCAAGCACAAGCTACCATGACCCCACCCCCTAACCTGACTCCTCCTCCCATGAATCTGCCACCACCTCTCCTGCAGCGGAACATGGCTGCATCCAATATTGGCATCTCCCACAGCCAAAGACTGCAAACTCAGATTGCCAGCAAGGGCCACGTCTCCATGAGAACCAAGTCTGCATCTCTGTCACCAGCTGCTGCCACCCATCAGTCACAAATCTATGGGCGGTCCCAGACTGTAGCCATGCAAGGTCCTGCTCGGACTTTAACGATGCAAAGGGGCATGAACATGAGTGTGAACTTGATGCCAGCGCCAGCCTACAATGTCAACTCTGTGAACATGAACATGAACACTCTGAATGCCATGAATGGGTATAGCATGTCCCAGCCGATGATGAACAGTGGCTACCACAGCAACCATGGCTACATGAATCAAACACCCCAGTACCCTATGCAGATGCAGATGGGCATGATGGGAACCCAGCCATACGCCCAGCAGCCAATGCAGACCCCACCCCACAGTAACATGATGTACACAGCCCCCGGACACCACGGCTACATGAACACGGGCATGTCCAAACAGTCTCTCAATGGGTCCTACATGAGAAGGTAGACAGCCTGGCAGCCCACCGAGCCCACTGGGCCCCACTAGTGGATTGATCTGCACAAATACCTTTGAAGAGTACGATTTCAAAACCAGCATTGGTGTGAATGCAAAAACATTTGTTGGCACCATTTATTTAAAAAAAAAAAAAAAAAAAAAAAAAAAAAAAAAGCTGTAAGCAGCAGAAAGCCTTATACAAGTTGTTTTCCTTTTTTCTTTTTTGGTACCTTTATTTCTGTTACTTTTATATAAAAATCTCTGCAAAGGAAGGCCTCTCTTAGGACTCCAGTTGGCAGCAGCCACACGTTGTGCCTGCTTCCATTAAACAGTGTGGATACAAGCCCCCTCCCCAAATCACCTGTTTTAATATTGAACCTCGAGCTTTTTTCCTTCCTTGTCCACTCCATGTAAATGCCTTTAGCATTTCAATTACTGTATATTTTGTTTAAGGTGACCCTTCAGCATGCCGCTAATGTCTTTGTTAGTGACAGTGCATTTTGTAGTACTGTACAAGTGTTGTGTTAACGGTAAGCCATTTCTTAAGTTTTTGCCTTGATTAGGGTACCCTAATTTGAGGGTTTAAAAAAAAAACTCTATTTTTGTTAATTATAAAACTGTAAAGAGCTATCAGAGCTGTCCCCGCTGGTTAGTCATGGGGGTTTATTGCTAAATGTTTGGTGTAAAGTTGAGAAGACCCTTTTCCATTTTGGTGGCAGGCTCCTTTGGGGAGAGGCAGCTTTCTGTTTTATAAATGCACACTTCTGTTTATTGAATGAAGCATATCTCAGTGTTTATCTGTCAGGTTTTGAAGCATTTCATATATGTCCAAATACTTGGCAGGATTTAAAAAAAAAAAAAGTGAATTTGGTGTAAAGTTGCTATTTTATGGAAATGCCTCTAACTTTACATTTTCATTCCATCTGTAGATTTTTCTATCTTTATAAAATATTGGAGTTATTTTTTAAGGAAAAATAGAAAAGTAGCTTGTGAATAGCTCAAACTAAGCTTACAGATCGCATGTAAAAAAGCAGAAAAGTTATTTGTGTCTGTTTATATTGCTTCCTTTTGTAGCCTTTGTACCTGTACAGGTGACAGTAAGGGCCAAGCAGGAGAGGCGCAACCTTGTATAAAATAGGAGCCAGCAGCACTCTTGTATTTATCTGTTCTTTTTAGTCAGTTACTTCAAAAAAAAAAAAAAAAGAAAGAAAGAAAAAAAAACAAAAAAGCTGTACATTTTAACATAAAATAAATTATGATGAGCCATTTTTAGCCTCTTGTGTCCTGTCATATTATGATTGATGGAGAATGACCAGCTGAGCTGTATCATGTGTCACATCTCAGAACACATACACGTTTGGGGAAATAAATTATTTAGTGTAAGTTGAAGTTACGAGATTTTTTTTTTCTGATTTGTTTTGACTTTGGGGGAGGGGTTGGCAATAAATATGAGTAATATCTAATAAAACCATCACATATACCAAATACCTATTTAATAAATTAATTTATAATGGATTTTAATGCTTTTCATGAAAGTTTACTTTATGCTGGTGCATACCTTCTGTATGCCAATCATTGTCTTTAAAATAAAGTGAGTTTGTTTTTTCTTTTTGACTTTGATCTTCATTTTGCCCAGAGCTCCCACACAGATAATCCAATTGCTTCCTTTGTGCCATGTGTAGAAACCCCCAAAAGGCCTGGTACCACAGTAGCAAGCTTTTTTTTTTTTTTTTCTTAAATACTACTGTCACAAGCATCTGATTTGTGGTGGTATGTCTCAAGATTCGTGTCTTGTAAAAGGTGCGAAAGTTTTACTCTGTCATAAATGATTGTATGTTTTCTTTAGTGTTTATAGTAGCACACATACACAACATGAATGTGTATACACATTTCATGGCATTCAGAGAAAGTTTTGACTGTGAGTTAAAATATTTGATTGCTTGATAACAAATTTAGAAGTAAATTCCTGGCTTGGTACCTGTATGTGTTTGGCCCACTAAGTTTGCAAGGCATCTAAACACAGGTGCTCTGCAACTCTGCAGATCATAGACACAGACCATAACTTGGCCTCAGGCAGGCAGGATAGTGCATGCGCACCAGAACAAAAGGCCACCCCACTGTTCTCACCAGTGCTTGCTTTCTGTGTGTGTGCAGTGGGGTTAGCATCCACGTCTTACCTTTGAGTCTGCCGCTCCCAACAAGCTGGTGGAGTAATACCTGAAGTGGATGAGAGAGGCTTCGAAGAAGGGAGAGCAGAATGTAATTTTTGGAGAAACGTGTCTTCTGAGTGGCAGGTGATGGTGTGCAGTTTGTCGGAACCAGTTGCTAGAGCAGGTTGGGAGTGGCTGAGGTGCCCAGTGCTGCACATCTGGTGGGAAGCTGTTGTATGTCAAGGAACCCCATAGAAATCCCCTCCTCCACCCTGGCCTCCTTGAAACTTTACGAGCTAATTTACTATCTTATGTTAATAGTCTTTGGGGGTCTAGGCACTCCATTTTCCTTTGACAGAGGCCTGTTAATCATACCTTTGGCTTGTGGGAAGTCGACCCAGTGCCCCACCCCTTGCTTGTTTCACAGTCCAAGGGAGCTTATGGATCAAGTTCTAGTCACTGCTCCACACCTGTTAGAACAACACAGTGGTTCCTTGTGACCCTGGGCTGGCTGTAGAGCACCAGGGTCTCACTGGTAGATGGCTTAAATCTATCATAGCTGGATACAACTGATGTTAGACTGGAATCTGCTCACAGCCCTCATAAAACCAACAGCATGTTTTCTCCTTTTGTAAAGAGTGATCATCTGATGCCAACTGCACTTAAATAGCTCACATGGTGCCTGCCCAGGTATGCAAGTCTTGCTTGCCAACACTGTTCGAAATAATGACTCGGACTGCTTTCGTCAACGCTCCTCCCCATAAACTACACCCACTGCCCAGGAGTGGAAGGAACACGACAAAGTTAATTGCTTCCAACTCACCCAGCTACAAATTGTAAGCTGCAATCTATCCAGATAATGGAATCAACTCTCCTAAACACTAGTCTGAAAACACCCAAACTTGTCACCTGATTTGAAGGCTCAGCTAATGAATCTGTGATGCCATAAAGTCTGCACTGCTCTGTGAATGCAGGGTCCTTTATTAGAGGACTCCAGGACAGGAGCAAGCTTCTGCCATTGCTTTCTGGCAATCTTCCTCCTCTACCCAGGCCTAGTCTGCAACCCCTGGGCCAAGCTGTATCTTTTCTTCCTCTCTTATCCAGTAGGTGACACCCAGAATTTTATTTCCTTCCAGTCATGAGCATTTCTTCGGCCTCTAAATTCCAAGTCAAATTTCTAGAATCTTCTTCCCCCATGGACCACATGTACCAAGTACAAGCTCCCCTTGTGTCCCCAGATTCCCCCTTTCCTGCTGGGGAAGAGGGCTATGGAACCTTTTTTAAAGATTTTATTTTCATATTAAATACAGGGTTGTTTTGCCTGCACTATGTGTGTGCATCCCTGGTACCCATGGAAGCCAGAAGAGACTTTGGATCCCCTGGAACTGGAGTTGCAGGCAGTCGTGAGCCACCATATATGTGCTGGGAATCAAACCCGAGTGCTGTTAACAGCTCTAGCATAGGTCATAAATTCAAAACCAGCCTCTGTTACATAGACAGTGAGATGCTTTCTCAGACCCTCCCAGCAATAAAGGTTTCACTGTGAGAAGTGAGCTGTTTTATTTTTTTCTATCGAAGGTGGCTAACCCACCAAGAGCCAATATTCCCTAAGTCACCCCCACCTTGTAAAACTTTTATTCAAATCTTTCCATCTCCCCCACACTGTAAAACTCTGAAGTGAAGGCCTTGGCTCCTGACCATGTCCTCTCCTTCATTTCCTTCTCGATGCTCTCCAAAATAGCCTGTCTAGGGCAGACTGTGAGGTTGAACCTCGGCCAGTGGGGGAACCAAGCTACTCCTTGCCTTAAGGATAAAAGACAAAGGCTGTCTTGGGCCTCTGTGCTGCTTACCTCCCCATTTGGCTTGAGCACACCTTGTTTTGCTATAAGAAGTGGCCTTACTCGGTTACTTTGTTTCAGAACACAAGAGGAAGCAGATTCTTCCCCAACACCCCTCTAACTTGTCTAAGGCAGCCTCTCCCCACTTTTTCCCCTCATCTCCTATATCCCACACTGCATTTTATTACATTCTGCATTTTGTAATTTCTTAACTTGGTTTTAGAATGTGCTATAAATGTCAATAATGCTTTTTAACCAAGCAAAAACTTAAGAGACCAGACACCCAACACTAGGTACTCTGCTTCAAAAGGACTCCACTCCAGGGAGAGGTGGGGTGTGGTATGAGGTACAGGGACAGCAGCCCAAGAAATTCTAAGTGGGACTATATATATTCTATCTCTCCTACATGTGCATTCACTTAAATCGAGTACATCATGAAAATAGAAATGCTGGGTACTGAGTGGATGAGACTAATAGTGAGCTGAGGTCAGAAGGGACCATCAGGATGCTGTGATGAAAAGTCTAAGTAAAAACAACTTTAACCCCGGGTTAAACCCCCAGGATTACTCAGCTCATAGACACCAAGTCTAAGTCATCAGGGAGTCCTCTACAGGCCTTCTACCACTCCAGTGTTCTCTCCCTCAGAACCATGAGAGCCCTGCTTTGTCCAACCAAGCACCTGGCCAACCTAGCACTGTCTCCACTTGTCTCGCTGCTGCCTGACAAGACCAGGTGACTCCGTGTGTTGGCGGTACAGCTTTGCCTATTGCCTTTGCAACTTTGTGGCAATGTTTTGGCTTTTTAAATAATTACAAAACCAATATTGTAACTGTTAAGTGAGTCTCTGGTAATCCCCCTTGCGAATGTTAGGATGAGGACCCAGCCTCCTCCTGAGCATCCTCAGAATTCCTGGAAAACAACCTGACACAAGGTCCCAAGCTATAAGTGGCGTGAAAGTAAAACATCTAGTAAGAACATCTCTTGGATTCTGTAGTTCACGCTGGAGACATGGGCCCATCCCATCATTCTCCAGCAGGCATTAGACGCCCCTCTGCTTTCTCCAGGACGCTGTCGTTAGTGGTCCTCCATGGCTGGTCTCCTCCCTCAGCAGCCTCTCTCTAGGTTGCATCTCTAGGCTCCTGGTTCTAGAAGCCCACATGTGGGGTTGTGCTGCTGCTGCTGCTTTCTCAAGAGTGAAGAATGACCATCATGTGCCGACTTAACTCTCAAGAGTGACCAGCTCACACCCGAGCTCAGCTGGATGCTTTGCCTTCCAGTTCCACGCAAACCACAGGTCTGCAAATACTTGAGGGTGTAAGTAAAAACAAACCTCCCTGTTACCTTACTGGAGCCAAAGGGAAAGGAGCGTTCTGGTCCCCTAAAAATAAGTGTCCGGCCTCTCCTTTTCTCCCAGATTGTAAAGTTACACTCTTCCTTGTCCAAATTTACCACAACTCACTTGGGTGATGGCAGCTCTGGTTGTGATGCAAGGAAAGGCCATTTCTGTACAGGGGCTCAGGACGCCACGCCCACCCCTGCCAGGCACATGCGCACTGGCCGCCACTGAAAAAGAACCGTGGGTCCTCCTTAGGCTTTCTCTTAAGTTTTAAGGCTGGTCCTGTAACACAGCTTACCAGGCAATTTTCTGTGATTAAAAAAAAGAAGAAGAAGACGAAGCTCTATTTTTTTAAAGTTATGTTTTTATAAGAACGTGATTTTTTCTTTTCTGAGCCAAACATTTAATCGCAACACAGTGCCCACACAGTTAAAAAAACAAAACAAAACAGCCCAAACAAACAACCCTTTTTTGCTTCCAACTTAAAGGACAGGAGACTGAAGAGCGGTACCTTTTCCTTACCCAGTTCCCCCTGCAGCTGACTTGACCCACCATGAGGCAAAGAACTAGACTCGGAGAAGACAGCGGCCATCCTCCCTGCTGCGCCCAGCCTTTGGTTTCACTGTCTCATCTCCATGACCAACAAAGCCTCAGTGCAGACGGTGCAGACTGGCTTTCCGCTCTGAGTGCCAGGGTCTCTGATCCTACCTGAGGAGGCTTCCTACAGCCCTAGCTCACTGTCCCCGGTCCCGGCCTGTCGCCGCTGCTTCACTAGCTGCTTGTCCAGCTCTCGGAGCTGCTTCAGGAAGCCCCGGTTGGGCAGGACACAGCGGTTCTTAGCCACTTGTTGAATGGCGTCCACCAAAGTCATGTTCTTGTGGATCATCAGGTAGGCCAGGACCAGAGTTGCTGACCGGCTTCGGCCCATGGCACAGTGAACCAGGATCTTACCTGCAGGTGGAGGGGACAGGAAAGCCAGCGCTGAACGGGACGGAGTTCCTCAACCCACATTTATTCTGTTGCCCTCAGTTTGGCTTGGACCACAGCCCCCCTCCCCCATCAGCAAAATGGGGACACAGTCACTTGGCTCTTTCATAGGGGTGTTGGGAATGCAGTTTCTGTATACCACACTTGTTTGCTGATCGGCACATGATAGGATTGGTAAAAGGCAGATGTTACAACTCTTGCTAAAAGAAGGCGCCAAAGTTTCTTCGAGATGGCCCATCTCCATGCCTCAGAGAGTAGCCTCCTGGAAGCGTTCATCTGTTTTAATATTTATTCAGTCATGTTTAGCATGGTTCAAATATCAAAACATACCCCAAGAGACTGAGTGGGAGACCTCTCTCTCTCTCTCTCTCTCTCTCTCTCTCTCTCTCTCTCTCTCTCTCTCTCTCACACACACACACACACACACACACACACACACACACACACTGGGTTCCTTGACTCTCCAGAGCAACAGGTGCTCCTACCCTTTAATCTCCTCTTCCAGAAAAGAATCTGCCAGAAGAGTGTCCCCTTTACTGTACTTCACGCTCGCCTCCTCCACTCCCCTCCCTTTTGCTTCTACTGTGGATGGAAACCAGGGTCTTACCCCTGCCAGACAGGCATTGAACTACTAGCAGCCTTTCAAAACCCTTTCCTATATCTTGCTTATTTCGTTAACAGTTTACATTTGAGATCGCTACACATCAGTATATAAATAGCTCTCTTTTCTTTCTTTCTTAAGCACCCTCCCACCCCATGCTGGGAATAAAACCCAAGACCTTACACATGCAAGACAAACATCCTCCGGTGACATCCCCAGCAAAAAAAAAAAAAAAAAAAAAAAAAAAAAAAAAAAAAAAAAAAAGCTATCTTCAAAGCATAAACCTTCCTTTCTTCTCTTTTCCGATGCTAGGGATCAGATCCAGGACCGTATATGTGTGCAATACCTGTCATTCCACTGAGCTAGTCTCCTGGCCTTTGCAAGTAAATATTTTGAAACTACTGGTTTGTTTGTTTGTTTGTTTGGACAGAGTTTCCTGTGTAACCCAGAATGTTCTCAAACTCAACATCCTCCTACCTCAGTCTCTCAAGTGCCAGGATTAAACAGTTTAAGCAGAATGCAGGGCGGATCCCAGAGATGAGCTGCAATGACCAGCCCATCTTTGCACTGACAGTGAAGGTAAAAGCATGTGTACCCTTTTTCCCTATGTAACATCGCTGGCTTTGACGCTGAATCTGCCAGAGCTCCCACCGCCCCCAAAGGCCTTCGTGAAGTCTGGGCTCAGGACACATGAGAGTCGGCTGACTTGCAGACATGAGACCTAGACTCCCTTCTGCTGCTGACTGCCAACTGGGTGACAAATGAAAAAGCTACTCAGCCAGCCTCGCAAGCCTCAGTTTCCTTAGCTGACAAGTGGAGGGGCAGAATCAGATCAGATCAGTAGTGTAAAACCAATTTAGAAAAATATCCTGTGGTCATGGGTCAGGCTTTCAAATAGTGAAAGCACTTTTACTGTGATCTGTGCCAGAGGCATGGCATGAACATCCCACCAACTGAAACCAACTGTCCCACACTAGTTCTGGAGGAGTTTTGGTGGTGTGGATTGGTTTGGTTTTGTTTTAGATGGGGTCCTATGTGTAACAGGGTGGCCTTGAATCCACCATGTACCTCAGAATATTTTCAACCTCCTGGTCCTTCTGCCTCCACCTGCAGGGTTCTGGGATTCTGGGTATGCATCACCTTACCCTAATAGAACCTGGATACAATGGACTCTTTTGGCAGTGTTTGCATACATGCTGACTCAGTCCTTGTCACATTCACAAAGACAATGATGCTTTAGTACGAACAATGTCACAGGCACCAAATATGCAAATAATCATTGCTATGTCACCACACACTGGGGAGGGTGTAGGCGATTCCCTTAAGAATGTCTTCAAGTGAGACAGTAAAAATGATGTACAAACACCCAGGTACCTCAGTTCTCCACTTGGTGGCGCTCTAGAGCCCACCCAGTACACCCACTGGCCGGGTCTCATTTCAGCTTTGACTTAACCCTTGATATTGTTGTCCCTGCTTTGAGATGGAGAGACAGGTTCAGTGGGTCCAGCGTCTTGCCAGAGGTCACTCACAATGCAGACGCCAGAGGAAGAAGGCCCGCACAGTGTGCCACTGTGCTCTGAAGTTTGGCTCTCTGCTTGCTCCCCGTGGTGGCCGTTTCTTACGGCTGTGGGACTCTGATGTTCAGCTGGCTAAGGTGTCTGTTGCTGTGTGACCGAAGTGCTGCCTGTCTTTCTGCCTCTCAGCCCGAGAGATAAACAGGAAGTTGTCTGTGGATAGTTTCTGCATGGTCATAGATCTTGGTCCTTTTTAGCTCTCCCTTCTTCATGGGACCAAGCCCAGGCAAGATCAAGAAGCCAAGACAACATTAAAAAAAAATGAAAGAATCCCCACGCAGTAAGCATGTTAGTTCTATTCTCACTCCAAGTGGGGTGGGAAGGCCTGTGCCCCATGACCGGTGGCAAGGACAACTAAGGGGTTGGGAGGTGGCTAGCACAGAGGTGCCCTCCAACTCCTCACAAGTAATGCCTTTCTCTGTCTACCCCAGCCAGCAAGGAGGGCAGGAAGCAACCCCCAGTGTTATTAAAGGGGGCACTGGTCCACACTTTCATCCAGCAGGACCATCCAAGCAGATGAACATCTACCTCTGGTGTTCTAATCCCAATGGAGTATTCCAGAGAGAAGTTAGCTGCCTGGCCTCTGGCCAGCTCTGCTGATAACTGATGTGTTTCTTCCTCTCCTGTCAAAACTAAACACTTGTAACAGATGAATGCTGTAACCCATTAAGCTTTTGGGGAGCCTGAAGCCTGTGGAGAGAAGGTAGAGGGGAAGAAGACAGGGAAGGAAGATGGAGAGGAGGGAGTAAAAAGAAAAAACAAGGGGGGTGGGAAGGAGAGAAGGGGGCTCTCAACTCTGCTGGAGCTCTTGGAGCCAAATGTGGTTCTCATTAATGCTGTCAGACTGGAGAAAGAGGCCCACTTCCCTAGGGCAAGAGCTAGTTGTTCTCTGGAGGGCTCAGGTGCCCCTGGGCCCCACCAATTTCCTTTCACCAGAACCTCAAGGTCCTGTTCCCTCTTGGCTCTGGGGCTCTGTCAAGTCCCACTGTGAAGGCCACGTTGGTAATGGAGAACAGGGGCAGTGAGGGAGGCCTGTTCCCAGTCCTTGCCTGAACTTCAAGAAACCAGGAGGGTCTATGGCCTTGACACCAGCCCCTGCAGGGTCCTGAGGTAAGGGAGATCTGTCAGGACCGTTTCCTGGTTCAATTCATAGCTGACTCCTAGGTAACTTCAATTACCCTGGACATTCTTCTGGGTGCTTTATGGATTGTTTGTTTATGTGCTTTTGAGACAGGGTCCTGCAGCATCTCTGAGGCCTGGCCTTGCACTCTCAGTCTTCCTGCTTCAGCCTCCCTGGATGGCTAGAGTCACAGGTGTGCACACGATGCTTAGTGCCTGTGCACTTCACATAGTTTATTGTCAGTTCTCACAACTACCCGGTGCCTTCAGTCAAACCATCATTGCCATTCCACAGATGAGGTCACTGAAGGATATGCAGGGAAATGGCTTGTCCCAGTCACATGGCCAGTAAATGGCAGACCATGCTCCAAGCACAGGCAGTGTGACATTGAAACCCAGAACTGCTCTGTACCCACTGCCAGTGTGAGCCAGATAAAGGTTTTACAAATAATATGTCCCTTTGCTGCATGCAATTTGCGCAATTATTTTCTATTCTTTCTAATCTATTCAATTAAAAAAGCAGAAAAGACACAGTGGGCGTATCCACCGTTTTGATTTTATGACCCACTGATAGGTTGCAAATTATGTCTGAAAAATGCTGGCTTCAGTAAAATATTTGCCAGAAGGAGAGATGCCACCATTGTATGGAGAAAGTCTAAATTCAGGATTTCTAATGAATCTACCTGGGCATGGTGCTCTCACCTATAAGGCCGAGGCATCAGGGTTATCATGAATTCGAGGTTGGAGGCCAGCTTGGAGTAAAATCTTATCTCAAAATTAACTTTCGAAGACTCTACCGCATCCAACTACTTGTTTTTAGTGGTGACCAAATGGTGAGCTTCTGTTACTCAAATCAGATGTATCAGGAGCCCGTGGGATGGCTCTCTGGGTGAAACTGCTTCCTGGGCAAGCTGGTGACCTGAGCCCATTTCTAGAACCCACTTGGAAGACAGAAAGAATCAATGCCTGCAAATTGTCCTCTGAGTTCTATAGGTGTGTGGTGTGCACACAAACACATCCTCCTCCTCCTCTTCTTCTTCCTCCTCCTCCTCTTCCTCCTCTTCTTCACAATTATCATCATCATCATCATCATCATCATCATCATCATCATCAAGACAGACCTGTCAAGCCTGTGACCCACAGACCTACCTCCTGTCCAGGCTTAATGTGTACCTTCATCAGTGCCACCTTCCTTCCCTGGTTCTAGGGACTGCCCTTGCATTCACTGCCTTGGAAGTGGCTTTTCTCAGCAGTGCATACAGGGAGGGAGAGTTCCTGTTCCATCCTGGACAGATATGGGGATGTAGAGGTCCTCAGAGAATGAGGACAAGGTGTGAATCCAACAGAAAGGAAGGGGACCTTAAAACACTTGGGGATAATCTGGCCTGGCTGAAACTTAGATGCCCCAGAGAACCAAATTCCTGCCGGAAAGATGATTTTATCTATATAATCATACCCACTTGGTCTGGTGTGTGTGTGTGTGTATGTATGAGTGTGTCTGTGTATGTCTCTGTGTGTGTGTGTGTCTGTGTGTGTATATATAAGTGTGTGTGTCTGTGTGTGTGTGTATGTGTGTGTATGTATGAGTGTATGTGTATGTATGTGTATGTATCTGTGTGTGTGTGTGTGTGTGTGTGTGTGTCTGTGTAGGCCAGAGGATAACCTCAGATGTCGTTCCTCAGGCACTGTTTACTTTGTTTTTTGTAACAAGGTCTCTCACTGGCATGGACCCTGCTAGTAGACTAGGCTGGTTACAAACCCCAGGGATCAGCCTCCCTTGTCTGGCTTTTGTTTGCTTGTTCATGTGGGGTCTCCCATGATCTGAGATCCTTGTGCTTCTGCTGCAAGCACTATTCCAACTGAGCTGATCTCACAGCCTAGATTTTATTTTCTAAAACTATTTATTTATTTATCCTGAGATGGGGTCTCACTATGTAGCTGTGGCTGGCCTGGACCTTGCTGTGTAGACTTAGGCTGGCCTCAAACTCACAGAGATCCATCTGCCTCTGCCTCTTGAGTGCTGGGATTTCCTTCTTTGTTGCTGAGAGTGCTGGACACGCAAACCAAGGCTAAGGAAATGTTACACCATTGAGCAGCATTTTCGGGCTCTGGAATAGATTTTATAATGGCCTCAAAAGTAGGCTGGATCCTGTTTAAGACAAAGAACGGAGTCGGGTGGTGATGGCACATGCCTTTAATCCCGGTACTTGGAAGGCAAAGACAGACAGATCTCTGAGTTAGAGGCCAGCCTGGTCTATAGACCCAATTCCAGGATAGCCAGGGCTGTGACACAGAGAAATCCTTTCTCCAAAAACTGGGGGGGGGGGGGGGGGGAGGGGGGGGAGGGGGGAGATAAGAAAAAGACAAAGAATGACTGACAGGCAAGCTGTGATACTGAAACTCGACCTTCCCAGCTCCTGATGGCTGGCGTTTCCTAGGAGATTTCATTAAACTAGATGTTCCCAAGCTCCCATGAGCATCCATGCTCCGCTCTGGGGCAGCATTTTGTCAGTTCTTTCCCCAGTGAAGAAGGATGAGTTCACTTGTGTCAGATCCTATAGCCAGCTGGCTTTGTCTCCCCTTCCATGATATTTGGTGACCTCTTAAATAGCACAGTCACCAAAGAGATATTCACATTAAGGACAAAAGACTCTCTCCTGGGGGGGGGGGGGAGGAAGGGGCTCCTCCTTGGCTTGTGAGTGTTGCCCCTGGTTAGTTCTGTGACCCTGGGCACACCACCTGGCTTTGCAGAGTCTGTTTTCTCAGCTACCAGGCAAGATAACAGACTGAGTTATGGACCCAATCTTTCCACCATGATGAAGGTTTCCTAGTTCTTTATAAAGGTCAAATTGGCACAAAGTGGGGGAAGGAGTCGACCCCAGAGGCTGATGACAGGCTGCGAGTTTAACTCCACAGCACACTACAGCAGGGGTTTCTTCAACAAGAAACTGAGTGCAGTGGTATAAACCTGTAACCCCAGCACCCAGGATGAGGCAGGGGGATCCTGAACTCTAGGATAGCCGGGGCTACTTAACAAGACCCTGTGTCAAACAAACAAAATAACAAATGAAAAAGGGAAAAAATTAAAATAAAAAAAAAAACCCAGGAGATGTAGGGACCCAAGTTCATTCCCAGTGTTAAGAAGAAGAAGGAGAAGAAGAGAAAGAAAACAAAAAAGAAAAAAAACTAATTCAAAAAGAGCTGGCAGTGAGGGGCAGGGGACAGGTGGTTATTTTAGGTTAGCACTTGCCAACAAAGGGCAAGAAAGGCAAGAGGGAGGGAAGAAGGAAAGGCCTGCCTTTGCGCCAGACTGTCTATCAACACCTCTTATGTCAGGAGTATAATAGGAAACATGCGACCAGGTCTGGCTCAGAAATCCCACAGCAGTGTCCCTTGGTTCCCCAGTGCATGACTAGACAAGGATCAGGCCATCTCCTGCATGTGGCCGGCGGGCCAAACACCTGTCACCCGCATCTCCTGGAGTCTGTGGCAATGCTGGAGCTGAGCTAACTAGCCTTCTCTTTTGTTCCTCTGCCCACTCAGGACACAGATGACAAGCAGATGACCCTGCTACTCTTGTTTGCCCTCTGACAGCACTTTAAAACGTGAGCAATCTGACAGAACAATCCAGACTGGAGGTTTTTCCTGAAAAGTCAGACACTCTGCCATACTGGCACGGATTCTCCTCAGAAACACTGCCGTGGGGGGGA
Source organism: Arvicanthis niloticus (assembly GCF_011762505.2). Lineage (NCBI taxonomy): Eukaryota > Metazoa > Chordata > Mammalia > Rodentia > Muridae > Arvicanthis > Arvicanthis niloticus. The sequence continues at coordinate 74,810,717 of NC_047660.1, forward strand.
GGGGGTGGCAGAGGGGGTGAACAAGCAGCCGCAGCCTTCAAAGGAGACACGGGACTGTCTTCACCCCAAACCTCCATCCCGCTGCCTCACAAGCACAAGCTGCCGGCAACATTCATTCGTGGGGATGCTGGGTTCTGAAGGGCTGACATTTCAGGCCCTGGCTTGGGGAAGTCTTTAGACATTCCAAATTCAAAAGTCACTGAGAATGGAGCCCGATCCCCCCACGATGGCCAGTGTGGAGCTCAGTTTTCTAATACCAGCCAGCTTAATCGACACACTTGACCCATCTGTTCTGTTTCCTGTGCACTCTCTGACGTCAGTATATGCTCTTCCCTCTTGACCCATCCTTTACCGTGAGCTTTCACGAACCGCTCACGCACCAGCCTGATACTTTCTTACTGATGTGATCCTGCCGAACAGGCCTTGAACACCCGACTCCTGAGCCCGAATCTTTGCCGATTTGGCAGTGAGGCGGCTTCTTAAACAGTGTGCCAGGGTCCTGAGACAAGCTTTCATGTGAGTATATCAGACAAGTTCAAAGTCGGAATGCCTTTTTCTCTCCCTCTTTTTTTCTTTTAGGATTGGAGACTTTATGATGATGAGGTGCACATGCTGGCATAGTTACATGCTTCGCCGTGCACAGCCTCTCTCTACCAAGTGCATTCGTGGGTCTCCTGCACCCCAGGTTCCATGCCAAGAGCTTTATGTATTCTGCTGCTGCTCCTCATTATAGCTGCTCAAGGTAAATATTTTCATCACTGGAGGAATCACATCATTACTGAGTTTTGTGATGAAAAGCTAAACCCAGCCTTGTCTTCCTCAAGGCCTGCCAGGCCCCTTCCATTAAGAGGGAGTTCTAAGACATAAAAATGGCAACCGAGCACATGAAACAGATACCAAAGGGCTGGATTGCTGCACAACATCACACACACACACACACACACACACACACACACACACACACACACAAAAACAATATGTTTTCAGTTAACTTCAAATACAGTGAGGTGAATTTTACTTCATGGAGATGAATCAGAGTCTGGTTGCTCTTTTTTGATCCTGTGTGGAAACTCAGAATGTACGGAATACAAGAGATGGTCCATAAATAGACTCATTAAAGGACAGGTCAAAAATGATACATCCTCTGATTCAAGCACACCGACTCTGCGCGTGGTTTCCAGTGGCAAAGTGTCCTCTGAGCCAGAATGGTGACAAATTTTGTGGGTGGCTATGGCTGGTCAAGGAGCCAAGAGCCACCATAGCCATCAAGGTCTACATCTGGCAGACTTGGCGCAGGCCTAGCCCTAGGTTGCAAGTTCCTGAAGCAGGTCAGTCGGTCAGCGAGCCTTGTAATCCCAACCTCTTGTGGCAAGAAAGGCCTCTGGTAACCCGATCCCGAGTTAAGTGGTGATTCAGAAAGGGGCATGACAAGAGGCTGAAGTCAGAGCACAGATTAGGGAGGCCATGTCCCTTGCACCTCGGCGGAATGTGCTGAAGTGTACCCAGTCTTACTCATGGTGCATACCCAAGCTGTGCCCTTCCCTCCAAAATAGCCTTGTAGCTACCTTGGCGTGAGAGCAGTCAAAACTGGATTTAGTGGGCAAGGACTAGGACTTTGACTCAACAGATGGACCAGTGGCATCAGGATACTGGGACTCTGGGTGCAAAACCCACATTCTTATTATATTGGGCCCTCCACTTTTAAAAGGTAGGTATCTTAGAGAGTAGTTTGTGGGTGTGCTTGGTAAGTCTGTACATAGATTCTCAAGCAAGCCACTTCCTTAAACGTTTTCTGGCATTGAAGCCTTAGGTTCTAGTCAAGTTTGGGTCCAAGTGTGATTAGTGTTTTGGCTACAGTTCACAGTTTTGAGGGGTTCCAGACCACCCTGGCCTTTCTTTAAATTTTTTTGGTTTTCCAAGATATGGTTTCTCTGTGTATCCCTGATTGTTCTGAACTCACTCTGTAGACCAGGCTGGCCTCGAACGCACAGAGATCTGCCTGCCTCTGCCTCCTGAGTGTTAGGATTAAAGGCATGCACCGCTCTCCCCATGCTCTGCCCAGGCTCACCCTGGCCTTTTTAAGGGTGCTTGTTCCCAACACCGGATATCAAGCCTGACCCCCACCAGCAACACATATGGCTAAACAGTTTGTTCAGCCAATCCCTGCCGACAATCCTCAGCCCCAGTGCACCAGGTTTGAGAATCACTTTCTTGTAGATCCTGCTTCGGACCCATTGGGACAGGGACCGGTTGACAGAAGCCAGGCTTCTCCCTGGGACGGGGACTATGTATGGGGGCAGGACTTCTCAGAAGGGAATGGATAGCATGCCTTGAGGCGTGACCTGGCAGGGCGTAGGAAAAGCGTGGGCGGGAGGGGGTGGAGCCTCGGCTTAGGGGGTTGTACTCTGTCTGGGGGCGGGGCCTGGTGGGTGGGGTTTCAGTCTGGGGGTGGGGCCTTGGCAGGACCCGGTAGGAGAGAGTCTCTTACTGTGGTCGTCTCGAAGCGCGGAGTCGATGAAGGCCGCAGCTGAGTAGAAAAAGATGCTGAGGTCGAAGGTGGGCACGTCGTCGGCCTCGACGCCGTGGTACTCGATGGCCATGTCTCGGTAGTAGTCCGGCCCGGTGTCCACATTCCAGCGGCCGTGCGCGGCGTTCAGCACGTGCGTGAAACCCGCCTTCTGCAGCCCATAGCGGTCCAGCGCCGTGGCCCTGGGCGCAGGGAGAAGGATCGGTCGGTGGACGCCGCGCGCTTCGGGTGGTGCACGGCTTTCTACGCGGGACCCTATAATCGCAGGGCGATTACAAGCAAAGACCCAAAGCAGCGCTCTTCCTGAGCCCCAGGCCTCTGGATACCGTTTCGTTCTCTGACTATGAGAAATCTAACCCCCTCTGGGTAGGCGCAGCCTGGGCATTTGCTCTTTCCCTTTGGATCATTCACCTAATTCCACACCTGCCAGATCTCCCCAGACGCAACTGAAACAATCTGTTCATCTGAGCTTGCTTCACAGAGCCCCCGGGAGAACCTTTAAAAGAGGCCTCTATTTTTGAAGCTTCCAAACATTTATGGGTTTGGAGGTCTTAGCTGGGAAAAATGGCTTCAAACCGGTGGTTCAGAGGATTTCCTTGGGATTGGATAGAATTTTTGAATTAATGCTGACAGGGTTGGAGGACACAATATGGATGGGGACTAATTGCTTTGTGGAGCCCTTTGCCTAGCTGAGCCTTCGTTGTTCTTAGAAGCTACTTCTAACCCAGGTGAGAGTCTAGGCTTTCAGCAGAATTTCTAGGAACAACAACAACAACAACAAGTTGCTGTGGCTGGAGAGATGGCTCAGCGGTTAAGAGCACTGACTGTTCTACCAGAGGTCCTGAGTTCAATTCCCAGCCACCACATGGTGGCTCACATCTGTAATGGGATCTGATGCCTTCTCCTGGTGTGTCTGAAGACAACTACAGTATATTCACATATATGAAATAAATAAATTTTTTTTTAAAGTTGCTTTGAGGTAGTTAGCTTGGAACAGCTAAACACAAAGGCTGTTGGCTAGAGTATCAGAGGAAGCAGTTATTCCCAGAGGGAGTGTTGGGGGTTCCTGGTGGAGAGACACCTTTAAATCTACCCTGCTACAAGGGTGAGCATGTGTTCACTATAAGGGTCAACATTTAATGAGGAGAGGACGGTGAGTGAGGCAGGCCATGTCAAGGAAACGCCACAAACTAAGGTGTGAAGGCTGGGGGTGACAGAGGAAACCTCACAGTCTGTAGTTGATCATTTATCCCCATAATGATATAGAGTCTATGATGTGCTGATGGGAACAGAAGGGAACAGGTTGATCAAGCCAAGACCTGGGGGACTTGGGGATAAGGGAGGAGGGTGGACTTCAGTTCTAATGGGAGCAAACAGCAAATGAACAAATAGGAGCTGTGGAGAAACTAAGGCCACATGGCACAACACAGGGAAGCCACGGGCTATATTTGGAAAGATGTGTAGCAGAGGCCTCTCTGGGGAGGCGGCATCGGAGTAAGGTGGGAAGCAAACTGGGGTGAGAGTGTCATCCAGGCTAAAGGAACGGGCAAGTGGTAAGAATGGGAAGGCTACCAATGCAGCTGAAGGGATGAGGGGGTAGGGTGGGCCACCAAGAAGAGGAGTCTGGAAAGATAGTTTAAGATATGGGTAAGCATTTCATTTGTTTAAAAGATCAGTTTGGTTGACCTATAGAGAAGGATGCCAGGGGAATGAAAAGCAGAAGCAAGAAAAGTCTGTTGGAGGGTAGTGGTGTTGTATAAGCAAGAGAGGGAGGCTTGGACTGGGATGATGTCTCAGCAGACTGACTGGGAGAGGAGGAGGGGACCAGACTGTATGATGAGGAGAAGAGAAGAGGGGAGGAGAGAAGAGAAGAGGGGAGGAGAAAAGAAAAGAGGGGAGGAGAGAAGAGGAGAGGAGAGGAAAAGAGAGGAGAGAGGAGAGGAAGATTTGAAGGGGATATAGTTTTTTGTCTTAGAAAAACTTGGATGTCAGGATCAGTATTTGGGGGGAGGTGTCAAAGAGAACTATCGTCAGTGTTTTAAGAGTGTATAGGGTTTGGCATGAATAAGCCATCTTTGGGCTGGAGAGATGGCTCAGTGGTTAAGAGCACTGACTGCTCTTCTAGAGGTCCTGAGTTCAGTTCCCAGCAACCACATGGTGGCTCACAACCATCTGTAATGGGATCTGATACCCTCTTCTGGTGTGTCTAACAGCTATAGTGTACTCTTATACATAAAATAAATAAATCTTTAAAAGAAAAGAAAAGAAAAGATGTCTTTCAGTAGCACAAAGACCAGCCTACTGCTCAAGGAAGGGTAACAAGGTGTCAGACCTTTAAATTAGAGTGCCAAAGGAGCATTATGCTTCCTTTGAAGATCCACACTATTCTAAGTTGATCTGTGGCAGTGATAAATACAATTATCAAAAGCAACTTGGTGAGGAAAGGGTTGAATTGCATTTACAGGTTAGAATCCATCATCAAGGGAAGCCAGAGCAAGAGCTTAAGACAGGAATCTGAGGCAGGAACTAAAGCAGAGACCATGGAGGAATCCCAGGCTCACAAGTCCGCTACTTTCCTTGTATCAGCCTAGGGATGGTACCAACCACAGTGGCCCTCCTACCCCTGTCAGTTAGCCATCAGGAAAATGCTACCACAGATACCCCCACAGGACAGGCTAGTGGAGGCAAAGCCTTGATAGAGAGTCCCTTTTTCCTAGGTGTGTCAAGCTCACAACCAAGATTAGCCATCACACATAGTAAGGCTACGGGTAAAACGATGTGGACAGACACAACTATATTGGACAGGAGTAAGGACCAGCACCCTGGGGCAAGAGGAGCCTGACATCAGCAACACATGCCAACTCCTCTGCCAACAAGCCTCCGTCCCTCCTTAGTGTCCTTGTTCCCTGGAGAGGAACAGCAATGGAGTCTAGAGCTTGGGAAAGAGTTAAGCACAGGCACTGGACCTGTACAAAGATTTTTTCACAGAGCCTATAGGAGCTGTCTGTGTGTACAACCAGAGGCAGTGGATTATGCCTGTAATACCAACCCTTGGGAGACTGAGGCAGGGGGATTGTTACAAGTTCTAGGCCAGCCTGGACCAGAGTGAGGCCCTGTCTGAAACAAACCAATAGATAGATAGATAGATAGATAGATAGATAGATAGATAGATAGATAAATGGAGGTCCCGTTTGGTGTCATACATTTTTAATGCCAGCGTTTAGGAAGTAGATGTAGGTGGGTCTTTGTGATTTTGAGGCCAGCCAGCCTGGTCTAAAATAGTGAGTTCCATATTACCTAGGGCTGCATAGTGAGATCTTGTCCCCCCAAATAGAAGGCTTCATGGGGAGTTGAGGTCCCACAATCCCTCTCCCCAAGCTGCCCCTTGGTGCTGGCTTTCTGGCTGTAGAGCACATTCAACTTCCATCACTTTCCTTCAAAAGGCCTGTTTTTTTCGTCTTTCTTCTTGTCCCCAAATATATATACAACAAAGGTTACGCTTTGGGGACACAGATCTGCACTCAATTAAAGCCTCCAATAACTCGGCCTGTCTTGCTGGGTAGCAATCAGCTTCACTTTGAGGTTGAGCTCGGTGGAAAAATTAAAATTAACTGTCCTTGACAGGAAGCTCTAAACCCACCAGAAAAATGCTGCTCCTTCTGTGGTTGGCAACAGTCTCCACAGAATCCCATGGCGGTCTGAATGAATTGCAGTTTGCACTTTGATGCTTTGCGGGGGGATCAAGGATCAAGGGTAGATAGCATACTAGCTTAGGCTGGGTGACACCACTCCACTCACCCCGCCCAGCTGCCTTTGTGTGTAGGAAGAAGGGGCCCATCGGAGCTTCAGAGATAATAGTGTATCTAAGATCCGTTAGTTCTCAGGGCTCTAGGCCCCTGAGCTGGGCAGGGGATGGGGTGTATGGAGTGTGTGTGTGTGTGTGTGTGTGTGTGTGTGTGTGTTGTCCTCATACACCACTATGGGGGTTTCCCTCAGCTGGGAGTCAAGTTGAGACTTTGAAAGAGCACCTACAGTAGAATGGGAAATTTTACAAATACAAACTAGTACTTCCTAGACTGCAGACACCCTGTGTCCAGGTTCCAGTTGGGCAGGATGCCCAGCTCAGCAGTTACTGAAATTGGAGTGTGGGTGGAGGGTTACGTCTGGCACTGTGTTGTGTTTTGTTGTTGTTTTTAATTTGAGGGTCAGATGCATAATTGACTCAGATAAGTTACATAGGAAAGGAACCGAGAAATTCAAGGATGTTTTGAAGTGATGGGAACAAATCAAAGACCGAGTTTCTCTCTTCTGGGCCTCCTCTGATCATGGGGAAAGACTTCAGGGAACCAACTACAAACAGATTCAGGAATTTCTGTCTGGAGACTGGATGAGGAGGGACTGAGGAAGGGTCACAGTCAGTAAAGTGCTTGCCCAGAAAACAGGAGGATTGAGTCCAATTGATCGATTGATCGGCAGTGCCCGTGTGAAAGCTCAGCTCAGTGGCGTGCCTGTGCACCCAGCACTGGGACAGTAAAAGCAGAAGGAGAACCATTGGGTCCTGCTGGCCAGCTAGTCCAGCAGAACTGATGAGCTCCAGGGTCAGGGAGAGATCAGTCTCAAAACCCAAAGTGGACAAGGTAGAGCAGGACACGTGATATCTGTCTGTGGCATCCACATGTGCACATAAGAGCACCGCGTTCACCCTCCCACATGTGCACACATACATATAACATACAGGTGGACAGGCATGAAGATGTTCATACACAAAATAACTTAGATGATAAATCAGCCTTACTGTCTGGGTATTTTCTGAAAATCCTAGTTCTAAGCAATGTGTGTGTGATTTTTTTTTTAAATCACATGCCATCTGTTTCCAGAAATAGCATGCCCAACAAGAATATGAAAAATAAAACCCATATAAAAATTCACTAATCTTTCTGCCCCACTAAAGATAAAGATTATATTATTAGTCTTTTAATGTAGGATCTTCCAACTGTTTTTCTATGCATAGGTTTTTTTTTATAGAGGCATGTTTTTGATATAATGCCATACAGGCATACTTTTTATTTTCAATATTATAAATGAAACCTAACATCTCATATATGCTGCATGTGTGCTTTACCTCTGAGGAATCTCCTTGGCCCTCTTTTTAGTTTTTATTTTGAGACAGGGTCTCATTAAGTTGCCCAAGCTGACATTAAAGTCTCTCTGTAGCCCAGGCAGTTCTTGAACTTGTGATCCTTCTGCCTCCGCCTCCTGAGGATTACAGACCTGCTCCATCAGGCCTGATCTACACTTTGTTTTATTGTGCGTTGTCTTATTGTCCTTCAAAGATTATATATGTGTATGCCTGTTTGTGTGCATGCATGTGTCTGTGTGTCTATGTGTGAGCCTATGCATATGTGTGTATGCCTGCACATTCCATTCTTGTGTGTGTATGTATGTACATACATATGTATGTATGTATGTGTGTGTGCTTATGCCTATGTGTGTGTGTGTACTTGTGCATGTTATACATGTATGTGTGTGCTTGTGCATGTGTGCATGTATATGTGTGTGGATTGAACCCAAGGCCTCCAGCAAGAAGCCAAGCATATGTCCTATATACCTCTGAGCTATTCTCCCATGCTACATTATTTTATTTTATAGTTTGAGACACATGGCCACCCCACAGTAAGCTAAATCCATCACCCCATTTTTCCAACAGCTCAAATGACAGGAAGCATTGTTTAAGCAAAAATTAACTGAAAGATATACATTGTCCTATATAATGCTAGTGCTTAATAAACTAGTGGGTGTGCCCAACCTATAGCTTCATATGACCAAGGACAGCTATGAATATCCAACACAATAGCATAGATTTACTTAAACCATGAGTTTGTTTGTTTATAACTTGATTGCACAGTTCTCAAGATGACACTGTTGAGTGTCAAAAGGCTGACCCACTGGAGGGATGGCTCAGTGGTTAAGAGCATTAGCCACCCCTCCAGAGGACCCGGGTTTGGTTGCCAGTACCCACGTGGCAGTTCACACCTGTCTGTAAGTTCAGTTCCAGATTATCTGACTCCTTCTTCTGGCCTATGAGGGCACTACACACATGCAACACACCGATATACCTGCAGGCAAAACACCATACACAATAAATAAAAATAAAGTTAAAGTGTTCTCAAAAGGGGGGACTCTTTTGAGAACTTTTGGGCACACCGGATATGGGAGAGTGTAAAAGTGCTGGAGACCAAAGAATTAAAATAAATTGTTTTATTTTGATATTTACTGTGGTAGTTGGAGCCAGAGGTGTCTCCAAAAGACATCTGTACACACCGTTCAAAAACCTTGACATGGCAGTGCACTGTAAGCAGCTGATGTCACCTCATGGCCTTCAGTGGCTACCCGCATCCCACTGCCACTTCAGCCTGAACTTATGGGCACATCTGGTTATATCATTATGAGAGAGGCTTCTATTCTTTTATCATTTATTTGGTTTTGTTTGTTTGTTTGTTTGTTTGTTTGTTTTTTGTTTTTGTTTTTTTGTTTTTGTTTTTTTAGACAAGGTTTCTCTGTGTAGTCCCAGCTGACCTGGAACTCTCTCAATAGACCAGGCCTTGAACTCAGAGATCCACTTCCCTTTGCTTCCCAAGTGCTAGGATCAAAGGCGTGTGCCACCAAGTGTTCAGCACAAGAGCCTTTTAAAAGCAGAATTATCGGGCCCAGGGGAACAGGCAGTTTAAAATCTAAGAGTTGGTGAGGTGGCTCAGTGGGTGAAGGCACTTGCTGTGTAAACTTGGCAGGCTGACTTGAGTCACTGGAACCCACATTGATATAGAAGAAGAGAACTGACTCCACAGGGTTGTTCTCTGTACACTGGGCCGTACATGGACCTCAATGCCCCCCCCCAGCATACACATGAATAATAATTAGGTAAGCTATATCTGATATTCATTCCTAAGTGGCCCTTAAGAAAACTTGGCTCAGATTTACATTCCAATTAAGAGAAGACTGTTTTAAACTTTTTGTGTTTGTGTATGGGTGTTTTGCATGTGTGTATGTCAGTGTACCAAATAAATGAAGTTAAGAATGGTTGTGAGATACTGAGTGGGTGCTGGGACTCAAACCTGGATCCTCTGAAAGAGCAACAAGTGCTCTGAACCACTGAGCCACCTCCTCTGTCCCCCACAATACAATTTTTATTTATTTATCTTTTTAATAATCTATTTTCATTTTATCTGCATTGGTGTTTTGCCTGCCTGCATGTCTGTGTGAAGGTGTCAGATCTTGGAGTTACAGACAGTTGTGAGCTGCCATGTGGTTGCTGGGATTTGAACCCACGTCCCCTGGAAGAGCAGTCAGCACTCTTAACCGCTGAGCCATCTATCCAGCCCCTCCGTCAAAGAAAGAGGGTCTTGCTTGGACCTGTGTTCTTCCTGCCTTAGCCTCCCAAGAGGCTCCCAGGGATCACTGGCAAGTGCCACTATCCCTGGCCCATGCAGATTATTCTGAGAACATCATGGATCCCTGGTTTGATTGAAGTCTCTTTCCTTTCCTCCCTGAAAACCCCTGGCCAAGCTCTGGGTTCTAACTGCAGCAAAATCCTTCTCACGTGGCCAGGTTTCCTCAGTCAGTCAGAGCCCTTCCTTCCTTTCCTCCTTCTCATCCTTGTCCCAACATCCTGCCAGTTTCTCTCAAGTTGCCCCCTGAAAGCTTGTTTCAAACTCCATAGGTCATAGTTAGCTTCATCGGTCCACTTGACACAAACCTAGCATCACCTGGGATGAGGGAACTTCAAATGAAGACCTACTCATATCAGACTGGCCTATGACCACGTTTGTGAGACATTTTCTTAACTGAGGTAGGAGGGCTTGGCCCAGTGTGGGCGGTGCCATCTCTAATCTGGTGGGTGTGGGCTGTATAAGAAAAGTAATTGAGCAACAGTAAGTACTGTCCCCCTGTGGTCTCTGTTTCACTTCCATGGTCCTACCCTAAGTTCCTGCCTTGGATTCCTCTGATGAGTGACTGTAATCTATAAACCAGGTTAACCCTTCCCTCTCTAAACTGCTTTGGGTCACATTGTATATTCACAGCAACAGAAAGCATACTAGGCTGGGTGTTGTGGTGTACACCTTCAATGGTAGCGATCAAGAGGTAGGCCAGCCTGGCATACATAGCTAGTTCCAAGACAGCCAGAGCTACAAAGATAGAGAGAGACCTTGCTTCAGAAACAAAACAAAATAAAGCAAAACAGAAACAGAAGAAAGAAAGAAAGAAGGAAAGAAAGAAAGAAAGAAAGAAAGAAAGAAAGAAAGAAAGGGCAAGAAAGAAAGAGGGAGGAAGAAAGAAAGAACGAAAGAAAGAAAGAAAGAAAGAAAGAAAAAGAAAGGAAGGAAGGAGAGAGAGAAGGAGGGAAGGAAGGAAGAAAGAAAGAATGAAAGAGAGAGAGAGAGAGAGAGAAGAGAGAAGAAAGGGAGGAAGAAAGAAAGAAAGAAAGAAAGAAAGAAAGAAAGAAAGAAAGAAAGAAAGAAAACTAGAATATCTTCTTGGGCCACACACTGAGACCTTTGTTGTCCTGATCCCAGCCCAAGTCCCTCAGCCTCTGCAGCCAAGACCATTTCCCTATGTGCCCTTGTGGAGAGCCAAGGAGAGAGGCATATGTGGCCTGAATACATAGATTCTTGCAGAGCGTCTGCCACCTTCCTTCAGCTAGAAAAAAATTGGCCACTCCCAAGTTACTGGATTCTGTACTGGGCAGTGAAAACAATCCCCTCGGGCAAGGTTACTTCCCATTCTGGTGTCAGCAGAGGTCAGCCTGCGTCTGGACTGGTCATCTGGTTACAAGTGCCTGTTTGCTTATGGTCTATGTCATTCATCCTTTTTAAATCTACTGTCTGTAACACTGTAATGATTGTGCGTCATTTCCTGGGTGTGGCCTTGATGTCACTGTCCTACCCTGGAGTCTAGGCTGAGTGCATTCTTTGCAGGTGGATTTTGGAGCAGTAGGTATTCCTAGCCTCTGATCTCATCAAGTCAATGGCTGTGAAAGTGAAGCTCGCTGGTTCACTGGCTCACTGGCTCGCTGGCCTGCTGGTCTTGGACACATTGAGGCCATGCAGGGCAACAGCTTAAACTGTTGCGTGAACTAAAACCTCTAAACCAAAGCCTCCAGGGCCTCCCATTTCTTTGCTGGCCAAATAGACCCGATTACACAGATGGTGCTTTCTTTACGGGGCTTGTGAAGTTGAGCTGTGCTCTGCTCAAGCTTCTTTGTCAGATTAAAGAAATTCCATGGGGGAGCAGTGGGAAATTTTACATCAGAATGTTTATCTTTGTAGAATGGGATTATAGGGAATTCTGATTTTTTTCTCTTAGTCTATGTTTTTTTTTAAATTCAGTAATGAGCACCCTATATTCATTTACTATATAACTGTGTTCTATAATTTTATTGATATTATTTCCTTAGTACTCAGGAGAGACAAGTTATTATAGAGACATGGAGTGGATTTTTAATTCCTGTTAGAAATCTCTTCCTGCTGGCCATGGTGAGGCTGGCCTGTCATTCCCTAGCCCTGAGGATGCTGGCAGGGGGAAGAGGGGATGGTTCCACAGCCATCCCCCTTAGAAAACAGAAACCGTAGCCAGGTGTGGTGGTGTACACCTTTAATCCCATCACTCAGGATGCAGAGGTAGATCTCTAAGTACCAGGCCAGCCTGGTCTACAGTCACTGTCCTACCAGTTCTAGTTCCTACTGTTCCTGAGTTCCAGGACAGCCAGGGCTACACAGGGAAACCTTGTCTCAAAAAAAACCAAACAAAACAAAAACTAGAAACCTTTTCTCATGCTGCTTCACTCCCCACAATTTGTCTCCCAAGATGGAGTCCATGAAAGGAATGAGAGTAAATGCTGGAAGCCCATATTTGAAACTTAATGTGTTGATGATTAAACTAGGCCGTTGGCTCACTGTACAATGAAAGTCTTTCACATTGTTCAAACCTTGCCTGAGAAAGCTTAATCTAGCATGGAAGGCCTGGCCAGGGCTTCAGGCCTCTTTCTCTGGCTATCTGTGACGAGTGTCCACTTGCAATAGTTGGAAGGTTCAAAGTTCAGGTTTCTGGTTCTTCTGGGAACTATGCAGCCTGATTGTTAACACCGGCATATTTTGTTACATCCTACCCTGGCCACACCTCTCCTTGGAGAAGCAGGTCAAGGGTCAGCTTTGCTTGGTACTTTGAGGCCATAATAATTTTGTGTCTGTGTTGTGGGAAGAGAGTAACAGCCATCTAGACACATCTAAGGGAGGCCCCCCCCTCCCTTTCCAGTTTTCTTAGCTGCAGGCCCAGGGATAGGACTTTCGAGATTACTAGCTGGCTGGGAGCAAAGGAATCAGACCTGGGCACAGGCATTTGCCTGTGAGGAACCTGCCTCTTTGAGAAGGGTTTTGGGTTGTTGATGACCCCTGAAACTAGGCTTCAGTGGGAGTTCCTGTGGGCCCCAGCTATCTTACAGGAAGCACAGTTTAAGAGCAAAGGGACAGCACTGTGGAGAGAGAAATTTCTCCATTACTCTGTGTCAACTCATCGTTATGAGCTGCCTGCCTAGGATTGTGCAGTTCCTTCACGGTGATAAGACAGTGCCCTTCTTGCTGACTATGTGGAGAGAAAAAGGAAAGAAAGAAAGAAAGGTTTTGCTAAGCAAATGAAAGATGTGAAGGAGATTAAAGTGAGAATATTTAAATTGCAGAAGTGCAGTGCTTTTCAAGCATGCTCAAGCGGTTCTTGAAGCACCCATTTAGGGGCTGCTGATTGATAAGAGGCTATGAATTATTCTTATCTCCTAGTCCCTGGCTCTCTGGAGGGCAACACTTGGTTAACCTAATTTGAATCTAATTTAAATGACTTAAGAGTAATAACACAAGTATGTGCTTGAACCTAATAAAGCCTAATTTATTAAATAGGACGATTTTTAAAAGAACTGTATGTTACAGCCAGACAGGGACTTTTGAAATCATCCTTTATTTAATAAATAAAGAAACTGAGTCCTAGAACAATAAAATGTTTTGCCAAAGGCCAGACAGTGGCCACACACACTGGGAACTTGAACTCTGTACTCGGCATATGGAGGGGGTGCTTTTCTCTGCTCTCTGGGAGCCTGTGCTTACCACTGGGGCAGATTTAGTCCCCTGCCAAGTTATGGGAAGTGAGTAATAAATGAGGAAGAGCCCCATGGGGACATCTACAAGGCGGCTTGCTGGCCCATGCTCCAGTTCTCTACAGATCCAGCAGACCTTCTGTGGGGCTGATGCATCATGGGGACTTGAGGTTTTTAGGCATTCCAATGGGGCTGAACCCCTTAAGACAACCTGGATCTGAGCACATGCTTAGAAATCTTGAAACCCACAGGTTTCCTTGGAAGACAAGCCTTAGGCTGGGAGGCTAGGATCATGTCTGGGGAGGTGCTGAGGGGCCTTCTTCCCAAGTTCTGCTGGGCTCCACATAGGATGTCACCGGAGGTAGTTGATGTGTGTTGATTTCTGTCTTCAGGCTGTCCTCGGGCTAAAAGAACTCTCTCCTTGCAACAAAATCTAGTACTTAACCTGTACTTTCTTCATATTCTGTCAAATTTCTAGACCCCATCTTGTCAGTAATGGTTCATACTTGAGTGTGCTAGGCATTGCAATAAGCTCTGGTATATCTTAACATATTAAATCCTAAATCTAAGAGATGCGGAAGACGTCATGTCCAGGCCAAAGCCCTACAGAACCTGATACTGTGGCCTGAGAGCTCAGCCATCCACAGGGCTCCATAAAGAGGGCCTGAGAAAGAAAGAATGAACATATTCTTGGGGATAACCCTGACTACTGGCAAGTTCCAAAAGTCACTGGCCTAGACTCCAGCAATAGATGGTGGATAGCCTTGGTGTCCAAGAAAATTCATCTATTCTTACTCCTGAATCTGGCTTGCCTTCTAAACTGTCCTCCAGAGTCTGGCATCTGGCTTTCAAAATCTTAGGTGCTTTATGGGTGGGTGGGTGGGGACTCATATTAACTGAAAACTGAGGCTTTATGCCTGTGGAGCCAGCTTTGGGTTTTGGGCAATACCTCCAGGGAGACCAAGAAACTTAGACTTTCTTGTCATCCTGTAGCTGGGGTGAGAGCCTCACCTGGCTGCTCGGCCAGGAAATCCATGGCCCTTTGAAGTCTGTGAAGCTTGATGCCTGGGCATCATACAGAGTCCAGGATCAGGGGCAAGCCTGAGGCTGAGCTGACTTCTGTTCTCTGCTATGGTCAGATCACACACAACTGACTTGGAGCTGCCTGGTCATTGAGTGGCTATAGTGCATGTGTATGCATATGTGTATATGTGTATGCATGTATGTGTCTGTGTTTGTGTGCATGTGTGTATATCTAGACTGTGTATATGTGGGTATGTGTGTACATGTATGTATATGTGTCTATATGTGTGTATGTGTGTGTGCATGTGTGTATATTTATGGTGTGTGTGTGTGTGTGTGTGTGTGTGTGTTGGGGCTTGATTAAACATAGTTGTATTGTACTGAAAAGATGGTGACATTGTCTTGGTTGAAAGCAGCAAGGTTATATTCAGAGGTCAAGGGAACAAGCATCTGCCATTGTTTGGCACCCCCTTGAGTGTCTGTTCTCTCAGTCACTCACAGTGTTTTCCTGAAGGCAGCCCTTCTTTTCCTGGCAGTCAGCCTCCTACGGGCTGGCCTGCACCTACATTTCTGGATGTTTCACTAACAACAGTAGCAGTGACATTTGAATTCGTCTGTCGCTTTATTGTTTCCAAAATACTTTCTTCTAGGCTTTGAAGCTTCTCAGCAACTATTTTAGAAGTGAAGACATAGGTCCAGAAAGGTAAAAGACCCTGTCCAAAAGCCACTACGTCATTCCAGGGGGGCAGTGTTAGGTTTTAGAATGTTTGTTCTTCCTCCCCAGGGTGACTTCTGCTTTCCTGATCCTGTCAACAGTATGTTTTGATGTGGACTTTTTTGGCCCAATGAAATATGTATAAAGATTGGCACGTGTCAGCTAGAAACTAGGACACATGCTTATGACCTCAGCACTTGGGAGACAGGCAGGAAGACTGAGAGTTGGGAAGCCAGACTGAGCTATGTGAGAGAGTTCCTTATAAACAAAAACAAAACAAAATGTGACATGCACCACGTCCAGGTGAGGTCATGGTTTAACCATGCCTTTCTTTTCTCTCTGCTGCAAGAGAAAAATATCCCAGCAGTACCCCAGTGACCATAAAATATGAAATACAGAGTCCAAGGAAAGTCCATCGTGGACTGTAACATGGAGAAATCAGTTGCTGTGTTGAAGGCAGCTGAGATACTGGAATTGCCCATTTCATTAAATCTAAACTCACTGCATAGCGGTGGAATTTGAATTAATCCTAGACCTTCTGAAGGTGTGCTTTCTACCACCTAGGTTCCCAGGTCCCATTGTTTTCTGTCACTCTAACATATAAACAATATTGAGCTCATATCCGTATGTATTGGTACCTGTACCTGTGAGTTACCTTTCCTAAAGTGATATTTGAGGTCAAAGTGTATGCACTCCTCCTTGATGACAACTAAATTTGACTTATGAAAAATTTACAAATATAACACAGAGGTTGTTTGGCAATAAAAGTGAATAGAGCATTGATACACAGTACAGTGTAGCTGAACCGTGAAGTGTATGCAGAGAGAAAACAAGCCAGTTCCAAAGCCCAGCGGACCGTGTGTTTCTATTGGTGTGCAATGTCCAGGTTAGGCAAATGAATAAGAACAGAAGGTAGCCTCGTGGATGCAGGGGGACTGAGGAAGATGGGAGTAGGAAGTGGCTGCTTAGTGGATCCTGGTTTCTTCTTGAGGTAATAAAATGTTCTGCAGTTAGATGTGCAGGCAGTGGTTGCACAACTCAGCGAGTATCATAAAATCATTGAATTGTACAATTTAAGAGGATGGGGTTTATGGTCCATAAATTACATCCCAGTAGAGCTGGAGTCTAAGAGAAAGCAGTACACCGAGTTCTGTGTACCCCTCGCCTAAGTTTCCCTAATGTTCTCGACGGAGAATGACTGGACAAATTGTACCAGAGTTGTACTGTGGAATATTAAAATGCAGAGCAGCATACATGGTAGAAATTGTTTTTTAAAGAAGAAACCGTTTAAGCCTGATCTACTGAGACCCTGTCTCAACAAACACAACAAAACACCCATTTGTGTTTTGAGCTAAGGAGATGGCTCAGCAGTTAAGAGTTCATACTGCTCTTGTAGAGGACCCCAGTGGTTCACAGCACCCACGTTGGACAGCTTACAACTGCCTATAACTGCAGCTCCAGGGAATCTGAGACCTCTGACACCCTGGCCCAACAGAGGCCAACAGAGCACCTGCGCTCATATGCATCCGTCCCAAAGACATACATGTGTCTACATAACGAAAATAAATTCTTTAGAAAAATAAATCTGTTTAAAAGAAATGAAAGTACCTTATATGAGTGTGTATGCATGGATGATGTTTTTTTTTAACCTTTGAAATAGCACACAGAAAGTAAACATAGCACATGAACTTAATATAGGTGGGCTAGCAAGATGGTTCAGTGGGTAAAGGTGGTTGCTGCAAAGACAGATGAGCTGAGTTCAGAATCTCTGGTTCCCACATGGTGGAGAGAGAACCAACTCCAGCTCATTGTTCTCTGACCTCCATGCATATGTTGTGGTTTACACATGTATGCACATGTATGCACACATGCACACACGCATACACAATAAAAATGCTTTTTTAAAAAAAAGACCAAACTTAATACTTGTTGGCAGAATTAAGAGTGGGAAAAGAGATACTGTATGTTTCACTTGTTTGAGACAGTGTCCCATAAGCCCAGGCTAGCCTTGAATTCACTATATAGCCAAGATTGACCTTGAACGCCTCATCTTCCTGTCTCTACCTCTGATGTGCTAGGATTATAGGCATGCAGCACCGTGTTTGGCTTGCAGTTTGTTTTTATGACCCTCTATTCAGTTTACTTTAGTAGGAAATGGCACACAAGTTTTCTAACTTCCTATACCTTAAGAAAAAGATTAAGGGGGAAAAAATAAGGCAAGGGCTATGGCTCATGCTGAATAGTTTACCTTGTTTATCTGAGCATCCATCTGGGTATTAACATCACATGCACAGGGCACCTGCCCATCTGCTCCAAGGACAGGCAGAGCTTAAGTTGCAGTTCAGAAGGATGGGGGAGTATGAAGTAGAGACCAGAAACCTCAGCTCTCTCTCTCACCAAGGTCTAGGATCTAGGATGGGTTATTTAGGAAAATAACTCTGTGAGTCAGTTTCCTTACCTTGAGATATTCTCTTTCATTGGGTTGTCATGAAAGCCAAAACTGAGGTCCTGTTTGCAGGGTACTTCACATAGCACTCAGCATACAGTGGTCCGTAAATGGTGGCCATAATCATCATCACCTACCACAAACATTTCTCACTTGTGTTTGAAGTGAGGAAATAGACTAAGTCCTATAAAAGGGGCAGTGAGCTGAGTTTTTGACTTACTGTTTTATAAACACATATTCTGGGGTACTTTTTTATAAAAAAAGGGGGTACATTTCCAGTTCTCTTGCAGCTAGGTGAAGGGGAGTCTTAGGCTAGGCTTCCCCTTGGAAAGCTGCCCTTTTTTACTTTCTTTCCCCTAACTCCCTATTGTCTGGGTCCTATGTGTCATAGCAGAGCCCTGTGTACATTCTGGGTCCTGAGCAACCTTGAAGATGCTAGACCCTCATGATGAAAAAAACACTGCACAGAAGCCCTTGTCTGGGTACCCCTGCAGTCACCATGCTAGCCTCAGCTAGCCCTCCTCTGGACTTATGCACAAAAGAAAAATAAGCCTGCCTTGCTTAAGGCTCTTTTCTGGGTTTTCTATAAAGTGGAGATGGGCACTAATTAATATACTTCTCATAGAACAGCTGACAGGGCCTGTCATTAGGCATTGGTAGCGAGTGATGGAGGAGACAATGCATTCCCCAGGGCAACAGCAACGTAAGGCTGAGCCTGGAACTTACTCATCACCAATGTGGAGCCGAGGCCAGACCTCATTGACGTGTGTGTACTGGGGGCTGCCCTTCCAGAAGAGACGCTCCAGCTCGAAGGCTCCAGGAGTACAGTAGTTCTCAGCATCTCCCTCCTTGTCCTGCGGGGACAACCTCTCGGCACAGGGGTGGGCATGCTTGATGCTTGTCTTTGTATCTCCTGATGCCATTTCAGAGCCAAGGCAGGTTCCTTCCTTTCTGCATGAAAGAGGGTTGGAATGGGGTTAACAGGGAATGGTAGGCATTGTAGAGGAGGCAGTAAGCAGAGCTTAACTTAGTGGTCGTGTCCTTGCCTGCTATGCCCCACTTCTTGCTCACCCCAAGCCACGCAGGTAAGTGAGAAAGGCCATGATGACAGTTAAACGACACTCCCCAACATTCCAGTGTTCACACAGCAAAAACCTCAGGAAGCATAAGCAGATTTATAGCAGACCCAAGAACAGCTTGAATTTAGGCAGCCAGCACCCCCACCACACACACACACCTCCTTGTTTTTTATTTTTATTAGGTCCGATTTCTCTGGTGCCTGCTTTTTTCTTTATCTGACAGGAACTTGCTATCTTGGGACATTTTGAGCTTGAATAGGGTTCTGGTGCTCTCGAAATCTGTAGGAAGTAGCTGTCCAGCAGAAAGGGTGTGGCTGAGTCTCGAGTAGATGTGGTTTGGTTCTGACACCACACACAGAGGCAGGACTTCTGAAGCCTTGGTGTGGAGGGAAGTTGTCTGTATGAGGGTCAGCCATTTTCTTAGGCTCCTTGGGATCATATTCCTGGTTCTCGTGCTTGAAGTCTGGCTATTGCTGCCTTATCCTCTCGGGGGTCAAAAGAGATGTCCCCATTTGACAGCTGTGTCTGCAGCTTGAAAACTTTCTGGACACTGCTGGTGGGATGTGGAAGAAATGTTTCCAATGTCCCCAGGGAATCTTGTCGATTTGACAAGTAAATCAGACCTTTGTGGCTGCTCGACCGCACAGCTCTAAGTCAAGAATCAACCAACCAAGGATCAAAATACTCAAATGAGTAAAGGGTGCCTGTTCTGAACCTGTACAGATTTTTTTCTCTTGACATTACTTCCTAATTAACTACTGTTCACACACTACAAATACTGTATCAGGTATTACAAGTAACCCAGAGATGATGTAAAGTCCCCAGGAGGATTGTGGAGTTCATATGCAAATATTGTGCCCCACCCCGCTTTGAGATAGGGTTTCTTGTAGCCCAGACTGACCTCAGAGTTGCTGTGTATAGAATGATGATCCTGAGTTTCTTATCTTTTGCCTCTATCTCCATGGTGCAGACACTAAAGGCCTGTACTACCATGCCCGGTTTATAGGGTTCTGGGATCAAACCCAGGACTCTGTGCATGGCAGACAAGCTCTCAGCCAACCTAGCTGCTTCTCCACCCCAACTGTGCCATTTGATAGGAGAGACTTGAACATCCATGGACTTTGGTACCCTGAGAGCCTGGAACCACTCCTCTATGGGTACTGAAGGAGTACTGATCATGCTTACGTAGCGCTTGTTTTGAGACAGGTGCCCTTGTTCTAATTTCTTTAAAGTCACTAACTCAGCCTTAACTTTGTGAAAGCTGCCATTGTCCCCACGCTACATATGAGAGAAATGATAAAGACGGTCAGCACATGCAGCGCCCGTCTGGCTGAGAGGGAGGGTGGTGGAGACGGCAGGGTGATGGAAGAAATGAAAGACTGTTAGAAAGGCTGGGAGCCTCAGAGAAACCGGGGATCAAGCACTGCTCAGCATACAATTTGGAAGGCGCGAGCTTCTCAGAAAAGGACATTCTGGACATACATGCTAAAAATAACTCCAGTGGATTAGAACATATTAAACACTTACATGGTGATGATACTTAAAACAAGTTCACAGTCTAGAGAGATGGCTCAGCAGTTCAGAGTCTGTGCTGCTCCTTCAGAGAAACTAAATTCAGTTCCTGGTACCCCAATGACTGCTGGCACTCAGTGGCCATGACTTAAGCTCCAAAGGTGTCTATTACTTTCGTCTAGATATTGTTAGCACCTGCTCTTGTGTGCATTCTACACACACACACATACAACACACACACACAGATGCACACACATGCGCGACTAAAAATAAATCTTTAAACTGGATATAATGACAGTTAATCCCAGGTCTTGAGAGTCAGAGGTAGGCAGGTCTCTGAGTACATGCCTATGGTCCAAAACATTCAGGGAGGATGTTTCAGACCAGGAATCTAAGAGTTGAGAATGAGACCTCAATCTCTTAAGAAAATGTTTAAAATTTAAGAGCAGTGAAAAGACTAAAACCATTGTGTCAGGGATTCAATTCTTCCAAGTTCACAATAGGTACATGAAAAGATCAGTAGCTAACAGTGTCTGTCCGTGGGGATGGGGAGGCTCTAGAATCTCTTCCTTATGACAGACTGATTCCTGGAGTGAGAACCACGTGGGACAGAGGGACCCTGCTTTGGAGCCTGCCAGTATGTTTGTAAAGGCCAGCTCTACTGGAGTCATTTGTACCAGCTGAAAATACAGACTCTGGGATTATACACTGGGCCAAGGCAGGGGCCTGAGAGCTAGTACTTTAACAAGAGCCCTCATTCCTTCTATGTTCACTGACAATCATAATTGAATGACATGTGGCTGATGAGTGGAGAGAAGGGTGGCAAGGATACCCCAAACGCCTTCCATCTTCTCTGTGATATAGGAACAGGGTATTGGTTCCCGATGCAGACCCAGGCCTGGGAGAGGAAGGACTTGGACCACCTGGATGCAGGTTTCCTTAGGTCTCCTTGATCTCTAAAGTAAATGGATGGATTGAGGGGTGAATGGATGAATGAGTGGATGAGAGGGATGAATGGTAAAGGCCTGTACAGCCCGCCTGGGACCTCAACCAGGCTTTGGAAGCAGGCCTGAGGCTCTGCTGGCCTGACTGGGTGCAGGGTAGGAAAGTGCAGAGAGAACACAAGGTGGACCGCGCCTCCTCCTCAGGATGGTTGGTGAGACCTGCACTTGACTCTTGAGCCTGCCTGCTGAGGTTTTGGGGAGGTGGAATGGCCATATTGCAGGGCCTGGCTGAAACTTCCCTTTTAGGAACCAGCTCAGACTCCTCGGTCTCCTAAGACCATAGTTAAAACTTTTCTTTAGACCCACGGCAGCCTTAATTACACAGACGTGCTGCTCAGTGCACCCCCATGGCACCCACTCATCTTGTTTCTAAGTCTGGCACCATACTCCTAAGTGCTGTGGCTTAAGTCCCTATGAGTCCTGCCTGTCACTAAGGGGACTTGGAAAGATGGGATTTTAAGGAGATGCTGGAGTCTGTTCCATTGTGGATCCTCCTGTCAGCATCCTCTGACCACTGAAGCTGACTAAACCCTTGGTGAGGCCTCTTTCCCCTCATTAGGCTGTGGAGGGAACCATCCCTGGCCCGGCCCTGCATTACAGCTTTGGCTGCGTTTCCAGACAGAAGAGGAAGTGGCGTTGTGTACCCAGAGCGGCTTGGCACTTAGAAGGAGCTCTGGGATCTATTATCTTCCAGCGCGATGCAGGAAAGAGAACAAAGCACGGGGCTGTCCAGAAACCACAGACCTGTAATCTTTCCAAATCCCAAAGACGGCCTGTGCACCCCAAGCCCCGCCCTCACAGCTCCCAAATCTCTCGTTCTTCTAGAGGAAGGGAGAGCCTGTTTCCCAGATCACAGCCAAAAGGGGAAGACAGATCTGCTCTGTTTGGTTTCCATAGATTCGACCCAGAGATTAACTGCCAAAGACTCCATGACACACCATATCAATCACAGGCTAAATGTCATAATGAGAGCTGGGCAGGCTGTCAAGACAGGCTTCCAGATTCCTGTTACAGCTTCATCCTTAAAGATTTGGACCTGAGGAATCAAACGCCAGCTCAGAAGGCTTCTTGGCCTGTGAGAGCGTCTTTCTCAGAGAAACAGAAGTCAACTCCAGCTCCTTCACAAAGGGGACAGGTTGATGACATAATTAGCATAGTGGAAGGAAGTAGTTGGACACTAAAGAACAAACGATAACTTGACTATTAGTGGTAAGGAAGAGACGTTAGGGAGTAGTGAGGACTGTGGCACACTAAAGAGCCAGTGCCCTCTCTGATATGGGACAGCAAACTGTCATTCCATGAGGAAGTGCAACCCAGATTTTTTATATTGTTTATAGATATACATGTTTTCACATTTTATTTACTTGGGGGAGGGGTACATGTCATAGTATACATACTATGTATACATGTCATAGTACATGTGTAAAGGTCAGAGGAGACAAATAGTGGAAGTTGTTTCCCTTCCTGCACCATTTGGGTTCTGGTGACTGAACTCAGGCTTGGCAGCAAGTATTTTTGCCTACTGTGCCACCTTGCTGGTTCTTAATATATTAAAAAATGTTTTTATTACATGTGTGAGTGCATGTGTTGGTATATGGATGTTTATACCTGCATGGATGTGTACATGTGTGCACACATGTGTGTGCATGTGTATGTGTGGGTCTGTGTATGTGTGTGCATGGATGTGTATGTGCGTGTGTGCACACATATGTGTGTTTGTGCACGAGTGTTTATATGTGCAGGATTGCCTAGGTATGTGCTTGTGTTGTCAGAGGACAGTATGTGGGGATTTGTTCTTTCCACAGCGTAGGTCCTGGAGAATGAGGTGTGGGTCGGTAGGTTTGCCAGTAAGTGTTTTACCTGCTAAGTCATCTAGCCAGTCCCTTTTTTAAAAAAGCCGGAAAGCAGAACATGCTTGGAAACTATTGGCTTTGCTTTGTTCTTGAGACAGGACATCAATACATAGGCCTGGTTGGCCTAGAAATCACTATATAGATGAGAAAGGCTTTGAACTTTGAGCAATCCCCCTGCCTCAGCTTCTCAAGTGCTGGGATTGCAGGTATAAGACATTATGACAGGGTTAAAAGTACAGTTTTGAAATCAGATCAACATAGTTTTCTCCTGCAGCAAAAAAAAAAAAAAAAAAAAAAAAAAAATGCAGGTAGGTACCCTGCCCCCAAAATGGTGCAGAGCAACAAGAGCCAGTGTGCAGAGTTGTGGCCCACTGGTGGGTAGGTAGGAAAGGTTTGGGACCTCAAATACCATGTAAAGTTTTTCCAAGCTAGAGATGTCCAAGTACCTACTGAAACTGGGGGTCCCAATGTCACCTGGAAGAACCCTATAGCTATGTCAGCCCTCTCATGACCCAACCCTACAGACATGTTTATGGTGGCTTGAGGAAATTAAAGAAAAAAGGGATTAGCCACACATCATGGTTCACTTAATCCCAGCATATGGGAGGCAGAGGCAGGAGGATCTCTGTGAGTTTGAAGAAACAGCCTGGTCTGCATAGCAAGTTCAGGACACCTCGGGATCTAGAGTGAGACCTTGTCTCAAGAGGAAGGGAGAGGAGGTCATGGTAGTGGGTGTTGGGTGATTGACACTGGCTGTGTGCTTGTTGTTGTAAATGAAATTGTGTCTGATTTTGTTTTCTTTGTCAGTAACCATCTTCTCAGTGTCTCTGATATGTGTGCATGACATCAGCATATGGGGGGGAGGAATCACCCCAAATCCCACACAAGTTCTGCTTTAGGGTTATCATGTATGTAGGAGGTACTTGCCCTGAAACCGAGGGCTGCCTTCCTAGGGGACCTAAAGCAGTTGTGTTATCTATCCTACAGACCTCCAGGGCAGTAGTCAGGCCTAGGATCATTCTCGTTCCTATGCTTGATGGGAAGCCATGGGGGTTCCAGTCTGTAGGGGCCCCAAAGCTGCAGTATCTTTAGGAAAAAGAAAGCCTGGTGAGCAAGCACAGGCCTTGAAAGAGGCTGTGCAGGGATGTAACCGCTGATGCTTGAGGTTAAAGCATCCTGAGGGAAATTCTTCCTTCTCTACCTACAGAGGCAGAGGGCACCCCCTCCCAGTCCCACCTCTAGTGGCAGAGCAAGGACCCTGCACTCCCCTTCAGCCTGGACTTGGCTCAGGCTGAGCTAGTGATCTCAAGGACACTCTGGGGTCATCAGTGAGCTGGGAAGCAGCACCATTGTCTTTGTGACTTGACCTTCCAAGTTACATATGTGTCATGTATCAAACACAGACAAGGCCCACCAGGTCACTGTGAGAGAGGATTGGGCATGAGCTGGATATAGGCTGGGCCACAAAGATCTCTGGCATCTTAGAAATATTTGACCTAATTTGGCTTATGATTTTTTTAATCTGCTCTTGGGGCTGGAGAGAATTAGTTCTGCTGAAAATACATGAGTTTTTTTCAGGCCCCATGTACAAAGCTGAGCATGACCATATGAGCTTGTCACCCCAGCGCTGTGGGATGGTAGAGACAGGAGGATTGCTGGAGCTGGCTGGCTACAGGCCCAGCTCCAGGTCAATAAGAGACCATGTCTCAGAGGATTTAAGGGAAGAGTAATAGAGTGGGAGAGCCAGCATCAACTCTGGCCATGTGTACGCGCACACACAGACACACACGCACACACATACACATTCACACACACATACACACACATAACATACACATACACACACACATTTATACACATACATACACATACACACATACATACACATACATACACGCACATATACATACACACATACACGCATGCGCACACATGTACACATACATACACACATACATATACACACATACACGCACACATACATAAACATACACACACAAACATATACAAACGCACACACATGCATACACATACATACACACACACACACACATGCACAGGCACACGCACATAATTTTTTGAAAAACTTCTGCCCTCTTTTCAGAGAAACCTGTGGATATTTGTGTTCCTGGGGGAATGTTAGTTCCAATTTAAATGCAATGCACACCACATTTCTTCCTCAACCCTACCCGAGTTGGGTCTGGAATGTTCTCTGAGAGGAGGGAGTGAGAACACTGTTGCGTAATGACTCTGTTAGCTGAACAATACCTACTGCTGGATTTGGGATTTGGCACAAGTGTCCGTATATAAGTATATACATATTTTCAATTTGCCTTAAGTCATTACTTGTCTTTATGCATGTTAAATCTACCAAAATGAGCCCAACCACAACATAAAATCTGTAGATTTTTTTTTTCAAATTAAAACTTGGACAAGAAAACTCAGGAATTTTTGTTGTTGCTGCTGCCTGCAATTTACTTCTTAATGTACCAGATGTAATCCAAGTTTAACAGATTTTTTTCCTTTCGGATTCTGGCAAGTATGTCAACAGGAGGCAATTATGTGAAATAATATAAAAATCCTTTTGTTTAAAAAACCCAGAGAAACCTTCATTTAAGAGGAAATTTAATATTACTTCTCCGACGGTGTCAATGTCATGAACTCATTTGATTAACTCTTCAGATGGTTCCAAGTGCTCTGGGTGGTAATTTATGAGCTCCTAATTGACTTTTCCAGTCTTGGTTTGGCAGAGGTGGACCTCCTGGAGTTGTGAGGAGGCTGAAGGCCCACACTCAGCTTCTCTCTCAGACAAGAGAGACAGCCTGGAAGGACATTGCCCAATGACAGAGGAGGAGCTCTGTCAAGGGAGACAAGGTCCATGACGCCCACGGACACCTCACCAGACCAGTTGTGGTTCCTAACTCCCGAGTAGCTGGGCCTCTGCCTCCTCTTGAGATGTGTGGGAATGCTGCGGGCAGTTTCCTGGCATGGCAAACTCTTTCAAGAATCATTTCCCACAGAGTGTCACCTCAGAACAAGCCTTATGTGGAAAAGGGTAAAAGAGGGTTTATGCTGGGGTTGGGGGTTGCTTGTAGCCCACAGCATGAGCTTCCTCTATTTCCCACCCTGACCATTTTCTTCACTAGGCTGCTTTTCACATGCTACACTGGGAAGGCTAAGGACCTTGGCAAGGCTCAGGGCCAAGGCTGCTGTCTCCTAAAACCACCACTTAAGTCCTCAGAGAAATAACAGCCCTGGCCAGACTCCAGGGAATGAATATGCTTGTGGTTTCATTTGTTGTATTCCCAGGGAATGTCTGTTCTCTAAACCTCCTACATGGGACACAAGTGCACCACATTACACATGAAGAAAAATGAGGGACAGCAAGGTTAGGACAAATGACACTAGCCAGGCATGGTGACACACGCTTTCAATCCCAACTCTGGGGAGGCAGAGGCAGGCAGATCTCTGTGAGGACATCCAGGGCTACACAGAGAAACCGTATCTCCAAAAATGAAAAGAAAAGAAAAAAAGATGGAAGAAAAAGAGAGAATGAAAGAAAGATGCTGCCAGGTTAGTAAGTGGGGTACAGTGGAGACTCAGTTCGGCAAGCAGTCTTGCATCCTTGTTATGTCAACAGAGAGTATGCCTTGTTCCTAGTTGGAGTACGAGCCCATGTGGATAAGCCTGGGCTTCTTGACTTTTTTTAAACATATGTATGCATGTGTGTGTGTGTATGAGCACACATATGTTCAGATACATGTACATGTGCAACTGTATGGCAGCTCAAAGTTGACACTGGCTGTCTGATCACTTTCCATTTTATTTTCTGAGTTAGGGTCTCTTGCTGAATCCAGAGCTTATGGATCCCAGCTAGTCTAGCCAGCCAGGCTGCTCTCAGGATCCCCTGTCTCTGCCTCCCTAGTGCTGGGATCAAAGGCAGTTGGGATCTGAATGCTGGTACTCATGCTTGTGCAGCAAGACCTTTATCCACTGAGTCATCTCCCCACCCCTGCTTTCGATTCTGTGTGCTCCCCTCCTGGTGTTGTAAAAAGTTTGCCACATACTCTTTTGGGCCTGGGATTCTTATGCACCTAGTATCCAGCATCCTCACGTGTAAATGGGGATAATATACAGGGCTGAGGAATTAAATTAGATCATCTTAGCCCCTCCATATCAGCTCGAAGAACATTCCACAGAGCAGGGACTTGGATGAAGAAGGGAGGTGGGTGGTGTTCTAAGCCAAGGGAAGAGAGTATCGAGGTGTGGCCCGGGCAGAAGGTGATGGCAGGGCAGTTACAGAAGAAGATACAGGCACCAACAGGCCTCAGTGTCTGCCTTTGGGTGGCAAGATTCATCGGTTCCTGTGTGAAGTGCAAGTGAGGCTTTTCTGAGATAGTTCATTCCTGCTGGACTTACCAAGCTTCCAGAAGCCTCCCCAACCTCTTTACTGTGAAAACCAAAGGCACAGTGCCATCAACAGTCACTCGAACTGAAATTAAACGTCATATGCTCTGGAGTCAAGTTGGGAAGAAATGTGGTAACATCCCCTAAGCGTAGCCCCTGGTCCTGCTCTTCCCAGGCCCACACATCCCTGGGTAGGGCTCAGAGCAGAGCAGCCAAGCGAAAGGCCCTTGTTGCTGCCTAAGCATTAAGGGCACCAGGCCCCAAGGTCGTATACCACCAGGCTCTGAGGCACACTGGGCTCCAGTCTCTACCACTGCCTGAGGCCTGTGACCTAATTCACCTTTGCCTCAGTTTCCCCTTCTGAAAAAGGGGAGAACGTGGAATAAAGGACGTACATTAGTACTTAAAAGGAAAGCTCGCAAAGCTGTTCTGGGAAGTGGGTATGTGTGGTGTCTGCTTATAATCCCAGTACTAGGGAGGCTGAGGCAAGACGACTCTGATGAGTTTAAGGCCAGCCTGGACTACATAGTGAGTTCCAGGTTAGCTTGAGCTACAGTGTGAGAGACACTCTCTCTAAAACCCCAAATCAAAAGCAGACAACAGCAGTGATAGGGCCCGGGCAGGAGGAACTTCTTGTGAAAGTCCTGTGGCTGCTGAAAGGAGCTTGTCCCCTCCCCAAGTGCAAACTGCTAAGTCTCCGTAGTTCAGAAGAGAGCAAATAAATAGAAGCCCAAAGTCCAGCCTTCAGGTTTCGCACACCCCTCTACTCTTTATCTGCCATGGGATAGAAAGTAGTCACACAAAGTCTACTCTCCCACGGGCCCCATTGCCACTCCAGCTCAGCTGTTACCCCAGGGCTGAAACACCCTCAGCCATGGCATCTGGCTCACTGATGGTGAGAGACCATTGCCTCTCCTCTCTTCCTTAGCACAAGCCTGCCTTAGCCCCTGAGGTGGTTTTAGAGCTGCCTGGCCTTCCCTAAGTCTTCTCTGACCTCCTACCCCCTCCATGTCCAGAGAACGCCCTCAGAAGCCCCTCCAGTCCTGCTGCTGCTGCTGCTAAGTAAATGTCAGAGTCTTCCAACTCGTCCATAGGACCTATAGAGTGAGAACGAGGAGGGGCCACATGAGACATGTCAAAGCAGCAGAAAGAGCGTGACATGTGAGGTCACCTCTTCACACGTGACCCTCATTTCCCCTTCTTGGGGTAATTTCAGCTTCTGAACCATCAGTGTCTAGTAGTCCCAACAGCTATTGAATTCCAAGCCTACCAGTGACTACTGGGGCCACTGGACAAGAGCACTGGGATCTAATGGGAAAGCCTGGTCTGAGATATGGTATATCCTCTCTCTTCTTACTTCACATGGTGCTGTCAGAGTTGAATAGCTCCATCTCTCCATCATCCAGCCTCTTCATCTCTATTGGGGCCCTTCCATCCCCAACCCCGTGTTCCCCTCAAGACTGGAAAAATCTTTGAAGAGTATCTTACTTTGAATGAGGCTTAAGATCACCAGGACGCTGGAGGCTTGAGTACCGTTTGTTATTTGCACTGCCCAGCACATGATCCGAGGGAATCTGGTGCCCCTGTTTCCTCTGTTCCATGATACGAAATACAATACAGAGCATCCCAAGGCTCAGACAGGGCCCAAGAACTTTAACCCGTTTGGTTATCCCTTAGAAATCATCACAGAAATTCAGATTTAGAGGTAAGAGAAAACAATTCAGTGTTGCTTCTACTGAATGCTAGGTTAGCAAGAAGCCTTTCATACTAAAAGGATGTTCTCTCTACATCTCCAGAAATTGTGGAAACGAGATTTCCAATCCCCTCAGCCATTTTCTCAAAGAACACTTGGCTAAGCCCCAGAGGTAACAGTCTTCCCATTCAAGGGCCTTACCTGTGTGCCCCAAGTGCCTGGCTGGGCTAAGAGGTACCGGTCCGAAGGGTATGTGGCAGCCTTACACTAAACCTCTAGACCAGCTCAGAGGCCTATTTTTAGGGTCAGATCTGCTGACACTGACCTTGTGTGCTGTCCAGTCTGAGAGGAGACCTGTGGCATTTGTTTGCAAAATGATTCCTCAGTGTGACTTGAAACCCTTGACTTAAGCAGTCCTGTACCTGGAGGCCACATGTTTGTCTCTGGCTCAGCCACAGATACAGGACATGTGGCCGCCAGGGTGGCGGCAGAGGGGGAATTCCCCAGCTCTCAGCTTTGTTGTCTTACACTGGATAAAGCCAGGTGTCTGCAGGCCCTCTGTGGGCTCTGTCTCAGAGTGATGACTGGGCTGGGGGAGGTTTGCCTGCTGACCAGAGCCAGTAGGAGGCCTCGGGGTTCACAGCATGAAGAACTCTACCCTCTACCTCAGCTCTGAGAGTTTGGAGAGCTCTCTCTTGGGGATGGATGAAATGGATCTCGCATCATGAAGAACCATTAATGAAACCATGGGAAAGAGTCCCTGAGGGCAAACACTGTGTGGTAGCATTTTCTGCAAAAGTCCCCCCAAGTCCCCAGTTTTTCTGGAGTTCAGTGAGGACAGTGCTCACAATCCTACCCTCTTATGTAATTATGATACACACACACACACACACAGAGTTGTTTAAGATAGCCAGATAATATGTAGATGGATTAACGATAGACTAATGAGAGAAATATTTCTAACCATCTAAGATGAAAGTAAAGTGAAATAAGGCCAAGAGAAGGATTTGAGGGATGTTATGATTTGAGTCTGAAATGTTCTTCAACAAGTTGGTAGAACTGTTTTTGAGCGACTGTGGAATCTTTAAGAGGAATCTTTAAGAGGGTCACTGAGCAGGGAGGGGTAGGGTGTGGTGGTGTTCTGAAGGGTATGCCATATCTATCTCAGTTTTCCGTCTATGACAAGCTGCCAGCAAGCCATCCCTTCCCCACCTTGACAGACTGTATCCTCCCATCTGTGAGCAAAACAAACCCTTTAGGTTGTCAGGATAAGAAAAGCATCGGATACAGAGGGACTGTTGATTATCACCTCCGTGAGCAAGACCCTAAGTGATGACCTAGTGAAGTGGTGGGCTTCTCCACTTTCTCTCAGCCCTTCATACATTATACTATGCTCTGCTCTTGACATAGTAGATCACACCTTTAATACCAGCACTCAGGAGGTAGAGGCTGGAGGATCTCTGTGGGTCTGAGGCCAATCTGTTTAGTGAGAACAAGAACAGCCAGAACCATAGAGACCTGATTCAAAAACAAACAAAAAACCCCCAAAACAAACAAAATACCCAAAACAAAACAAAACAAAAAAAAGCCCCTATGTTTATGCTCTGAGTTCAATGACAGGATAGGGAAGGGTGCTATCATTTTTCCATCAAGGACCCCAGGAATCCGTGGGGAGACTGTGTTAGAGAAGAATGGTAGCACTTACAAGGGACACCTGGTCTGTCTTCTAGAAGCCCTGCCCACCCCCCAAAAAGGCTAGTCTGTGAGGCACACACCCTTCTCTGCATAACTCTGACACAGAACTAGAGCCATGGGGGGACACCCCTTACCTCCTCATGTGAGACACCATGTTGTCTGGAGGGAGCAGGCCAGGCAACCCATCAGCCTGACTTAGAAGTGTCCAGCTAATCCCAACTCCTAGAAGATTCCCTCAGGATATGAGGATGTGCAGCAGAGTTTGCTTCTGCAAGCATTCTGTTGGGCTCGTGTAGCTTCTTGAGAACTTGTAGTGCTGTGGTCATTTTTGACGTGGGTACCAACACTTCTCCAACCCATATAATTTTCATTAGCAAACTCTTTCCCCCTGGATCCTCCCCCCACCCCCATTAAAAAAAAAAAACAGTTTCTTCCTCCAAATGCAGAGACTGGTTGACACTACCCTCTCCTACTTTCTCTCAATTTAGCTCAAATTGAAGTGTGAGGGGGCAGAATATTCTGCCCTAGTGATATCCACTTCCTAATCCCCAAGACCCAGGAGTAGTGCATTGTAACATGGCAAAAAATGAATTAAGAGCATTCATATCTGATCTTAAAGTAGGGTTGATCAGCCTCATCATCCACAAGCTTCTTAAAGTAGGGGCAGGAGGAAGAGGAAGAAGAGCGAGTGAGACAAAGGGAGGAACTACCTACTGCTGGCTTTGAAGACTAGAGGGGTCCCAAGCTGGGAGGCAGCCTCTGGAAGCTAAATAAGACAGGAAGTGGATTCTCTCCTAGGACAGCTGAGAAATAGCCTCCTGCTGACATCTTGGTTTTCCCCTCAGTGAATAGACAGTCAACTCTAGCTGCTATTAACAAAACTCATAACCCGGGAGGCTTAAACAACAGCAATTGGTTTCTCACACAGCTGAGCCTGGAAAGCCCAAGCCCCAGAGTTGGCATTGAATTTTGCTGCCTGTCAGCGTGTGAACCTCTGGGACTTGTTGGCACTGTGGTTGCTTGGGATCGGGCTGTCAGTGCTGGCCAAGCATGACCTGTAACTCTAGTTTTGTGACATACACCTTCCAGGCCAGGGAAGCTTCGGCTCTTCTCTTGTTCAGTGTCCTTAGAACAAAGATGGTGGGGGTGGGGGGAGACAGAGTCTGAATTCTGGGGAGTGGGATAGGCTGTCTTGCCACTGACTTTGGAAGCAGACATGGCTCTGGAGTATGGGAGTATAGCAGTATGTGGAAGTGCCTCAGTGGAAGACAATTGAGTCTACCTGTCATGCCTGGATGCCAAGATGGTTTGATAAACATAACAGCACTGGGTGACAGTTTTATTGGTTCTTCCTAACAGTTCTGGGGTCCTCTAGAACGTGCCTAGAATTCCAGCAAATAAGATTATATTTATGTGTGTACATACATGCATATATACACATACATTGTTTTGAGATAAAACTTCATGATGTATCCCAGCCTAAACTTGAACTTCTGACCGTCTTACCTCAGCTTCCTAAATGCTGCTGTTAAATGCAGTGTCTGGCCTTATAATCTCAATCTCTCTCTCTCTCTCTCTCTCTCTCTCTCTCTCTCTCTCTCTCTCTCTCTCTGGTGTGGTTTTATTTATTTTTATTTTGTGTGAATATGTGTGTTCCTCTCTCTGTGTGTATATATACCACATGTGTATGGGTGCCTGCAGAGGACAGAAGATGGTGTCAGATGCACCAGAGCTGGAGTTACAGGTGATGGTTAGCCAAACTCTGGTCCTCTGGGAAGTACATGCACTAACCCCTGAGCAACCAGTCCTCCACCATTCTTTTGAGACAGTTTTGCTGTATGCCCCAGAGTAGCCTTGAACTCTTAGTCATCCTGCCTTGCCTCCCAAGTGCTGGGATTATAGGTGCACACCAGGACACCCAGTCTCAATTTTTAAATGAATTTGTGTGGTGTGTGTGTGTATGCACAGACACTCGTGTGCATATTTATGTGTATTAGTGCACACATGTGTGCATGCATACAAAGGGCACAGGATAGCCCCCAGCAGCATCCTCGAGAGCTCCATGTTTCCTTTGCATCCAGGTCTGTTATTGGCCTGGAGCTCAGAAATTAGGATAGACCACCTGTCTGGTGAGCCCCAGGGATCCTCCTGTCTCCACCAGCTCCGTGCTGGGCTATAAATGTGTTGCACAATGCTTAGCATTTTTATGTAGATATTCGTGGATGAAACTCAGGTCCTCATTATTTTGAAGCAGGAACTTTATTGACTGAGTTATCTGCACTGGCCCATCTTCATATTTTTTTAAACACACAAACGTAGGTCTGTGTTTAATAAGTATAATCCAGTCATGACCTTTCTTTGCATTGGCTACTAAACTTGTAAACTATTTACTTATTTGGTTGGTTGGTTGGTTGGTTTTTTGAGTCAGTATCTCTCTACACAGTCCCAACTGTCCTGGATCTCACTTCTTAGACGAGGCTGGCCTCACACTCACAGTACTGGGATTAAAGGCATGTACCACCATGGCCTGTTAAATCATTTAATTTTTATGACAATATCTTATGCATTGACATTTCATTTAAAAATATGAGTTAGAGATTTCAGGTTAATTTAAGTCAAGCTTATTTTCCAATCATTATTTTGTTCATGGTAACTATTTTAAAAAGAAAGAGTTCTCTTGAGGGCCAGTGAAAGGGTTCAGTGGGCAAAGGTACTCACCAAGTGCTGGCCTGGTGACCTGAGTTTGATCCCCAAAACCTACGTAAAGATGAAAAGAGAGAACAGATGCCGAAAAGTTGTCCTCTGACCTCCACACCTGCATCTGGCATCCAATGCTCCCCATCCATATGCCATGCACACACACAATAATAAAATACATGATTTTTAAAAGAACCCTTTCGAAAATACATAGCAAGCCTGGTGTGGTGGACCACATCTCTAATCCTAACACTCAGGAGGCAGAGGCAGGCAGATATCTGAGTTTCCAGCCAGCCTGGTCTACAGAGTGAGTTCCTGAATAGGGGTATAAAAAAAAAAAAATCTAAAAAAAAAAAAAAAAGAGAGAAGAAAAGAAAAAAGAGGAAGAGAAAGAAGGGGAGAAGAAAAAAAAGGAAGAAAAGAAAATACATGGTGAAAGAAACCTACCCTTTGTTGTTTTTATTCATTTGTGTTTTGATTGTTTTTCCACCTGGACCTAGTGGATCATTTTACTTTGGATCCATCAGAGCAGCACTGTCCAACAGAAACATAATGCAAGCCATGCTTTTCATTTTTCATTTTAATTTTTAGCAGCCACATTAAAAACTAGTAAAAAGAAACAGGTGGAATTAATGGGGGTATTTTATTTAACAAAATACATCCTAGATATAACCATTTCAACATGTAATCAGAAGGAAAATTTATTAGAGCAGTTATTTGGCACCACTGGTTTTTTTTTTCCACAGTAAGCCTTTGAAGTATATTATAAAAGTCTGAGTATTACAGCCCATCTCAATTTAGAACAGTATGTTTCTAGAGCTCAATAGCCCTGTGGGGCTGATCTAGATTTCTGAGAACAGGACAGACACATCAGCATGGTGACCGGAACACAGGCTTGGAGCTTCTATTTGTTCCTCTGCTCAAGTCCCTCACCCTACATCCCCCTCTCTGAGGACACTTCTCACACAACAGCCCTTCCCTTCTCCCCAACGCCTGTAGATCCCAATTCCTAAAGCCTACTGTGGGAGCGCCTCTGGAGGTTTCTGTGGCCTGCCTGGAAGTTGGCTGGCAGCTGGCCAGCGCTCATCTGCCCAAGAGCTGTCACTTTTGACTTTGATGGCTGAGCTATGTGAGGACATGTGTTTGGAAAGAAGGCCCACAGACCCGGGATGTTTCTCTGAAATCGATACTTCTGTTTATCACCTGGCTGTCAAAACACTGGGACTGCCTGTTGGGAGCTGTCTGTGGAGGGAAGGTCTGAGCCAGCTCCTGGGGTCTGGGTCCTGGGCTATGCACAGAAGCCCTTCCAAACTACCCCATCTCCCAGTGGACCGATGCTTTTTGAGCCCCCTCTCCAGCCTGTCAGTGCAAGCAAATCGGTCACTTGTGTCTCCATTAGCACCTCCATCCTCGTGTCGGGGCTTGTTTATTTTACACATAGATGGCTGTTTGTCTTCACAGCCGGTTAGTTCACCACAGTGACATTGATGAGGTTTGACAGGGCAGCTTGTTTGTGTATCGCAGACTAGCGAGTACGAGAGTAAAGGGCACATGCTCTCCAAACACGAGGAAATGGGTTCAGTTCTTGCCCTTGCCACTTACTTAGCTCTGAGCTGGTTCTGGTGCCCTGACTTCAAGCCAACCTCTTATCTGTAGATGGGACATAGTAGTGGGAGGCGCTTGTCGTGGCTTAAATGAGATAACACATCCAGAGCTCTTGGCTTGAAGACATAGTACCCACTGCTATTCTTTCCTAGTCCTCTTTAGAGTTCAGTTAATTGCCTCAGCTTATTGGACAGATTAAGAAATCCCTATTGAAAACTAACAGTCTATTGGGGCTGGACTCTGCCTGGGAACACAGCCCGCGTTCCCACACATGAGACCTGTGTCCAGTCCCTGCTCAGGCATGTGGTAAGATAGGATGTCTCTGGTGAGCTCACTGTCCAGTGGAGAAATGGCCCCTCTATGAGAGAGGGCTGTCTAGAAGAGCCAAATAGACTCAAAGAGTCCAACGATGAGACCACAGGAGGACTAACTAAAACTGTCATATGATATGGTGATTGCCCTTGAGCCCTGTAGGACAAAGCAAACACTTGTCACACAGGCAGTGGTACTATTCCAAATTGCCATGGATATTTTGGTTCTGGGATAAGAATTGGCCAACCCACATTAGTTGGGTTGTTCCCAGGGCCTTGAGTCAATCCCAGTCAAATCAGGGGCTTTGGCCTGGAAATGCAGCTCAGCAGTAGAGCCTTTGTCTGGCATGTTTTAAGGCCTGAGTTCTATCTGCAATGCCACATAAAAAAAATAAATAAATAACAAATAAATTTAAATATTCTGCCTGGGGTTGGGGGGGAGGGAATGATAACAGGATGTCCTGAGCCTGGTTTTTAGGAAGGAATGTACATTTATACAGTATGCAAGGAAACTTGTTTTGGTCAGAAATTCACCAGGGAAGGTTTGAACTGAACCAACAAGTGGGATGCTGATGCTGGAATGCAGCAGGGTAACCATCTTACAGGGACAAACAAGACGCTGACATGCCTAGGAAACAGCATCCACAAAAAGTCATGTAATACAAACGAGGCTGTTGTCCCAACAAATGAAGACTGCCTACTCAGGCATGGCAGAGTGAAAATGTGGAAGGAGCCTGGGTCCCTGAATGAGCTCAGGGAACCTTGTCTCCTCACTTGTCTGGACTTCCCGTCTGCTTCTGTTTCATAATGATGAAGTGGAGGAGGAAGAGAGAGGAGGGGGAGGGGGAAGGGAGAGGGAGAGGTCAGAAACTGCTTAGACTGTATTCTAGAGTTTCTGTGGCGGAAGCCTATCATACCCTAATGTATTCCCAGGCCAACTCAACTGACAGAATAAAGCAGTTGATAGGCAAAGTGATCTCAGGGGAGGGTTGAAACTCATAGGGCTTTGTAGGTCATGAGAAGGAGGTGGGATTTTATTCTAGGGAGATTGGTTGCATGACCTGTATTGTATTGTATTGTATTGTATTGTATTGTATTGTATTGTATTGTATTGTATTGTTTGTCTGTGAGAGGCTCTCACTACATAGCTCTGGCTGGTCTAGGACTCACTATGTGGACTAACCTGGCCTCTGAGATCCACCCGCCTTATCTCATGATCATGCCCCCACCCATGGCTGATTTGCATTCTTAAAAGAACAGCTTATGGGTAGAGAGTGGAATTTAGCAAAATTATAGTTCGGGTCTGGGAGACCAGTGAGGAGGATGCTTTTACAAATATCCAGGTGAGAGGCACTGGTCACCTTTTTAAGGGAGGGCTGGCACCATCACACAGACAGCAAATTCTCAGCACCAAGATTTACCCGGGGGGGGGGGGGTGGGGGTGCGCAAAGGCAGACAGAAGCAACAGCAGGCAGCAGGCAGCAGGCAGCAGGCAGCAGGCAGCAGGCAGCAGGCAGCAGGCAGCAGGCAGCAGGCAGCAGGCAGCAGGCAGCAGGCAGCAGGCAGCAGGCAGCAGGCAGCAGGCAGCAGGCAGCAGGCAGCAGGCAGCAGGCAGCAGGCAGCAGGCAGCAGGCAGCAGGCAGGTACTTTTTGCAGGAGTGAGTTTTTAAGGTGAAAAAGGAGAGCCTGTGCTAGTGTGAGAGAATTGGTAAATCCCGATTGGACATATTAGCCAAATAATGAATTTTGATTTTTGGACCTTGGTGTTTTGTCTCAGGAATGAATGCGCCAGTAGTTTCTAAATTAGTGAATGGGCCTTGGGGGCTAGCTTTAGAAATGTAACCTGTCGGTGCCATGTTCTCAACATGCTCAGGCCTATTAGACCCCTTCAACCTTAGTCAAGGGTGGCAGCAGCAAGGATCAGAGAGGAGAGACGGGTCAAAGTCTAGACATCATTTTGATGGTGGTTTATAAAGGATGGCTTGATTAATTTGGCTCTTCGGGGTTCTGGAATAAATGAAAAACACAAAGCATTCAATAGGCCCAAGGGTATCAGTCTTATGTACCAAAGGGTCCCTGATTCTGATGCTGTGTCTAATCTGCCAGAAAATGCCTGTGAATAGGATTAGAGAAACAGCTCACTACTCTGGTGGCTTTTAACATGCTTCTCAAACTGTCCCTGAGGCTGGTCTCAGGACGGAGGGATGGCAGCAAGCCTGGCCCAGGACCTGGAGAGCCCCTCACTGCTGCCATCCAACAGGTGAGTGTGTTCTGCCTGTCTCCACACAGCAAATAATGGCAGAGTGCCTCTTACAAGTTACCGAGTAGTGTAGAAATGGAGGGGGTAAAAGAAACAAAGATGGTGGCACTGAGCATGTGTTCTGCTGTTCTCCGCACTGAGATGTGACAAAAAGCTAGTCGTTGATTTTTATCTCTTAGCCTTTCTCAAAGGCCCTGCATCAATCACCCTCCTGGAATTGAGGATGCTTAATTAATAAATGGTAATCCTGCAGCCCCTTCTCGGTTAAAACATCAAGCTCCCAGAATCCCCTGTTCTTAACTAGGATAGATTGTTGGATATACCTCAGTGCTAATTGTAATTGGTAAGATGGGGAAGGACCTTGACACTGTGGGACCCTTGAACCTGGATGCCGTTCACTTGTATTGGCTGCAAAATTGCCTTCTCCAGAAACCTAACCAGCTAAAGAAAAAGTCCTTCCTACCTATATCTGGAGCACTGTCGTAGGGAAAAGTAGGCACTACCAATGATCCTCTTTGCTGGCTGCCCTGTCTCCTAGTCCAGTCTTCTTCAACCATTGACTGATAAAGATGAGAACTAAATGTCTACCAAAGAACCATGTGTTAAAATCTCGGTCTCCTGCCTATGGTCCTGTTGGCAGGCACAGTCTGTGGTACTTTTGATGGGCACAGTCTATGGTACTATTTGTGGGCACAGCTTGTGGTACTGTTGGCAGGTGATAGAACCTTTAAGAAGGGGAGGAAGTTAGGTTATTGAGAGGCTGTCTTTAGGGAAGAAATGGCACTCTGGTCCCTTCCTTTTTCTCTTCCAGGCTACCATGAGGAGAATCGTTCCTCGGCTCTGTGCTGCTAGCAGGATGTGCTACCCAGATTCCAAAGCAACACACCAATGGACTGTAGAAACCTCCAAATTTGTGAACCACATAAAGCTTTCCTCTTTCAAAGCTGATTCTTTTTCTCTCTTGCCCAGTTTCTTGGTATGTCCTTCTCTCCCCTTTCTTCTAGGACCAATGACAAAGCAACTTCCAGGTAGGAGTGACCACTTGATAAATACAGGGAGTTTTTTTGGTTATTTTATTTTGTTTTGTTTGGGGGAGGGGTCTCATGTAGCCCAGGCTGACCTCAAACTCATGTAGCTGAGGCTGACCTCAAATTCCTAATATCCCTGCTTTTACCTCACAAGTCTCAAGATTACAGGTATATGCCACCACACCTGGATGTTAAATGCAGTTTTCATATATAACTTATGTTCCATGTGGCATTCGGAGCAATTTTTACATTTTAAAATAGTTGTTTCTGAAATTGAAATGTAACTGAATGTCCTGAATATTTTATTTCCAGTCATAACCCCCCACCCCAAGAAATGTGCTTATGGTAGAAGGTAATAAAAAAGCCTTAGGAATCTCCAAATACTGTGCCGAGTACAGGACCTCCCTGTTGACTGAAGAGGCTCGGGCTTCAGAATACAGGGGCTCCCTATGCTTGCTCCCTACCGTAAACTGTTCCCAGGTCCTCCAAGGAGCCCATTGTGTGTGAAGGGAGAGGGTGGCAGGGAGGTGGGGTGAGGATGCAGAAGGAACTGACTTTGGCCTCTGCCAGTCTACCTGAATCACACATGTGGGCTTTCTCAGAGTGTGGGGAACCTCATCTAGCCAGCAAAGAGAGCACTCACCAGGACTTTACGAGCATTTTTTTATTGAGTTGTAATTGACAAGAAGAAAAAAAAAAGAACAGAAACAAACAACTCTTAGACATCCCAGAGTTTACTCGTGAGCATGATGTAAGAGAGAGTGAGAGAGAAAGAGAGAGAGAGAGAGAGAGAGAGAGAGAGAGAGAGAGAGACTGTGTGTCTATGTTTCTCTGTGTGTGTGTGTCTGTTTCTGTGTGTCTCTATGTGTCCATGTGTTTATCTGTGCATGTGTATATCTGTCTATGTATGTGTCTGTGTATCTGTGTTTGTGTATGAATATCCATAAACTACTGCCAGACCATGCCAAAGTTAAGGAGAATGTCAGGAGATTCTTGTATAGGACATTAACTCTTCTCTTCTCTAAATTAAAGACCAGAGTAAGGTTCAGCCAGGTCTGCAGTGCCCATAAAACACTTTCCATTAAATCAAATGTTCTTCAGTCTTTGGAGAAATAATGGAAGGTTTGCAGAACAGGCTGCATTTGGCATTACAGACCTCTAATGTCAGTTTATAACCCTACTTAAGAAAACTCGAAGAGAATGCAGTCAGCTTTGTACGCAAAACTTCTTGGCAAAAGTTATACATCATATAAAATAATTAAGGGAATATGAAAAATAAATCCAGGGTGCTGGAGGGATGACTCAGGGGTTAAGAGGGTGTGTTGTGCTCTCAGAGGGTGGGAGTTCTGGTCCCAAAGCCCATGGCTCACAAACTCCAGCTCCAGGGGATCAACAACCATTTGGGTCTCGTTGGGCACCACAGATATGTTCATAGACCCACTGACAGACACACACAAATATATAACTTAAAATAAAAAAGAGTTGGGGCTAGAGGGCTAGCTTGGCGGTTGAGAACACTGCCTGTTCTTCCAGAGAACTGGGGTTCGATTCCCAGTACCCACATGGCAGCTCACAACTGCAACTCCAGTCCTGGGTAGTCTGACTGCTTGTTCTGGCATTGGTGGGCACCTGCATGCACGTAGTGCACAGACAGAGTTGCAGGCAAGATATCTATACACATACTTTAAAATCTTTTTAAAACTTTGTAAAACTATTTTTTAATTAAAAGAAAAACATTAAGACAGATAGTGATGGTGGTGGTGGCAGGCATGCCTTAATCCCAGCAGAGACAAGCAGATCTCAGTGGTTGAGGCAGGGTTTTTCTGTGTAGCCCTGGCTGTCCTGGAGCTCCCTCTGTAGACCAGGCTAGCCTCAAACACTAAACAGAACTCCACCTGTTTAGTGTTTAAACATCTAAATCTCTCCCAAACAGCACCAACTGGGGACCAAGTGTTCAAATAACAGACCCTATGGGGGACAGCTCTTATTCAAGCCACCCATAGGCTCATGTATTTGAACACTTGATCTCTATTTTGTGGTACTGTTTGGGAAGGCCATGGAACCTTTAGGAGGTGAGGCATCATAGAAGAAGTACATCATCAGAGACAGGCCTTGAGGTTTAATGCCCTGCTCCACTCCCCGCCCTCCCACTGTGTTTCCCATGTGTGGATGAAAATGTGACTGGTCTGCCTCCTGATTCCCAGGCTGGCCTCACACCCCTACTCCTAAGCCTTCCCACTGGGATGGACTGTAGCCCCTCTGGATATATAAACCAAAATACAGCCTTCCTTCCTAAACCTGCTTCTTGTCAGAGTGCTTTATCACAGCAATGCAAACATGATTATCACCTCAGGCAGCAACTTAGCTCAGTCGGGGAGGTGGTGGTCACTGTGGCATGCACACAAATAACAAACAATGAAACAACGACAAAAGCATAAGAGGGGAGCTGGGGATAGTGGGTCATGCCTGCGATTCCACCACTCAGGGTTCTACAGAGCTTGAATAAAAGAGCTTGAGCTTAAGGGCAGCCAGGGCTACTTAGTAAGATCCTATCTCAGAAAAGAGAAGGAAGGAGACTTGGCTCCAGTCTGAATGTGCTGACCCACTGTCTCTCAAAGGTACTTAATCAGCCTTGTGTGCCATCTGACTGAAGTTTGTAAATGGATGAGGTGCATTCAGGTGACCACAGGGATGCTTTGTGAGAATCTCTTTGGGAAATCCAACACTCTAGCAGAGGGGGTAGAATGCTTGCCTGGCATTCTGGAAGCCCTGCATTTGATCCCCAGAACCCTGTAAACCAGGCATACAGGCCTCAAATACCTATAATCCCAGCAGTTGGGAGATAGAGGCAGGAAGAGCAGAAGTTCAAGGTCGTCCTGGGCTACATAAGCGATGTCAGAGCCAGCCTCAGGTACATGAAATCCCATTTCAAAGTAAGCCAACAAAAATAAGCCGAAAAGGAAAGCCAAGATTGTTGTGGAAAATAGGACTGTCTCCTAGGAAGCATCCATGACTTAAATGACAGTTCTGATGGTGACAATCCTTGGAGCATCTTCCAGAGCTCTGGCTGAACCGGGACTCAACTCTCTCGTGCTTTGCCTGTGATGATGTCACTGTCACCAGCTGACCCTCTGGCTTCTCCTGTCCTGACTCCTGCTGCCTCATGGTTCTGCTTCCCACTTCTCTCCAGGTGTCATCTGTGCCCTGTGATCTTTGACTCTAGTTCATTCCCACAACCCCTACCCAGAAAGAGTCTAACAAGCCGGCATTCCCCACTCAGCAACGAGCCCCCACCAATGACATCGCTTGTATCAGAGTGACTCCAACCCGCCCCAGGCACCTTGTGGGTCAGAACCTACAGTAGATAAGGCCAAAGATGATGAGAAGTAGCAAAGACTTCAAAAATGGTGGTGTAAACAAGAGAGATTTCCGGGGCTGGGGAGATTGGTTCAGTGTTGCCCAGTAGTTGGTGATCTTGCAGAGGACCCATGGAATCACATGACAACTAATGAGTCTGTAACTCCAGTTCCAGAGGATCTGATGCCGCTTCTGATGTCTGCAGGTTTGCACACAAGTGTTGGCCAGATATACATGTGTACTGAGTGGTTTTGTGTCAACTTGACACAGCTGGAGTTATCACAGAGAAAGGAGCCTCCCTTGAGGAAATGCCTCCATGAGATCCAGCTGTGAGGCATTTTCTCAATTAGTGATCAAGGGGGGAGGGCCCAGCTCATTGTGGGTGATGCCATCCCTGGGCTGGTAGTCCTGGGTTCTATAAGAAAGCAAGCTGAGCAAGCCAGGGGAAGCAAGCCAGTAAGTAACATCCTTCCATGGCTTCTGCATCAGCTCCTGCATCCAGGTTCCTACCCTGTGTGAGTTCCTGTCCTAATTCCTTTGGTGGTCTTTTCCCTTTGCTCTCCAACTCAGTGTCTCTCTCTGAACCCGGAGCTCACTGTTTTAGATCGGCTGGGTGGTCAGTGAGTTCCCAGGACCTGCCTGTCTCTGGCCTCCAATGATGTGTATGCAGATGCCTTCCCTAGACCTGGCTTTTCTGTGGGTGCTGGGGATATGAGCTCAAGTCTTCATGTTACAGCAAATACTTTACCCACTGGGCCATCTTCCCCAGTCCCATACCATTCTTTTTTA
This sequence comes from Arvicanthis niloticus, assembly GCF_011762505.2. Taxonomy (NCBI): domain Eukaryota; kingdom Metazoa; phylum Chordata; class Mammalia; order Rodentia; family Muridae; genus Arvicanthis; species Arvicanthis niloticus. The sequence continues at coordinate 74,853,855 of NC_047660.1, forward strand.
GACAGGGTCTTGCTATATGTGCTTGGCTGGACTGGAGCTCACTCTGTAGACCAGTCTTAAAATCACAGAAATCTGCCTACCTCTGCCTGCCATGTGTTGGGATTAGAGGCAAGTGTAGCTGTATCTGGCTAGCACACCATTTCCTTTGAAGGGGACTTCTGTGAAGTTTTTGCAACAACTCCACTTACATCTGACTGGCTGAGGTGCAGTATATTACACCTAATTGTGGTTATACTACAGCCAACTTGCTCTACCGTTCCCAGGCCAGCCTGTTTCTTTGTGGGCTCAGGAAACGTCTGGTTTCTCTACCACCTGGGTCCTTAGAGCTTCTCTACCTTTTCCCACTGCAGCCCCAGATTCTGAACTCCATCTATGGAGTCCCAGGAATGTGACCTGCTGAAACCTGAGCTCCAGGCCAAGGGGAAGGTTCTGTCCCAGCCCAGGCGACGGGGCAGGCTGCCTACACGCACAGGCTAGGATGATGACTTAGAAGCTGGCCTCTGGGGGCCACTATTTTGGGTGCTGCTGACAGTGGATGAGCAGGAAATAGCAACCAGTTCTGAGTTGTCAGGAGGAGAACCCCTGGGGATTGGGGGGGAAGTAGGTTGGGTTGTTTGCTAGGACTGTATCTGATCTGGAAAATTCCAGTCCCCACCAACTCCCTGTTGAACTGGAAAAAGCTATCTCTCCCTAGAGTGGGAGCAGCTGTACATGGCAGGGCCTAGATTCTGAGATGCAGCAATAGCCTTCAGAGGTGTGCCACAGAGATGTGACAGAGCCAGCTGGCAGCACTTGTCCGAGAGCCTGAACCTACACTCTGTTCCAGTTTCTTCCTCAGAGCCTCAGTTGGCTTGTATATAAAATGGGGGTGTGAACCTACTAAGCCAGAATACTTTCAAGTAGATTATTGTGAATAGAATAAGTGGAAGCTAAGATCCAGCCCAGTTGTCAACTTTACCCTGCCAGGTACTCTGAGTCGAAACCCTGTCCACTTGGGAGGAAGGGACACATGCAGGTTGTTGCTCAGGCGTCTTTCTGCCCATAAATGTGGTTCACAGGGATGGGATAACCTTTTCCAATTTGCACCAAGGAGAAGCATCACCCTCCAGGAATAGAATAGAGAAAGAAATGTTCTTTAAGCCCCCCAGAGATGCCAGAGCTGACTCTATAGTCTTGGTGGGGACTCTGGAGAGTTTAAGGGGCTTATGGGTGTTATATGTGAGAAGAGGGTATCAGGTGAGCTAGATGAGAGATGTTGCATGCAGTGCAGCAGGAACAGAGAGGCCTCCCAGTCCCAGGACATGCCAGGATCTGGGCTCCTTCATGGCCTTTGTAACAGGGCCGAGTAGTAGTGGCATGAACCCATGGCTGATGGCTCATAGTCCCACAGAGTCATACCTGAAGGGGTTGCTGGGGGATATTTCAAGGTTGACAGCTCTTCTGGTTTGAGTCTGAAATGTTCCCTTCAGGCTCATCTGTTTGAATGTTTGGTCCCCAGCTGGTGGTACTGCCTGGGAGGTTTTGGAGCCTTTGGAGATGTGAAAATAGATTACAGTGATAGGCATTCTGAAAGCTCTACCTTTTTCTGATCCCAGACTGAGATCTCTGCATCAGGTCTGATGTCTTAGTCACTGCTCTGTTGCTGTGGAGAGACACCATGGCCAAGGCAGCTCTTATAAAAGAGAGTATTTAACTGGGGACTTGCTTGCAGTTTTAGAGGGTTAGTTCATAATCATCATGGCGGGAAGCAGACAGGCATGGTGCTGAGCAGTAGCCGAGAGCTTTACATCCTGATCCACAGGCAGCAGGCAGAGACAGAGACAGAGACAGAGATAGACAGAGACAGGCAGACATACAGAGAGTGGGCCTAGTGTGGGCTTTTGAAAACCTCAAAGCCCACCTCCAGTGACACACCTCCTCCAAACAAGGCCACAACTCCTAATCCTTCCCAAACAGTTCCACTAAATGGAAATTAAGCATTCAGACATAGGAGCCTATGTGGGCCATTCTCATTCAATCAGCCACACTGAGGTCTCTAATTCCTGGTCAGCTACAATGTGAGCAGCCTTACACTCCTGCTGCCACATATGGAGCAACTTTGAATTTCCTCAGAAACTGAGAGCAAAAATAGTGATGTCTTCCTTTAAGTGGCTTCTGTCAGATATTCTGTAACAGTGGTTGTTGGGAGCCGACTCCTAGCGGAAAGCTGCTATCAGCTTTGCAGCCATCTCGAGCCATATACCCTGACAAGAGACTTGTTTTTCAACAGCCTACAACAGCTGAGCACACTCTGATAAACATCTTGTTTTTCTCACATATCTTGTTTTGCTGTTTAGTGCCCCCAGCTGCAAGGCGCACGTGGTAAAGTGTCTTCAGTTGTGTTCCCCTGCTTGTCCACAGCTGCAAGGCACACGGTGAAGTGTATATATACCCAGGATTTTCCTTTTAGTAAATGAGACTTGACCACACACCCTGTCTTGTCTCCATTCTTTGCATCTCTTGCCTCTCCATCCCCACTCTCTCTTTCTCTTGCTAGACCCTGACCCACAGACCAGAGTAGCAACTCAGGACAGGACATAGTGGCCCCCCAAGCGTGGGGCATTGTGGACAGCAACAAGTGGTAAGAAAAACATCAATAAAAATACCTATCATTGGCATAGGAACAGTGGCTGGGAAACTCTGCTGTAAAGCAAGGAACAAGCTAGAAGAGAGGGTCTAGGGGTGGGGGTTCAGGATTGTGAAAAGTTCAGCTGAGGCTGAAGGCCTAACACACTAATGAAAGTGGCTAGTGGGATGCCAGGTTTGGAGCACAAGAGGGAGAACTAGGCCATGTTCCCTGAGGCTGTGAGAACCAAAGCTCACCCAGAAAAGTAGGAGTATCAGGGAGATAGATGCAAGAAGACAGAACCCAGAGAAACCTTCATATTCTAGGGTCAGTCAGAGAAGCAAAAGATAAATGGGACTATCCAAAGAAGAAGGGAGAAATCAAATCATTTCACCCTAAAAGCCATGACTGTGTTGTGCTGTTTGCCAGTGAGAAACCCGAGGGGAACTTTATGTATTGTTTTCTTCTTCCTTTTTTCCTGTAGCCCAGGCTAGCGTCAAACTCACTATGTCCCGGGGAAGACTTCAAATTTCTAATGTTTATGCCTCTACCTTGCAAGGGTGTGACACATGGGCACACAGGTTTATATCATGCTAGATGAGGTGATTTGAATGAAAATGACCCCCATAGGCTCATAGGGAGTGGCATTATTAGGTGTGACCTTGTTGGAGTGGGTGTGGCTTTGTTGGAGGAAGTATCTCACTGTGGAGGTGGGCTTTGAGATTTCAGATGCTCAAGCCAGGCCCTGTGTCACTCTCTCTCCCTGCTGCCTGGTGATCTAGTTATAGAACACTCGGTTTCTTCTCCAGCATCATGTCTGCCTGCATGCCACCATGCTTCCCACCATGACGATAATGGACTAAACTGTTTAAACTGTAAGCCAGCCCCAAATGAATGTTTTTCTGTGTAAGAGTGGCCATGGTCATGGTATCTCTTCATGACAATAGAAACCCTAAGACACTGGGGACCAAACCTAGAGCCCCATGTGTACTAGGGAAACATCCTACCAACTGAGGACATCCCCAGTCCCTGGCCTGGAATTTGCTATGTAGTCTAGGCTAGCCCTGAAGTCACATAGTCCTCCAGCTTCAATGCTAGGTCTATAGGTATAAGCTACTGTGCCTTGCTCCTTTGTTGTTTATGGTGCTGTGGACCACACCCAGCAGGTGACAAACGCTATGCCATTGCTTCATCCCTGCACTCCACCACCAGCTCCAACAGTCAGTTTTTAAATTACTTTTTAAGACTGTTCTTTTTTTATTACACATATTTATTCTTTTTTTTTTTGAGGGGGTGCATTTATGTCACAGTAAGCATATGGAGGTGAGAGGATAATTTGTGGGATTTGGTTCTTTCTTTCTACCACATGGGTCCCAGGGATTGAACTCAGGTCATTGGGTTTGGCAGCAAATACCTGTTACCTGTCCAGCTGTCTCTCACATGACATTAATTTACTTTTAAAAATAAGCTTGATTTTATTTATTATTACTGTGTATAGGCATGATGTGTTAGGGTGTGTATATGTGCCCTGGCATGAGTGTGGAGGTCAGAGGATACCTTCCTGGCCTCCATTCTTTCTCTTCATCTTTATACGGAAGATGGAGCTCAGATTGCCAGGCCTGTGTGCTTTAATGGCTCCCAACAGTGAGTTTTGATTGTGGCTCAGAGAGGATGTGACACTTGGAACTGTTGTTGTTGTTTTGGCTTTTGTTTTTTTAACAGACAACCTCGGCCGTGGGTGAGGGTGTGAAAGATACAAGATGAAGAATTAGTCGCCTGGTCCACAGTACTGCACCAAACCTTCTTTTGAACCCAGAACATTATTTCTAACCAATCTCCACCTGCTCACTGTCCTCAGTTGGCCTTGCTATGTCAGCAGGCGCCTTCATCCTCCAGGCTACTGAGTCAGAGCTGGCAAGCCATCCTGAGGCTTGTGGCCTTTGTGAGAATAAAGTCATTGTCATACAAACCATCTTTATTATGATGAACCTTTTATTATAGAGACAGTCTGAAATTTCTTCTGCATAAAGAATTTCTGTACTGTGTCAGGGGACTCCACTTGCTGAGGGGTGCCACCCAGCCCACCCTGCCTCTGCCTCAGCAGAGCCCTGACTTGCTGGTGCCATCTCAGGATCTCTGGAAACAGCAGAGGCTACCATTCCCAGGGCCAGGTAGGTCAGGTTAGGCCACGCTGGATGGAGGGGTCAGGGCTTCAGGTGCTCCCTAATTCAGAGTCTCCCTGTTTCCCGCCTCAGCCTGTTGTCCAGAACCTGGAGCTGTCGGAGGAAGCCTGAGTTGGGACAGATATCTCGGTGGGCCTGCACCGTCTGGATGGCATCTACCAGTGTCAAGTTCTCGAAGATCATGAGGAAGGCCAAGACAATTGTGGCAGAGCGGCTTACCCCCATGGCACAGTGGACCAGCACTCGGCCTGTAGGAAGACCCAAGCTAGCATTGACCACCTGTGTCCATCTCACCTTTGGGAAGAAGGGACATCTCTGGCTATCCCTTCCATTCCCCTATCTCAACACCTGGAAAACTGACACTGTCCTCATTGTCAGATGGGCCAACGGAAGCTCAAGATCATACTACAGTTTAGTATAAGGCTAAAGTGAGCAGCTGGGCCCCTTCTCTGGTCCAGAGGGGCTTTCTCTGGTAGCTATTGCAACTCTAGGTAAGGGTCACCAAACTTCTGCAACCCCTTAGATTTACATCACAGGGACTACCCTCTTTCTTTCTCCTCAGTCCTGCCTGCCCCCTCTTGCCCATGAAGCCTTGCACTTATGTCTCCTCTCTGGGGTGCTTGCCCAAGAGTCTGCAAGGTCTTGTGATTTCTGCCTTGTGTCTGGGTTCTTTCTAAAGGGTGTGGTTATCCTGGTAATCACAGTGAATGGTGTGAGTGTGTGTGTGTGTGTGTGTTGTAGTGGTGGTGTACATGAGAGTATAGGTGTGCATGCTTGTGTGTACATGCATATATGAAGGCTCTGGATGTTGTTCTATGGCACTATCCACTTTCATTTTTTGAGATGGGGGTCTCTCACTGGCCTGGACTCACAGTCCAGGCTGTCCTGACAGTGAGCCTTAAATTCTGTATTTTCATCTACCTAATAATGCTGGAATTACGAGCACACATTGCTATGCCTGCCTTTTCCATGTGGGTTCCAGAGAGTAGATCCTCATGCTTGCATAGCAAGCATTACTGAGCCTTCTTTCCAACCGCCATGCTGAATCTTAGTTCTACCTGAAATCACTGGTTTCCATGATGTGCTCATTAAGTGGTAATAGCCATCTGATCCTTAGCATGGGTGCTGTGGGCTCCCTACCCATCAACACTACTGGAGAAATAGCTCCTCATCCCACCCTGACCCCAACCCAAACCCTTCCCGGCAGCAGCTTACTTCGGGGAGTATTGAGGGCATCTCTGATGTAACGAGCGACAGGCAGAAAGTAGACACTAAGGTCAAAGAAAGGGTTATCATCTGCCTCAATGCCATAGTACTCCAGAGGTGTTCCACGGTAAAACTTGGCACCTGTGTCCACTTGAAACTTGCCCGCAGCAACATTCACAACATGGGTAATGCCCAGCTGGATTAGACGACTCTTGTCTCTGGCAGCATACCTGAGGGAAGGGTACATGGGAAGTTAGGGTGATGGGGGCGGCTCTCACTGGATCAGAACTTACCCCCCATCCTCTGTTCTCCTGCAAGTGTCGAGACTGAACGGTGAACTGCCCTGGTGAAGGCAGTCCTCCAAAGCGGCGTTTCTCAGCCTTCCATGTGCCACAATCCTTTAACACAGTTCCTCATGTTATGGCGACCCCCAACCATATAATTATTTTCATTGTGACTTCATAACTGTAATTTTTCTACTGCTGTGAATTACAGTGTAAATATTTTTTGGAGATTGAGATTTGTCAAAGGGGTCGTGACCCACAGTTTGAGAACTGCTGCTCTGAACCTTTCACCCAGGGAAACTTCCTGGATAGATTTAGCTACATGCCTCAAAAACCTTAAAAATGTGTCCAAGCTTTGTGAAAACACTTTCTTCTAGGAACAGATTAAAAGGAAGAATTCTAAATGTGCTGACAGACATTATATAAGCCGAATTTAATACTATTTAAAACCAATATTAGGGAAGGAAACATTTTTGACAGAAAAAAAAAGTATGGTACAGTAATCCTTTTTATCCATGGTTTTACTTTTTATAGTTTCATTTATCCTCAGCCAACTATGGCTTCAAAATATTTTTTTTAATTCTATAGGTAAACAAGTAATAGATTTTAAATTTTGTACTGTCCTGCTGTGTTGTGCCCAAGACTGTAATAGTTAGCAGTAATGGTCAACTTTACAGGTCTACGTTGTGGAAACCTTTATTGAGAAATTGCCACCACTGGACTGGCTATGGACATGTTTCTGGGGCATTTTTTAGTTGCAAATTGACGTAGGAGGATGCAGCCCACTGTGGATAGTGTCATCCCTAGCAGGTGGGCCTGGGATGTATAAGAACAGTAGCTAAGCAAGCCAGAGGAAGCAAATCGGGAGGTAGCATTCCTTCATGGTTTCTGCTTCAAGCTCCTGCCTTGGTTCTCTTGATGATCAACCATAACTGTAATCCAAACAACCCTTCCCCCCAAGTTGGTTTTGGTCAATGTTTTATCATAGTGACAGAAAGCACACTAGAACAAGGACAAGCATTACCCTCTTGGCCAGTGTATACGCACAGCATATGCTACTTTGCCTGTTAATTACTGGCTATCTCAGTTATGAGATTGACTAACATGGTATCACGGGCAGGCCTGTGTTCAATTAGCCCTTACTTAATATAGTAATTACTCCATTTTGTTATTATATTTGTTTTGTGTTACTTAATCTAACTTACAAATTGAACTTTTCAAAGGTATGCATTAGTAGGGAAAACTGCAGCATATTTTATGAGCTCTTGGCACTGTTTTTAGTTTAGATATCCACAGGGGAACATGGAACAAACCCCTCAGGCAAAACAAGTTCCTGTGCATCTAAATTATGAAATACCATGAATCACTAAAAATCACTAGTAAATGCAGGTAAACAGGGGAGAGTGTTTATGTTTTATCAAGAACCTGTGAAGATACAGGATATAAAACAGAATGTTATAAGAATTTTAAAATATGTAGTGTGATTAATTTTAAAAGCTTTCTTTCTATATAAAGCACATCTCAAAACAGTTTTACAAAGTGATGGCAGTTTTACCAAAAATAGCACTGTGAAAAAGCACACATGCGTTTTTTAAAAGTCTACAAGGATTTTTCTCTGTGAAAAGAGGACTATTGTTAGCTAGATATTAATCTGTGCTTTAATTCTAAAGTTCATTTATGTATATAGATGGATGTTTTGTCTGCATGGATATCTGCACACCAGAAGATGGCTTTGGATCCCATGGGACTACAGTTATAGGTGGTTGTGAACAGCCACGTGGGTGCTGGGGCTTGAACTTCCAACCTCTGGAGGAGCAGCCAGGGCTCTCAACTATTGAGCCATCTCTCTCAACCAATGAATTGTAAATACAAAGGGAAAATTATATTATTTCCTGTATATTTAGTCTATATTTTCTTTTTTTTTAAAATGATGCCTTTATGTTCAGTGGTGTTTTGTCTGCATTTGTGCATGGGTATTGGATCCTCTAGAACTGGAATTACAAACAGTTGTGAGCTGCCATATGGGTGCTTGGAATGGAATCCAGGTCCCCTGAAAGAACAGCCAGTGTTCTCTAAACCTCTGAGCCATCTCTTCAGCCCCCTATATTTTTAAAATTTAAGAAAACTCTTAGGAAAAAATAAATGGTACTATTATACTCTTATCTTCTATCTTTGTCATAGAAATCTTGGAATACTCATATTTTCCCAGCATACCTGTACTAAACACTCCTAGGATCACTAAATAGTTAAAAATGGAATCGGTACAAATGGAGACTTCATGACGTAGTCACACAGTAGAATGTTATATAATAATGAAATTGAGCCACAGCTACCCAGAATACATTGTGTGGCACAATTTTAAGCAACTGATGCTGTCCATGAAGTACACACAAGATGGCCTGTTTGCCACACAAGTGTGGGAACCTGAGTTCAAATTCTTAGCACCCACATAAGTGCCAGATGTCGTATGAGCACCTATAATCTACCACTGCTGCTGCGATGAGATGGGTGGCGGAGACAGGAACGTTTCCTGGAAGCTCATGGGCCAGCTTAGTCTGGCATGTACAGCAGTGGACAGTGAGGCAGCGAACATGTTCTCTGACATCCACATATGCACTGGAACATGTATGCACGTGTGTGTTCACAGACACAAAGACATATGAGTGCATACACAAAGAAAAGGTTTTGGCTTGGTTTTGAGGCAGGCTCTCATGAAGCCCATGCTGGCCTTGAACTCACTATACAGCTGTGGACACCATGCACAGGTCTTCCTTTTACAGATGTGTACCATCATCCTCAGGTTTTACGCCCTGCTGGGGACTGAGCCATAGCTTTGTGCTTGCTTGGCAGATGCTTTATAAACGTAACCACATCCCCAGCCCCTAAAAGATTTTTTTTTTTTAAACTTATGTGTATATGTGTGCTCCTGTGTGAGTTTATGGACACCATGTGCATTCAGAAGCCCGTGGAAGCCAGAAGAGGGCACCGGATTTCCTGGAACTGAAGTTACAGGGTGTTGTGAGCTGTCATGCAGGTGCTGGGACCCAAACCTTTGAGAGAAAAGTGCGTGCTCTCTTAACTGCTGAGCTATTTCTTTAGCCACATTAGATAAAGATTTAAATATTTCGCTCTAACTTTAGAAGGCTGACAATAGGCATATCTGTAGTAGTTAAGGTAAAACTTGAAAGAAAAATAAAGGCTGCTTTTGAATTGGGTGCAAATGGCGGTCATATGAAATGAAATACAGACCCACAGAACACAGCAGGTATTCGCTCATCTGTGGCTCCTAGGTTCTATATGGCTACATAAAATCACATATGTATTACATATGACACTAAAGCAGAAGCAAGGTTCTGGTGGAAGGAACCAGACTAGTGGGAGGGAGAGAAAGGAGGACATGGAGGCGGGGCACAGTGGTACACAACTTGAATTCCAGCACTGCAGGCAGAGGCAGGTGTATCTCTGTAAGGTCAAGGCTAACCTAGTCTTCCTAGACAATTGCAAATTAGCTACAGTGAGACCCAGTCTCAAAAAAAAAAAAAAAAAAAAAAAAAAAAAAAAAGGCAGAGAGAATAGGGAGGTGAATAAGGTCAGATACACAGTCACTTGAAAAATCTGCCAAACCCATCCCTATATACAATGAGTATACACCTATTAAAAATGAGGCAGGCACAGTAGCACACACCTTTAGTCCCAGCACTTAGAAGGCAGAAGCAGGAGGATCTTTATGAGTTTGAAGCCAGCCTATTCTACCTAGTGAGTTCCAGGACATCCAGTGAGACTGAATCAATAATGAGGAGGACAGTGATGCTTTCAGGTAGACTAGGCACACAGCTCAATTTGCAGAGTGCCTGCCTAGCACACACAAAGCCCTGGGTTTGATCACCAGCATAAAACAGGCATGGTAGCTATGCACGCTTGTAAAGCCAGCTCTTTGGAGGTGGAGGTTGGAGGTTCGGAAACTCCAGGTATCTTCAGCTACATGGGGAGTTCGAGCCAACCTGGAGTACTTGACATCTTGTGTCAAGAAAAGAAAAAAGATTTGACTCTTAAAGTGTGGTTATCCACTGAAAAGGACCACTTCTAGGGCACAAGGGATGCTCTGTTTCATGGCCTGAAAGCTGGAACTGTGTGTATTTTGTGTGTTTTTCTTACCTGTGTTCTGTTTCCATACTTAAACATAAGGAGAAAGGCAAATGCAGGCAATCGTGAGGAGCACCGGGTGCCATCTGGAGGAGGCTTGTCCTGTTACTCATATCCGTCAGCCATCCCTAGCCCCTACATGGGTCTTACTTACGCGTCTCCCAAGAAAAGGTTGGGCCAGACCTCATTGATGTGGGTCAGTGTGGGAGTCCGACGGACCCACAGCAATCGCTGCAGTGAGGCCAGTGTGGGTGGCTGGTAGGGGGACACCTGGACTGCCCCATGAATCTTTGGCCTCCGAAGTTCCTGCTTCTGCAGCGAGTCCATCCTGGGGACAGAGTGAATATGACAGTAGCTGGAGCAGGCTCCCCTAGGGCGGGTCCAGTGGACAGGAAGGCCTGTGTTGCAGCACCGAGAGCCAGCCTCAGCTACGCTGAATGAGGCTATTAACTGGCTCAGCTGGGCTGGAATCTAGAACCTTTTCCCTGGGAACAAGGAGAACTAGAACTCTCTTGTCAACGCCATGGCGCTAAGCACACCTTTCCTGTGGCCATGGGTGTTAGAAATGTTGGTCTTAGGGACCTTGGGGATCCCCGCAGGGCTAACCAGTGCAGATTGCACCCCTTAAGTCACTGGAAACCCCAGCTGGCTGAGGCTCTTGGAGAGGACCCAGGATGTCCCACCAAACCCAGGCAGCTCATCTGTAGCTCCCACCCCGGCTGTTTCTAAGGCTGATGCTTGAGGTCAGAGAACTCTCCAGGGTCACAGCCAAGCTACAAGTTGGCGTTAGTCAGCTTGTTCACACCAAGTGAGCTGGTGCCTCTCGTATGCAAAATGTATCCCTTGTGGTGTAGTCCATGCTTCACAGGGAGGGACACTGAAGCTTGGGTATTGTTTCAACAACACCCAAAGACAGATGGCTGGAGACTACCCTGGGCTTGATATCCAGTGAGTGACTTCAGTTCATTCCCCCAAGCCTTTCAGTTGCCAAGGGGTGGACACTAACTGGTATCCTTTAGGAAGCTGTCAGGGCTGAGCTACACATCCGCTTACAGGTCCCGGGCTTTTCCCTCCTTACCCTTGTGGTTCAGGCCAGTGCACCTGTGCAGGCCTCACCCAGATGGAGTGGGTTGTATCTGGAGTCAGCTGGCTCAGGCCATCCGGGACCTTGTAGAGCTGAGGTGTCAGAGGCACCAGAACCCGGGCCTGGTGCCTTAGAGGGAAGGGGTACCTACCTTGGCCAACTGCCCCTGGTCCCCTCAAGGAGTAACTAGAGAAGGTATAGACTGGGTAGAGCATCTTTCCCCTCTGGCAGGCACTGCCAAGACCAGAAAAAGAAATGGGCACCCAGGAGGCCACTGGCTTGGCCACACTCACCCAGCGAGTGGATGGTGAGCTGAGTGGAAGAGAGGACCGGCCTTTCTCCCTCATCCCCCTCTGTGACCTATCTGGCAGGCTAAGTGGCCTGCCACCTACCTAGGGCATGGTCTGGGGCCAGGAGAGGGGGACTGGGTGTTGGGCAGGCTGAGTGGAACCAACCTAAGGCAGGTTCCGTCCAGAACACAAATGCTGTGAAGCGCCCAGAATTCCAGGTCCATGCATTTGAGCCAATGGGGGTGGGGTGGAGGATGAAGACAGACCTAAGCTGCTTGGACTGAAGCAGTGGCCTGTTATCTCTCCCTAGTGTCTCTGCTATTGAAAACACTTGTCCTATAGCCATCCTGAAGATGGGGACCACTTGAAGAGGTGCCTAGGGAACAGACTCCCCTTAAAACTCGGCAAGGATATATCTTGGGACCTAAGAAAGTTTTCATTGCTGTCTGGGCCTTAGTTCCTTATGGTAAAGACCGCTGGGGCTACCTGACTTTTCTATGCTCTCTGGTGTTCTGCTGGCTGCAAGTGAAAGAAACGACTCTGTGTGAAGTAATGCCAGGACAAGGGACATTAGGGTGGAGAGGACCCCTGAATCCACAGGAGTCTAATAGCCACTCTGTCCTGAAGCCACCAGGTAGACTCCTCCAGCTATGAGTGGAAGAAGACAGGGATTTGGGGAAACCATAGGCCTCTCACAGGCCTGCTAAATTTGGCATGGGGTAAGTCTGCCCTCTAGTGGCCAGTGGCTGCCAGGCAGCACAACTGTGTTCCAGGAGCTGGGTGGTGGGACTTAGGGGATGCCCTTCTAACTCAGATCCATAGGAAAGATTTTTCTTAGACTTAGGGTCTCCTGGTCAGGTCCTACTTAGGGCCTTGCTCCTGATGCTCAGGCTAAATGTATCCCAGCTATCTGCTCCGGTCCACTGAGGGTTCCTTTCACCTATCAGTCAGAGCCAGGCCCAGCAGCTTACTCAGTGAATCTGTCTTTAAGCTTTAGGTACGGCCCTGCCAAAAAGAAGCCCAGGGACCCAGTACCCTTGATTCCCGTTATGCCCTGGTCTATGGAGAGCCTTACTTGACACTAACTTGTACATCTCAGCTATGTCAGAAGGAGACATGACTGAATGTCCTGAAGGAACAGGCCACTGTTCACACTCATGACAGTCCTCACGTGACTACCTGGCTTATACTTCCCTGTGACTTCAGTAGTTGCTTCTGCGGACAGTAGTTTTCTTGCCCACACTGCCACTGTTTACGGGACTGTGATACTTACCTTCTCATGGCATCCTTTGGTAGCGTGTCTACCTTGCTCTCTGTTGCCTGTCTCTCACTTTGTCCCAGGAAAAATAGTCTTCTAGAATACTACCCTGCATACCTCAGGCCTTGCTCAGCCACCCTGGAACATGGTAGCTGTTTGACACCTACCTCTTTAGCTGTAACCTCAGAACACATTTCTCATGGTCTCCTCTGCTGTTCCCTCTCCGTCTCCCTTCTCCTCCAGGAGAGCATAGACCAAGTGGGGCTAGTGTTCTCACAGCAGGACATCGAGATGTCTGGGAAAGAGACTTTGGCAGGCAAATGCCAAGGGTAGGCTGCAGTGGTCTCTGCCCAGTGTACATCCCTGTAGCCCTGGAGGGAGACAGGCCTGTGTGGGAGTCTGTGAGCCTGAATCTTCACTAGGGGCTACTGGGAGACTCCCATGACATCATAAGTGAGATGCACCTCCCAGAGGCCCTGCATCAGGGGAGATGCCACATAAATGAGCTGTCACATTATTTACATTGCTCCAATCAGTCTCACCCTTTTGGGGCTCAGCCAAGACCTGTAAGAGGGTAGACTGCTGTGGTCTGTGGAGGTTTCACCTGGATCTGTGTTTCTTGATTATATCCCCAACTTAAGGAAGCACATTACAGACCAGACAGAGCCCAGGACTCATGTCTTCATGCTGAGTCCACCCAGTGCTCTCCGGAAGCAGACAGTATCAACGTCCCCACTTTTCAGATGAGAAAAATCAAGGCTCAGAGAGATAAAAGTAGTTTGCCCAAGGTCACACGGTGGTAAGAGGCAGTGTTTTTTTGCCTTTACCTCTGACCCATTTGAATTCCCCCAACCCAATTCTCACAGTTGCCCCTACACACAGACATAGGAGCCCTGAGCCCTAGTATCTAGTCTCAGGGGCCACTGCTTAGGGCCATTCACCCACCTGTAGGGAGATCCTGCCCAGGCTGTAGTCTTCTCGGACACGCAGTTTGTGCTGCCGGCTTCCAGCCGTCTGTCTCTGCACACTTGATGCTGTTTCTATTTTTTGATTTGAGTTTAATTATAAAGCATGCTGTCGTCTCCCTTTCTGCCTCCCCTTGCCACTCCCAGCTTGTCCATTGGTCCCATGGCCTGGTCAACCCCAGGCTCAGCCAGGTACTTTCTCCTTAGACCCAGGCCTCAGTCTTAGTGGTAAGCATGTCTAGCTCAAAGAGTTGCCTGTGGTGTGTGGTATGAGTGTATATGGGTAGCTGGATGGGAATAAGAAAAAGCAAGCAAACCATCTTAAAACTTCCCCTTGGATCCTGAATGTACACTTCTAATCCCAGGACTCAGGAGGCAGAGGCAGAGGCAGGCAGAGCTCTGTGAGTTCAAGGATAGCCTGGTCTACAGAGTGAGTTCTAGGCCAGGCTGGTGTTTTAAACAGTTACTGTGAGACCCTGTCTAAAACACAATATAACACACATATAAAACAAAGAAGAAAACCACTTCCCTTTAGGACTGGGAGGTATTACTCAATGGTAGAGCACTTATCTAGTATGTTTGAGACCCTGAGTTCCATTCCAGCACTGCCCAAAACAAATACCTCCCATCCTTAATCCCTTGGCTTTCAAAGGTTACCCAGAACTAGGGCAGAGATAAAGAGCTGAAGGGATCGATGCTGGAGACTGTCTCAAAGCACATACATCAGTAGAACATCAGCACACAGGCCTAGAAGCCTCTATTTCAGGGTGTCTAGTTCAAGATTACAATCTGGCAGGTTCAGAGGAGGTAGCACAGGCAAAGTCGAAAAAGGGCAATGGAGCAGGTCTGTGCACTCAACGGCTCTAGCTAGGAACAGCTCTCCCTCCACTGTCCTTTGTCTCTCCCTCAAAGACAGCTGCCCCAGGGTCTGCCTAATGAGGGCCCCCTGGATTTGAGATTTAAAAATTATCCTTTTAATCCAGATGCTCTAACCATATAACCATACCATAATATTCTCCAGCCCTATCAGACACACACACACACACACACACACACACACACACACACACACACGCCACACCCTCAGCCTTATTTCCACTGAACTCCCAGGGGCTAAGACTCAGCCACTGCTGAGATCCTTGAGCTGGGGAGAACATTGAGAATCATTTTCCCTGGCCCTATTTGAGAACTTGAGGACCCTGTCACAAGAGCCTCAAAGACTGGTTGACAGACAGCGCACTCCCACCTGTGGAGACTGAAGACAGCGGCTGAGAGGGCATGTGGAACGATGGAGGAAGCTGATGGAACGGTGGGTTCGACGGTGAGCGCCACACTGGGCCCCTTTCATCTTCTGAGCATCCACTTGAACTAAGGCTGCCATTAGGGCCAGGGCAAGAGTAGCAACCTGGTAGAGCCTGGTGGCCGAGGGTAAGGACTGGCTCTGGAGAAGAAAGAACCTTCATGTTACAGGCAGTTAAACGAAGGCCTAGGCTGGCTGGGACTTTAGGACAGGAGCAAGAGCTGTTACCTCACCCTGCTTCATCTCTGAGGTCTCTGTGCCAGGGTGAGTGGGTCCAAGAACAAGGAGAAATAGTGAGGACAAGTTTGATACTTATGGCTTATGGAGAGAGGTAGCCCCTCTTTACAGCCCCCTCACTTCAGGGCCTCAGCTGTAGGGTTGCTGGGTACAGTTGCACAGCCTGTGTACTATAAATCTCTGAGGGTTCTCATGACACAGACGATTCTGTGGTTGTCGTTTCGACAAATTGTGCAATGTTGCAGCCCTACTCAACCAGCTTCCCCCAAACCAGCTGTCTGATGGGCAAGCCGCTGAGGTCAGAAGTCAGGGTGTCTGATATCCCAGGCTAAGGGAGCAGACCCCTGTCCAGGCCCCCAACTGACTTCATGCTGCCAACCACACTCAGCTTTGCCTCCTTGACCTGCCTTACCTGGCTCCTTAGCTCTGACCTGCACCCCGAAGTTGCTGGTCCAGCTGACAGAGCTGGCGGAGGAAGCCACGATTGGGGAAGATCCATCGGCGCTCCCTCACAGTGATTATGGCCTGCTGCAAGGACAGCTGCTGGTGGAGCATGAGGTAAGCCAGGACCAGCGTGGCAGATCGGCTCACACCCACCACACAGTGCACCAGCACCTTAGCTGAAGAAAACATGCATGTGAAAGACTCCTTCCCACCAGCCAGCCCACCCAAGGGATGGGGCCAAAACCCACAGTCCATTCTTGAACCTGTCTTGTGTGTATTATGGGACCTGGCGCAAGTCCTCTCATGGGCCTCAGTGTCCTGATCTTTCCAATGAGTAGACTCACATCTGCTTTGCTAGAGTCTTGAACTTCAGTCCAAGCCTTCAACATGACTTACAAAAGCCTTTGAGACCTACACCTTGTCTGCACCTACATCCTGCACCTCGCCTCAGCCAGAACCCACCTCAAACCTCAGCTCTAGGAACACGGGCTGACTTGCAGTTCCTTGGCATTGGCACGACCTCTGACCTTTCCTCCTGATCTTGGTCTGACTAGCCTTCACTCATCCATCTAGTCTCATCTCAGGCATGGCTTCCTCTACCAGGTCTCCCCACTGCTGAGGGTGTCACTGGAGTCACAAAGCCATCAACCCTTCCTGCACGTGACCCAAGGAACCTGCTGTGGAGGGAAATCCCCAATATCACAGTCCTCTGGATTGAGTATTTGTGGAACTCCTCACATGTGCTCTCTCATACCAGTAACATTCAGAATGCATCACTGATTAGCAAGTTCTACAATAGCTGATGCCCTGGCTTACTTAAGTCTGGCTTCCTAGAATTTGGTTCTTTCCTTGACACAGGGTGAATAATGACCAGATGATGGATGAATGGATGAAGAAAAAAAAAAGTCAAAGTGCTTTGGCTATTACAAAGCAACATGAACCTTATTAAATTCCTCATCGCAAAAAAAATATGAGGAAACAGAAACCCAGAGAAGGACACACTGGCTTGTCCAGGGTCACAGAGCAAAGGGGCATAGCTGTTTCCCAAGATGAACATACAGTATGGGCTCCAGCTTCTCCAGACCTATTGCATCTAGGGTATATTGTTTCTTTCACTTGGAAGTACTTTGGGTCAGACCTCTGGCTACCACGTGGTACTTCTCCAGGGCTGCCTGATGCAGAGTAAGAATTATTCTGATGATTGTGAGACCTGGCTTCCAGTCTCGCGGCTGCTTCTATTTCTTTATGGCCTTGCTATTTGGCCCCACTTTCTCCATCTGTGAAGCAATGCCATTAGATAAAATGCTGAGGCATAGAGGGTAAGATTTTAAAACAAAACAAAACAGGGATTGGAGGATGCTGAGGATTGAGAGGAAATTGAATATTCTTCCCACAAGTGAGCAGAGTGGAATAGGGGCTCTGCCTCAAGTCCTACCTCCAGGTATGGTGAGGGCTCGGTGGATGAATTCAGCTGCCGAGGAGAAGTAGGTGCTGATATTGAAATCAGGAAGGTCGTGGGCTGGGATCCCCAGGTAGCTCACACTGCTGCCGTAGAAGTCAGGACCCCCCTGACAATAGAGTCCCCCGTGGGCAGCGTTCAGCACATGGGTGATCCCCAACTTCCACAGCTCAAATCGGTTGTTTGCCGTAGCCCTGGCAAGGGCAGAAAGGGGGCTGGATTTGGGCTGAGCCCCTGGGTCGAGAAGGAGGCTTATTTGACCCCTGCTTTGGGAAGTGTGAAGCCACAGGGGTACAATGGGAGCTAGAATTCTCCATACTGAGCTGAGTCTGCAGCTCTCCGCCCCAGCCCCAGAGATTTCTGTTGGTAAAGTTGGTGCTGCAAGGGGTATTTTTTGACCCCTTTTGTTGTCTCGGGCAGCCTGCCCCCAGCAAAGGCAGGAAGAGATTGCTTCAGCCCTGAGAACTAGCTGCCCCTCCCTTCTTGCCACATGTCCTACTACTCATAAACATCTAGAGTCACTTAGTCACCACGTCATACCTGCTACTAAGCTACAAATATTTAGAAATGACACCTTTCCTGATTCATCCTAAGTCAGGTTTCTCCACGCACTCAATGTCCACAGGACGCAAGCTGGGAACAGAAAGTACGATCTATGTCTACGCCATTGTATATTCCAAAAGTTGTTGCTTGAATGTCAGGTTACCTTAAGACTACGCCTGAAGACCCCAGGGATCTTCCCCTGAAAAAACAAAAACAAAACGCTCCGGCTCCCCCTAGTGTTAGAAACTGGTCACCGAATCGCTCCTGGCACTTAGGAGTCGGAGAAAATTCCTGGCCTGGGGCGGGTTAGAAGTAACCTGTTGCCTCTACCCACCTCCTCAGGTAAAGAAAGAGTTCAAGGATTGCTACTTCTTGCCCGACTCCTAACAACCCTGTCAGCAGCCACTCACGCATCTCCGATGAAAAGGTTGGGCCAGACTTCATCCACTCTGCTGCAAGAGGCTCTTCCAGCCCTCAGGAGCTCTTCCAGCTGTGGGATATTGGGACAAGGTGTGTCTTCCTTTTCTTGCCCAAGTTTTGGGATAGAGGCATCAGCCATGGGCCAGCCTGCCTACCCCTCTGCCTTTTCGGTCAGATCTCTCTTCTCTGCTTTCCTGTGTTATTTCTCCTTGCCAGAGATTGGCATTGACAGGTGGGACAAAGTGACTCAGCAAGTCCCCGGGGCCTCCAAATAGAGCAAGACCTATTTCCCTTGAGCCGTCTCGCACCCATAAAGTCTCCGAGAACATGGAATTGGACTCTTACAGTCACTATCTCTCTCCACCAGTCAGTTCCTTCTGTAAAGTTAAGGATATACCTGCCCTAGAGAATTGTTTCGAGGGTTAAACAAAAGGTTCACTATGTCTAACACAGGGCAGGTGCTTTAAAATAGGTTCATTCATAGGCTTAGAGCCCACATAGACTGTTTGATTCCAACGACAAGAGTTAAAGCAGAGAAAAGCACTGAGGAACGAAAATTTAAAAAGACCTTTACGGGACTAAGTGGGCCATAAACGGGGTGGTCCGCCGATGTCTGCCGCATTGGAGCCTTTGGATTGTGGAGTCCGTGGGACGTTGTCTGAGTTGTGGAGTCACAGAAACTTAGGCACACATGGAGGAAAGCATCTCATGCGTTCCTGTAAGATATCGGATTTTTTTTTTTTTTTTTTTTTTAAGAAAAAGCTGATGGGTCCTTTAATGTCAAAGGGTGATCTTTGCCTGAGGCTCCATTTATTAACAGACATTATATCATTAAAAATATTTTATTGGTACTGGAGAAATGGCTCAGCGGTTAAGACCACAGATAATACATGCAGGCAAACATTTATACATATAAAATAAGTTTTAAATTTATTTTATGTGTGGGCTGCATGCATCTCATGCCTGCTGTGTCCAGAAGGGGGCAGGTGTTGGATCCCCTGGAATTAGAGTTCTAGATGGTTGTGAGGTGGCACGTGGCATTGAACTTGAGGCATTTGAGGTGGCAGGGAATTAAACCTGAGTCTCCAGCAAGAGCAGCAAGTGCTCTAACCACTGAACAACCTCTCTACCCCCATCAGGAACACAGGCATGGGAGAGTCCTCTGCCTACGAGGGCTGCAGATGAGATGAGACATTTTGCGGTGTCATGGAGCCCCTGAAGGTTATGAGCACACTGGGCAGATTCCTGGCTGCCCCTGCTCTCCTCCTGTCCATCTTAGAACCTGTCCCCATCTCCTTCGGAACTATCAAAGCTGGTCCTGCATTGTTCAGGAAAGTAGAGCCAAAGAGAGCCTAGATTTCAAACTGCAGATGGCTTCGGACATGGATTCTGCCAATGTTAGGCTTGGTTTAGAAGTGGGTGTTCCGTTAGGGTGGGGTATAGTAGTAGCAGGAAAGAACACAGGTTCTGAGAACAGTTTGGGGTTGGATACCAGCTTGGATACATATTAATTGTGCTACGACAGGCTACAATGTTTCTTGGCCTTTCTGTGTGTGAGATCTACTTGGCAGAGTTGAAACAACGATTTAGAGTACAGTCTTTAGCGCAGACAGAAAATATAGGGGCAATAAATGGGACTGGGCAGTGGTGGCACTCGCGTTTAATCCCGGCACTCGGGAGACTGAAGCAGGAGAATCTCTGTGAGTTTGAGGTCAGCCTGGTCTACAGAGAGAGCTAAAGCTACACACAGAAGAACCTTGTCTCGAAAAACACCAACGGGAAAAAAAATCAATAAATGATGCTATTTGAGGACTGACTGAGAAGGGCTAGTCCCTTCAAAGGACTCAGAAACGCCTCTTCCTAGGCTGCAACCCCAGTTAACAATCCGTAGGCCCTCTCTTATCTTCATTAAAACCCTTTATGCTTCGGCATGACGCATGCGCTCTCGCCCTCCCCTTACTTTTTTTTTTCCTCCCCTCTCTTCCGGTTTTGAACACGCCCCCTCCCCGTAGCGCCCCGCCTCCCGAAGCAGTTCCGGTTCGGCTGGCCGCTGCTGGCGGCACGGCTCCGACGGGGCCGGAGCGATGCCCGCTCGTAGCCGAGCCGGCTCCCGCCTGCGCTCCGGCTCCCTGCCCCGGCCTTCGCGTCTGCCTCTCCAGACGCTGTGCTCCGCCTACGCGCCGAGGACCCCCGACTCCGACGGCGCCTTAGACACCGGCTCCGAGCTGGGTCCCGGCAGCCAGGCTCCCACCGCGGAGGTGAGCGGGCGCCGAGGCTGATGAGAGGGGAGATTGGGGGGCGCCTGCATCCAAGGGTGAGTGCAGAGCCGGGGGTGCTAAGGGTCGCGGGGAGACGGTTGGGGGAGGCAGGGGAGGCCGCTTTGGAATGGAATCTGGAGGAAACCAGGGGGTTGAGCTGACCCGCGGGCAACGAGGGACGAGGCGCAGGGGCTGGGCCCTTGCTACCCAGCTAGTGAAGAAGGGACGTGCAAGAGGGGTCTCCGGAATCCGGACCCGGAGGAGGAGGAGGTGCCCTGGGTTGTGGCCATAGAGAAGAGGGATAGGAAGAGCTGGCCCCGGGCCGCCTGTAACCCGCATGAGGGCTAGGCAGCCAGGTGGGGACTGACAGCCACCTGACTCGGTGGGAAGGGTGGCTGCCTTGGCAGTGCCGGAGTTAGGGTTGGCTGGAACGAGGGAGGTGCTGTGGGGTGGGGAGTCGCTTGGCCTAAAGGTTAGAGAGGAAAAGTCCAGGGACAAAAAAGGAGCCCTTGGGGGATCTAATTTAGGGCCTTGGCTTTTTTACAGGTAAGTGTCTTTCAAGGTGTCCAAGATCTCTGGGTAGTGGATGAGGGCTTTGGGGCTTGCCCGTTTGTGATCCTTTTAAGAAGCTAGATTGCGAGGGCCGGGTATACATCGCTGCTTCTCGCACAGGGACTGGGGGAGGCGATTAGAGAGAGGAAGTGATGTTCGAAGAGGGTAGTGATTTGTGAAAATAAAGATGTCACTCAGATTTCTTCTGACGCGAATGGTTTCTTCTTTGTGCTTCGTTCTTAAGGTTCAGATGTCAGGCAAGTTTAAGTCTTTAATACATTACCTTTAAAATTTAAAAAATTAAACTTGCAAGGGGAATTTGGACGCTTGGATTTTACAGATAATTCAGTGCTAATTGTTAATACTTGAATACAGCTTGGGTTGACCCGCATATTGGCCACAGGGTGGAAATAGGGTCCTTGGAAATTCTTGGGTTAAGAGGGCATTTAAGACAAGAAGTGAAACCACCCATAGTCCAGAAACCTACAAGATCTTAACTCGAGGATTGGGGGGTTGGGATTACCTCGTAAAAAATTTGAGGGGTAATTTTAACAGCTTTTTCAGGATCGGTATCTTGCTATTTAGCAGGTTTTTCTCATGAATGGATTTTTTTCCTATAGTGCTTTAGAAACATAAAGGTAGTAAGGGGCGGTTATGGTTGGCAGCTGACAAAAGGAACGGGTAAGCACACAGGTGCTTTTTCTAGAAGATGTAGTACCAAAGCTGTAACTCTGCTGTAACTCTCAGGAAAGTATTGATCTCAAAACTTTGTGTTGATATAAATGAGACATGGTAACATGACAAAGGCCCAGTGAGACAACAGCAGCTTATCAGATAGGCTTGCCTACCTTGTTGGGCATTTCAGAACCAACCTCTAATTACTTTCTACTTTAAACAAGCCTCTACTGCTTAATCCTCACAAGACATCATTTACTGATTGCAACAAGCTTTTGCCTTCGTTCCTGTGAATGGACCTTAATATCAGACCAGCAAATGCTCAGTGGATGATAGCTCCCTCCAAGAACAGGAAATTCTTTTGCTCTTCTGAGGCTGTCAGAAGGTAGAGTTCTCTAGTAAAGATGAATTTTAGATGAAGGATTTTATGTAGCATTACTGTTTATGTTTCTGCTTTCCCTGACCGGCTGGGAACCTTCTAAAGAACTTGTTTTTGTATTATCTCTGATCTTTTTCTTTTTTTGGAAGCAATCTCGGTGTGTAACACAGGCTAACCTTTAACTCAGGATTCACCTGGGTTAGCCTCCTGAGTATTTGGGTTACAGACATGCCCCACCTCACCCAGCCAAATTTATCTGAGTAAAAAAAAAAAAAAAAAATTTTTTTTTTTTTGTTTTTTCGAGACAGAACCCTGTGTAGCCCTGGCTGTCCTGGAACTCACTTTGTAGACCAGGCTGGCCTCGAACTCAGAAATCCACCTGCCTCTGCCTCTGCCTCCCAAGTGCTGGGATTAAAGGCGTGGGCCACCACTGCCCGGTGAGTAAAAATTTTGACATAGGAAAATTTACTGAAGTGGAATACAAGAATTATGCAAGGGTACCAGCCTAACATCATGAAACTAAAGAGAGGGACTGTTGGATGGAGTTATAAAATTAATGGGTAATGGTAATAAAATTAATGCCTAATGATGGCTGTTTTAATTTCCGCTTGTCAGTTCTCACAGCTGACTAATTGTAAAGAAAATGAATTTTACCGTAAAGCAGATACTGTAAGGCAGACAGCGCCTTCACAACTGCAGAGGCAGAATTGGCAGGGGCGGTTAGAGAAATGACTTCAGTAGCATTCTCCCCATTCTGCAGCGCTGCTGTTCATGCTGCACTGTTGCCTGTGAACACCTTGATTTTGATGTCAAGTCTTCAGTACTTTAAACTTGTGCTAACTGACATTGTCATTACTTTTCTCAGAGTTAGGGTTGAACAATTTTTGAGAAACTTGTTAAATCCAGATGTTCTAATGGATGCTGCTGTTATTTTGTCTTTGAAAAATGCTGTATTAGGCTGTAACTAAGTGTAGGCCATCTACATAGCACTCAGAAGGCTCTGGGTTCAATCCCAAGTAGTTAGAGGAGGAGAGCCCTATTAATTAGCTCGTTAAAAATCTTCTTAAGATTTTTGCTTAGAAGCCTGATGTAGTATATGCCATTTATTACTAGTTGTAACTAGCATGGCTATTAACATAAAAGATGTCTTTTCTGTCTTCTAATTTAATTTTAAAGGTTAACTAGTACATTTTCATGGTATGTACTAGATTATGAAGTTTTGGTCCAGATTATTCTGTTACATTGACTATATTTGGGGATATATTGTACAAAAACAAAGATTTTAATCTGGGCACGATGGTTTATACATGTAATCCTGGCACTCAGGACAAACTAAGAGGATCAGGAGTCAAGGCCATCCAAGCTCGTCCCTGTCTCAAAAGGGGGAGGGAAGTCAGACAAACTGTAGTTCAGTTGAGAGTTTTTTCCTAGTGTGCTCGAACTCTGAGTTCAATTGCCAGTAAAAAATAAAAATAAAAGACTTTACTTGTCAATATGTCAAACTGGCAGCCTGACTCAGAATCAAAGTTTTGTAGCTTCTGCTTACTTACTAGTGAACTGTGGCGTGTGTGGTTTTAGGTCAGGAATCTTGCACTAAGTTTCCCATTAAATTTTGCTTGCTATGTAAACACTTTTGGTGTAGCCAAGGCTATAAATTAGCCACTGTTGTCTGTCACATTTTTACTTTCTCTATGTGGATAGAACTAGGTACAACTCAATAGCAGTAGCTCTGATTTAAAGATCTGATGAAGTCAGACAAGATTTATGTTCCTTTAATATGCACAAGAACTCTTGAGTATGCTAGTCATGCTTGTCTCAGAATTGAGGTTCAGCCAAGAGGATGCTGATGAGACCCAGGGAGCAGGTGCGCGTCCCCGCTTTCAGCTGGTCAGAGGCGGTATTCAGGCACTGTAAGGCCACTACCAAGAAACTGAATTCCCGCTTTCAGCTGGTCAGAGGCGGTATTCAGGCACTGTAAGATCACCAAGAGACTGAAGTACTGAGGGGAGGAATTGCTTCTGCATCTCTGCAACTGCTTTGCAATGTTGAGTTCCTATGAAGTGTTTTAGAAACAAATGTCCTGAGCTTGCTAAGAAAAGTAAAATGTCTTTGGATAAATTTAGAGAAAAAGTTTTTATTTGCTCACTGAAAATGCTGCTATTTAGAATTTTACATATTTCAGATGGAGTGGGGAAAAGCTGGAGAGTCGAATGACTGTTACAGAGTCATTGGTCACGAAATTTAGACAGAAATGCCCGAAGTGTGCTGTAGCTTATAGGTTTTGCTTTTGCTTATGAATCTGAAAATTGGTGTAATTTGTGTTTGTTGTATGCATATTACATAGACTATATTAGATTAAATTGGAATCGGGCTTACTTTGTCTTGAGTGTGGTTTTTAAAAAATAATATTTATTTAATTACATTTACTGAATTATTGATTTATTATGAGAGGGAGTGTCAGGTGAACCATGGCACATGTGTAGAGGTCAAAAGGCAACTTGAATGATTAGTTCTCTCCATCCATCATGTGGTCCTAAGGATGGAATCTAGTTGTCAGATCTAGCAGCTGGCACCTTTGCCCACTGAACCACCTCACCAGTTCACATTGGTTTTGTTTGTTTGCTTTGGTTAATAAATATTATGAATTTTTCTTGAATAATTTGCAACAGAAATAAAACTAAATTTTCTAACAGGCATTTCCTGTTTTAGCACTCTCAGATTGTGTTTATAGTAGCTGGAGAATTATCACCTTACAAGTGGCATCGCAATCCCTATAAGAACCCAATCTCTGTAAGAGAACCCAGCCATACAAAAGAATAGTACTCTCGTTAGTTTGTTGTTCCAAAGAAAGCTAGCCATGTCAATGACCAACTCCAGCTTTCTCTCTTTTCGATGTGTCTCTGCCATATATGTATACAGTCAAGAACAGTGTAAAGAATGAGTCACATGTAAGAGGGCAGCAGTAAGACTGTAAATTATTCGTGTTTTCCCAAGTAATGTATGTGGAGCCAAAGCAGCAGCCTACCAATGTATGGATTGAAAAGGTGTGTGTATAGCACCTGGTGTGTTGGCCCACGCCTTTAGTCCCATCACTCAGGTGGCAGGAGTAGTTGGATCTCTGTGAATTTGAGGCCTGCTTTAGAAATTGAGTTCCCGAATCTCTAGGGCTGATACACAGATAAACCTTGTCTTAAACAACCAAAAGAAGAAAGAAAGAAAGAAAGAAAGAAAGAAAGAAAGAAAGAAAGAAAGAAAGAAAGAAAGCAAACAAACAAGTAAAGTATGTGGCCATTCTCTTTTTTTAAATGTTCGTTGTTCCTATTTCCCTAAGGAGAGTTTTCTTCAGGGCTAGGGATCCAGTTCAGGCCTTCTGCAAGTCAGTCAAGCATCCTGCCAGGAAAGTGGGACTTTTAAAGCCCTAGAATGTATTTGCCTTGTTTATTATTTCCTCAGTCTCTTCTCCCTAAGTGCCCTCCTTTGAAACAAGGTCTCCTCACACAGATGAGAATCTCTCTGGTACTAGAATTAAAGGCAGGCTCTGCCACACCCAGTCCTGGTCATAGTTTTTAGGACTCTTTGTTGGCCTGCCTTGAGATACGGTTTTCACTTTTTGAGCCTTTTTTCTTTTCTTTTTGTTTTGTTTGTTTTGAGACAGGGTTTCATTTCTCTGTGTAGACCTGGCTGTCCTGGAACTTGCTTTGTAGACCAGGCTGGCTTCAGAGATCCATCCGCCTCTGCTTCCCTAGCGCTGAGACTAAGGGCCTGTGCCAGGACTGATGTTTTTTATTCAACACCAGTTAGAAACAATAAAAAATTAAAAAAAAAACTTGTATTGGTTATCAAAACAGTAATTTTCCAAACACCATATTCTGTGTTTATAAATCAAATTTCTTCAGTTGTAAAATCGTTTATGGAAGTATTTCTCAGCCTTCCGAATGCTGTGACTCTAATAGTTCTCATGCTGTAGTGACCTCCAACCATAAAATTATTTCTGTTGCTACTTTGGAACTGTAATTTTGCTACTGTTATGAATCATAATGTAAATATCTGATATGCAGATGGTCTTGGCTGACCCCTGTGAAAAGTTCATTCGACACCCCTCCAGGTGTCAAAACCCACACCCCAGCAGTTGAGAACCCTGATTTAGGGTCATTTGATTGTATGGCTGTCACAGAATCTAAAGGTAAAGGCAGAATGCTTCATGTAGCTCCAGTTCAGTGTTTTAGAGGATTTTGTACACACAAAAAAATGTGTGCACATTTCCACAGACACACTTGAGAATCTTACAAGAAAAATTCATCAGGGTGAAGTTACATAGCTCAGTGGCAGAGCTCTTGGCTAGGGTGCTTGAGGTCCTAGATTTAGTCCCCAGGACTACAAACCAAGAAAAGAGCAAGCATATTTAGATAGCTGTAGTCACCATCTGAACATAGAAATTGATTTTTGTAAAACTGAGCAGATCAAGAGTAAGAGTTTGATTTTATTGATGTGTCTTCTCTATTCTAAAGATTGTCTAATGACAAATTAGAACCCATGTGGTCTCTTGTGTATTGATATAATTAAGCCTGATAGAGTTTTGTATGTTTTTCCTTAGGAGTGCCTGTCATTTTTTAGAAATTCCTGTTTCTTCCCAAGTGTACTTTAAGATGTCCACAACAACTAATTGTATAAATTCGTATTTTTATTTCAATTAAAAATGTTTCAGTAGTATGTATTTGTGAGGTATAGAGTGGTGATACAATGTATATTTACAGTTTATAATACTCAAATCAGCAAGTTAGCACTTGTATTTAAACTGTATTTGTGTGTGAGAGAGGTGGGGGAGAAGGCTGAGGCTGGTGCTGGATGTCTGCAGCCACTTCTTCGAGTTATAGTTTGAGATTGGATGGCTCACTAAGCACAGAGACAGGCTGGCTAGTGAGCTTAAAGAATTGTGCTGTCTCTGCCAGCCCACGCTGGGCTTACAGGCAAACACTGGGGTCTGTGTGTGGCTGTCTTCTGTGGGTGATCGGCAGCTCAACTTCCCCCATGCTCACGTGTCAAGTGTTGACTGCCTGAGCCGTCTTCCCAGTCCCTGTGGCTTTTAATATTAAAGATGTATTTAACTCAAAATGCACATTTTTAAGAGAGAGAGAGAGAGAGAGAGAGAGAGAGAGAGAGAGAGAGAGAGAGAGCGCTGTTTTGGGGGTGTGTTTGTAGGCTCCTGCATTTGTGATGTGTGCTCATGAAGCCACAGGATGAGTCTTACGCCCTGTTTTATCACTCTGCTGTTCTGCTGTGCTGGGCTTTTTTTTTTTTTTTTTCCCCTCCTTGGGTGAGTGTTTCAAGACAGGGTTTCTTTGTGTGCCCATCTTGGCTGTCCTGGAACTCACTCTGTAGACTAGGCTGGCATCAGACTCAGAGATCTACCTGTCTCTGCTTCCTGAGTGCTGGGTTAAAGGTGTGCGCTGCCACAGCCACTTGGTTCAGTATTGGGCTTTTTAGGGGGAGTGTTGAACTCAGGTCCTGATGTTTGCACAACAAGCATTCTTAACCCACTGAACCAGCTCCCAGTGTGATTTGTTTTAAAAATCAGATAAAGGTAATTAACATTTCTGTTTTCTTACTATTACAAGTATTATTTGGTGGCATGGAGCACCTCTCTTCTGATTGTTAATAAAATACATAATAGGTTAATATGAACTGTACTAATCCCATTCTGCTACCAAACACTTCCCCTTCCTCTTCACCTTCTTCTCTTCCTTATTTCTATTTTATTTTTTATATAATTATGTTTCTCCCTTTTCTGTCTTCCAAGCCATCCCATATACCTCTTTTTGAACTTGATGGCCTCTGCTTTCCTTGGTTGATCCTGCATGCATGTGTCTGTGTGTATATACACATTTCTAAATGTAACCCGCTCGGTCTGTATAATGCTGCTTGTATCTTCTTCCCTTTTGTTGCTGTGCTGGAGACTGAACTCAGGCCCTCCAGCAAGAAGCACCCTCCCTTTGAGCAACATTCCCAGCCCCAGAACTGTTACTTCTATCGGTCTATCTGTGTGGTTTTGGTGTACATATTAGCCAGCCTCCCTTCATCTCCTCTCCTCCCTTTTCTACAGCCATTGTGCTACATCAGTGTGGCTTCTTTTTGATTGTGAGAGAGAGAGAGAGAGAGAGAGAGAGAGAGAGACAGACAGAGACACGGAGAGAGACAGAGAGGAGAGAGAACAGACTGACTTTATGCCTGACTTACTGTACTTAATGTAATATCCTTTTGTCTATTTTAGTGAAAATGATTGAAATGTTTTATTTTTAAAAATATACCATTTTCATTCTTTGGAAATTTAATGTATGCATACAGTGTATTTTGGTGATATTCACCCCTCATTTCTCTCCATGACCCCTCCCAGACCTATTCCCACCATCCCAACCTCCTACCAATTTTGTACTTTTTTTTTTAAGTAGCAAGTCTTGGGCTGGAGGGATGGCTCAGTGGTTAAGAGCACTGATTGCTCTTCCATAGGTCCTGAGTTCAGTTCCCAGCAACCACATGGTGGCTCACGGTTAACAATCTGTAATGGGATCCGATGCCCTCTTCTGGTATGTCGCATATAAATAAAAATAAATAAATCTTTAAAAAAAAAAAAAAAGTAGCCAGTTTTCTAGTCCAATCTGTGCTGCCAGTATACTCCTGGGTGCTTTGGCCTATGGGGCCACACCCTTAAAAGACAGGCATCTCTTCCTTCCCTAGAAGCCATCATCTGTCAGTAACTTCTGTTTGGGATGCCACTTTCAAGCCTCTCCCTGCTTCATGCTGGAATATTCTGGCTTGATCTTGTGCAGGTTCTGTGAAGGGAACCACAGCTCTGTGAGTTCTTAAGTCTAGCAGTCCTGTGATAGCCAAAGGCAGTTGTGCTTTTGTCCTTCCAGACCTCTACCTCTTAATCCTTCCACCTCTTTCAAGATGGTCCCTGGGCCTTCTGGGGAGCAGGTTTGATATGTGGCTAAGCACGCCACAGTTTCTCTGCACTTTGACTAATTGTGAGGTGGTTGGTTGGTTTGTTTTAACTGCCATCCACTGCACAAAGAAAGATCTCTGATGAAGTCGGAGAGCTATGTATTTTATTTGAGAATCCCTCTTATGTCATCTAGACTAACCAGAGACTCCTGAGCTCTTGTAACCTCAACTTCACTGTAATTGGTTTTTGTTTGTTGTTTGGCTGAATTACATGTCTTTGTGATTCTCTTCATCTGTTGATGTGTTTGATGGTCATCTAAGTTGATTTTGTGTTTAAGCTTTCATAGTAAACTAAAGCGTGAGGGTCTGTCTTTGATATATTGATATCATTTCCACTGGCCATAGTGTTAATAAGATTTCTGTTACTTTAAGATTTCTGTAACTTTATTTGACTTGTGGTATCAGATAGTTTATGAATAGTTGGGCCTGTTGCTTTTTAATGTTTATAGAGGAAGTATATCATTGGTACTGCATGCCTGGAAAGAATGGAGCCTAGTAAGGAGGAGGTGGGTTCCACAGGCCACTCCTCCACCAGCCTAAAGTCTCCCCCCTGGGGCTTTTGGGAAGTGTTGCAGATAGGAAGTATAACAGATAACTTTTTTTTTCCAGTTTTGGAAAAAAAAAAAAAACATGTTTGACTTTTGCAGTTTACCTGTGCTGCTGGATAATAAATTCAGGGCACTGTACTTCTAAGCACATGCTTTATTTATAAGCCACACTCTCCACCTTTTACTACATTATTTATATACCTAAAAATATTTGGGAAAGGGGCATTTTTTTTAACATGAATGTTGGTTTTGGAAGACAAAGGTAGGCTTATTTCTGTACTCAGCTGTTCTCCAGCATGTCTCTTGGTTGGTTCCACATGCTTCTCTTTACTCCCTCAGTCTTTTTTTTTTTTAATTGGATTATTTATTTATTTATTTATTTATTTATTTATTTCAAGACAGGGTTTCTCTGTATAGCCCTGGCTGTCCTGGAACTCACTCTGTAGACCAGGCTGGCCTCAAACTCAGAAATCCGCCTGCCTCTGCCTCCCAAGTGCTGGGATTAAAGGCATGCGCCACCACGCCTGGCAACAGATAACTTCTTAAAAGTGGAGTTTTTAGAGATTTTGTTTTTTGAGACAAGGTGTTAGATAACCTGAGCTGCCTAGAACTCATCCTGTGACTGAAGATAACCTTGAACTCCTTGTCCTTCTGCATCTGCCTCCCGAGTGCTGAGATTATGCCACAACACATGGCTTACTTTTGGATTTTTGAGGCACCCTCATAGACTTTTTTTTGGTCCTGGAACTCAAGAGACCCACCTGCCTCTGCCTCCCAAGTGCTGAGATTAAAGGCGTTCACCTTCACCACCTTTATATAGTTCTTGATACTATGTAATTTATGTGCCCATCCTCACCGGTGTTTGTTAGTTTGGGGTTTTTGATAATAAATCATTACAGATGGAGTAGATTTCCAGTGATAGAGTTTGAGCCTAGGTCCTCTTACACATGACTAGTACAGTGCTATAGCCCTTGCCCAGTTCAACTTTGAGACAGAGTCATGATTTGCCCAAGCTGTTTTTGAAGTCACTCTGAAGCCCTAGGCACTTGAAACTCAAGGCAGATGTTGAGCTTTCCACCCTCCCATTTCAGTCTCCAAGTACTTGGGTTACAGTCAGCTGACTTCCTAATCATGCACTTTGTTGCTCACGTGACAAGGTAACAAACTGATTATTTTGGGTTTGTTACTAAGTTTTTTGAGGCATTTATAATATTCTGGATGTGACAACTTTGTTGGATAATAACTGTACAGGATTCCCCTGTTGTGTAAATTGTCTCAGCACTGTGTTGGTGGTTTCCTTTGCTATGGAAAGCATCTTCTTAGCTGCTACCGTCTCACTGTCTTTTGCTTTTGCTACCTGCATATACCTTTAAAAATGTTGGTAACATATACCTGTAATTACAGCACTCTGGAGGCAAAGACATGCAGAACTCTGAATTGGAGGCCAGCCTAGTTTTCCCACTAAGTTCCAGGACAGCCAGCGTTAAGAGATGCCCCCTAACCCCCACCCCCACCACCACACACTGTTGGTAAATGCTAGGGGTGTAGCTTGGAGGTACCAGTATATCTGAGGCCCTGGGTTTAAGCTGTAGCACTGAAAAGAATTTGTTTGTAAGTAATAATACTACTGTTGAACTACTTAACCTACATGTTATATTAAATGTTGTGTAGAATTTATTGGTTTACTTATTTGTATGTGTACCTACATGCCCCACACTATGGCATATGCCACAGCCTTCGTTTGCAGATCAGACGACAGCTTTCAGTTGTTGGTTCTCTCCTGGCATGTGGTTC
This sequence comes from Arvicanthis niloticus, assembly GCF_011762505.2. Taxonomy (NCBI): domain Eukaryota; kingdom Metazoa; phylum Chordata; class Mammalia; order Rodentia; family Muridae; genus Arvicanthis; species Arvicanthis niloticus. Next base: position 74,885,481 of record NC_047660.1, read on the forward strand.
TGGGGTGTCAAACTCAGATTTGTGACATCTGGCCAGCTCAGATGCAGCACTCTTAGTTTTTTGAAAAAGTTTCTCTATGTAGCCCTGGCTGTCTTGGACCTCACTCTGTAGTCCAGGCTGGTCTCAAACTCAGAGATGCACCTGCCTCTGCTTCACAAGTGCTGGGATTAAAGACCTGTACTGCCACTGCCACCACCACCACTACCTGGCTCAGAGGTACCACTCTTAACCATTGTTCTTTCTGACTTTTATATCAGATTCTGTTGGTGGCATGGTCTCTCAAATTTAGCTCCCTACCCTTAGTTCCTTCAACTGAGTGCATGCGAGTTTAGGTGCCTGTGGAGGCCAGAACGTCAGCTTTCCTGAAGCTGGAGTTACAGATGGTTAGAAGCCACCTGACTGGGTAATGGGAGCAGAATTCAGGTCCTGGAAGAACAGTGTATGCTGTGACACCAGCTCCTCTTACTTTTTTTTAAACTAAAAAAGGCATGCCATTTTCAGCTTTTAGGATAGTTTCCTTAAAGAAAAAAAGAACTTTTAAGCTTCTTCCTTTGAAATATTGATTTACAGGGAGTAGCAAACCCCTGTTTTGTTTTCAAAAAGTACAGACAGCCCATGTACTTGTGTCCACTTTCCTGCTGCAGTCGTATATTACAGAACTGTAGAACAGTATCAAACAGGAACCTGCCATTTTATCAAGAATAGATTCTTATAACCATTGTCCCAATCCCAGTAATGGACTGACTGTTCCTTCTCTGCCATATCTCTAATCCTTGGCAACAACTAATCAATTCCATTTATGTAATCTTGTCAGGTTGAAAGTGTTCCATCAGTTGAACCACACATTATGTGACATTTTGAGTCTGGCTTTCTTTCAAGTCTAATGCCCTTGAAATTCACCCAGGGTATTGAATATACAATAACTCATTCATTTTTATTACTGGGTTGTTGACATGGAACCTTTTAGTTTCTTGGACATTTCAGCTACTACAAAGAGTGCTGCTGTCATTTGTATGTAGGAGTTTGTGTCAGCACATGCTTTCATTTCCTTGGAGGAGATACTCAGGAGTCTAATTGCTGGGTTATATGGTTATATGGTAGGTATAGGTATAACTAGTCTTCACTGTGGCTTAAACTTTCTGATGTATTCTATACTGACCTATGTGAGATCCTGCCTCAAAAAGAAAGAAAAAGGCAGATGTTGTTAAGATGTGTTTTATTATTTTCAGTTGTGTATGTGACTGCATGCATCCGCACAAGTGTGTGTGGTGATTCTGGAGCCAGAGGCTTCAGATCACCTGGAGCTGGAATTTCTGAGCTTCCCAGTGTGGGTGCTGGGAACAGGACTTGGGTCTTTTGGAAGAAAAAGTGCTCTAAACTACTGAGCTGTATCTCCAGTCCCAAAGCCAAATGTTTTAATAAACACTTCATCTGGGTAGTTATACTAATCACCTTATCTATCGTCCAGGGTTTGTGTTTGTAACCAACCAGTGATCACCACAGCACAGTTGAGAACTACGCAAATCCAGAATGTAGGTGATGCCATAGAATTGTGCCAAACTGAACCCTATCTGTCCCCTGCCCATCCAAATAAGAGATGAATTATTCTGTATGGAAATGTGATAACTCAATGTACTTCATAGCTCTAGCCTCTAGCCTGAGATGAGAACAGATAGGGAAGACAATTGGGGGTATAAAACGGCTAGTTTTCTTAAGTGCTGTGATGGATAGTGTACATCTGTAAGCGATTGTCTTCCCTTCCTCTAACCCCATTTGGAATAAGGGCCTTGCTGAGACACAAACTTGTCTCAAACTCACAGTCTCTGACTTCTACATCCCAGGTACTGACCTGTAGGCATATGCCAGCCACCTTGGCCAGAGGAAGTTGTCATTATTGTAATATGTGTGCTAAAATGGTTTTATTTATTAAATGGTTTACCCTTATTTCACTCACTGAATAAATCTATAAATACATGTAAAAATACATGTGGAAAAAATGTTTGACTCTTGAATTTGAATTGTTGCATGCTAACTTCAAGTAGAACCTATTGTTTGAATTATATTTTTCTGCTCCTTGTTGTCTAATCTATAAAATGAAGTTAACTGCACTCCTTTGTCACTATTTTTATATTTATTTTGTAACTGTCATTTGGGGGATGCAAGAGTGCAAACTGTAAAGCAGAGAGCCCTCTGAATAAGTAGGCAGACAGGAAGAGGGCGTCAGTGTTGCTGTGAGATGAGGCCTCCTGTGCACACTGTCTAATCTGCAGGGTTGTTGTGTTCAGTTACTCTTGTTCCTTCCCTTCCCCGTCTAACACGAAGGTGTTGAGTGCCCAGATATTCGATGGTTTTGTCATCTGTGTATTGAAGTTAAGCTCCCAAGAACAAACACAAGGAATCTGGTACTCCTTGTCAGACATCATGTTTCTCTCCCTGCCATAGAGGACAGGCTGAAAATTACTAAAGCTACTAAAAGAAAGCTACTAAATAGTAACAAGGATTTACAGATTTTCAGAGAGTATTATAGCAGTGTTTCTCAACCTGTGGGTTGCCATGTGACCCCTTTGGGGATCTCATATTAGATATCTTGCATATCAGATGTTTACAATATGACTGATAACTGTAGAAAAATTATAATTATGAAATAGCAACAAATAATTTTATGGGGGGGTCACCCCCTCATGAGGAACTGTTGTAGCATTAAGAAGATTGATAACCACTACTTTACACTGATTCTAAGTCCTGGGTTAGAAAAGTTGTTTACACATACTGAAAAAAAACATGCTATACTTTCAAAGAATGCAGAAATGCAGGCAGGCATTTGATGAGAAGGGAGTAAAGACATCTTCTAAGTCTCTCCAGGAATTGCAGGGACACAGCATAAACTTTGCTTTACTTAGTTATGAACCAGCATCTCAGTGTAAGAATTCAGAGGTTCAAAGGGCTTATGTAGAATCAGTGAGGTGGCTCAGTGGGTAAAGGTGCTTGCCTCTTTGACATGAGCTTCATCCCAGGACTTCTAAGTTGTCATGTGTCCTCTACATAAATGCTCTGACACTTGTGTGCAGGGGTGTGGAGGGGTGCTCGCTGTCTTTCTCTCACTCTCCTGCACTTATGCTCTCTCTCTCTCTCTCTCTCTCTCTCTCTCTGTCTCTCTCTCTCTCACACACACACACATAAATAAATAAATAAATAAATAACAAAAAATGTAAAGGGCTCTTCATATTCTCTCACAGTACAGTTGCATATGACAGATATTACTTTAAATGTTGAGCTAGGCTGCTAGGAATGACTTGTAGTATGTGATTTGGGCTGGCCTGCAGAGAAATGCTCTCTGTCACAGAAAGTTGTATTAGAACAGCGTGAAACTATTGAGTTTAAAATAAAAATAAAAAAACAAACAAAAAACATTATCCCAACAGTGGAAAAACAGTTCAGTTAGAGAATGGGAAAAAGTCTTAGTTACTTTTTTATTGCTGTAATAAGACCCATGACCAAAGCAACTTGTAGAAGAAAGGGTTTATTGACAGCTTACAGCTTCAGAGTGAGTCCATGACCATCATTGCTGGGAGCATGACAGCAGGTAGACAGGCCTAGTGCTGGAAATTCACATTCTTATCCTCAAGTAGGAAACAAAGATAGCTAACTAGGAATGGTGTGGGCTTTTAGAGCCTCAAAGCCCACCCCAGGTGACATTCCTCCTATAAGGCCATACCTCTTCCCAGATGGGGAGCCAAGTATTTAAATATACAAGCCTATGGAGGCCATTCTCATCAAACCACCACAGTCCCACTCTGTATAGTGTTTCTCCGTGTAGCTCTGGCTGTCCTGGAACTTTTTCTGTAGACCAGGTTGTCCTGGAACTTAGAGATCACCTGCCTCTGCCTCCTGAGTGCTGGGATTAAAGGCGTGCGCCACCACCGCCCGGCCCACCACAGCTCTTAAATAGACATTTCTCCAATGAAGAAAGAAAAAGATACACTAAAGATTCAGTGATTAAAAGGTTGCTCTGCTGATATAAGAACAGCAGACTTAAAGTTGATCTTTATTCTAAGCTGTTCTCATTTTATCAAGGAGGTATGTAAGAATTATCACAGAAAATAAGTTGAACTCAAGCCCAGTGTAGTGGCTTGTCTGTACTAGCACAGTTAGGCAGGAGGATCACAGATCAGGGGCCACCTTGGACTATACACTGTGACCTTGTCTCAACAACAGTTACGAAAAGTTTTAAAAAGAATATCTGTTTAGTTGTGTAAAGGGGTGAATACCTATGATTCTAGCATTTGGGTGGCTAAGAATCAGGTATCAAGGCTATCCTTGGCTATATAGTGGGTTAAAGGAGATCCTGTCTCAAAAACAAATTATATCTGTTTTGAGTTGTGTGAATAATTTAGATAACAATGATGTTCACAAAACCCTACCCTCAGTTTAGAATTAAGTTAAATTATCTTTAAAAAAAAAAAAAACAGATTTCAAGTTAGATTTATTTTAACCTTTTTTTTTCATTTCACAAAGATAGACAGACAGACAGACAGACAGACATAGAGATGTATCATCCCATAGGATGGAAAAACGACTCTTGCAGGTAAGGGTTTGTGTTGTACAAGTCTGGAGGACCTGAGTTCAGATCCTCATCATCTATGTCAAAAGCCACACCTGGTGGAGGGCACCTGTAGCCTCAGCATTACACTGTCAGAAGTAGGGTCAGGGTGGCTTACTGGGGCTTACTGGCCACCATCTTACACCATGTTTAGTGAGAGACTCTGTCTTAGAGAAGCAGGATGGAAAGTGATCTCTGCACACACAGGTGCGTGTACCCACCAAACAACAAATACATGCATTATAGAAAATATACTGGACTCAAGCTGAACATGGAGGTGCTCACTAGTGACCCTCAACTTGGAGACCATCTTGGGCTACCTAGTGAGGCCTGATTCAAACAACCGTGGGTGGTAGGGATTGAACTCCTGTTAGGCCACTGAATTCTTTAGTTGGTAGAATTTAATCTGATCAAAAGAGAAATTTAAGATAGCCACTGTGCTCGGTATGTCTTAATTGTATAACCAGAATACATACAGAAGATAAAGTGTTATTTCTTACATGCTCTATAGAACAGTCAGCTGCTTTCATTTTATCTATATCTATAACTTAGAATGAACGAAGACCGATTGATAGTCAAAGGCTGAAAGCAGAAGTGGACTTTGTGTCTTGATAAGACAGGGCTAACCTTTGCTGCAGGGATTTCTTAGTTGCTCATGACTTCAGAATGTGCTTTTAGTTTTTATCTCAAATTGAAATGCTTCATTTATACATGCCAGTTAACACTTCAGCCCTGGGGAATATTAGGGATAGAGCCCTTGGAAAGAATACATGAGGCTTGGGTTCAGACCCCAGCAAAACAAAATACCTTTGGGAAAGGAACAAGTACTATGCTTTACACGCAGTGCTTCTAAATGTGGGCCAAGCTGGGCATGGTGTGTATTCGTGTGATCCCAGCACTGTGGGGAGTGAAGGTCGATGGATTACAGTAAGTTTGCATAGGAAGTGCCACGCTTGTCAGGGCCACATAGCAAGTGAGGCTCACTAGCAAAACCAAACCAAAGTGACTCAGGTTTAATGATGTAATTGAGTTAGTGTTTAGATACCATCTTTGGTCTTTGACACGTGTATTCTGTTTATAGAAATGCAACCTATGGTGATGTGGTAATAGCGATAATTTTGTGAACAACTGTTAACAGTGAGGAATTGGACATACCAGTGTGATGACCAGTGCACCATAGTGTCACCACGTTTCATTACACTCATCAGCACTTGTGCTAGGCTAAGGTCTTCTTTAGAGAAATATAACTATTAGTTTTATAGGTTGTAACTTTTATAGTTTTAAAATGCTCTTTGAACATGTATCACTTATGTATATGCAAATACATACATACATATGCATATCTGCTTTTGAGATGAGCTCGCTCACTAAATGTGGGAACTTGGAGACTATTAATTTGAGTAAGCTGACTGGCCACTGCACTCTAGGGATCCCCCTGTCTCTGCCTCCCCAGTGCTGGGATTATAAACATGTTACTATGTCCCCATTTCCACCCTCCTACCTCACTCTTTGTAAATGGTTCTTACATGGGTGCTGGGAATCCAGTGAGTGTTCAAGCAGTGTACCAAGTGAGCCAGGCCTGTAATTGATTTGTATATATTGCACTTATATGTAATGGTCTTGCTAACCTTGTTATTAATTCTTTAGAAACTTTTGTGGTTGTAGTAGTAGTTGTTGATATTTGATTGTTTTTTTTTTTTTTTTTTTTTTGTTGTTGTTGTTGTTGTTGTTGTTTTGTTTTGTTTTGAGACAGATTCTCACTATGTAGCCTTGGCTGGCCTGGAAGTTGTTATGTAGGTTAGACTAGCCTGAAAGTCTCAGAGATTTCCCTGCCTCTGCCTCTCAGGTGCTAGGATTATAGGCGTGTGCCACCATGCCTGGCCAATATGTATGTATGTATGTATGTATGTGATGTATGTGATGTATGTGTGTGTATGTATGTACATACATATGTACATATATGCTGGGGATGGGTCTTTAGTAGGCCCTCGTCCATATGAGCTTGTACTCCACCACTGAGCTATATGCATCTTCGGTCCCCTACAGTGTGGAAACACTGACTGTGTGTCATCCTTGCTTTCCGGTTTTAGTGTATCTCCTACAACAGCACCTTTGGAGCTTCTGTGTGAGTGGTCAGGTTACCTACATACCTTTTGCTTCTCTTGGCCTTGTTGCACTTGTTAGAGCCTTTAATGTTTCCTAGTGGCATCAAGAATCATCTTTACCCCAGGTATTAGGAGGAAGGCTTTCCTCATGAAATCCAATACTAGTAGGTTCTTCAAAGACGCCTTTTATCAAGTTGTGACATTTCTTTGTATTTTTAGTTTGGTGGGTTTTTTCAATCAGAAATGATGGATGGATTTTGTCAAATGCTTTTCTTCATAGCTTGACAATTTGTGGTTTTGCTCTTTTACCTTGTTAATATGGGGAGTTGGCTATTTTTATTTTCAGATACTAAATCAACTTGGCATTGTTGAGATAAATGGCACTTATTTTTAATTTTATGTCATTAAATTTGTTTTTGTTGCAGCTCTGTGCATAAGGGCTAACAGTTCATGGTATTGTTTTCTTGTTATCTCTTGATTTTGTTTTCAAGACCGAATTCAGAAATAGCCTTTCCTTGAAGGGCTTGTAGAAAATTGTATTTATTTGGTTGGTTAGTTTTTCAAGACAGTTTCTCTATGTAGCCCTAGTTGTCCTGGAACTCACTCTGGAGGGCTTTGAACTTAGAGACCCCCCTTACCTCTACCTCTGGGAGTGCTGGGATTAAGGCTTGAGCCAGCACACCAACACCACCTGGCTATGGTATTATGTCTTAAAGCTCCAATTGACCAGTGAAGCCCTCTGGGCCTGGAATTTTCTTGGTAAGAGTGTATTACATACTCAATTTCTTTAAAGATTTGGGTGTTTGCGTTTATTTTTGCAGGAAGTCGGGATTAGGTCAGCAGACAACTTGACAGAGCCTGTTCTCTCTTTCCACAAGTGTGTTCCAGGCATCAAACTCAGGTTGTCTGGCTTGGCAGCCAGTATCTTCACCCACAGAGCCATCGTGCGAACCCCCGCACCCCATCCCCTGGTTAATGATGTCTGTTCTCATCTCTTTTACTACCTTTTACTGTGGGCTTAATATTCTCTCCCCACCTCACCCCTACCCCTCTTGCCCTTCTTAAAGCAGAGTTGGGATTTTGTTAGCTATTAATGAGGTTTATAGATGTTAAGCTGGGTTGGGAGGAGCTGCTCAGGAAGAAAGTGGTGTATCCTCTCTGAGAGCCACTTCAACACTTGCAACACTCGGGGATGCAATTTTGGTGAATTTGAAGCAGTTATCAAAGGGGGTTGCAAAAAACTAAAGGAGATGACAGTATGGTTCCTGAAGGGCACTGGACAGGATTCTAATTGAAATGGTAAAAGTAGAGTGTGGGGTGCCTTTGCTGTAAACAGAGTTAACAGTCTTGTTTGAGATTTTCAGAAAATATCTACGGAAAGGAATGGGGTTCAGACACCAGGCTTTGTGCCTGGTCATTTATAACTTTAACATAAAACATCTATATGTGAAAGGAATATCTATCTCTATTGTTGGTAGCTTTTACAGCAGATGTTCATTGTGCTGAATTCATGTTTCTAGCAGGAGGCTTCAATCAGACTTCAGAGTGAGGGATTTCTCTTCCTCATTTAATTTTCCCTGTGTTTCTTTCTGTTCTGCCTCATCTCACACACCCACACCCCACACCCCACACCCCACACCCCTTTAGACATGGTTGCATTATGTAGCTCTACCTGTCCTGGAACTCACTGATCTACTGATCTACAGATCAGACCAAACTTGATGTCACAGAAATCTCCCTGCACCTGTCTCCTGAGCTGTGGGATTAAAGTCATGCCCAGATGATCCTTTCGAGGCTTTCTGTAATTTCTTCCATGCTAAATAGGAGCATGGACCCTACTTACCAAGTTTTAACCTGTCTGCTCTTGGGGAGGAACAAGAAGGACATAGATTGGAGGGAGTTGTCATTTGAAGGGAATCAGCCGCGCTTCAGGGGGAACATGGATAGAAAGTCATGTCAAGAGGGTCAGAGGAGGTGGTTCAGTTCCACCCTGTCACTTATAGCAACCCAAGGAGTTTCCCAAATCTTTTATGAACCTCAACTCAGACCAAACTGGGATTAGTGGTGTTTATGCAGAAAAGGATCTCAGGGTGAGCCCCTTTGAAGCGGAGCTGGGTCTTTTACAGTTTATTTCAGTTTATGTGTGCACACGTGTGTATCTGTCTGGGGGTATGTGCACATGATTTTAAGTGAGCACCAGATTTTTAAGAGAGCACCAGAGAGAGCTACAGGTAGCTGTGAGCCACCTGACTTGGAATCTCAGGTCCTTTATAAGAGCATTATGTACCGTTAACTACAGAGCCCTCCCCCCAGCCTCCACAGTTGGAAGTTAAATTTTTAAAATTATTTTATGTGTATGGGTGTTGTGCCTGCATGATGCATGTCTATGCACCATGTGTGTGCTTGTTGCCCATGGAAGCCAGAGAGAATGCTAGATTCCCCTGCACCATCTGAATGCTAACCTGAGTCCTCTGGAGGAGCTGCAATTGTTCTTAACTGTAGAGCCATCTCTCTAGTCTCAAGAGTTGGAGATTTCTATTAAAAGATATTTTCTTTTTCTTTCTTTTTCTTTTTTTTCTTTTTTTTTTTTCTTTTCTTTTCTTTTTTTTTTTTTTTTTTTTGGATTTTCAAGACAGGGTTTTTCTCTGTGTAGCCCTGGCTGTCCTGGACTCACTCTGTAGACCAGGCTGGCCTCAAAGTCAGAAATCCGCCTGCCTCTGCCTCCCAAGTGCTGGGATCAAAGGTGTGCGCCACCACTGTCCGGCTAAAAGATATTTTCAACATAGCAATATGGTTAAGAGAAAGAAGGGGGGGGGGGGGCTCAGAAAGAAAGTAGGACATACCTGAGAACATAGGTTCTTGCTTCTCTCAGAGAGTTGCCTAATTTTTCTCTTTTTCTAGTTTCTGAGGAGGAAAGATATGGCCTCACTTACAGCTGGGCTATGTAGCCCAGCCTAGCCCCAAATTCTAGATGTTACTGACTTATCCTCTTTAGTGCTTGATGATAGGCATGTTCCAGCATGCCTGCTTTTTATTTAACATAGCTAAATGTATAATACAGTTGTCATAATTATATACATTTTCTGTGTTAAAAAAAACCCTAGTTCTGTTATCTGTCTATTCTGGTCAATTTCTTTTTCTTTTTTTTTTTTTTTTTTAAGATTTATTTATTTATTTTATGTATGTGAGTACACTGTCACTCTCTTCAGACACACCAGAAGAGGGCATCAGATCTCATTATAGATGGTTGTGAGCCACCATGTGGTTGCTGGGAATTGAACTTAGGACCTCTGGAAAAGCAGTAAGTGTTCTTAACTGCTGAGCCATCTCTCCAGCCCCTGTTCTGGTCAATTTCTATTAAATGTTCATGGATTTTAATGTCTTGCTTTTGGATTCTAGATGTCCTTATATTCTTATATGTCTTATAAATATTACTGAAGTCACAAGATGCAGAGAAAGTCTACCCTAGGGTAATTTTTCTCATTAGCAGCAAAATAACATTTAGGAGCCAAACAGTTGTTTGTTTGCAGAGAGATGATTCTAGTACCCATAGTTTTATGCTGTTTTTTGTTTTGAGACAGGATCTCTCTATGTAGCTCTGGCTGGTCTGGAACTGGCTATATACTTGAACTCGTAGGGATCTACTTGCCTCTGTCTCCTGAATGCTAGGATTAAAAACATGTGCCACCATCATTTTTGGCAGATTTTTTTTTTAAAGGAGGCTGCCTTAGGATTATCATTGCTGTGATGAAACACCATGACCAAAGCATCGTGGGGAGGAAAGGGTTTATTTGGCTTATACTTCTACATTATTGTTCATCAGTGAAGGTTAGAACAGGAACTCAAACAGGATAAGAACCTAGAGGCAAGAGCTGATTCAGTGGCCAGGGAGTTGTGCTGCTTACTGGCTTGCTCTAATAGCTTGGTCTGCCTGCTTTCTTATAGAACCCAGAACCACCAGCCCAGGGATGGCCCCATCCACAGTGTGCTGGGCCCTCCTCCATCAATCACCAATTAAGAAAATGCTCTATAGGCTTGCCTACAGCCCAGTCGTTTGTGGAGGCATTTCTCAGCTGGAGTTCCCTCCTCTCAAATTACTCTACTCTCCATCAAATTAGATAAAATTAGGCAGCACAGAGGCTCTCACGATGTAGTCCCTCCTAAATTCTCTCTCTCTGTGTGGTTCACTCTGGCCTTGAAAACTGTCATCTTGATGTGGCCTCCAGAGTGCTATGGTTATGGTATGTACCACCACAGCTGGCAGCATTATAAGATTTTACCAAAATCTCTAGTGTGATGGTGCCCACCCAAGTGGTGACCATAAAGAATATATCCACATGCTGACAAATATCCCTGGAAAGTGGGGAGAATTAACCGTAGTTGAGAACTATGGTTTAGATTTTATTTCGTCCCACTGGTTTTGTTGTGTGTTCTTCCTAAAGCCCCACGTGTTGTGAATTGTTGTTCAGCCTGATTGGGATAGGCTTTTTCTTGTCCATGTGTGAAATTAGGAAACATTTTGGATGGTTTGTTTTCCATCTTGACACATGCATGTTTGATGAGTATTCAAGGGAGATCCTCTGGATCTCTGCATGTCTCTATCTGAGTGTCTCTGTAGTATTCAGCCCACAAATACAGCCACACTGATCATCAGTTCAGCTCAGCTCAACATGTCTGCTAGGCCTTTGCCCTCCTGTGTTTCTCATCTTATGACTCTGCTGGCTTAAATGCTTTCGAGGCATTAAGCTGAGGTAATATTAGCCACCTCATTTGTTTACTGTCAGTGGTGAGGGTGGCTGATGGTCCAGCATTTTGAATCGGTTTTTTTTTTTTTCACATATTTTATTTATTGTTTGATTATTTCAAATCAGAGAGTAAAATTTGTTCTGCTTTTATATCTTGGCCAGAAGCAGCGGCTCTGCTGATAATTGATATGAATCAATTATTAGTTAAAATGGAAAGCATCCCTCAACATTTATTGACTAAAATTCATTTATTGGTTTGTATAGAACCTATAATCTGACATATTCTTTGTTCAAAGTCTTCTGTTCCCTGCAATTCGTGTGGTTCAACATGACTATTAAATGGACCCTAAAGCTTACTATTACTATTTGGGGGGGGGGGGGGGGGTTGAGACAGGGTTTCTCTGTATAGCCCTGGCTGTCCTGGAACTCACTCTGTAGACCAGGCTGGCCTCCAACTCAGAAATCCACCTGCCTCTGCCTCCCAAGTGCTGGGATTAAAGGTGTGCGCCACCATTGCCTGGCTCCTTTTTTTTTTTTTTTTTTGGACTATTACTATTTTTAATATTCCTCTTTAATACATGTTCTCACAGTTGGAGCTAAATATTGGTTACTGTGGCCCTGTAACTATTAGGTAGCAGCTCACAATTAAAGGACATGCACTAACCTGATGAGGCAGAGCAGTGAAATGTGTCATGCTTTTAGGGCATTCCCACAGCAGGCTCAAAGGCTTGCTTCTGTGTTACAACTCAAATTATCTAGTAGCTAAATCATGGGCATCAAAGCCAGTTAACTTGATTGAAGTTGAAAGGACTGGTGAGTTAGTATGGGGGAGAAACGTGAAAGAAGAGAAAATTATTTTGCTCAGAGTATGAGATAAAACTGACCTGAAGAACAATGCTCCAAGGATGGGAGTGACTTGGAACCCACTAGTGGTAAGCCGTTGGAGAAGGGGACCGAGCAGAAGGGAGATGAAGTGGGGAATGTTTGTTGTCGCGGAGCTTTGCTACTTAGTAACTGCTGCTGGTTTGTAACACATCTTGTTAGGTATCCAAGTAGGATTATTTAGTCAGCATTTTGGGGGGAAAGGAAGATACAGATGTAGCAGGAAGGATGAAACCATCTAGCAATGGATGTAACCTCAAACATTGCAAAACCATAGTTTAATGGAATTTTACATATGCTTTATGTAACTCAGCAGCAGAACACTCCTTGTAGATGGGTGATAGGATGTTCATTTTCTAAGATTGGGAAAGAAAAATGTGAGTTGATAACGAAATAACATTTTAAGGTTTCTAAAAACAAGGATTACTTTTTTCAGTATCAAGACAAAATTCTTAATGATGGACATTTTCATCTTTGGGTAAATTTTATCATGTCTGTTATTTCCTGAATATTTTTGATGGCATGAGTGAGCTTACTAGTTAAAATGTCTGCTTTTGTTCGGTGATGACAAGTCTTTAGACAAGTGTTCCTGTGGGTAGGGAAGACTGTAACATCACCTGCTTTTTACTTTCCTTGACCTAAAGAAGCCAGGAAGGTTTTCTCGCTCCAGAATGTATGCTATAGTAAAAGTTAAGTCAAGAGATCAGGGGGACATCTGGTTGGGAGGAGAGGTGTGATGCTGGCCTGGGTGTTGTAAAGAACCTTTGTCCTGAGGGATACTCTTTTGTACTAATGTTTTGTTTCACTTTTTAAAACAAGCCCTTTTTCAAACACCATAGTTTAATGAACTTTCACACACAAACACACACACACACACACAATGTGTAACTCATATCTATCCAGAACATTTTACTAAAACTGTTTTCTTTTTAAAGCTAGATAATCACTGTATCATTGTGGATTAAAAAAACAAAAAACAAAAAACAAACAAACAAAAAACCTATCCTGTTTTTAAACAACCTAAAGTAAACCGAGTTATTTTAAGTCCAGAAAATCCACTAGCTTTAATACTTAAGCAATAGACACGTGAGAAGTAGTTTTTTGTTATCCTTTTCTTTCTCATATAGGTCTTTGTTTCCCAGGTATCTGATACATTTTAAAAATTGAAATAGGCTCAGGTTTTACAAAATAAAAGGAATATAAATAGCTAAGACCAAAGCAGCTAAAATCATCAGTATTTAAAAAAAAAAAAAAAAAACTGTATTAAGTAGTCTTTTATAACTATAATCTGAATTTTGCTTCATAAGTATGTTGACTGGCAGTTTTCTTTTAAAACTTTGACCACTAATTCTAAGAAAGGCCTTTTCAGTTCTGCAGTGGGACTTACGAGTAAGATCCAGCAGTGGCGGTACACGATTTAATCTCAACACTCAAGAGTCAGAGAGGCAGGTGGATCTCTGAGGCAATCCTGATCGACTAGAGCTAGCTCCAGGACAGCATGGGCTACACAGAGAAACCCTGTCTGAAAAACAACAAATCTATTAGGAACTGAGCTCACAGCTATTTTTAAACCTTTCATTTGTTGGATAAATCATTTCATAACTAGTAATAGTTCAAATGTTCAAATCTAAAGTTTCCTGGGATTATACTATCTATAATTTGCGTTCTTTTCCTCCTCAAGTGGAGAATTTTTTTCCATGACAGTTTCAGAAATTAATTTTGTCTCATATATATCTTTTATAGATCGCATTTTATGAAAAGTATTAAAGTGCCCCGCCCCCATTATATCCAGTGCATCATTGTTCTCAGTAGTAATCTTTTGAAGTGATCATGGCTGACATGCTGGGGAAATGACGTTTGTAAAATACCCTTCTGTAAAGTGTCAAAGCTGTGGTTGTAGCTCAGGGTAGATCACTGGCCTTATCTGTGTGAGTCTTGCTTGGGTTCAACAACAGCCCTCCATAACACCAGAACCGTTGTCATCGGCCTCATAAAAGTTTTAGAGTGCTAATCTATTGGAATCACTTGTTGCTGGGTAACTTGTGTTTCTTTGACTAGAGAGTCCAGTGGGGGCAGTATAGATACTTTATTGGGTTTTGGTGTGTGTACTTGCATTTGGTCTTCAAGATGTTGAACTACAGTCAAGGTTTGGTTTTTGTTTTTCCTTGAAGGAAGTGGAGGCAGAAATGGCAGGCCCTAGTCAACTCTGCATTCGCCGCTGGACTACCAAGCATGTAGCTGTGTGGCTGAAGGACGAAGGGTTTTTTGAGTATGTGGACATTTTATGCAACAAGCACCGTCTTGATGGAATCACATTGCTCACGCTGACTGAATATGATCTCCGCTCTCCTCCTCTGGAAATCAAAGTCCTAGGAGACATTAAACGGTTAATGCTTTCAGTCCGAAAATTGCAGAAAATACATATTGATGTTTTGGAGGAGATGGGCTACAACAGTGACAGTCCTATGAGTCCCATGACACCATTCATCAGTGCTCTTCAGAGTGCAGACTGGCTCTGTAATGGAGAGCCCACACACAGCTGTGATGGACCCATCCCTGACTTGAGTTCTGATCAGTACCAGTACATGAATGGCAAAAACAAACATTCTGCTCGAAGACTGGACCCAGAGTACTGGAAGACCATCCTGAGTTGTATATATGTTTTTATAGTATTTGGGTTTACGTCTTTCATTATGGTTATTGTTCATGAGCGAGTGCCTGACATGCAGACCTACCCACCACTCCCAGATATATTCCTAGACAGGTAAGTTTTGTCTCTAGATGCCGAGTTTATAGGAGGTTTCTAGAGTCACACACAGGTAGTGAGTGGGGTAATTGCATTGTGATTATAGCTGACGTGCGTGTTCCATTTGCCTTGTCTGGTGCCATCAAAGGATATGCTTTGCCAAGCATAGTGGCCCATACCTGTACTCTGGAAACTGAGGTAGGTAGACCACAGATTCAAATTCTGGGCAGTGTGTAAGAGATACTATGTTAGAATGATGTTTATAATAGGCTTAGCTGCCTTTCTTTTTAAAAAAAATTTTTATTTTATATGAATTAAATTTATTTGCAATAGTACAAATTAATTCAGGGATTGATTCTGTTCTTATGTACTGAATAAAACTAAATATACATTAAATAAAAAAAGTTTATGGTTATGAAAAACAAAAAGAACAGTAAGGTTTTTATATCAGTGTTCTTAAAATAAGTAGCCCCACCTTGCTTTCCATTGCTGTTGATTGAGCCCAGGGCTGAGTGCGCACTGAGCTACATCTGAAGCATCTGTAGAAACGTCAAAAAGAGTAATGAGACACCTGATACAGGGAATAGTATTCTAGTTAGTACTCAGCCTGCTCACCTCTTACTGTGTACTCAATAAACTAGTCTTTCTGTTTAAAAAACAAAAAAGATAGTAATGGATTTTAAAGAAAAGTAATCTATGACTGTAGTAAACAGACAGGAGATATTGAATGAGAAATGAGACTATCTGCATCCTTGAGCGTGCAGTTGATTCCGGCAAGCTATTAGTGGATGCTAAGATCCATCTGATGGGAAACCACAGAGCAGCAGCCTATAAACATGATTGAAGGGTCAATTTCCACATTTCGTAATTGCAGAGGAAACAGTGCTGGGACCTGACAAAGATCATCTATAACCAGGTGGTCAGATCTGCCCTCACAGAGGAGCAAACTTAACGTATGCACTGGGTATAATGTTCAGAGCATCACCTAGATGATATTCTGATAATCTTGCCCCTCAGAAAATTTTAACCTAAAGCTGATTGTGAGGAAATAGGTAGACACACAAAAAGAAGCATTGTGTATGATAGCTGATCTAGATTCCCCAGAAATGCCATAATAAACAAAACCCAGGGGTAATCAAGAGAGAAACTGAAGGAACATGTTAATTGGATCCTAATCAAGAAAATGTAGTTGCAAAGGACATGTTGAGGATAATTGAAAAGTGTGACCATGGGTTGTATATTAGCTAATGACGCAGAGTCGGTGCTGCAGGTCTCAGAGCAGCTGCCTGAAGATCTATCCCTATTCTCAGAGATGCGTGTAGTCTGAGGGAGTGTGTCTGTAACTTACTCTGGAGGAATCTAAATGTGTGAAATGAAGCAATGTGGCAAAATATTAAATATAAATAATTGGATGACTTAAGTGAAGAGTAGTAAGTACTTATTCTTGTAAGTTTTTCAGAAGGACCAGGATTTTTTTTTTCATATAAATTGGTGATAGTAAGAAGAAACAGAAATTGGAAACTATGAGATCATTGTTGTAAGATCAGTGAAGGATTACAAAGAAGTGGTCTTGAAGCTTGATCATAGGGCTCTAGTTTGTTCAGATGAGCCTGTATTGTAAGATGGCTTGCTGGTTGTAGGGATGAGCTGGGGTTTGTTTTGTTTTTATCTATTTTTATATATTATGCTTAAATATATTTATATTTTATATTTATAAATACTTATAAATCATGGCATAAATACATATATGGCATAATTATATATTATACTTGAAATTGAAGTTGTGAGAAGAAATACTAGTAATGTCAAGATTTGGTTTATGACCATTAGTGTAGGTCACTATGGTAGGGCAAAGGGCAAGACCATAGGAAGAGAAATAGAAGGGAGGGAGAATGCCATTATATACCATTGTCCCAGGAGGACTAGTGGGAGAGGGAGGAAGAGGCAGGGGGAGCAGGGAGAGAGCATCAGTACAACAGGGAAATCTGTTTAAATAGAGGTTTTCTTTAGATCTAGAAAGTTATAAGAAGTTTTACAGGAAGGAGTTTCAATTAGTTTTTTTGTGTGAATATAAGCTTATATTGAGTAAAAGCTAAAACAGCTGTTCCTAAGCAAAATTATTAGTGAATGAGAGACACAAAGGAAGAAGGGTGTAGTGTGTGTGTGTGTTAGATGAGTGTGGGTATTACTGGAAGATTTAATGTGGGATGAAATAGAAGCAACCACCTCTGGGAGCAGTAGTTAGTTAGGTTTAGTTTTGAGAAGGAAGATTTACTTTTATTGTAAGTTTGTAAAATTATTTAAATGTGTGTGTGTGTTTGTGTAGTTTTTGTGGAGGCAGAGTCTCACTATGTAGCCCTGGTTGTCCTTGAACTCTTTGTGTGTGTGTGTGTGTTTTGCCTGCATGTATGTCTGTGTGAAGGTTCCAGATCTCCAGGAATTGGAATTACAGTCAGTTGTGAGCTGCCCTGTGAGTGCTGGGGGTTGAACTCAGGTTCTTTGGAAGAGCAGCCAGTGCTCTTAACCTCTGAGCCATTTCTCTAAGCCATTTCCTCAGCCCCCTGTCCTTGAACTCTTCATGTAGACCAGGCTGACCTTGAACTCAGAGATCTCTGCCTCTTAAGTGCTGAGAACAAAGGTATTTGCTACCATGCCTGGCTTACGTATATAATTTTGAAAGTATTTATTTTTAGGGTATCATGGCACGTGTCCTTGGTTCTAGCAAATCAAACATTTGCTGATAATATATCATAAATTTGTCTCTAGATAATTCTTTTGGCATACATATAAATTTTGCTTTTAAGATGAGGACAGAGGGCATCTTCTGGTTTTCAGAGTTAATCATTTTTTTTTTTTATTAGTCTTCAACTCTGACACTACCCCACATAAATTCATAGTACAAAATGGCAAGTTCAGGATCATTTAGAAATTGTTAGAAATCTATTCTAACCCAGAGTCAAATTTGTGGAACAATTCTTTGTTGTTTTTTCGAGACTAAGTTTCTCTGTGTATCCCTAGCTGCCCAGGAACTCATTTTGTAGTCCTTGTTGCCTTGAACTCAAGAGATTCTTGCCTCTGCCTCCTGAGTTCTAGATTTAAGTATGTGCCACCACCTTTTTATAAAATGACACTCAACAATGGGGTTTTTTTTTTTTTTTTTTTCATTTGTTTGCTTTTTATTTTTCAAGGCAGGGTTTCTCTGTGTAGCCCTGGTTGTTCTGGAACATTCTGTAGAGCAGGCTGGCTTTGAACTCAGATTCACCTACCTGTGCCTCCCAAGTGCTGAGATGAAAGGCATGTGCCACGCAAAGTGCAATCCAAGAGTGTTTTACATGCTAAGGAGTAGCAAATAAAAAAAATGGATGATTATATGTCTGGTTTTTATCCAAGCAGAAGACTTCGTAAAGACTCTGATTTATAACATACAGCAGTCTTTGAATCTGGAAGAACATGTTTGTGTTCAGAACCAAGACTGAAGTAAAGTTATGTAGTGCACTGTTGGTTATGTGGGCGCTACTAGAAACATCTCAGACTCATCACATGATAGATGATGAGTTGTTTTTTGGTTGTTCTCAGTTCAGAAACTATTTACTGTAAGCTGTTTTTTCCTTATTTGTTTTTTCTTGTTTGTTCATTTACAGGCTCCCTTACTCATTCAGTCCTATAACCTGAAGTTTCAGAAGTTGAGTGCTGGGCTGGAGAGGTGGCTCAGAGGGTTCAGAGTGTGTAATGTGTACCACTCTTGCAGAGGACCTGTGCCCACTCTGGGCAGCTTGCTGTTGCTATAACCCAAACTCCAAGGGATCTGAGGCTCTCTTCTAGTTTCCTCAATCTCCTGTATTCACATGCACACAATTAAAAACTAAGTCTGTTTTTTAAAAAAGCAATTGAATGTAATAGAGTAGGAAGAAAGGGTTGTTTTTTTGTTTTTTGTTTTGTCTTTTAGAGAACTACTCTAAGAAGTCTGCGACAGAGAGTAGGTTCTCATGATTGGAATACCTTTTGAAACAGATTTTCTATCCCCTAGGTTTTCCAGATATCATCTCCTAAGAGAAGTAACGTTCTACAGAGCAGTTCTGGGGTTGGTGTTAGAAAAGTGTTGTGTTAGAAAGGGTGCATCTGCTCGTGTTCAGTTCCAGAAAGAACTGTTTTTCTGTTGCAGTGTTCCTAGGATCCCATGGGCCTTCTCCATGACTGAAGTGTGTGGCATGATTCTGTGTTACATTTGGATCCTGGTTCTTCTTCTTCACAAGCACAGGTATTCACTGATTCCTAAAGACTGAAAATGTCTTGACTCTCTCTGTAGGATTGTCAAGCCTGATCCCTTGCTCTGCATTTCCCTGGAAGATTTCCTTCTGTTCAGTGACAAACGAAAATTGGGTTTAGTTAAGAAAGGTTGTAAGACCAATATATATTTAATAATATCATAAATGTATTTTATAAGGAAAAGGATAGTCACCCTTGGTCAATCAGTTCTTGCTAGTCGACCCTCCGCCTCTTGCTCCTTGTCCTCCTTTCTTCAGAAGTAAGCTCGGAATGCCACTTCTGTAGAAAGAGATAGAAAAACTTCTGAGGACAGTGTTTGGTTAAGTGTTTGAACGGAGGAGGGAAAGCCCATTAAACAAGGTTGTCTTCTGTGCTCTGCACATTGAGATGGTATAGAAGTTGCTAAATGGAGAGGGTGTTTCTTCGAACCAAATTTCACCAAGAAGTAACCAAGGGAAGGCTTTTTTTTTTTTTTTTTTTTTTAATTATAAAGACAGCAAGGAAGGCATAAGGCTAAGAAGGCCCCTTTTATACATTAATGAGGATTTAAAAAAGCAAAGACAATGCGGCTTATTAATGAAGAAACATTAAAAACTGCTTGTGGTTAGCCGCTGCCCATTGTTTTTAGAACCCTAAAAAGGAGTGAGGTGTTGTCTTGCAACTTGGGGCCTTTCTTCTTACCAGGAAGTTCTGTGATAGCCACATACATCCTGAGCCACAGTTATTTCAGTATGCTGAAGGTGAAAAGAAAGGTTGATGACTGCTATTTTTATCCCATTTTGAGGCCATAATGAACCCGTTTCTCACTGTTCATTGTGTCCTGTGGGCACTCATATTTTAAAATGAAATGGTTTTAAAGTGTGCATATCACTGTTTTCTGGTTAACTTTGCTTTACAAGACCCCATGGACTTGAATCTATCCACTCCTGAAAATAAAAACAAATTGAACCTTGTAAGAAGTGCAGGAAAGGCGAGGGCAGATACTAGACAAAAATCCAGGTAAAAAACTTTCAGGCAAAATCCATGGGCATAAAAGTTGTGACCAAAGGCTAGATGAAAATGCCAGGCTCAAAAACTTGATAAAAAAAATAAATTTAACCTATCTAAGAAATTTTAGTAGATTTAGTGAAGCATAGCAGTGACCAGGTAAATCCAAGTAGTGGTGTTTACTTAAAGAAGATAAACCCAGGAAATTTGTAATCTGTCTCTCTCTCTCTCTCTCTCTCTCTCTCTCTCTCTCTCTCTCTCTCTCTCTCTCTCTCTATGTTTTGCTTGCATGTCTGTTTGAGGGTATCAGTTTTCCCTAGAACTCAAGAAGCAGGCAGTTGTGGGGTGCCATGTGGGTGCTGGGAATTGAACCAGGGTCCTCTGGAAGAGCAGCGAGTGCTCTCAACCTCTGAACCATTTCTCCACCCTCGGAAATATTTATTTCTCAAATGACATCTTTGTATCACTTTGATTGTGATCCTCTGAAAGGTTGTTGAAATAAATGTAGTTTCCTAAACTCCATCCAGATGTGTACACTGAAGGTTGAACATCCCTTGTCTATGTTCAGTGCTACTTTTGAAGGAGAGTCCCCTAAATGCTTAGTCTGTTTAGATTTAGGGTATTTAAAGAAATAGTGGCATGAATGATGTCACATTTTGTGACTACTCAAAAGTTTCCATTTTAAATATACTTAACATAAAACTTAGTATTTCATAGCTTAAGTTTAAGTTAGGAACAACTTAGAATGACTGCCATATAACCACTCTTGTAGTAGATCTGACTAACTTTACCCTACTACAAACAATTTAAGGGTCTAGCAAGATGACTCACTAGTAAAAAGTACTTGATACTCTTCCTAGCAGCAGAGTTGAATTCCCAGTGCCCATGCACATTCGCTCAGATCCAGTACCTCTGGCCCCCAAGGGCAAGCACCTGCACTCCCATGCATGTACCCACAGGCGAACACAAACCTACACATTGTAATTAAAAACAACAAAAGTAAATCTTAAAAAAAAAAAATTGTTTTTGTTTTTTTGTTTGTTTGTTTGTTTGTGTTGAGTAAAGCCGGTGGTGGTGGTGGTGGTGGTGGTGGTGGTGCATACCTTTAATCTCTGAGTTTGAAGCCAGCCTGGTTCACAGAGTGAGTTCCAGGACAGCCAGAGTTACACAGAGAAACTGTTTTTTGTTTTAATTCAAACCAAGACCCAGAAGCCCTGGGTGGCTACATTGGGCCATCTTTGTATCTCATAGCAAGTACTGAGTAATTTTTCTTTTTTTTTTTTTTTAAGTAAATTATAATAGTTCTGATACTAAGCTTCCCAGTATTACTTCTGTCTTGAAAAACTCCACTTTCATATGGCCATATTTTACCACTGAAAAGAAGCGCTTTCAGATCTGCACTACCTGCACATGGCTATTCTAATTTTAATTGGTTAATATTAAATCCAGATCTTAGTTACATGAGGCTCATTTCAGGTGCTCAAGAGCCACATTGTATCTATCTGGCTACATGGTACATAGACCATCCCCATCACTATAGAATTCTATTGGATGATGACATTTTACATGGTTTTCTAAGAGTCCTTTCCTCTGAATTAGAATAAAATACAATACATTTATAACTAAACCCATTACTTTGAGTACAAGCTTAATAATAAAACCACATACACATCCCAAATGCTTTATAGAGGTGTAATTTAAATGTAATGACTTTTTCTCCCTTTAAGGTAACAAGTCTACATTTAGTAAACAAATTTCAAGCAAACAGCTACACAGTCTAGATTTTAGAATACCATCTGAATATTCCCTCTCGTCCTTTCATTACTAACTCCAATCATAGCCCTGGCCTGAGGCAAACACTGTCACATTTGTCTTTATGGTTTCCCCTTTAATACAGAACATATAACTGGGGGAAAAGATTTCTGTCTTAAAGACTAGTGGTTTCTCTTGCTTTCTCTCTGGAAAAGCGTTTGACGTCTCAGTGTTTGGAGTGTCTGATTTCTGCTTTGGTCACTCTGTTCACAGGTCAATCCTTCTGCGGAGGCTCTGTAGTCTGATGGGCACTGTGTTCTTGCTTCGCTGCTTTACCATGTTTGTGACCTCCCTCTCCGTACCAGGACAGCACCTGCAGTGTACTGGAAAGGTAGTGCTACCTTCTCTCTGTTCTCTCTTGTTCTTGTTGGATTAATGACTCAATATATGCAGGACGGTAAAGATCTTGCTTTTTGTGTTAAAATGTGCTTTTTTTGTTTTGCAATGTCAGTAGTAAACTCCTAGAAATGCCTGTGTTAAGTAGCCTTAAGCTAGCCTCCTCTCCCTGTGATTTCATCCGTGGATATTAGTCCCATGCTGTGGGACTATGGAAACTATTGTTCTGACTGTCCTTTCTGCTACATTTCCCTTTCTCACCACACTCAGTGTCTTTCACAGTGTTTTTAGCATGTGTTACATACGGTACTGGGTTTCATCATCACCTCACGTGTGACCACATCTTTCTCCATACACTCAGCATCTTTAGCGTCGTATGTGATGCTGTGGCCTGGTCGTGGCTCCCATTCTTCCTTTTCCTCAGACATTTCCCAGTTCAGATAAGTTCAGTATTCTGTAGACCTTTCCTTTGGTTTTGGTGTGTGCTTTGTACATTTTGTTTTGTTGTATTGTAGATACATCCTTTCTTCTGGTTAGACAGGGCAAACTATGCAGATAGGGAACAGAAGAGAGGGTTGTAAATTTTATTGTGCTGACTTTAAGATCTGGGGGAAGATCTGCTTTTTAAATTTAAGCTCAGTGGTAGAGTGCTTGCCTGATGTGCAGGGGGTGCTAAGGTTCAGTCCCCAGCACCCACCCCCACCCCACTACTTAATCAAGAACAAATCTATGAAATAATTTTAGGAGTTGAGGCTCTCAGCTGGATGTAGTACCACACCTTTAATCCCCTGCACTTGGGAAGGCAGAGGCAGGTGAATCTCTGTGAATTTGAGGCCAACCTGATCTGCATACTGAGTTCCAGGACAACCAGACTATGTAGAAAGACCCAGTCTAAAAGAAACAAAAGTTAAAGATCTCTCCAGTCCTTGGTATACAAAATTGTTGCAAATGGTTAAATTTGGGCAAAAAAATATTAACCTACTTAAGCAGGCAGAAGACTTGGTGGCTACTTTAAGACCTTTATTGTTATTTTAATGTTTGTAAAACAAAATTAGGTGTTATTGCCTTTGCTACGTAGTAGAAATAGCTGACATGCCAGTTGGGAAGGAAGATCAAGCACCCAGAGGAGCTGAAGAGCTAAAAATACTGCCCTTGAGACAAGGGGAGCCCAGCTCTCCAGGTCCTCATTTAGGCCCAGGAGACTGAGCACTGAGAAGAGGCCCTTGCAAGTTCAGACTACTGAAAGCAGATCTTTTAAGGTTAGAAACTATTGGGATATTTTGTGTTTTTCAATATAGAAAAGCTGGTTTTTGTTTGTTTTTTCAAGATAGGGTTTCTCTGTGTACTCCTGGCTGCCCTGGAACTCACTCTGTAGACCATGCTGGCCTTGAACTCAGAAATCCACCTGCCTCTGTTTTTCAAATGCTGGGAATAAAGGCATGCTCCACCACCACTTGGCAGAAAAATATTCTTTTATTATGGAGTTGTACAAGTTTCTTGTAAGAACTCAAATTAGATATAAATGTATGCCCAGAAGTAAAACTAACAGTTGTGTCTAGTTGTGTGGTCTGGTTTGAAGTGTCATCTTTCTCTCCTTCCTGCCTCCGGCCCTTTCCTTTCTTGGAGGCAGACTCTATGCAGCTGTAGATGGCATAGAAGTCACTATGTAGATCAGGCTGGCCTGGAACTCACAGAAATCCTCCTGCCTCTGCCTCACAGCTGCTAGGATTAAAATGCTAGGTACCACACTCAGCAACACAAACCATATTTAAGTAGTTTTTATTTACTTCATAAGTTAATATTGATGGACACCTTTTGAATGATGGGTGAATTGCAGAAGTCATTCTGTAGCTGACATTTAAGGTATAGGCATGTTACTTACTTTTTTCTCTTTTGTATATGTGTAAAACCTGATAGAGATTGTGTGTGTGTGTGTGTGTGTGTGTGTGTGTGTGTGTGTGTTGAGGCAGGGTCTCTGGCTGAACCTGGAACTACTAGTTCTGCTAGCTGCTCTGGGGATTTCCAATGGGCCATTATACCCAGCCAGCCTTTTTCATTTTTCTTGGCATGGGTTCTAGGGCTCTGAATTTAAGGCATGTTTGCTTGGAAGCACTGTACTCATCTCCCTAGACTTATTAGCTACTTTTTTGAAATGAGTACACAATTATTGTCATCTGTTTAAAAGTTAATCATTTTAATAGCTATGGGATATTCCATTGTAAGCTCCCCACCCCAGCTTGCAGATGATGTAAAATTTGGTTGTTTCCAAGGTATTTTAAACAATGCCATAGTAAATACCCTTAGACAGTAGAGCTTTTCTGCTTATATCTTGTGGAGGGACCTTGACCCCAAGGCTTTGCACATGCTAGACAAGCACTGTTTACCTGTAATATTTTGGAAATAGAATTATATTATTAAGGATAGGCACATTGGAAATTGTGATTCATAGTCCTAAAATCCTTACTTGGAAAAAAAATCGTTTCCAGGTATTTTGGACAGAGGTGCACGCTGTAGCCTTGTACTTGTTAAGTAGCTTATTCTTCTTGAAGAATAGTAATGGGCATCATCTACATTTGTTTTCCACGGTCTCCAGACATCACTCAAAAACGTCTGTCAACATTTTAACTTTAGGAAGTGTGTATGTGTGCAGTCACATGCAAGTGTGGCGCACATATGCCAAAGCAAGAATGAGTGGTTCAGAGCACAGCTCTTGAGAGCCACTTCTCTCTCCTCTCATTTTGTGAAACCAGGGGTTGAACTCCAGTCATCAGGCCTTCTCACAAGTGTCTTTGCCCACTGAGCCATTTTGCCAGATCTACTCATGCATTTCCTTAACAAAACAACAATGAAAAACAGTCACCAGGCACTGGGCATGGCAACTCATTCCTGTAATCCCAGCACGCAGGCGCCATAGCTCCAAGAGACTGGCAGTTTGAGGACAGCCAGAGCACAGAGTGAGGCCCAGCCCAGCCTGAGATGTAAGATCCTGTCTGAAAACGTTATCAGAGTGGCTTTCCTTCCCTAGATTGCTTTGCTTTGTATGCGGACAGATCTTAAGCTTCTACAGACATTCCTGGTTACTGCTCTCTGTAATTTCCTTTTAAGCAATTGAGAAAATCGACTTTGTTTTAGAAATTACATTAACAAAAAAAGAAATGACTAGAATATAATTTAGTTGTATTAATAACTTATATAAATAAGTGTACATTAAGTAGACTGTAGGGCACCAACATGAGGGTGTCCAGCATATTACTGACCCAGTTTTTTAGCTGTGTTCTTAGCTATTTTTGACTTCAAAACAATTTTTCTTTGATTTCTAGCCTTAAAAGATTACCAAAGGTTGGTTTTTGTTGGTGTTTTATTTCATTTTGTGTTTGTTTTTTCAAGACAGAGTTTCTCTGTCAATCCTTGACTTTTCTGAAACTTTGATTTTTAGATTAGACTGGCCTTGAGAGAGTCTCCTGCCTCTGCCTCCTGAGTGCTGAGATTGAAACGGTACCCTGCTATGCATGGTTTAAGTTTCAAAGATTAATTTTTAACATTGTGTGTATGTGTCTTTGTCTGGATATGCACATGTGTGTATGTGCCCACAATGACCAGAGGGTGTTGGAGTCCTTGGAGCTATAGTCAGACACAGTTGTGAGCCATTCTTCATGAGTGCTAGGAACTGACTAGGGTCCTTGGAAAGAACAGTATGTATTCTTAACCTCAGAGCCACCTCTCCAGCCCAGTACCAACCCCCCAGTCCCAGCAGGCTAAGCTGAGCCACCCACCCAGTGTAGCAGTTAAAGGGACGGAAGTGCTGCAAGACAGAGTTGGTCATTGTGGCCACTTTGGGAAAAACAGACATGGGGATCCAGTGACACTCCCGCCCAACAGCAGTCTTAGTGTACCAGTATGAATTTTAGGTTTAAATGGAGGAAAAATTGAGGTAATTGTGAGAAGTACGCAGAGTAAGGCTGTCTTGGTCTTAGTGTGGTCTGGTTGATGATTACCTCAGTCCTTGTTATTGCTTGAGGAGATAAGCCAGTTTCCATGACGTGAATGCTCTTGCTTGAGGGTGATCTCACGATGGGGTAACCTGCCCGAGAGGCTCCAGCATGACTGCAGATTTAGGACAATAGGTTTGGAAGGGATACACGGACAGCTGACAATAGGCACCTCAGTTTTCATCCTTACCTTTCCTTGTATCTTCATTTCAGCCTTGAAGAGAGATGAATTAAGTTGAGTAGAAGCTGTGAGTAATGTGCCTTTGAGCAGTTAGGCATGTGACTCCCCCGCAGTAAATAAAATAGATGTGCAGAGAAGGCGGAGATGCCAGGCTTTTATTCTGCTTTGGGCCTCCTTGTGGCACCTAAGGAGTCCTTGACTCTCACCAGGAATGCTCGGGCTGTTTTAGAACAACTGCATGATCCAGAGTTGGGTGTGGACTGTGTCACAGCACTTGTGAACATCCTTTGGCAGTGGTGACAGTGCTGCATTTGATTGAAGGTGGAGATGTCTGAAGATGGAGGGCTACACTTCCTCCTTAGCAGCAGCTACTTGGCTCACTTTCTCGCCCACACTGCTTAGTATCAGTCTTAGTCATTGACAGCTAGTTAATGAAAGACAATAGCTAATGTTTTATGGTCTTCTTGAAATTGTTTCTGTACATGTTTGAAGTGAGCGTAAAAACATTTTCCCCCCAATAGTATGCTAACTGATTAGGAAATTCAAACTAAACTATAAACAATCTTTAGCAAAGTTGTGTTTTCCCTCGGAAAGTTTGACAATTTTAGTATCAGTGATTAACAAAAGGAAGGGCATATAAATTTAATAATACGACAGAACTATGTACAAACTTAGGAGACTGCCAACATGTTGACATAAACTTCATGTCTTTCCTTATGTAAAGGAACAAGTGACATGGGGCTTTTGGAGGCGTGGAGTGGTAATACAAACTTTGGCAAGCTCAGGAAAGGAACTGCTTGGTCATTAACGACAGTCTTATTGTCCTGACAAGATTTCCCAGGTAGCAGCATGTGGACACCTGTGCCATCTCTGTCTGGGCTAGAAAATGTCAGACCCGCAATCTCTGCTTCCTGCAAAAGGTCTTTCCTAGGCAGATCTGGAGATCTCCACACTTTGTGTTTGCATCTGTTGCTTAATTGACTAATATAGATACTTCTTTTTATTCAAGGAGAGATTTTTAAATCTATTACTTAGTGTAGTTTTATGAATAACCAGATCCAAAGATCTGAAAGGAATATATTTGAAGTGGAACATTTTGCTTTCTTGTGAAGCTTGTTATATGGATAAGAATTTCCTGATAAACCCAAGGAAGTTTATCAGAACAGCCACTTAAGAGAAGGCTGGATCTTTGTGCAAAGAACCTTCTCTTGTGCTACTAGAACAAATTAGATGTCACTCTCCGGTATGGACAGCTCTCTTTCTGTCTCCAATGACTTTTTTTTTAATTAATTAGTTAATGTATGGATATTTCCATCCAAATCTGCCCTAAATGTTGCTAATTGTTTTAAAATATAATGTAGGCTGCCTACTGACCTACATTATCTATAGCAATCATAAAAAGTAGAGCATTATGGGGTAGCAGCCAGATGTCAAATACCTTACAGTGAGACCAACCAGAGGCATTTCATTGTGATAAATTAATGGCTTAAAATCATGGAACCAAGACAGAGCCAAGAACATGCCTATTTTTAAAACTTAGCAACACAAAGCTAATTTGCATATTGTATCTAGACAGTTTCCTATTCATTCTTTTCTATTTCAGTTCTGTTTTTAGAAGGATGTATGAGAAATACATAAATGGGAAAAGATGAAAAGACTTGAATTACTGAGTGGTAATTATTTGGGACTAGCATTATTTATTTGTCCCCTATCCATAATTAAGATATTTTCCAGCCTGGTATTGGTGGCACACAGCTTTACAATGATTTCATTTAATTAGCATTTTCTAAGTAAAGTCAAGTCTCTCGACCCACTTTGAATTAGCTGAGTTAGATTGTTTGCCTTTACCTGGATGCTCTTATTTCTTAGTTATTACTCATGAATTGCCTGAAATGGATTTGGGGAAGCTCTGAACCTCACTAAGCATTTGAAGAACTAACTCACAGCTTTCTTTACAGATATATGGAAGTGTGTGGGAGAAACTACACCGGGCATTTGCCATCTGGAGCGGCTTTGGTATGACTCTGACTGGCGTCCACACTTGTGGAGATTACATGTTCAGTGGCCACACAGTTGTTCTAACCATGCTGAATTTCTTTGTCACAGAATGTAAGTAGGTCTTTAATGCTTCTATGCATATTAGCTTGTTGCAGAGGAGGAACTGGGGAGAATGTAAAGTCCTAGAAAGACTAGGCATCTGGGGTGGGATGCAGCTCAGGCGCTGGAGTGCTTGCTTGCCACTTGGGAAGCCCCACGTTTGATCCCCACACACATAAAGCCAGGTGTGATGGCAGATACCTATAGTTCCTAGTTCAGGTTCATCCTCAGCTACATAGCCAGGTCAAAGCAGCCTGGGCTACACGAGGCAGAGTTGAAATAAAGCAGACAGGGCAGAGGTTAGGGGAGCAGACACTTATAGCTTACCCTGAGAACCATGTGGCTAAGAAACATGGGAGGAAGTGTGTTTAATGGTCCTTCTGTCCTTTTCCTAGATACACCAAGAAGCTGGAATTTCTTGCACACTCTATCCTGGGTTCTCAACCTCTTTGGAATCTTCTTCATCCTGGCTGCTCATGAACATTATTCCATTGATGTGTTTATTGCCTTTTATATCACAACAAGACTCTTTTTGTACTACCATACTCTGGCTAACACCAGAGCGTATCACCAGAGTAGGAGAGCGAGAATTTGGTTTCCTATGTTTTCTTTCTTTGAATGCAATGTTAATGGCACAGTACCTAATGAATATTGTTGGCCATTTTCTAAACCAGCAATAATGAAAAGACTAATTGGATGAAGACTCTCTCTGTGTAATGAGTTTGTTGTTAAATATACAGTAGTTATGGAATGAAAATGAATACCGTTGCTTTGTCCCAGGCTCCTGGATACGTTGCATTTTTGGCTTCTGTGTTGACAGGTTTCCCGTTCTGAGCAAGGCCATGACTATAAAACTCAAGAAAGAGCACACAAGTCTCCTTATCTAGCTGTTTGAATGGAGAGGTCAAGGAGAGAGTTTCCGCCCCTCACTGTAGGAAGACCCCGTGTGTGGGTGACGTCAGGCCGTTATCTGTGCATGTTGAGTGTCTGCGTACTGAACTCAAGCACATCAGCTTGGGCTGACTGAAGAATTCTCACTGATTTCCAGTAGGACTCAAGGCAAGAAATATTTTTTGAAGCTGGCTTTCCTTACCTAGTGAGCCGTTCTAATGTGTTCATTGAACTAATCTGTGTCTGTCTGCAAAGTGAGTGTCTTTCTGGTAAATATGTTTTACCTTTTGAGCCATTTTAAAGAAAAACACATTGAACACAGCAGCTTTTGTGAAACAAGAGAATGCTAGGGCAACATCTGAGGTGACATGCTGGTCAGGGGTCACTGGCCTGCCCACTAATGCAGGCCCAGGGTCAGCATTTCAGAACAGGTGCAGTGTCAGCTGCCAGTGCTGATCTGTTGGGAAGTATCAGTGTGAAGAGCAGAAAGGATTCATGAGGGGAATGGCTGTGTTCCTAATAGTAAAGTGTTATCATTATAGTGCTGTAAGTATCTGGAATAAATACTTGTTGTAAGTGTTAGGCAAATGACCGCCCAATATAATGCTTTTTAAATAATGTGACTTAAGTAAGACACAGGAGTGTTACCAGATGTTAAAGTTCTTATGTCAGTGAGTGAGTAAATGTGCATGCAAAGAATTCTTTTCTTCTGGAAAAAAAAAAAAAAACAAAGAAAACAAAACAAAAAATAACAAGTTATAGGCATAGTGTTAACTCTCTGGGGGTTTCCTTTTTTTGTTTTTCCTGAAAGTTCTCATTCCTGACCATTGAAAGGAAACAGTCTGAGACACACTTGGACAGAAAAAAAAAAAGCTTTTACTTTTTATTTTAAAAAATAATTGTATAAATACATTCTTTCTATAGTCTTAATTTGGCAGTTAAGAACTAAATACTTTAGCTACTGTTTACATTAGAAAATTACCTTCAGTAATTGTCACCTCTCTGATACCATTTGTCACTTTATTTTTTATTGGTTGTACATAACAGTTTTAACCTTAGCCTGGTTGTAGAATTGGAATACTAATTGTATAGTTTTAACCTTCCATTTTAAAACAAGGACTCTCAAGAGCTGCAGGCATGCTGCGATCACAAGTATACCACAGCAGGCTGTGTCTGTTCCTTCTCGGTCTGGGTGAAATGTTCATTGTTGCAGTTGGAGTCATAGTCCCACCCTCTGAGAAGCCACCTGAGTGAATTAGGCAGGAAGGGGGATATTAGACAAACAGGTCTCAGCCTGTGCTGAGCAACCCTGCTTTGAGTGTGCTAGAGGCATCACTCACTCTCACCTGAGAGGTGATGTGAAGCAACTCAAGGTCAGTTATGGTTTTAACTCTTGTACTTCAATATACTTGCAGTATTTTATATTATTGATTCTGTTACAAGCCAGGATCAAAAATGCCAATATCTCATCTAAAGCAACTGCATAATCATGAAGAGAAGGCTGACCATGCTTGTTTGAGTAGTTTGGCTTAGAGTCAAGGGATTTTACTGCCACCCCCTCTCATTACCCGCCCCCACCACATCACACACACACACACACACACACACACACACACACACACACACACACACACACAGCAGAATCCAGTTTACCTGGGGGGAGGGAAGAGACAGTGTTAACTTTTGGGAAAATGTTCTAAAAACATGTGTCTAAATTAATTTTAAAATGCTAACTGTATTAATGGTAAATACCTTAACATCAGGCTTCTCTCCTCCATGTGGATTTTATCATAGAACAAAACAGGAAAATAGGTGCAGCTACAGTGCAGCTGCAGAGAGATCGGTAGTGAGAGTGAGTGACAGCAGCCTGCAGCACGGAGTGAGTGGCCTTGTAGTCACTCCTGTTTGTGTTGAGGAAACAGGTAAGCTAGATATATAACCTAGTAGCTATTACAAGACAGTGTTTACATGAGCTAATCCTCTTCAAGTCTCAAAACTGAGACAAAATTATTTCTCAGATTTTTGTCTTCACACCTTTTTTGTTATTAAAACCTAACTATAATGACGATAGAATTTATGTTTACATTTTGGGCATGGTGGGGCTACGTGCAGAGGCTCCATGCCTTTGAACCCTGTGTTTGATTCTGCAGTCATGTAGGCTTTTATCCTTGACAGCTTAGTACAGAAGCAAGAAAAGGTTTTGTGTTCTTGGGGCTGCAAAGGATGGATTGCCTACATTGTAAAAACCGTGTCGCTACGGTATCTTACTGAAAGGTAGAAGTGCCGGTAGGAGAGGAACCAGGTTTTGTGGAACACAAGCTTATTCTTGTCACCACATACTTCTGGCAGAAACCTTTTGTTGCAGTTCCCAATGAGGCTGTCCTCCAGTTCTCTCTGCCCAGAATTGCTGTGGCAAAAATATCTTTATAAAGCAATGGACTTCATCCTAGTACCAGTCAATTTAATAAACGTGGGCTGTAACCAAGAAAAACTACTTCCAAGAGTATAACATTGACACTGTAAGTGGTGATCAGCCCCATTCTACCTGCCTGTTATGACTGAGAATTCCAAAAATTTGTTATTTGTAAGTGGGGAACAGAGGCACTGAATCTTTCTATAGCAGAGAGGAAGTAGTCTTTTAGGAACCTTTGTGCAAAAGTGTTTTTTTTTGGGGGGGGTGGTAGGAGTAGGGGAGGAGGTTCTTTTTTTGTTTTTGGAGGTGGGGTTTCTCAAACTCAGAGATCCACCTGTCTTTACCAACCCCCTGTGCTGGGATTAAAGGTGTGTACCACCACACCCAGCTTTTTTTGTAAAACTTAATTCATATAAATTCAGATTCATGGCAAAAATCTATTTTCTTTATATGCAGCAAAAAGCAGTTTTATCATTGAAAGATTCTAGATCCAAAATGTTTAACAATGTTTACAATATTCTTGACTTAAACTCTCTGATTTAGTACACTTAATTATTTGATAATATTTGTGGATAGAAATCCCATAATGAAAGCAGATAGTATGGTCAGCTGCCAGCCCTCTCAGGTTGTCAGATTTGGGAGACAAGAAAGCTCTTAGTTCATTTGCTTCCCTGCATATGGTGTGAGAGCCACCAGAGCATGTCAGGGGGTCTGCTTGGTTGGCTTAGGGGTTTGTTTGTTTGGTTTGGTTTGGTTTGGGGGTTGTTGTTGTGATTGTGGTTGGTTGGTTGGTTTTGGTGGTTTTTTTGTTTATTTTGAGACAGGGTTTGTCTGTCTAGCCTCAGCTATCCTGGGACTCTATTCTCCTGCCTTTGCCTCTGCCTCTGCCTTCCAAATTGCTGGAATTAAAGGGGAGTGTCACCACCACTGCCCAGCAAACATGTCATGTTTTGTTGTTGGTGGGTTTTGTTTGTTTGGGTTTTTTTTGACATAGGGTTTGTGTATAGCCCTGGAATTCACAAGCATGTCGGTTTTAATGGCAACTTTACATGGCAGTTTGTGTTTATTAAAAGTGAGCTCAGCCCCAGTCACCCCTGTACCTCTGCAGCTGAGGATTAAAGATCAAAGATGCTTCAGGTGACCTGATGGGAAGAGAAAGGGTTTTGTTTGTTTCTTCTCCTTATGAATAGCTTAAAATGACTAAAATTATTGTAAAAGTAGGTGTTGGTTTGCCTGTAAATTCAGAGGCACTAATTTCACATAACTAATGTGATGAATTACTGTATCAAGTTCAGTACAAATGTCTATGAACTCTAAGCTATTTCTCCAGCTACACTAAGTTGTTTTTGAGGATACATTCTACTCTGTGTTAATCAAAGGACTCTTTATTCTTTGTATTTCCCATCTAGGCATAAGAAAGCTTTGTGCTTTGACGGGAAAAAGACTGTTTTATTGTTTGTTTTTTTCCATTGTTACTTCACATCTCTTTTAATCTGAACTACTGGATTGTCTGAAGAACAAAACCAAGCCTGTTGTTATTAACATTCTTAAAATGTTTAATTTTAATAATTTTTCATTGAATTCATGGATTATTAGGATAATGAAATGTTTCTGATATGGAACAACAGAAATGAAACTGATACTCAATGGGGAAGCAGGTTGCTTGGACTAAACCAGGCATGTTCAGTTGTGAAAGTTCTACCTAAATGTCTCCCTGTCCACAGAGAAACGAGTGTTACTTGAAGATATGAAAGTTTCTATGGTAGCCATACCTTGAAGCACAGTGTTGTACATAAGTAAATAACTGATTCTAAATTAAATCCAGATTTAACTAATATATATTATTTTATAACTTTGTTGTATTAAAATGTTTTAAACACTAAAAAAATAAAACATTTGAAAGTTGATATGCAGTTTCTTATTTAAATATCCTTGCACTATTAACATAGTGTGTCTTTATTGTTTCAGACAGAGTCTTGCTATGTAGTGTGGTCTGGTCTCAAACTTGTCTGTGCCTCCTGGCTTTGACTTGCTGTCTCCTGCATCAGCCTCCTAAGTGTTAGACTGTCAGGTTCAATGCATTTGGGGTTTTTGGTGTTTTTCCAAGTGGTTAAACACTGCAACTTAGGAAGGAAAGAAGGAAGGAAGGAAGGGAGGGAGGGAGGGAGGGAGGGAGGGAAGAAGGGAGGGAAGGAAGGAAGGAAAAAAATTAAATTGCATTTCACAGTACACACATGGAGGTCAGTAGACAACTCAGAGAAGCTGGTCACTATTGTGTCTCAGGGATTGAACTTGGGTTGTCTGGTCTAGTGGCAGCCTATGCATCTACCTATTCTGTGTTTACCTACAAATACCTACTATGCATTTACTGCTGCGTAGCAACTTTAAAGCTGTAGAGTGTAGTGTGTGGCGTTTACTAACTCTCAGGTAATTGTCTGTTACACGATAGGAAGCTGAACAGAGGAAATGCTGGCAGAGCACTTGTCTAGCATGTGTGAGGCCTTGGTTTGATCATCAGCACAAAAAGAGAAACAGACACTTGAAAAATGGAGGTAAGAAGATTAGAATTCAAGGCCTGCTTCTGCTACATAGCTGCATAGCAAGTTGGAGGTCGCCAGAGCTTTATGAGACCCCAGATCTTAAATACAAGGAGCACACTTATAATCCCAGTACTTCAGGGGTGGTGGTAGAAGGACCAGGGTCATCCTCAGCTAGGTATCAGTGTCAAGGCCGGCCTGGGATACTTGAGAGCCTTTCTTCTCCCTGCACCCCACCTCAAAAGGGTCTTGCTGTGTAGTCTGCTTAGTTGGCCTAGAACTAGAGAGATCCATCTACCTGTCTCCCGGTGCTGGGATCAAAGGCTGCACCACCACACCCTCTAAGACCCTTTCTCAAATCAGAACTTTACTGACTCCTGAACACATCAGGGCTCTGCTACAAACTAAATCCCCAGTCCCTAAAGTTTTTGTTTGATGTTGTGGTTTAATTGTAGATTACATGAGAAGATGGTCAGGCTGTTAGATGGGCTTTGGAAAATAATGGACAAGAAAAAGAAGGTAAAGAGTTGTTCAGGGCCTGGCAGCTTCTAACCATGACTTAGTTGAGATGCTGAGAATTGTTGTAAGCATATGACTGAATACTCTTAACCCATGGCTGAACTTGTCCACTTGATCTCTACCTCCACAGTACTGGCTTTGTCTTGTCTTTTGGACACTTAGG
Organism: Arvicanthis niloticus; assembly: GCF_011762505.2. Lineage (NCBI taxonomy): Eukaryota > Metazoa > Chordata > Mammalia > Rodentia > Muridae > Arvicanthis > Arvicanthis niloticus. Next base: position 74,920,750 of record NC_047660.1, read on the forward strand.
GAGAGAACATTCCAGAAGAGACCTAGCGAGAACTTGATGAAATGGGAAATGTATTGACTTTAGACAGACCCCACCTAACTATATGTTGAATGGGGTTGAGGTTGGGCTTGCCTGTCCCTCAAGTTGTATGGAGGGCCAGATTATGATAGTGCTGGGGCCTTGGTGGCTCAATACCCATATAGAAAGACTAGAGAATTTATTGAATTTAGGAGGGTAAGATAGGGCCTGTGTTTTAGATAATCCATCTGGAAGATGACACTAAATTTTAGTAGACAGGGAAGGTGAGAAGGAACTGCAGAGTAGAAAAAGCTCCAGGGGAAGAATACCTCCCATTAGTGTATGAGTGTTACTTCCCCACTCGCTGTAGATGTGAAGGAAGGAGGATGAGCTTGTGGGATTGGTAGTCTCCTCCTACCTTCACATTGGCCTCCAAGGATGAAACTCAGGCCTTGGTTTTTTGTTTTGTTTTGGGTTTTGTTTTTTTTGGTTTTTTTTTTTTTTTTTTTTTTTTTTTTTTTTTTTTTTTTGGCAAGGGCTTTTACCCATGAGCCATTCTGTAGGCCCAGGACAACATTCTTTAGATGAGTAAATCAATTGATTTCAATCTTCTCTTAGATACCCTGAAGCCATTTTCATTCAAAGGTGGTAGCATTATCTTATTTCTCCTCATTAGGACTTCTCATTTTAAAAAGCTTCATAGAGTGGAAGGAAAATGTTTGGGAATCACTGAAGCAGCAGACAAACTCCCTACCTAGAGGTAGTTTGAAGAGAATAAGGGCTTATATACTAAGGGAGGTTCAAGAAAAGTTAAGTATATATACAGAACTTAAATCCTAGAAGAACAAGTCAAAGATTTAGAGCAACAGTTTTCAACCTGTGGATTGTGACTGCCCCCTTCCCGCCTTTGGTCACACATCAGATGTCCACATTACGATTCTTTTTTTTTTTTTTTAATTTATTTTATTTATATGAGTACACTGTAGCTGTCTTCAGACACACCAGAAGAGGGCATCAGATCCTATTACAGATGGTTGTGAGCCACCATGTGGTTGCTGGGAATTGAACTCAGGACCTCTGGAAGAGCAGTCAGTGTGAGTCAGTGAGTGCTCTTAACCGCTGAGCCATCTCTCCAGCCCCACATTCATAACAGCAGCAAACTACAGTTATGAAGTAGCAACAAGATAATTTTATGGTTGGGGGTCACCACAATACGAGGAACTGTATTAAAGGGTCATGTTAGGAAGGTTGCAAACCACTGGTTTAGAGGGTGAAAGAAAGAAGGAACAAGTCCAGCAAGGTGGCTTGATGGGTAAAGGTGCTTGCCAACAAGGCTGACAACCTGAGTTCTATCTGAAGGACCCATAAGGTGGAAGGGGAGAACCTGCAAGTTGTCCTGTGCCCTCCACATGTATGCCTTGGCATGTGTGCTCCTCTGGTAACACATGTGATTTTTAAAAAGGCGCCACAAAATGAGATTACTTGTAGATAGCAGGGAGCACTTACAGAATTTGTGTATTGACTACCAGTGGAAGCAGCAGGAAGCCTCACTGCTAACAGGGAAACCAGGCACTGCTGTGAGTAGTTCTGGAACAGCATCTCCACCTGTCTTTATTTCTTTTAGTGGAGAGATGTTGTGAAAAGTCCTCAGCCTCTATGCTGGGAATGATGTGGCATTGAACCAGAACCCAACTGGCAGTTCTTGTTATGCTACTTCTCTGCTGTTTTAAAAATTGGACGAGGCAGGCAGGGTGCAGGAATGTAAAACAGCATAAACCAGAGAGCTAATGAGGGCTGGGAGCCAGGAAGACAAGAGATTGTTGAACCAACTTAAGTGCTCTGTGGATTGAAATCTCGAGAGCATGTCTGAACAGAATTTTTTTGAGGGTATTAACATTGGTCTCAACATTTGAATTACTTGCACAGACATAATTTTAAGTTTTGAGTGGGCTGTATCATCTTAACCATGCCATCTCAAAGTGTAGCAGTGAAACTCTGCCTACCGATAGGTCTCTTAGCTCCTTCCTGGCTAGCACACACAATCTTTCCTAAGGATTCAGCTTGGCAGTGTGCATCTGGCTGGGCCAACAGTCTGGTAGGTCCTTTCCATTTAGACGTCTGGCCTGACCCACCCCACCGCTGCTGGCTGCCAGCATGTCTGTGCCACCAGTTGTGCATTACTCACTGGCCATGGCCCTGACAGATGGCAGCAGGAGGGGTGGAAAGAGATAAGTTGCCTGCCTCAGAGTATGGAGGCTTAGGCCTTTGGGCTGATGCCAAAGGGTGGGGTATGGCCACTAGGGTTGGAGGTTCTCGACTTTCCCCCTTGTCTCAAACCAGAGGTCCTGTTGGCCTCACATTGGGCACCAGCTGTGGTATACATGTGCTTCCTCCAGCTGTGACCTGTGTGCTTCCTCAGGGTGTCCAGACACTATACTCCATGCTTGACCTTACCAGATCGGGTAGGGTCTTCAAGATCCCCTTCTGGCTGGGAGTGAGTGTGGGGGTTGGAGGTAGGGCTTCTCCAAGGATTTTAATAAAACAGCTCTCTTAGACAATATTTAGTGAAACAACTGATTTCACACACACTTTGTTTGGGGTGAACAAAGGCTATATATGAACTTTGGAGGGTAGGAAGGAGTTTTTTCAGGGTAAGTGAAAATCACTGGCTAGAGTTTAAAATACTGCAAATGCCTCATTTGTATGGAGAGGCATCCCAGGAGTCCCAGGTTCTTGCTGGGCAGGTTCTTATCACAGAAGAGCAGTTGGACTTGTAGGTTTGCCGAAGACTATGTGACATTCCTCAGGTAGAAGATTGGGAGGTTGGGCTCCCCAGGTCAGGCAGAGAAGAGGAAGCTCCCGCTAAGAAAGGGAGTCCTCCGTTTTGTGTAGCTCCTCAGAGGAGCTATCAGGACATGGTCGACTACAGCCTTAGTAGCCAAGTGCAACAAACAGGAGGATTAAGTCAAATGAAAGTTAAAGGTCTGAGTGTACCTCAGTAATAAGAGTGCTTGGCTGGTGTGTACAAGGCCCTAAGTTTAACCCCTAGCATCACCAAAAGAGAAACAGAATTATGCAAGTATACCAGAGACCAAGTGAGATGAGAGGAAGGCTCAAGAGGCCCTACTATTTATTTGATAGTGAAAGATCTGGGACTGTGCACAGCTTTTAGGAAGCTTTTGACCCAGCAAGAAAGACTGAGGAACCAAACAGTTAGCTGTTGACTGATACTGGCTGATGTAATGTGAATCTAGGGTGTTCTGGATCCCAGCCACTTCCAGGAGGCCTATGCCCCCAAGCATGAAGTAGAATTACCATTGCCCTCTCAGAAATAGTAGAAAAGATGGTGACTTGGATCTGTTAGGTGACACAGCTGTCACTTTGGACAGGACCAAATGACACCTTTAAGGGTTCTGGTACAGTAGCATGATTGAAATTTCATTAAAATTTAAAAGTAAATTAAAATTTTAAAGTTAAATTAAATTTAAATGCGATGTTTCCAGCTCAGGGTGCTCACTACAGAAACCAGCATAAAGAACCACCTTGATCATTTATATTCTGGCCTTAGGAGCTATGGATGAAACTTTGCAAACAATGTCTGAACTTAATGGCTGGGAGATGCAGATTTCATTAAGAAAAGAGCAAACTGCATGAACCTTGAGCCTGTTGTTTGTGGAGCATGAGTAGCAAAGACGCAGCTAGAGGGCATTGTGGTAGCAGTAACACAACACAATGTGAAGCATTCTAATACACATATCTGGTGAAGACACTGGATGAGCACAGCTGTGCCAGGCAAGAGTCTAAATGGTTTTTATTGATTCCACAATGGTTCCTGTGATTCTTACTATAGTTTTTGGAAATTGGTCATTTTAAATAAATCATGGGAAGCTGAAGAAGTGGCTCAGCAGTTAAGAGCACTGACTGGGCTCTTTCTGCTGGGGTAGACCCCTTGCTGGTCTGCTCCTCTGAAGACATATCCTGACCCATCCTAGAGGAACCACTGTACTCAGAGCAGCAGGTAAGAACCCTTCACCACAACCCTATGCCCCAGAGCTGCAGCTGGGAACCTGGGGCACTCAGGACTCATCACCCACCCAAACCCTGCCCTCCGGAATACCACTCCCCTTCTGCACCTCACTTGGTCCTTTCTGCTGGGGCAGACTCCTAGCTGGTCTGCTCTCATGAAGACACTATATCCTGACCCATTCCGGAGGAACCACTGTACTCAGAGTAATGGAGAAACTACTGCAATCAGAGAAGTGAAGAATTCACTGCACAGGGTCATAGGATTTCAGGATCCCAGAGGCAGACTGAGTCCCAAGAGCTCTCTCACCCAGGATCACAGGATCACAAAGATAGCTGGACTCTGAGGAGTTCTGACACAAGCAAGATAACAGGACAGACAGGCTCCAGTCAGAGACAGTGAGTGCAAGTAGCACTAGAGATAACCAGATGGTGAAAGGCAAGTGCAAGAACATAAGCAACAGAAACTAAGGTTATCTGACATCATCAGAGTCCAGTTCTCCCAACATAGCAAATCCTGGACATCCCATTATACCAGAAAAGCAGAATTTAGATTTAAAATCACTTCTCATAATGATGATAGAAGACTTTAAGGAGGACATAAATAACTCCCTTAAAGAAATACAGGAGAACACAGGTAAACAGGTAGAAGCCCTTAAAGAGGAAACACAAAAATCTCTTAACTGCAAGAAAACACAACCAAACAGGTGAAGGAATTAAACAAAACCATCCAGGATCTAAAAATGGACGTTGAAACAATAAAGAAATCTCAAAGGGAGACTACCCTGGAGATAGAAAACCTAGAAAAGAGACCAGGAGTGATAGATGCAAGCAAGCATCAGCAACAGATTACAAGAGATAGAAGAGAGAATCTCATGTGCAGAAGATACCATAGAAAACATTGACACAACTGTCAAAGAAAATGCAAAATGCAAAAGGCTCCTAACCCAAAACATCCAGGAAATCCAGGACACAATGAGAAGACCAAACCTAAGGATAATAGGTATAGATGAGAGTGAAGATTTCCAACTTAAAGGGCCAGTAAATATCTTCAACAAAATTATAGAAGAAAACTTCCCTAACCTAAAGAAAGAGATGCCCATGAACATACAAGAAGCCTACAGAACGCCAAATAGACTAGACCAGAAAAGAAATTTCCTCCCATCACTTAATAATCAAAACATCAAATGCACAAAACAAAAAAATATTAAAAGCAGTAAGAGAAAAAGGTCAAGTAACATATAAAGGCAGACCTGTAAGAATTACACCAGACTTCTCACCAGAGACTATAAAAGCCAGAAGATCCTGGACAAATGTCATAGAGACCCTAAGAGAACACAAATGCCAGCCCAGACTACTATACCCAGCAAAAGTCTCAATTACCATACATAGAGAAACCAAGATATTCCATGACAAAACCAAGTTTACACAATATCTTCCCACAAATCCAGCTCTACAAAGTATAATAGATGGAAAGCTCCAATGCAAGGAGGGAAACTACAACCTAGAAAAAGCAAGAAACCCAACAAACATTATTTCCAACAAACCCAAAAGAAAATAGCTACACAAACATAACTCCACCTATAATAACAAAAATAACAGGAAGCAACAATCATTTTTCCTTAATATCTCTTAATATCAATGGACTCAATTTCCCAATAAAAAGATGTAGACTAACAGACTGGATATGTAAACAGGACCCAGAATTTTGCTACATACAGGAAATGGACCTCAGTAACAAAAACAGACACTACCTCAGAGTAAAAGGCTGTAAACCAATTTTCCAAGCAAATGGTCCCAAGAAACAAGTTGGAGTCGCCATTGTAAGAGCGAATAAAATTGACTTTCAACTAAAAGTTATCAAAAAATATAAGGAAGGACACTTCATACTTGGCAAAGGAAAAATCTTCCAACATGAACTTTCAATTATGAACATCTATGCTCCAAATGCAAGGGCACCCAAATTCATAAAAGAAACTTTACTAAAGCTCAAAGCACACATTGCACCGCACACAATAATAGTGGTGGACTTCAACACCCCACTCTCAGGAATGAGAGTATCTCAGGATACTCTCAGATCATGGAAACAGAAACTAAACAGAGACACAGTGAAACTAACAGAAGATATGAACCAAATGGATTTAACATATATCTACAGAACATTTCATCTTTTTTTTTTTTTTTTTTTTTTTTTTTTTTTTTTTTTTTTTTTTTTATGGTTTTCGAGACAGGGTTTCTCTGTGTAGCCCTGGCTGTCCTGGAACTTACTCTGAAGACCAGGCTGGCCTCAAATTCAGAAATCTGCCTGCCTCTGCCTCCCAAGTGCTAGGATTAAAGGCGTGCGCCACCACTGCCCGGCAGAACATTTCATCTTAAAACAAAAGAATATACCTTTTTCTCAGCACCTCATGGTACCTTCTCCAAAATAGACCATATAGTTGGTCACAAAACAGGCCTCAACAAATACAAAAAGATTGAAATAATCCCTTGCAACCTATCAGATCACCATAGACTAAGGCTGGTCTTTAATAATGACAAAAACAATGGAAAGTCCACATATCCGTGAAAGTGAACAATGCTCTACTCAATGACAACTTGGTCAAGGAAGAAATAAAGAAATTAAAGACTTTTTAGAATTTAATGAAAATGAAATTTAATGAAAGTTTTCATACCAAAACTTATGGGGCACAATGAAAGCAGTGCTAAGAAGAAAGCTCATAGCTCTAAGTGTCTACAAAAACAAACTGGAGAGAGCACACACTAGCCACTTGACAGCACGCCTGAAAATGCTAGAACAAAAAGAAGCAAATACAGCCAAGAGGAGCAGACGGCAGGAAATAATCCAACTCAGGGCCGAAATCAACCAAGTAGAAACAGAAAGAACTATACAAAGTATCAACAAAACCAGGAGCTGGTTCTTTGAGAAAATCAACAAGATAGATAAACCCTTATCCAGACTAACCAGAGGGCACAGAGACAGTATCCAAATTAATAAAATCAGAACTAAATAGGGAGTCATAACAGAAACCGAGGAATTTTTTTAAAATCATCAGATCCTACTAAAGTGTAGAAGTAACATTTTAAATCTGCAGCACCCAATCAGGCTTGTGTTACAGAGCCGCCATGTTCCCGACCAGGCTAGGCAGCGTATTCTCTGCTGCTTCCTTGCTCAGGCCGCCGGCTCAGGTGGCCAGAGACAACAGCCCTGCCACCCTGCCACCCACAAGATGCCCGCGGAGCCATCTTCACATTGTCTCCACAAGGCTGGGCTGAGCCCAGACCATCCCACCATCCACGAAGGCCCAGTAGAAAATGAGACTCTAATGCTTAGATTAACCAAAGGCTTTATATGTTTTGGTAATGCTCAATAACAAGATGCCCACACAATCAGAGGTGTAACCCAATACCCAACCTACATATACCAACTGTCTTTGACTGCTAGAAACACGGGCACATCTGCCTCCACGTTCCCCTCTCTCTCTGATCCTCTCTCCCCTAGCTCTCCTCTTCTCTTTCCTTACTCCTCTTCCTCTCCTTACTCCTCCCATTTTAGCTCCTCCCAACTTACAGGGAAAATATGCTGCTACACAAAAGCCTATTCTCAACAAAACTGGAAAATCTGGATGAAATGGACAATTTTCTAGACAGATACCAGGTACAAAGTTAAATCAAGAGCAGATAAACCAACTAAACAGTCCCATAACCCCTAAAGAAATAGCAGTAGTCATTAACAGTATCCCCACCAAAAAAAAGCCCAGGACCAGATGGTTTTAGTGCAGAATTCTATCAGACCTTCAAGGAAGACCTAATACCAATTCTCTTCAAATTATTCCACAAAATAGAAACAGAAGGAACACTACCCATTTTGTTCTATGAAGCCACAATTATGCTCATACCTAAACCACACAAAGACACAACAAAGAAAAAACCTTCAGACCAATCTCCTTTATGAATATTGATGCAAAAATAATTCTCGAAAACCAAATCTAAGAACACATCAAAACAACCATCTATTATGATCAAGTAGGCTTTATCCCAGGAATGCAGGGATGGTTCAATATTTGGAAATCCATTAACGTAATCCACTATACAAACAAACTCAAAGAAAAAAAAACACATGATCATCTCACTAGATGCTGAGAAAGCATTTGACAAAATTCAACATCCCTTCATGGTAAAAGTCCTGGAAAGATCAGGAATTCAAGGCCCATACCTAAACATAGTAAAAGCAATATATAGCAAGCCAGTAGCCAACATCAAACTAAATGGAGAGAAACTTGAAGCAATCCCACTAAGATCAGGGACTAGACAAGGCTGTCCACTCTCTCCCTACCTATTCAGTATAGTACTGGAAGTCCTAGCCAGAGCAATTAGACATTAAAAGGAAGTCAAAGGGATGCAAATAGGAAAGGAAGAAGTCAAAATACCACTATTTGCAGATGATATGATAGTATACTTAAGTGACCCCAAAGCGTCCACCTGAGAACTAAACCTGATAAACAACTTCAGCAAAGTGGCTGGATATAAAATTAATTCAAACAAATCAGTAGCCTTCCTCTACTCAAAGGATAAACAGGCTGAGAAATTAGGGAAATGACACCCTTCACAATAGTCACAAATAATATAAAATACCTTGGTGTGAATCTAACCAAGCAAGTAAAAGAGCTGTATGACAAGAACTTCAAGTCTCTGAAGAAAGAAAACGAAGATCTCAGAAGATGGAAAGATCTCCCATGCTCATGGATTGGCAGGATTAATATAGTAAAAATGGCCATATTGCCAAAAGCAATCTACAGATTCAATGCAATCCCCATCAAAATTCCAACTCAATTCTTCATAGAGCTAGAAAAAGCAATTTGCAAATTCATTTGGAATAACAAAAAAAAAAAAAAAAACAGAATATTGAAAACTATTCTCAGCAACAAAAGAATTTCTGAAGGAAACACCATCCCTGACTTCAAGCAATAGTGATAAAAACTGCATGGTATTGGTACAGAGACAGGCAGGAAGATCAATGGAATAGAATTGAAGACCCAGAAATGAACCCACACACCTATGGTTGAAAAAGGACAGCATTTTCAACGAATGGTGCTGGTTCTACTGGAAGTCAGCACGTAGAAGAATGCAAATTGATCCATTCTTATCTCCTTGTACAAAGCTCAAGTCCAAATGGATAAAGGACCTTCACATAAAACCAGATACACAGAAACTAATAGAAGAGAAGATGGGGAAGAAACTTGAATACTTGGGCACAGGGGGAAAGTTCCTGGACAGAACACCAATGGCTTATGCTCTAAGATCAAGAATTGACAAATGGGACCAGATTAGCTGCATCAGGCATTTCTGATTATCTTTGTAAATCTTAGAAGAATGAGTTGAGACCAACCTGTAATAAATATTCAATTAGTGTTAGTATTTAAAAGCATTTAAAACCCAGCCCCCCCCCCAAAAAAAACAGCTAGTGTCGAGTGTTATGTTCCTTCACATGTATAAGGCTTATCTGAAGCCTATCTCGCTATATAACCTTGGCTGCCCTGAATTCTGTAGACCAGGCTGGCCCCAAACTCACAGAACTTTGCCTGCATCTGCCTCCTGAGTGCTGAGATCAAGAGATGTGGCTACCATGCCCAGCTTGGCTTTGTGAATTTTCAATTTAAAATTTAAAAAATTCAAAATTTCAAGTCATCTTTAAAAGAGGTTGTACCATCAAACATACTGGCTTAAACCTGTAATCCTAGCATTTGAGAGGCAGAGGCAAGAAAATCAAGATCCTGTTCAGGGTCATCCTTGGCAATATAGGGAATTCCATGCCAACCTGGACTACATGAAACCCTGTCTCAAAAAAAAGGGGGGGGGGGAGTATAACTTATAATAAAATAAAATTGGTTATACCAATTAATTCTTTCTCTAGCAATATATGTTTGCCTGTTAATCCATACCATTGCCAAAGTAATACCTTCTTTTTCAGTTTCGCCCATCTGATGGGCCACAGGATGTGTGTCTGCTTTGAAGTTTGTTTTATTTTGTTTTGAAGTCCTGGGGATACTTTGTGTGTTCTGGGAAGTACTCAGCCAGTAAGTCATATTCCAAGCCCACGAGTGAGGTGTTATTACCAATGTATAAAGGCAAGTTGCATGTTTTGATTTTAACTTTAGGGTTTCTCTGTGTAGCCCTGGCTGTCCTAGAACTTGCAGACCAAGCTGGCCATGAACTCAGAGATCAACCTTCCACTGCCTTCTGAGTGCTGGGATTAAAAGGGTGCGCCACCCCTGCCACCCAGGTGCGAGTTTTTAAAACAGTAAAATAAGAAGCAAATGTGGAATGGTTACAACTTGATTATTATGAAAATTTTCTGAATACATTTCTGACTATCCTGTTTTCATAAATGCTTTATTGTTGTTGGAATCAGGCTTTTGCTATAGAGCCGAGTTCAGACCTTCCTGTCCTGACTTCCTATGGCTGGAATTAAAGACGCATACCTCTACAGGCAGATGCCCGGGAAGGTTTTAACTGACTTTTTCCCTCTGAAGTTTCAGTACTGTGAAACGAGTCAGCAATATGCAGGCCAACGGTTACAATGTAGCCATACGCATAAGATGGGAGCCACAAACACAGTGTGGGAGTCGGGCAAGACAGACGACCCGATTGTGGAGTTAAACACATGGTGGTGGCTTGCGCTTCTGGGGTGTGAGTGCCAGCCCTTGCTTACGGAGTCAGTATTACCTGGTTGTGGTCAGTGGGAATGTCATCTATTGGCCATGGGTGGTTGGAGGGGGTCACAACAAGACTAAGGCTATGACAAGCTTATTGCAAGCAAGCAGAATACAATTGTAGTTGCCAAGATACAATGGTGTTTGCAAGCTATACAGGGTAAACCAAGATTAATATCTAAGATTAATTGTCCTATCAAACTTCTACGTGCTTTGTTGACTTCTAGGGAACACAGAGAAACACAGGCAACCTGAATGCTTCCCTGCTTGAGGAAGTGCCCTGGTTTCTCAGGAATTGAAAGGTACATAGTGCTCCAGGAGCCAGGAGCTCTCAACTGGAAAGCTTATGACACTGCCTATCAAGGCAGGTAGGCCAGGCCTCCATGACTCTGCACTGGAGAAAGAGAGGCAACCCTGGGAGACTGGGTGCAGAAGTATTCAGGAAGCAAGCTTATTTCCTTATGCAGTGAAGGCTTCTGGGCTACGTGTCTGGCCTCCAGTTTCCTAGAAAAGAAATAGGACTGAGGAGATAGCTTCCTTAGTGAAGTGCTTGTCTTACAAGCATGAGGACCCAAGTTCAATCCCCAGGGCCCACGTTAAAAATGTTGGATGTGGTGGTCTGTACTTAGAATCCCAGCAGTGGAGACTGGAGTGTGGTACTTTGAGGGAGAAATGCCCCCCATAGACTCAGGCATTTGAGTGCTTGGTCCCCAACTGGTGGTAATTTGGGGGAAGGCTTAGGAGGTGTGGCCTTGTTGAAGGAAGTGTTTCATTGGAGGCGGGCCTTGAGGGTTTGAAGAGTTGGTACCTTTTTGAGTTTGTTCTCTGTTTCCTGCTTGTGGTTCCAGATGTGAGCTCTCAGCTTGCTGTCCCAGCCATCACCTGCTTCCTCTCTTCAGCCACTTCAGACTCTAGCCTTCTGAAATAAACTCTTCTATAAGTTGCCTTGATCATGGTGTTTTATCACAGCAATGGAAACAATACAAAGAGGCCTGGAGCTTACTGGCCAGCCAGTCTAGCCTAACTGGGTAGGAAGTCCCAGGCTAATGAGAGACACTGACTTCAAGAAAGTGGACAGTGTTTCCTTAGTATGACACCTGAGGTGGACTCCTGACCCTCACAGGTGTGTGTGTATACACATCCCACACACACAATGGAAAGGGACTGTCAGAAAAGGGCATCAGAAAAGCCTTTGGGGCTAGAAAGATACGTCAGTGGCTCTTCAGAGAATTCAATTCCCATAATCCATGTGGCAGCTCACAACAGACTGTCTGTAACCCTGATACCCTCTTCTGATTCCCATGGGCACCAGACATGTACATGATGTACAGACATGCATACAAAACAACAAGAAACAAAAAATCCATCTGTAAAGATTAAAAAGAAAAACCAGGAAAAGCCTCTGCCCGCATTGGCTAGCTCTCTCTTCACTTCTTAGCAACACAGAGTTATTCTTCTTTCTGGAAAGGCCTATAGTTTCTTGAGAGAACCAACTCAGATTTCATCCTGGGTGGAATAGCATTAAGATAATGCTATTGTAAATGAGGGAAAGAAAGACCCTTTGATTGAACAGAAACTGTTTCCCCAACTTTACTTACAGCATAATCTTTAACTTAGCCATTCACCGTCATTGAAAATATCTTTCCCAATTGTTTTCCCTGACCAGCTGGAAAAGGCCAGGCCCTATCTAGTCCTAGGGAGAGTTCAAAAGATACGATTGCTTAGTATGTTTAAAAAGTTTTATGAGAAACTACCTTCCAGCATCGTTTACTGTCCCTACCATCTTCTGTAAGATTCCAAGGATATCTGTCCTGGATGGAGGACTGACACCACTGTAGCTGTGTAAGATCAAAGATGGGAGATGTTTGAAAGTCAGGTACCGGGTGATAACTGGTGCTTTCGGGGATTAAGGAACGACATGCTTGTCTTCAACAATCTTACTGTTGCTGTGTGAGAGGGACAAAAAGCTTCGCTAGTACTGTCAATAGTCACTGCCCTCAGTCCAGCGGGGCTGTCCTGGACAGGAGTGAGTCATCAGTCAAGGCCTGGGTGTGACTGCTGACTCACCCCTGCTTGTCACCTGCCTCAGAGTCAGGAAAAGCATAAGTAATGGCACTTTGCTGCTTCATAAAAATCAAGTAGTTGCCCCTTCTTTCTAGAAGCATCCAATCAAAAATAGTACCCTGTGCTTCCTTGTTTTCTAGAATTCTCTCTAAGATCACATCGCACATGCCTGAATCCTGTACAGTGAGCTCCTCCTGTACACCAGTATGTAGTCTCACTTCAGGAAGCTTATGAAAACCTGCCCTGTTTAGCTAAGGTGTTCTCTGGTAATCTTTGTTTGGCACGTATTGACATTTCAGGTAGCCAGAGTGCTAGAACCAAAGAACAAATACTAAGGAGAAGCCAGGTGTGTTGTGGCGCACACGTGACATCCCAATACTTGGGAGGCACAGGCAGAGGGGTCACAAGTTTGAGATCACCCTGAGCTCCATAATAACTGTTTCCAAGATTCCAGAAAGCAGAGTCAAAAACAAGACAAGACTAAACAAACCCAAGCTTCCAGAGGCTGGGGAGCTGACGCAGCAGCGTGCCTACGAGCCTGCGCTGAGGAGAGACAGGAAGAAGATTCATGCAGCTTATTGACCAGCCAGCCTGGTTCAGTGGCCTCTACATTCAGTGAGAGACCCATCTTTAAAAAAAATAAAGTAAAACGGGCTGGAGAGATGGCTCAGTGGTTAAGAGTACTGACTGTTCTTCCAGAGGTCCAGAGTTCAATTCCCAGAAACACATAGACAGCCATCTGTCATGGGTCTCTGATGCCCTCTTCTGGTGTGTCTGAAGACAGCAACAGTGGACTCATAGACATAAATAAATCTAAAAAAAAAAAAAAAAAAAGCAAAGAACAGTTGAAGACACCCAATAGCCTCTGGAGCGCTCTCTCTCTCTCTCTCTCTCTCTCTCTCTCTCACACACACACACACACACACACACACACACACACACACTCACACTCACACAAAAATCAGCATGGACACATCAGTAGGACATTCCACACGTAATTTTAAACAGAAAACTGGCAAAAGGGTAGAAAGTTGGAAGAAGCTCCTGTTACTTGAAGTGGCAGAAAGGGAAGTGACATTTAGACAGAGGCTTGAAATGGCAACAGGTGCACCGGTCTCTGTCGTAACTAGAACCAGCTCTGTGGGATAGTTTTATGTCAACTTGACACCAAAGTCATTTGAGAGAAGGGAGCCTCACTTGAGAAAATGCCTCTATAAGATCAGGCTGTGGGCAAGCCTGTGGGGCATTTTCTTAATTGGTGATTGATGGAGAAGGTTGCAGCCCATTATAGATGTGGCCATCCCTGGGCTGGTGGTCCTGAGTTCTATAAGAAAGCAGATTGAGCAAGCCATGTTGAGCAAGCCAGTGAGTAGCACCCTTCCATGGCCTCTGCATCAGCTCCTGTCTCCAGGCTCCTGCCCTGCTTGAGTTCCTGTCCTGACTTCCTTTGATGATGTAACTGTGCTGTGGAAACATAAGCTGAATAAACCCTTTCCCCCCCAGATTGCTTTTGGTCATAGTGTTTCATCACAGCAGTAGAAACCCTGAGACACCAGCCAAGACTTGGGCATAAATTTCCTAAGTTATTAAGTTATTATACTAGGAAGTACCTCCAGAATACCCTCAAAGATGGTGGCTTTTCAAAACTGGGCATTCACAGAGGAAGCCTCTGGTCCATGATCTTTTAATATTACAAACTTACAATCTTACACACCACCACAAAAAAAGTCTCTACAACAGAAAGGTGTGGCCTGTGAGGAAAGATGATGGCCCCTGTATCTCAGCAAAAGCACTAATTTATCCTCCTTCCTCCCGTCTAACCAATAGGCACACCTCCTCTCTGCACCCATAACTTCTTACCACCAGCTGCTGTGAGGTGGGGACAGATTAGAGTTTTTGTTCTCCCATGCTGGTAGATCTTAAAATGACACAATGATAACATCCCTCCCACCGAAAATGCCAAGGTACTAGACATGATGTAATCCTAGCACTTGGGAGGCTGAAGCTGATGTATCTCTGAGTTCAAGACCAAGCAGGGCTATGTAGTGAAAAACTATTTAAAACCAAACCAAAAACCCCACGACCAAACAAGGGCCATGGTCCTGGCTCCCTCGAATGCTCTGTGGCAAGCCAAGCTGTTCATTATAAGGTAGCGTCTGTAAACAGAGTAAATAGGGTAACTCCAGCATGTGGGCCATGATGGCTCTGGTCAAGATTAGATTTGGAAGGTCTTAGAGCACGTGATACATCTTACATCTCCACCCCATGTCCCTGTTGTAGCCACAGTGACACTGCATACTTGGGCCAGGCAGGGGAGGCCTCCACCCAGCTCAAGGGGCAACTCAACTAGCCAGGCCTTGGATCCTGTTGTCTCTGAAGATCTCACCAAGCTCCTGTTCATCCTCTATTAGCAAGAAGAGAGGAAGGGCACACAGGGAAAGGAAGCATGAACTCAGAAAAGCTGCTCTGGGCTCTGCAAGGTGGTACACACCTGTAATCCCAGCACCAGGATGCTGAAACAGGAGGATCACTGCCAACTCAAGGTCAGACTGACTGGTCTACAGAGACAGACCCTGTCCCCTCCCCCCCAAAAATAATGGGGTTGGGGAGCTGAAGAGATGGTTCAGCAGTACTGTTCTTGCAGATGACCAGAGCTGGTTCCCAGCACTCACATGGCAGCTAAAATCCACCTGTAACTGCAGTTCTAGGGAATCCATTCCTGCATGTAAAAACACTCACACAGAGAAATAAAAATAAATAATTAAATGGAGGCTCTAGTGAGACCTCAGTAAGTGTTTGCCACACCAGTGGTGAGATCTAAATTCATCCCGGGACCACCAGTCTTGTGGAAAGACCAGCATGATGCATGCCTACAATCTCAGTACTCGGAAGGCAGTGACAGGATTCTGTGGCTTCCTGGCAGCTAGACTACCTGAATTCATGAGCTCCGTCTACAATGGAAGATTCCCATCTCACAAAGGAAGGGTGGGCAGCTGGGCGTGGTGATATATATATATAGTTTTAGTCCCAGCACTTTAGGAGGCAGAGATGGGTGGGTCTTTGTGAGTTCTGAGCCTGTCTAATCCAATCTCAAAAAATAAGTTGGGAATTGGTGACATGGCTCAGCAGTTAAAAGCACTTGTTAAGAAGCATGGTCACCCGAGTTTGATTGTTGAACCCACATAAAGATGGAAGGAAAGAACCGATTTCACAAGGTTGTCCTCTGACCTCCACACATATACTGTGGCACAGGCATTGGTACTCTTGAGTGTGCGCATGAGGGCGTGCGTTTGCACACACACACACACACACACACACACACATTTAAGTGAAGAGAAACTAAAGAAGATATGACATTGACCTATGGCCTTTGGTCGGTCACACACACACACACACACACACACACACACACACACACACACACACACACACACACACACGAAGAAATACTGTGAATACTGAAAGCAGCTTTTTACCTTAGCTCAAATTTTAAAAAATCTACAAGAGTTTTCAGTACCAAGTTCATCGTTCGTAGGTAGAAACCAGCAGAGGGCGCTCCAGACTTCTCCATGAGTGTCCTGTTGTCACTCAGACGCAGCTGCCTTTTGTTGCAGTATGGTGTGTACACCAGTGTCTCCTGGTGCCTGTACCGCAGGCAGGCTGGACTCCGCCCCTTGACTCTGTAAGTGGGAGGAGCTTTCATTTCCTCCAGGCTCCTGCCTGATGCTGAGCCTCCAGGTGTCTCTCCACTGGGAGGCATTAATTGGTAGATGCACACTCCAAAATAGGCATATCTTTAAAATATTTTTTATCACATTTGACTTTACATGGTCAAAAGGAGGTCAGAGAACATCTGGGAGTTGGTTCTCTCTTTCCACCATATGTGTCCTGGAGATTAAACTCATGCCAATCAGGCTTGGTGTCCGTACCCTCGGCAGCCAGGCATCTCACAGGCTCATCCGCATCTAGAGGCACCTAAGGCATCTCAGCAAGGCTTAGGTATTTCCAAGGCATCTCATTTCCTGCTTCCTCTTTCGTGTGATGTTGACGACACTCTAAACTGCAAGGCTCTGCACACACAGTCACTGCAGATTTCTCCCTGGCCACTTTAGTCCTGTGTTTTATTTTTTTAAGGTTCACTTGTATAATTTTAGTAACTACAAGTCCACTTCATTTGGGGATGCTGACCATTTATTCTGTGATAATGGCAAGCTGTAAGTGTGGGGATCCTTGGAGTCCACCCAAGACACCCCAAGACCAAGTTCTAGCACAAAGAAGATTTATTTGCCCCACACCGACACAGGACAGGGATAAAGGACAAAGACAGGAGATGGAAGCAGAGAAGGGAAAAGGAAAAAAAGGGGGAGGGGCAAGAAAGTGGAGTAAAGGTATTTGTCCCTGTGTGAGGGACAAATTTAACCTCTGGATAAAGAGGAGACAGACATGGCCCATAGGAAAATGGCTGTTTCTAAAGGTAACTGGGGAAACCCCATGTTAGGATGAGTGTTTCATTTTAATTGGGCATGTTAATTAGGTGAGCCAAAGGCAGATTTTGGTTGCTGGACTCAATACTTTGATAGCTGGACCTTGGTAGCTAGCCTCAACAGGAGGAAGTGACCAAATAAGGAAATGGACCCTGGTGGTTAGCTTTCAGAATGTAATCTAACCATTTTTAGCAAGGCAGAGGCAGAGGGGGAAGGGCAAGGGCTGCCAGACCCATGTTGGTAATGCTCAGGCTGGCTAAAGTTCTTTCAGTAAGAGTTCTTTTGTAGATCGTTAGCGTGTGTGTGTGTGTGTGTGTGTGTGTGTGTGTGTGTGTGTGTGTTCCTGTGTGCATAGATGTGACTGTGTGTGAAGGCTGGAGGACAGCTCTGGGTGTCATACCTTAGAAATGTCATGTACCTTATTTTTCTGACAAGGTCTTTCTTGAAATTGCTCCGGAGGCTAGGCTGCCTGTCTCCACTTCTCTGGCACTAGAATTATAGCCATACATCATGTCTGGCTTTTTTATATGGCTTCTAGGGTTCAAGTTCAAACCTTTGTGCTAGTGTGGCAAACACTTTACTGAGTCATCTTCCCAGCCCTGTTTTGAAAGTTCTTTATAATTTAATATGTAATATAGACAGCCACATCATCTGTGAATAGGGACAGCTTTATCCTCACATCCTGTCGTGAGCCCCTGTCTTTCTGGTGTTCAGAACTGGAGTTGTTGACCTCATTCTGTCATGATACTCAGAAACATTACACTTCACAAGGCCCTTTGACAATATTTGGGATCTACCAAAGGCCATTCAGGTCGTTTGAAAGAAGTCATTAGAAATGGTAGTAACCCTCATTTTTCTGAGCAGAGACCTTAGTAGCCAGAGCTAGGGAGTAAGAGCCTTGTCTTCCACAGCGGGTGGGGTGTTAGTCTCTAGATTCAGTTCATCATTGATTCCCATGCTGCAGTATGAGCCAGGAGCTTCTGACTGATTTAGGTCTCTGACTTGTGGCACAAGAAACCTTGGATAGGACAGGATTCAGCAGAGGTGGAGGTAGTCCTGAGCCCATTTGGCAAGCGGTGGGAATCTGTATATGCATCCTTTCAAACATTCCAAAAGGGAAGCAGCTGGTAGGGTTCTGCAAACAGTTTTCCCTTTTGCCTGGGTGTTAGTGAATAGGGTAAATGTATTATCCCCTACCCACCGATAGGACATTCATAGACATCTCGGCCATGACCTGTCAGTATTCTGGGGACAGTGAAAGAAAGAGAGACTTACAGGATGATTTGGGGGGGGGGGGTCAGTTCTGGTGAAGTGAACACTAGCAGCTTCACAGAAGTGCTTTTTATTGATTGTTACAGAGAAGGCCATCTAGCAAGTCAATTCTCAAATACCAAAATCTCTTATCAGATCTAGGAGTTATCTTGGGGAACCATTACCTAAGCAAACACAGTCATTACAAGAATTCCAGATTTGCAGGAATGTCCTAGGACTGAGGTTATGCAAAGAGTCTGAAATTCCCAAGGAAGAGCAACCCCAGAAATCTCAGATAATAATCACTATTTACAAAACGATTACTTCAAGGCTACGTGGCCATCACTCCAGAGTAAATGTCAGGTGCAATGCTTTCTCAAATTCTGCTACAGTGACCTTCCTGGGCTCCCTCACACAAAAGTCTGTTCCTGGAGACTAGCCTGTGGGTCCAGTTCATTAAGCAGTTCTCACTTGCATAGCTTCGTCCTTCTGGTACATCTGAATTTAAAGGTTGTGTGATGGTTAATCTTAATTATCAGCTTGACACAATCTCCAAACACTTGGGAAAAGAGTCTCAGTGAAGGACTATCTCAATCAGGTTAGCCTGTGGGCACACCTGTGAGGGGTTATCTTGATTAGTAGGAAGCCCACTATGGGTGGCACCATTCCCTGGGCAGAGACCTTTGATTGAAATCAAGGTGAGAGCTGGCATGCATGCATTGATTACTCTCTGCTCTTGACTGTGGAGGGAATGTGACTAGCTGTAACAGGTTCCTTCCATGGTGACTGCCCCACGATAATGGACTATAACTGTGAGCCAAATGAACCCTTTCTCTCTTCAGTTGCTTTTGTCACTGTATTTATCACAACGACAGAAAAGGAAACTAAAACAAGCAGCTGTTGTCGTCTTGGGGAAAGTATGGGAATGACTGAAAGGCATCACATTTTCAATCCCCAGCTTTTGGTGGGTGAGGAGGCATGTTTTGAGTGGATTAAAATTTTATATTGCATTTGGCCTCCTACCCACACTGAACTCAACCGTTGTGTCCTCACCCCACAATCCTTCCTGTTACTACATTTTGAGTAAGAATGGCTAACAGTCTCACCCACTACACTGTAGTAAGGTGTGGCTCATGGCAGGAAGACCTGGCTTCTGTTTAGGTCCTGAGTAAGTAACAGAACTGTGTGAGTTCATTCGAGCCACCAAACCACCCCTTTTCTGTGTCCTCACTTGCATGTGGACGGTAGTCTCAGGAAAGCTGCACAACACTGTGACCTAAGACAAATACTGAAGCCAAATGCCTAGACTGAAATGCTGGCTCCTGTGCTTGCTACCCAGGTGATCTTGGGAGTTACTTAACCTTTCTCCACTCCATTTTGAGATGATAATAGTTCTTTCCTTTTTAAAAACAAAAAGATCCAAACTTGTAAAACAGTGGTTCTCAACCTGTGGGTCACCTCACAAGGGCCACTTTTACAGGGGTAACCTAGGGCCATCAGAAAACAGATATTTACATTACAATTCATAATAGTAGCAAAGTTACGGTTATGAGGTAGCAACAAACATAATTTTATGGTTAGGGGTCACCTCAACATGAGGAGCTGTATTACAAGGTCACAGCTAGCAAGGCCTAGAAGCACTGTTCTAAAAGGATTGACTTATTGCTTCAAATTGTATGTATGTATGTATGCATGCATGCATGTATGTATTTATGTGCTTTTGAGTGCCCATACTTCGTAAGACCAGAGGCTTCCATTCTCTTTGGAACTTCTGTGACAGGCAGTTGTGAGTGTCAGATCCAAAGGCAACTCCAACTCCTCAGACTCCAAAGGCAGGCAGTCCTTATATCCAGAAATGAGCCCAACCTGGAGGTTTTCTGGTGATTAGATAAAAGCGGGGTTTCCTCAGAAACTTGTAAAGCCTGTTTTTGTCTTTGGAAAAGAGTCACTTCCTTGACCTGTGGCAAAGGGACCTGTGGCACCTATCAACATAATAAAGTGCATGCAGGCCTCTAGGCTCCTTCGAATTCCAGGAGCCTGTTATACATTTCAAAACCTTCATCCTAGCATGGTGATGGTAGCTTCTCTCCTCCCAGAAACCTGTTGGTATTCTATGCAGGCACAGAGAATACCCCCTCCCCCTCCCCCAGCTAACCTCACCTTGCTCTCTCTATTCTCTCTCTGGTTATTTCCCCCTCTCTCACAGCTAGCCCTGGCTGTGTCTGGTTGGCTGGCCATAGTCAGTTTCTCCCTCTGTGTTAGACTCTTCCAGAGGCCTCTGTCTGTTTTCTCTCTCATATCTACAAATAAAAACCTTCCCCTTAACCGCACCATGGAGCCGCCATGTCCACAGTCTATACCTCCCGACACACATCTGATATGCCGAGACTTGAACACCTGTCCTTTGTAAGAACAGATCACGTCCTTAACTGCTGAGTCATCTGTCATAATTGCCTTGGGTGGCTATTATGATTATTAATGAGCTAAAATATTAATGGATGAATATCAACTCTTGCCCAAAATACTTGGGGCCAGAAAGAAAGGTTTTTAGATTTCAAAGTATTTGTTTAGACTTTGTGAGCAAAGCTCCACATCTCAGATACTCCAAAATTCCAAGCTCGTAGTCATGAACTGAGGAACGTGGGAAGCTATGAAATAGTCCCTAGCATGTGAGAAGTGTTGGGTCTCATCTCCATCACTTTATAAGGGGCCACTGAACTCATTGTAAGAGGTCCGTGAAATGCACCTTGTGACTGGCCCTTCACTCCCAAGGGTATTTAAAAATGAAGCTTGTTACACTAAGCCACAGATTAAGGAAGGTATTTGGGGGTGGGGAAGATCACCTTCCCAAAGGCTTCATAATCTGCCATGGCCTACAATGTGCTCTTCACATGCTTACCCAGAGCTGGCGGGCTGTTGATGTAAGGGTTGCAGATACCTCCTTGTAGGCAGTGATGTGGCCACCTCTGTGGGAAGGAACAAAGCTTCAAGAGGCAAGGGGATGAGGTCAGTCCCTGGCATGGGGCAGAGAGCTAGACGGGAATTCTGACAAGCCTGGCTCTTGTGCCAGTCTTCTGTGGAAATGAACAATGGTTTCTGTAGGCTCTAATTTCCTTATCTCTGAAGGAAGAGCATCAGTCCTTGCTCTGTTCACCACACGAGGGCTTGAAGGAAGGAAGTGAGCTGTTACAGTCAGATCTACAAAAGGTGTCAGTATGTGGGGTTATGCCACCACTTGGTGAGTTACCATATCTGAGATCTTCAGAGGGGCTTCCATTGGAGAATCCTCCTCTTTTGATGGAGGGCTCTCTTATTAGCTCTTCTGTTTACTGATCTAGCCTTCTCCCATAGGTTACCTTTAAACAATCTTTTAAAATAGGGTGTCCATAGCCCAGCACTTGTGACTATAGCCTTTCATTCTAGCATGAGGAGGCAGAGGCAGGCAGATCTCTGAGTTGGAGGCCAACCTGGTCTACAAAAAGAGGTCCAGGATAGCCAAGGCTACAAAGAGAAACCTTGAGTTAGGGTTTTACTGCTGTGAACAGACACCATGACCAAGTCAGATCTTACAAAGGACAACATTTAATTGGGGCTGGCTTATAGGTTCAGAAGTTCAGTCCATTATTACCAAGGCAGGAACATGGCAGCATCCAGGCAGGCATGGTGCAGGAGGAGCTGAGAGTTCTACATCTTCATCTGAAGGCTGCTAGGATGAGGATCTTAAAGCACACACCCACAGTGACACACCTACTCCAACAAGGCCACACCTTCTAATAGTGCCACTCCCTGGACTGAGCATAAACAAACCTTCACACCCTGTCTTGAAAAACCAAACTAAACAAAACAAAACAAAAACAAAAAAACCCCAAAACAAAACAACAACAAAAAAAAAACCAACGGGGTTGGTAGCCAAGGCTGGCCTTAAAATCATTACATAGTTGAACATGACATTCTGCCTCCACCTCCAGATTGCTGGGATTACATGCTTGTGCTACCACATCTAGTTTGCAGTGCAGGGCACCTTATCCCAGATCCATGCGTACTTGGCAGATGCTCTACCAACTGCCTCATCCCCAGACTCAGTAAATTACCTTCTGAGTTTCATGCATAAGGACTTAGGTCAGTCCCACAGAAGTGTTGCCCTTCATTTAATCTGTGCTGAGCATGGTCAGGAGGCTGGGGAAGACATTCTGCTGATCAGGCTCGTGTGTGCACCTCATGCCGCACAGGTATTTTCACAGAAGGCATCAAGTTGTACATGGTAGGTCTCATGCTCTTTGATGTGACTTTGTGGGGAGACAGACCATCTCCCTTGATGGCCCTGCCCTCAAGGTTTACTCTGGAGAAATTTGTTGTTAATGAACCCATATACCTCCTGGTTTCAAGAGGCCCTGCAGCTTCCACTTTCACTTTTGGGGAGTCCGGCTGAACGACCCTATCAGGAGAGAAGGGCTTAGGGGAACCCGGGTCCCACAGCTACAGGAATGAGCCTGGTCGGAAGCAGCTACCCCATTCCTGTTTTCACCATCACAGGCAGTGTACAGCATTCACAGCTCTCTGTCTGGTGTGGTCTGTTAGTGGCAATGGAGAGCAGATCTACTGTCTCCTAGCTTTTGGCTCCCCTGCATCTTGAAGTGCCAGCCTCGGCTCCCTTAAAAGCTCAGGGCATTTCTCAGCTTTGGGGCTGGCATCTGGGCCCTCCAGGTATCGGCTGTTGTTATTTTGTTATCCTCTTCCATTCACACTTGCTATTTACTTGGTTTCCTTCTAAGTGTCTGTTTCAAATCAAACATCAGCTTTCTTTCAGCTTGCAAAATAATTTTGTTATGATGAGACAAATCACCAAGACCCAGTTAGTTGCTGCTTTCTTTCTGGAGAAGACAAGCTACGCCCTGCACATGGGTGCATGTGTCTTATTTCATGCTTAGAAGCTCATGAGAGGCAGAACAAAATTAGCTACATTCTTTAGTAGCTTCAGGTCTCGCCTTAGCTGATGTCATCAACCTTCGATGATGCCACCAGCCTAATTTTTCCAGGTACCCTGTCTTCCTGCTACTTCTTGGCCTGACACCTATGCGTTATAAGTCCTTCCTTTGTTTTGTTAGGACTCTCTGGTGGAGCAGAACCAATAGAGTGAATATATATTCTAAAAGTGGGGTGTGCCGAGCATGCACTGTAGTATAAAAGTGGGGTTCAACAAGCATGGTGGTGCTTACCTTTAATCTCAGCACTGGGGAGGCAGAGGCAGAAGGATCTTTGTGAGTTCAAGGCCAGCAAGCTCCAGGACATGAAGATCTGAGTCTAGGTCCCCAAAACCAATAGAAAAGCTTGGTACAGTGGTGCACTTCTGTACTCCTCTAGTGCTAAGAGGCAGAGACAGGATCCTAACCTAGCTGAAACAGTGAACTGGAGGTTTGGTGAGAGATTCTCTCTCAAAAAAATATAGTAAAGACCATGAGGTGGTCCAGTAAATTAAGGCCTGACAGCCTGAGTTTAATCCTCTGGACTGATTCTCATTCTCACCCCCTTAAATAAATAGATTTTTATTGTCTTTTAAGAGATTGATATTTTATTTATAGTGAACACATTGTTGCTGTCTTCAGACACACTAGAAAAGGGCATCAGATCCCATTACAAATGGTTGTGAGCGATCATGTGGTTGCTGGGAATTGAACTCAGGACCTCTGGAATAGCAGTTCTTAATTGCTGAGCCATCTCTCTATCCCCTAAATGTGGGTTTTAGAAGTGGTGGAGAGTGACAGAGGAAGCCACCTAATGTTAACCTCTGGCCTCCATATGCACAGACACTGGTGAACACACCCATGTGTGCACCCGTGTGCCTCTGTGTGTGTGTGTGTGATGAACACAATATATGCACAAACAAAGGTGGAGGGCCAGCCTGGATATGTTGTCATGTTTTTAACCCCAGTATTCCAGAGGCAGAGAGAGATAGATCTCTGAGTTTGAGGCCAGCATGGTCTACATAGCAAGTACCAGGCCAGCCAAGGCTACACAGTAAGACCCCTTCTCAACCATACAAAAGACAAGGAGATTTGTCAGATTGGCTTATTACATAGCTGTGGCTGCATAGTCCATCAACAGCAGTGTACAGACATGCTGGAGAGGCTGAGAACCTGCTCAGTCTGTGAAGCTGCATGTGTCAGGAGTCCTAAATCGCTTCCAGAAGATTCCTGGACAGCTGCTGGTCTTCAATCCATGCTGGAACCCAAAGAAGCTGGCTGGTGCCATCAGCAGCAGCAATGAGGCAGATGCACTCACCAGCACAGAGCAAAGGCAGGCAGGCCAGCAGCACTGCTTTTCCATCAGCCTCTCTGATCTGGACCAAAGCCAGAAGGAGCCACACACTCCGGAAAAGGGTCCTCTCCTGGATAATACCCAGAAAGGACCTCACAGATTTACCCAGTGATGCCTCCAGGAAGATTCCAGACTAATCAGGTTGACAAGTGCTAACCATTCCACTTGCCATGAATACTTGCATCACCAAACCTAAGCAGCTTACTTCCACATGCTACCCTCTGCCTCCCCTTCTGCCAGACAAATGTATCCTCCATCTTTTTTCTTTCTTTCTTTTTCATTTCTTTTTTCTTTTTTCTTTCTTCTTCTTTTTTTTTTTTTTCGAGACAGGGTTTCTCTGTATAGCCCTGGCCGTCCAGGAACTCACTCTGTAGACCAGGCTGGCCTCCAACTCAGAAATCCACCTGCCTCTGCCTCCCAAGTGCTGGGATTAAAAGGTGTGCGCCACCGCAGCCCAGCATATATCCTCCATCTATTTAACTCTGAGGCCTACATCATGCCCCAGGGCAAGCTTTCTCCTTTATACGCCCACTCTGTCTCCCTTCCTCCCTCCTGTCCTTCCTGCCTCCCTTCCTTCTCTTTCTTTTTTCACTCTTTACTCTTGGTGAGTTTCACATCATGCACTCATTTCCTTGTCCCCTCATATCCACCCTTTGCCCTTGCAACCTCCCCCCAAAATAAAACACACATACCCAGAAACAAACAACATTGAAAATAAAGACTAGAAATCTCATCATGGAAGCTGCACTGTGTCACAGTGTCACACAGTGTACCCCTCTGTCCACACATCCTCACTTGCAAATGCTCATTGCAATGAAATCACTGGTCTGGTTCGAGGCCTCTGGCTTCTCTGACACCATCAATATCAGGTCCTCACTGGGACTCCTCTCAGATGTCCTAGTGTTGCTGTCATAGAGATCCTGCAGGATCAACCCTTTCACACATCCCAGCCATTCTCAGATGATACAGATTTGGGGGTGGGCCAACTCAGAGCCCTGGATCTGGGCCTGGGTGGCAGCTGAGCTGGTCAAGCCTCCAGCTCTACCAGCATCATTAGGGTGAGGTCTCCTGCGCTGCTCCAGCTAACCCACCCAGTGCTGCCCAGAGACAGGGTCAGCTCTCCTGCCCTCATGCCCTCAAGCTGGCTCACAGCACCCACCCTCCAGAGCCAGCTCCACTGTGCTGCCAGTCAAGGTTTGGGGGGCTACTCTCTCCAACACTGCACTGAGTGAGAGACAGGGCAGCTCACCCGTTCTCATGCCCTCAGGGCCAGGTCTCTCGACCACCATGGTGGTGAGGATCAAGGGGGGGGGGGGGTGGCAGTGAGCTACCACTCTCCTTTCTTAAGGGCTTTGACAATACTTGTTCATAGTTCTGTCCCTTCTAGGTTGTTAGCAACTAGTTTCAGTGCCTGATATATACCTGTTGCTTGATAAATGCTTGGGGAGAGAAAATGTGTTGCAATCTGAAAGACTAGGGATGGTCCTTGTGATCACAAGAGCCTGTGTAAAAGCCTTGTAGAGAAAATATAATTTTTTTTGGTGTGTGGAGGAATGCTGGTGCAGGCACTCTCACACTGTGCTGTGCCCCCAGACCCATATGATCCTTGATAGCATCCTAAGAGACCCCTGAAACACACTGTCTGAGAACTCACTAATTTACAGATGACAAACTGGATGCCTTATACCATTTACAAACAGGGTTAAGCTGAAATACCATGATGAAAACAAGCACAGCCATTTCCTTGACAAGCAGCCTGTTTCATACCAACAATGGACGCGTTGACTTAGAGTATATCCTTACCTTCTGAAGTAGATTCTCCTTAAGACCTGCACAGCGGAGCAGCTTATTAGCACAGCTTGACGACATCCAAAAGGTAATAAAGCAAATTTCTTTCTAATGTGCCTAACTCGGTCAAACTCACCTCATCGGCTGGCCCTCATTATTCTGAATTAACTGAACCTGCAGTTCTGGCCACTGCAGAAAGCCCTGGTTAATTCTGATAGTGTATGCCTTTTGTAGCTTGTCTCAGACACTTTCTGGCAACTCAGAGAAAATCCTTGCTGTTTGGAAGGGGTGAGGGCGATATCTCTAGTACACTCTGACCACTCTGGAGCCTCATGACTCTCATGTACTTTTAAATTATTTTTAAAATGAAAATCCACTGACACACTCTGTGGTCCTACACTAAGGTGGGCTTCTTTAAACCCTACATCTTGCAGGCTACATTAGCGCCGAGAGCTTTAGCTCAGGGTTCATGGACACAGAAGACTGTCCCCTCTGACTCCTCAGTACCCACACCCAGCCTTCTCTGCAGCAAACAAAAACCCTGCTACCAAAACAAAAGCTCACAACTGTACAAGCACATAGACTTCTTCTGAAATGAAGGCCGCAGAGCGTCATCCTGACAGAACAGAAGGAGGCTCTAGGGCAGGAGACCTCACTATCACATCACCATACTTGTCTGCTAAGCAAAGAGGGCTGGGTTCCTAGAGGTTTTTTTTAGTTGTTTTCTCTCTCTCTCTCTCTCTCTCTCTCTCTCTCTCTCTCTCTGCCTTTTTTGGGGAGTCATAGGGAGCTAGAGATTGAACTCAGGTCTCTGAGCTGCGCCCCCACCCAGCCTTAGTTCTCTTTTACCATTTTCTCGGAAATGTGGCTTCAACCAATACCCTTGGGGAATAGCTTACCCTTCCGGCAGAACCTTAGGCCCCGGAACAGGTTGAAATCCTTCTTTCAGTCTCTCTAGGCTGAGCTACAGTTGGGCACACAGGTAGAAAACAGAGTCCTGGTAGCGTCCCCTTACCAAGACTTATATTGGGTCACTTTGAGAGCTATCATGGTTGGGGCTACCAAGACAGATTCCTTAAGAAAACTAAACCAAGGTAGGTGGTTTGGCATCCTGAATGAAACAGGAAGTGACAGAGCAAGAAAGGCCATGTTCTCAATGTCTTAATTGTATTTCCTTTGTTGACAGATTGTATTAATCCTTCCCAATTTCCTTCCTTTGGTTTTCTGGCCCCTCCCCTCTTTTCTTTCTTTTTTTTTTCCTAGTTGCACTGAACTTAGGCTTTCTTTGTTTAAATAGTCTTTGCAGGGTGTAGGGTTTAAAGAAACCCACCTCAGTGTAAGAGGGCTGAGTCTATCTGTGGATTTCCTTTTTTAAAGTAATTTAAAGGTACATGTATTTATGTGTATGTTGATACTGTGGCTTGCATGTGGAGGACAGAGGACACTATACACTATGTGGGTGGGTCCCCTTAGATTGTAGCCTTGGCAACAAGTGCCCTTCCCTGCTGGGCACTTTTTATGGTAATTTTAATGTACAGTTGGTTCCATGGATGTGGAACTGGTGGCCTATGAAGGGCCAGCCCTGCTTATGTTTCCCTAAACTACTGGAACACAGCCTGCTTCAACACAGCCCTACCCACCACAATTCATCTGTTTACCCACTGTGGGTGAAGCCTCTACCTCAGGCCCTTCAGGGGAGTTATAGAAGAGGAAGCTCGCACTCACCACACTCGAGTTCATAGTCTGACAAGGGACGTGGAAAAAAAAAACCCACAGCGACTGTAAATAACCCTGGTGATTCTATTCTTTGGGTACCTACGGGACACCCAAGTGCTTACATTTTATTCACACCTCACAGGTGTTATAAGAGATGGTCATAACCCTTCACTGTACAACCGAGGAGCTTCCTAAAGTCTTAGAATTCAGGCTTAGACTTACACCACTGTCTCCCGGAGTCTGTGAGCTTCTTTCTCTTCAGTACTGGGAGGCCTCCAGGAGGAGCTGCATCTGGTAAGAATCTGCTACTTTCTTTTCTTTTTCTTTCTCTCGTCCTCTTTCTTTCCTTCTTTCTTCCTTTCTTTCTTTTTTTATTTATATGAGTACACTGCAGCTGTCTTCAGATACAAACTAGAAGAAGGCATCGGATCCCATTACAGATGGTTATGAGCCACCATGTGGTTACTGGGAATTGAACTCAGGATCTTTGGCAGAGCAGTCAGTGCTCTTAACCGCTGAGCAATCTCTCCAGCCTGGTCTGCTACTTTGTAAGTACACCTAAGACAGGTGGGCTAGAACAGGTCCTTTGGGCAGCAGGTGCCAATGTGGGATCAGACAGATGTGTGAGAGATGTGTTGAAGGTCAGTGAGATGGCTCAGCAGCGGTTCAAGGTGCTTGCAGTGCAAGACCAACAATCTGAGTTTGAACCCTGGGACCCACATTAAGGTAGAAGGAGAGAACAGACTCCACAGACCTGTCATCTGACCTCTAATAAGGTAAAATTAACAAGAGATGTTTTGAAGGAATGTGCTTGAGGACAAAGGAGAAAGGGAAGAGGCTTCGGATTGTGGTCAAAAAGTTACAGTCCTAAGAGGAACCAGCTAGGACAAAGCATCTTCAAGCCAAGGTGCCTTGTTTGACAAGTTTTGTGCTTTGCAAGGATAGACAATTCTTTTTTCTTGTCAACATTTATTTGTTTTATATATGTGAGTACACTGTCACTGCCTTCAGACATACCAGAAGAGGGCATTGGATCCATCATGCGGTTGCTGGGAATTGAACTCAGGATCTCTGGAAGAGCATCAGTGCTCTTAACCACGGATCTATCTCTCCAGCCCCAGGACAGACTATTCTAAGAGCTCTGGTCATACTGGGTACTGAGCTGGGAGCAGCTGTGTTGACTTTCAGTGGGTTCTGATGGGCAGTAGCTGGAACACTGGTCCTGCCTCTCACCACAGCAGATCTAAGCAGTGTTCTTTATGGTTGCCATGATAGACCCAGAACTGGTTACATTTTGGGGTGGCTGTGTGGGCTACTATTTAAGATTGGCATACTTTCTGTGGAACTCTGGCTCTCAAGATCCTTGCTGAGAATCTGTGTTTCTGCTGTATTGTCTTCGATTTATCATTCAGAGTAGTGGGGCCCTGAGAAGTTCTACTTAGAGAAGTGGGTTCATGTTGGTTTAACACAGCAACTTTTAAATCCATTCTATCTCAGTTCTTGTGTGTGTGTGTGTGAATTCTGTTAAATCCTTGTGGAACTACCATTCAAGAAGGCCGTGCTGGCTTAGGCCATCAGGTTTGGGTCATGTAGTGGAGGTCCATAGCCTGTGCTCAGCCTGGTGCATGGCTTTCTTCGTGGTAAAGTTCTGAAGCAGCGTCATGTGCTTAGTTGTGTTTATTCAGTGGCCATATGTAGTGCAGACTCAAGAAGAGGGAGGCCCTCTAAGTCACCCCGTCAGTCTTTATAGCCAGAACCCAGCTGGATTTGCCCTCTAAAACTTGCTCCAGACATAGGTCTGAATCATTTAAAATCCAGTTGCTCTCAATGGCAACGAAAGCTCAATGCAGGCTGGTGGGAGGGATGTCGGGTCATCCTGTGCCAAACTGACCAGTCTCCCACAGCTAGAAATAATGGCTCATTGTCCCTCTGCTTCCTCCTCAGTTTTGCTCTGTATGGAGTGTCCAGGCAGCCTGCCAAATTGCCCTTGTGACTTCCTGGGGCCCAGAATTCTCCCTCATCTTCCTTCCACTGCCTCCCACGCCAACTGGAGAGACACAGGACAGCCACACAGCAGATACCGAAAGGGTTAGGGTGTATGTCCTAAGACAGACTCAGCGGTGACCCATGAAGCTCTTGCTCTCCTGCTTAGCTTCTGTGGAGGCTCAGGTCCTCACTCCAAACTTAGAAGGGAAAATTTAGGAAGGCAGCGATCTGTCAGGGGGCAAAAGCCACAGCTGGCCTAAAGCAGTTGACTTCTTGTTTGTTTTGTATCAGTCTTCCCCAGTGGGTTAGGCTTTGCCTGTAGTTAACAGAGTGACTGGCACTTAACATAGTCTGCCTCTAACAGAGCTGGGCTTAACACTGTGCCTCCCTGACTTAAAGAACCAGCTATATGCACTCAGACCCAGGAACTTACTCATGTTCTCTGAGGGTTGCTGTAAGAATTTAATAAAGCATATGAATCTTTCAGAGCAAAGGAAGTACCTGGCATGTGTTAATCATGATTGTCTTAATTATGTTCGTGATTGATGTCTATGTCAGCATTATTACATGTTGGTTGGGTGGATACAGCTGAGGAAGAAATAACTCTTACAGCTAAAGAGCGGAATCTTTAAAAAGTGAAATAGGTAAACTTTAATTGAAAAACCTTATATGTTAATATCAAACCTTTTAAAAAATTTATTTATTTATTTTTGTATGTGAGTACACTGTCGATTCTCTCTTCAAACACACCAGAAGAGAGCATCGGATCCCATTACACATGGTTGTGAGCCATCATGTGGCTGCTGGGAATTGAACTCAGGGCTTCTGGAAGAGCAGTCAGCACTCTTAATCACTGATCCATCTCTCCAGTCCCTAATGCCAAACTCTTAATAATAGGTAGGCTGAAGATTTTAAAGTGTTAAAATGTACCATCTGCACTGGGGGCGTAAATGCACTAAAAAAAAGTTAAGCTTGGAGCGCTGGAGAGAGTGCTCAGTGGTTAAGAATACTTGCTGTTCTTGCAGAGAGAAGACTGGGGTTGAGTTCCCAGCACCCACACAGCGGCTCACTTTCTGTAACTCTAGTTCTAGGGGATCTGATGACCTCTTCTGGCCTCTGTGGGCACCAGAGAGTCACATGGTACAGATTCAGGCAAAATGCTCATACGTATTAAAAATACAAAATAAAATCTGTTAAAAATAGCAAATTAAAACAACAGCCATGCTTTGCCAGTGCTGCAGGTTGCTGAGTAGATGTGAATGACAAGGTCCTTTCACACCAGTCTCTGTACCAACCCTGGCCACCAGCTGGAAGCAGCTATGTGAAGCTTGCACCTACTTTGTATCCTCGTAAGCTGACAGTCCACATCTACTCAATCATCATAAACTGACACTAAGCTAGGTCGGTAGTTTGAATGTAATTGGCCCCCAGAGGCCCATAAGGTATTATTAGGAGGCATGACCTTGGTAGAGTAGGTGTGGCCTTACTGGAAGAAGTGTGTCACTCTGGGAATGGGCTTTCAGGTCTCATTTACTCAAGCTATGCCCAGTGTGGCACACGGTCTCCTGTTGGACCCTGCTATTAAGGTTGTAGTCTACCACATCTTGACAGCTTTCCTGAGCTTGGCACAAAATGGGGCTTTCTTAGTGGGGCTTCTTCTCTGCCTGATCTGGAGAGCCTGATCCCCACACCTTCTATGCGAAGCATTTCATACAGGCCTTGGCAAAATTACAAGCTCAACCTCCTCTCTTCAGATAAGAGCCTGCTCAGCAAGCATCTGGGATTCCTGGAATGCCTCTCGATGCACATGAGGCATTCTCAGTAAGTTAAGGTCCAGCCAGTGACTTACATTCACCCTGAAAACCCCTTCCCACTCTCCAAGGTTCACAGTGTTGTTGTTCATCCTGAATTATGAGCACACGCTGTTTCATGAATATGGTCTAAGAGATCTGTTTTACTAAACACTATCTGAAAGAGATGTAACACTAAAATCCTTGGAGAAGGCCTTCTTTCCCTAGAACTCACTGATGGAACAAGACCCTGCTGGCCGTCCCCAGTGTGCATGGTGTCTGAACACTCCAGGGAGGAAGCTGAACACAGAACTGTGCAGTTTCTTCCTGCAACCTGTGGATCAAGGTGTGGAGCTCTCAGCTCCTTCTCCAGCACCGTGTCTGCCTGCACACCACCATATCCTCCTGCCATGATGACAATGTGCTAAAACTCTGAAGCTGTACGCCCCAATTAAATGTTTGCCTTGTATGAGTTTCTGTGGTCATGGTGTCTCTTCACAGCAATAGAAACCCTAAGACAGATAGAGAGGGCCCAGCTCTGTTCTGATCTGGAAAGCTGAAGAACGATTGTCTTTCCCTAATTTGCTTTTGGAATGTGACTGTCTCAATTAGTGTTTTTCATGCTGTACTGTGCTTAAAAAAATGGCATCCTGAGATTGTAGACCTCAAACAAACCCATGCACATTGTTCTACATCCACAATAATAGGAATGGTTATCACATGTACTGACTGAACTTTGGAGACCAGTTATTTCCAGGATATCCTGCACAGCTGACTGTGGGCCCTAATGCCCTCAAATACAAGTCCTTGTGTGCATTCCTGCCCTTCCCAGCTGTGCTGGTTAGTCTTCTGTCAACTAGACACACAAACTAAAGTCATCTGAAAGGAGGGAACTTCAATTGAGAAGATGCCTCCATAAAATCCAGCTGTAAGTTATTTTCTTAATTAGTGATTGATGTGGGGGGAGGATCCAGCCCATTGTGGGTGGTGCCATCCCTGGGCTGGTGGTCCTGGGTTCTATAAGAAAGCATGCTTAGCAAGCCATGAGAAGCAAGACAGTAAGCAGCACCCCTCCGTGGCCTCTGCATCAGCTCCTGCCTCCAGGTTCTTTCCTTGCTTGAGTTCCTGTCCTTCTTTCAGTGATGAACAGTGATGTGGAAGTGTAAGCCAAAAAAACCCTTTCCTCCTGTTGTAGTTAGGGTTTTTATTGCTGTGATAACCGTAACAATATCTTATAGTGGAAAACATTTCATTGGGGCCGGCTTACAATTTCAGGTTTAGTTCATTATCATACGGCAGCATGCAGCCTGACACGGTGCTGGAGAAGGAGCTGAGAGTTCTACCTCTCGATCTGAAGACAGCAGAAGGAGACTGTGTGCCACACTGAATGTAGCTTGAGCATAGGAGACCTCAAAGCCCACCCCTAGAGTGACACACTTCCTCCAACAAGGTCACCCTTACTCCAACAAGGCCACATTTTCTAATAGTGCCACTCTCTATGGGCCAAGCAATCAAAGACATGAGTCTATGGGGGCCATTCCTATTCAAACCGCCACACCTCCCCAACTTGCTTTTTTGGTCATGATGTTTTGTCTCAGCTTCCCACCCTGTCTGTGCTTCCTCCTATTTGGTTTGAACTCCTACTCTGGCCTCCCTGCCATAGCATGCTCTGTGTTCTCTGTGCTCTCTAAAACCTACGCTGTGGCTGGAAACAAACCACCCAAGTCTCAGGCGCTCCACTGAATACTTTTCTCCTCTCTCCCAGTCTCTACACAGTCTCTCATCGTGCCGCCCCCAGCCTGGCCTGCAGACAGAAGGGTGCTGATGGTTTCCTCACACACAGTCCTACAGGATTGGGTTTATGCTGTCAGCTATACCACCTTCAACTTGTCGATCTGGGAGTAGGAGGGGATGTACCCCAGGTCTTGCACATACCAGGCAATACCCTACAGCTGGACCATACCCTGAATTCTATCTTCCTCTATGACCCATTTGCCGATCTCTCCTTTTTAGTCACTGAGGACTTTGGCACCTGACTCAGGGCTGTCCTTGCCACTGTATATCTTATAACTCCCAGCTTACTCCAGTGTCTCTGCCAACAGCATGTGCCAGTCCCACTATTGAGTGAGATGTGGTGGTGCAGCTCACACCAAAGTCCTAGCCTTTCTCAACGAGTGAACTTCATTTCTGCTCCATAGGTCAGACTCTCCTCAGCAACCAAAGGACTATAAAAAAAAAAAAAGTGAGCAACTATAGCTCACTGTAATCTCACTAGCCCTCTGTCTCTCTCTTCCTCTCCTTTCTCTTTCTTACTCCCTCTCTCTAACTCTCAACTTCTATATTTCCCCCCACACCCATCCCACTTTGAAAACTACTGATCAGTCCTTCTCGGATCGTGCCCATCCCTAGGAGGGTTGGCGTCTCAGGCTACAGTCTCCAAATCTAGACCCTCCTCTTCATACAGGAGCTTCCAGGATCCTGCTGAGCCTTCCTGAGCCTGCTGCCAGGGCCTGCCTTCGTGGACTCTAGTCTCAGTTAGTTTGTCCTGAGGATGGATTGCATTGCCAGTGACACATCCCTAAGCCCACGAAATAGCCCAGGGTCATGTAAATGTAAGAGGATGGAGCTGGGGTGCGGGCTGGGGTGGCCTTCTCCACCCCAGGAAGAGAAAGAATGTGTGTAGGGGGCCAGCCTTTCTGATAGGACCTTTCTGAGCCCATGCAGGAGTAAGACTGAGTTTACAAGGCTGGATTTCAGAATTGCTGTGGACCAATGACTCTTGTTCTCCATCTTTTTGAGCAAAAATGTCCTTAAAACACTCCTGTGCTTATTTCACTATTAGGTGCCAGATGTGGGGAAGGGCAGAGAGCTAGTATCTGATTCACAGGAACTGTAGTCAGAGAACTAACAGACTCAGTAGCCCTTCTCTGGTACAAAGGTTAGATGGTTGGGGCGGCTGCCTTTGAAGGGAGTAAATGCACTTGCATACAAGAATATAAATGAGTCTATGACCAAACCATGGACTGTGGAGATTTAAAATATACGCATAGTTACTGACACTTCTTTAAAAAGATGTAACCTAATGCCCCCCCACTCCCTGCACCTTGGTATAATTTAGTCTAAGTAATTAATTAGCTTTTTTGTTTTTTAAAGTCTTAAAGCCAGGTGGTGGTGGCACATTCTTTAATCTCAGCACTTAGGAGGCAAAGACAAGTGGGATCTCTGTAGAGTCAAAGCCAGCCTGGTCTACAGAGCTAGTTCCAGGACAACCAGGGCTACACAGAGAAACCCTGTGTCAAAAAATAAATAAATAAATAAAAATAATTAGATAAATAAATAAATAAAAAGACAGAGTCTAAGTAACCTAGGTTGCTCTTCAGATTTTGGTCCACCTGCTTCCACCTCCCAAATTCTAGGATTATAGGTGTGTGCTGCCTTAGACAGGTTAGTAACTCAGGTCTAGCAGAATAAGGCACACACACTACAAGGTTTGTTTTAAGGCTGAATAACTAGCTGCAGCTCCAGTCTGTTTTGTCAGACATTTTGATGTTGTTGTTTTCAATGTTATGGATTTTCTTAGTTTTGCTTGTTGAAACAGGTTCTTCTGTAGCCCAAGCTGGTATCGAACCCCCTATGTAGCCAAGGATAACACGGAAATGATTCTCCTGCCTTCACCTTTTAAGTGTCGAAATTCGGGAATGCGACATCACACACGCCTTGGTCTTCTACAGGAGTTTGAATGTGGATGCTCAGGTGTGTTCACTGAATCCTGTTCAAAATGAAGGCCTTGACACAGTCTCTCTTTGAACTGATCCTGTCCTGTCTTTGTTCTCCACCCAAGGAAAGCCAAGAAATTAGATTTTCTTTCTTTCTTTCTTTTTTAATCAGAAGCAAGTCATAGAAAAGTAAAATCTACTCCTCATGCCCCCAAAGCCTCAAAGCTTAAAAACACTCACTTTGCCCTGCCATAAATACATTCTCTGACGTACCTTGATTAACAGATCATCAGACTTCTATTTTATTAATTAATTTATTTTGTGTGTGTGTGTGTATGTGTGTAAGTGTGTGCATTTGTGGTACATGTTGGGGGATAAAGGAAACCCTGAAAGAATGTGTTATTTTGACATGAGTATGTCAAGAATCCCAAGGCCTGCCCGGGCAGTGGTGGCGCATGCCTTTAATCCCAGCACTTGGGAGGCAGAGGCAGGTGGATTTCTGAGTTCGAGGCCAGCCTGGTCTTCAGAGTTCCAGGACAGCTAGGGCTACACAGAGAAACCTTGTCTCAAAAAACCAAAAAACCAAAAAAAAAAAAAAAAAAAAAAAAAAAAAAAAAGAATCCCAAGGCCTCCAACCCATGGGACAATTTGACAAAGCTGTTACCAAAGCTGTTGTGGACCAGGCCCAAGAGCAATGGCGAAGCTTCTCTCAGGAAGTATGAATTAGAAGATTGCTCGGTGCAAAAACTAGCAACTGCAGCTTCCTCCTCCCAGATGTCCACAGTCTGAGACAAACACCTACAAACACTTCCTACCAAGGCTAGCAACCCCCTACCCCTCTGCTGCACCTAATAAACACACTGAGATTCTGGGTTGTCATTGTGGCAATTAGAGAACCCTACCTGATCTCACTTCTCTGTACAGGGGTGACTGTCTTTTCTTCCTTCCTTCACTGTCCCTAGCCAGGGTTCCTGGATCACAGCTATGCTGGACAGGGAATTATGTTTTTGCACGTGGGCACATGTGCAAATGCGCGCGTATGCATGTGTCTTTATCGAGGGCTCTCCCATTCACTGAGGCTGAGTCTCTCACTGAATCCAGAGCTTGCCAATTTCATCTAATTAAGCTAGCCATCTTGCCCCAGGGATCCCACCCATGTCTGTCTCCTGAGTGCGGGGATGCCCAAGTCCTGAACTGCCATGCCTTGCCCAGCTTTTATGTGGGTTCTGGAGATCCGAGCTCCTGATTTACACAGCAAGGACTTTTTTGAGCCATCTTCCCAATTCAAGACCTCCATGTTAGTGGGGCTTGGTGGTGCAGGCCTATAATCTCAGCTACTTGGGGCAGGGTGGTGGTGGTGGCAGCTGAAAGAGGAAGATGGCAAGTTCAAGGCTTTCCTTGGCAACTTAGTGAGAGGGCTTGGTTTTGTAGTGTTAAAAAGGGGGAGGGAGTTATAGCTCAGTGGTATAATTCTGGTCTAACATTAGTTCAATTCCCAGCAATACACCAAGAAAACTACCCCCTTCCTTTTTAGGAGTCCTTATCCGCAGCTGGGGGGATGGGTTGCCTGGACAGAACTTGTGAGAGTCTTACTCATTCTGTTATACTAGGTTATATCCTTTTTGTTCATTTATATTCCTATATGGTTGTCCATGCTTCATTCAACCTAAGCACAAAAAGCAATAATTCAAAACAAGACAAAACAAAACCAATAACTCACCTGAGATGTTTGGGCTCTTCAGTTTGGTGGCTTGTGTATCATATAAAATCGTGATCAAATAAATGAATTGCAAATTTCTCTTGCTTTTTACATTGCTTTTTCCCCGCCTTTTACATAGGAGTGTCAGCTGTGTCTTTATGACAGGAAGGAGTCACCATCTTTTTTATCCCTGTAATTCTTTGCTTAGGCAGGACTTTGTCCCCAGTGGCCATTTAAGCACTGCCTACATACTTTATAGAGTAAAGCTTCAGACTTGTGTCAGAGAAAGTGATGCCTCTGGAGATCAAAAATGATAACGGGCAATACATAATACGAATAAGTCCTGTTTGAGGCAATTGATGTAACTAGTTTAGCAGACTGAGTTTTCCCGGCAGTCAGTGTTGTGTGACAATGGGATGGGGAGGCCAATCTCTACCAGCAAAACTCCACCCAAAGCATCAAACAGCCGGGGCAGACTGTCTCCCGGGGGCCAGGTCCATCCTCCAATGAAGGGGAGTCAGGAGCTGGAGCCTGATCTCCTACACACAAAGACTCTTCCCATTGAACTTTTACAACACAATCCCAGGTGTGAGCAGGCAGTTGCTGGATAGCGTTGCTCATGGGAGAGAAACATACTAGTGTGTAACTTTAAGCTTGGGTTTTGGACTGTGGGAGCCCATCTAGCCATCTTTCCCCTGGTTTAGGAGGAGAGTGAAGTCTTAACAGTACTTGAGTAGAGGAAGAGTTCCAAGACAATTGAGTTGAGTGTGTATGTATGGGTGTCTTTGCTCTCTGTCCAATTGTACGGCTATTGAAGATTATTAAACCACATCTTAGAGATGAAGGAATTGAGGTCCACGGGCTACATTATTTGAGTTTATTGAGCCATCTTCTGTATGGCTGACGTGTGTCTGTGTATTTCGAATAGTGTCTACTGCTGCTCTTCACCTTACTTCGTTGAGACAGAATCTGTTACAGAATTTAGAAAACACGGTTTGCGGGCCAGGTTGACAAAGAGCCCCAGTGACCCTCTTGTTTCTATTTCTGGAACTACTCTTGGCTTTTAATATGGATGCTGGGAATCCGAGCTTAGATCCTCTTGCTAGCACAGCAAGAGTTCTTACCCACTGAGCCTCCTCCCAAGGCCCAATTTCTATCTTTATTAGCTTGTAAATTTCTTCTTTTTAATCTGTTTGCCTCCCTCTGTAGTTTAGCCTCAATCTAATTGTAATCGTAATCTTTCTGCCTCCCAAGATCTGGGACTCCTGGTATAGGCCCCAGGACTGGCTGCTCCCTCACTCTTCTTGCACATCTAGAGAATCTGAGAGCAGCAGTCTGATGACTGGTCAACATGTACAGTTCTTCCCACTTCTCTCCGGGCCTCTCAACCAGGGGACGCCTATCTTCCTACTGCAGTATATGCTTCTGTGCGTGTGTGAGTCCATACCATATATGGGTGGAAAGGAGCCTTCAAACCACAACCCTGAGGCTCTGAGAGAAATGCCCAGAGATTGGCTCAAGTTTGTTCCCTTGGATCCCAGCCTAGCCCCAGCAGGGGGAAGACATTGCGGTGGGTGGTGAACCAAGACAGGAAGAGCACCGGGACTGCACTCAGGGAGAGCGCCTCACCCGCTTCAACCCAGACCTTAAGTCCAGCTCTCCAGGCTGAGAGGATGCACGTGACCCTGCAGAGCACATCACCCCGCCCCGTCGCGACTCGCGTGGCTACTCCCATCCTGACCGCGCGGGTGCCGTTGCGCCTCCTCCGCCGTTCCCCGGTCCTCGCCTCTGGGGCTGCCCTGGACATTGCCTGACCCGAGGCCCGGCAGCTCCTGCTCGCCCCGTCCCTGCCGGACGGTCTGAGACAGCTCACCCAAGGAGACCGCCCTGCTCTCGACCCACGTGGTCACTCCGGAGCAGGTGGGAGTGGGCAGCGGGCGGCGCGGCAAGGACAGGCGCGGTAGACAGCCCGGGCGGCCGCGGCGGGGACCTGGCTGGGGGAGGCCAGGCTTGCGGCGGGGCGCAACGGTGTCTCCTTCACTTCGCCCTCCAGCCGCGGTGGCTGCAGCGGAACTTCCAGATAGCGGAGTGGCCTCAGCTGCGAGCCGAGCGGTGGCGGCAGCGCCCCTCAGGACACCCGCAGGTACTATGGCGCCCGCCTCTTGCCGAGTCTGGGACCCTGGGGCGGGCCGGCCTCCTGAGTGAACTCTGGGCGGCCATAGTCCCCTAAGATGGCCGCAGCGGCCCCGGCCCCTTACTCTAATGTCCGAGATCCCTAGTGGACCCTTTGACCGTCCCCTGACCTCACTTCTTGTCCCTTCTACAGATCACCTTTTCCCCGCGACTTTGCCATGGCTGAGTGTTGTGTACCGGTATGCCCACGGCGTAAGTAGCACAAGAGGTGTTTGCGCGATGGGGCGATGGGGCTGCGGGGCGATGGGGCTGCGGGGCGATGGGGCTGCGTTGTTCCTCTTTAGAAAACCATAGTTGGTCCCGTACATGCCTGTAAGGACTTGGGGAGTTTGCTTCTTTGCGTGGTCCCTAAGTCTTACTGCCGCCTCTGTTGAGGGACTTGGTGTTGGGCTGTTGGGTTGCAGATAGGGGGCTCGCGCCTGGGGCGTTGGTCCTTGGCCGCACCCACCCTTGGCTTTTGGATGTGTCATTTACTAATGGGAAAGCAAAACTAACAGCTAGTTGTTGAATTCCATCTTGGGGCGGGGGGAGTTAGATCAGTCACTTTGCAAGAGGAAGTAGTTCTCACTGTTTGCCTGCATGGATCCGAGTGCACTACAAGGTCATTACACGTGTTTCTAAGGGCGTGGATGTGCTCCGTAGAATGAATGAGCTGCTGCTGGGGCTCAGATTCCTTGCCCTTAAGCCTCACTTTGGCGGAGGATTTGGGAACTAGTATTAATGTGTTTAAAGTGCCATTTGATATTTAGTTGCTGTAGACACTTGACTGGAACATAGATGGTTGTTGTTGGTTTTTTTGTTTTTCTTTCCTTGTGTCTCAATAAGTCAGTTCCCAGAGTGTTGGTTTTGTTTTTGGAAGTCCTTCCAAGAGACTTGCTAAGGGAGAATGCCTAATCTTAAATTTTAGTTTTTATCTCACTTAAATCAGTCAATCACCTTAAGTTTTGGCAACTGTGTGTACATTTGTACTAGACCTCTGAGGTTGGAGATGTTTAGAAAGGCTTCCCCCTACTCTTTAATATTGGTAGAAATGTTCCAGGTTTGTATTACCACATAGCTATTTAGAAATAAGTTTTTGTTATAGATGACTATACAGTAACATTTACTGTAGTTCTAGTGGCATGAAAAACAACTCCTGTTGGACTGCTTGAATGTGAATATTAGCAGTAGATCACAGGCGGGTCACATTAACTGTACAATGTTTCTTTTTATTAGCAGTAGATCACAGGCGGTCACATTAACTGTACAATGTTTCTTTTATTAGCAATGTGTATCCCTCCACCCTATGCCGACCTTGGCAAAGCTGCCAGAGATATTTTCAACAAAGGATTTGGTAAGGACTTTTTTTTTCTTATAATTTTAACATAAAAGAGAAAATGTATGCTTGGACATCTTCAG
The DNA here is from genome assembly GCF_011762505.2 of Arvicanthis niloticus. Classification (NCBI taxonomy): domain Eukaryota; kingdom Metazoa; phylum Chordata; class Mammalia; order Rodentia; family Muridae; genus Arvicanthis; species Arvicanthis niloticus. Next base: position 74,961,880 of record NC_047660.1, read on the forward strand.
AAAAATGAATTGCTTTGCTTTTCTAGACTGAATATCCTGCTGCCTTCATGCTTCTGCCAGGTGCATGTGTTGTACCTCAGTTTCTTAGCCTTTCTTCAGGTCACAGTTGAAAAGCTTATTCTTTTTATTTTGTTTTTTTTTTTTCAAGACCAGGTCTCTCTCTGTAGCCATAGCTGTCCTGGAACTCAACTCTGTAGACCAGGTTGGCCTTGAACTCCCAGATCTACCTGCTACTTGCCTCTACCTCCCAAATGATGGGAGGCATGTACCACCCCTTACTCCCCACCCCCTGGGGGTGAGGGGGAAGCTTATACTTTATTCTCTTGGATGACAGTTGAGGCCATGGCTGCCTGCAATTACTGTTTTAATTTTGTGGTTGTGACTCTTGGTAGATTGAAACCTTAAGAATTTGGGCTTTTTAGAAAGTGAATTTTTGTGTTTTCTTGAATTGTATTGCATATAGCACTACCTCTTGCCTTTCGGTGATACTTTGGGATAAATATCCTAGTGTGTTGCCATAAACAATAGGCTAGTCTGAGGAAGTGATTTTCTCATCTAACATTTAAAAATGGTTTGAAGCCGGGCGGTGGTGGCGCACGCCCTTAATCCCAGCACTTGGGAGGCAGAGGCAGCGGATTTCTGAGTTTGAGGCCAGCCTGGTCTACAGAGTGAGTTCCAGGACAGCCAGGGCTACACAGAGAAACCCTGTCTTGAAAAACCAAAATAAAATAAAATAAAATAAAAAATAAATAAAAAAAAAATAAAAATGGTTTGAAAGGGGTGTGTCAGGAAGTGGAGCCAGTTACTCTCACCTCAGTAGAACTGACTGCTTGTAAAGTGTTCATTCATTTGCTGGGCATTTGTACATTTTTGTCCCCTGGACATTGGAATTATGTTAACTGTGAGTAGTGGGTATACATCTTTTCTGCAGAAGAATCATATTTTTACTCTCTGTTTTTGAAGGCTTTGGGTTGGTGAAGCTGGATGTGAAAACGAAGTCATGCAGTGGTGTGGTAAGTGATTGATACGTTTTCATGAATCTCTTAATTCTGTAGCCAGCTGTTTTCCCTTAAAGAGGCAGAAGTCAATTTGTTTTGAATGATTTATGTGTAATCTGATTTATTGGCTTTGTATATGATTTCTGATTTTCACGTGGTTTTGTTATATGCCTGTATTATGTATATGTTACTATTATTGCATAGAGAAGTTGGGAAAGCCATTGGTTATTTGGGACTATTTACTCAGGTGGATAACAAGCTTGAAGGACACAGCCCGTTAGACTCCTGTAACCCTTTGTTTTAACACCTGTCAGCGTTCTGGGCTTAACAGTAACTTGTTTGTTTGACCACAGTGAACATTTAGTATAATGGCTACATTCTCACAGTCATCCATGGAGATGTCTGCATGTTTATCTTGACTGGAATATCTCTACAGAATCTACCATTTTGATAAGCACTGATCCTTCCCAACTATGGTTAAAAAAGGGATAAAGTAAAATAATTGTATACTTTTTTTTTTTCTCTGAAACTTGAAGATTGGAGATGGCTGTGTAATGTATATGCTAAACTATGATTGCTCAGTACTGTATGCATGCTGCTCTGCACATAACTGGTATTAAAGTTGTTTGTGATGGTGTTTCTTAATGCTTAGACTAACTGTTACATTTATGGGTTTTATATTTGTCTTGTCCTGTGGTTTCTTTGGTCTTTGTGCAAAGAAGTCTAGTTATTTGGTTGTGGTTGAATGACTGACTTGGTTGGATTAATAGATTAGAGTATTAGGTGACTGTATTTTTTTCTCTGTCGTTGCTGGAGGTTGAACCCAGGGCCTCCCATCTCTACTGCTAATGTTTATTTTCAGTCTACTGAGTTTTAAATGTGTTTGTGCATGCATGTTGTTCTAAACTAAAACACACCATGTTTGCTTTAAAAAGTTTAAGACTGGGAGTGTAACTTAGTGGTAGAGTGTTTACCCAGCTATGTATGAGGTCCAGTGCTACAAAACAAACAAAAACACTCTTTCTATTGGAAAGACAACCTTAAGTTAAAGGTAATCAGAGAATTGGGTCAAACACTGGATTTGTAAATGAAAAATTCTTGTTGGAAAGGAAAGCCTGATGGTAAAACAGAATTAGGGAAAGTTATGGAAGTAAGTTTAAGTTCTTGAAGGATATATAGGAATTGGATTAAAGAGGAGATGTTTTGTTTATACTTTTGAGTAAAATTGAATAGTCATAGGACTGATGCTGTACTATGCAAACCTATCCAGAATTAAGTTCTTCTAAGGTCCTTTGATTTCTCAAGCTGCAGAGATGTTCAGGCTACCCAGAATGTGAAAGATAAGTCCCTAGTGATGGAGGAAATTGCTTTATTGTTGGTGTCAATTCAACCCACAGGCCAGTGTTGGCCTTGTGTCTTGAGCATTCCTTGGCATACGTTAGGCTGGTTCTTGATCTCAGGGACTGATGGATGGTAGTAGGTAGTGCTTGAGTAATTAATTAATCATTGTCATGCAGGATTAAAAACTGCTGCCCATACACATTTCCCGTGTAAACTGTTGGAAGAGCATGGTTCATATGTATTTAATGTTATCTTGTTGATGTGCTTGTAGAGCTACAAAGCTTTCACGTTGTTAGTTCAATTGGGTTGTGCCATAATAGGCTATGCTGTACCTTTGAGAAAACAAACCTACCTCCAAAATATTATTTTGTTAGCTTTTCAAGACAGGGTTTTTCTGTGTAGCCCTTGCTGTACTGGAACTGACTCTGTAGACCAGGCTGGCTTTGAACTTAGAGATCCACCTGCCTCTGCCTCCCAAGTGCTGGGATTAAAGGCGTGTGCCACCACTGCCTGGCAGTGTTTGATATTGCTTAACTGTACAAGTATGGCAATTTCTGATAAACTTAAAAAAAAAAGACAGAAACAAAAAACAATTTTAGATATAACTTTAAAGTGGTTAGAGTGTAGAGACATTGATACAGAAACCATAAATCAGAACTCTGACAGGCTGTTGTAAGAATTACATTTTATCTTAGGATATTTTATCTACATGCTGTGCTTGGTAAAGAAAGATACTTTGTTCCTCTAGAAAATTCTAAGATATAGTCTCCTGGTGTTCCCGCTTCACCTGGTATGCTACAGGGGATTGGCAGATCTTTTTGGTACAAAAAGATTCATTTATTTTTAAATAAAAATGTTTTTATTTTAGGTGTACGAGTGTTTGCTGCATGTATATGAGTGTGTGCCTTGTGCCAGCACTGTCAGATTCCCTGGATCTGGAGTTACAGATGGTTGTGGGTGCGGGGACTGGAATTTGGGTTCTCTGTAAGAGCAGCAAGTGTGTTTACTCACTGGCCATTTTCCCAGTTCCAAGCCTAAAAGCTTTTTATGGTACTTCATATTAATCCCTGTTTTAATTATTTTCTCTGCTAACATGTGATGTATGATACAAATCAAGTGTAAAGGAATCAGTAAAGGTCCTACACTTCACTTTTAAAAGAACTTAATGTTATTCCTGTATGGTTTTTGCCTCCATGTGTATTTGTGCACCGTGTTTGTGTTGGGCCCACAGAGACCAGAAGAGGGAGGGCAGTGGATACTGGAGTTACAGACTTGTTAATCATCTTGTGGGGTGCTAGGAACCAAACATAGGTCTGTACAAGAGCAACAGTGTTTTAACTACTTAGCCAGTTCTCTATCCCCTCCCACTGCTTTAAAAAAATGAAAATATGGTGAGTTGGGTGAGGTATGTTGGCAGGCAGGCACCTTTAATCCCAGCACTAGGGAGGCAGGCAGGTCAGGCCAGCTTTTCCTCCTCAAAGAGAGGTCTAGGCCCCCCAGCTCCACATAAGTGAGACAAAAACAAAAAAAAAAAAAAAAAAAAAAAAAAAAACAGCAAAAAGACAAGATAAATTGTTTGGAAAGGCAAGAAACCTAGTGAAGATGCATCTAAACAAAGCAGAGGGACTGGAGAGGTGGCTCAGCAGTTAAGAGTGGGTGCTGCTCTGGTTCATGTCTCAGGACCCACATGGCCAAAAATTGCCAGTATCTCCAGTTTCGGGGAAATGAGACCACTCAGGTCTTTCATAGGCCCCTGTACTTACATACACAAATTAAAGATAAATCTTTAAAAAGGAAAAAAAGAAAAACAGAATATGGACTATTAAAGAATTTGCATTTTACTTATTTAATGTTTTCACAGTATTTTGTGTGTGGATTATGTGTATGCAGGCACATGTGTCACAGTGCACATGTGCAGGTTAGAGGACAACTTGCTGGACTCAGATCTCTCTTTCCACTAGGTGGGTTTTAAAGATGGAGGTAAGGATCAGACTTGGCAGCAAGCCTTTACCCACTGAGCCACCTCACCAGTCCTGTATACTTAGTCTTTATTGACTCATTTAGCATGTAAGGGACATTGTGGTGGCAGTAAGTTTGTCGGGGCTGGCTTGTCACTGTTCTGTTTGCTTAGGAACTAGCACAGTGAAGGGCTGTGTGTCAGTGGGGCAGTGGATTCTTCTGTGCTTAGGAGAAGGTTCATGAAGCTGTTTATTGTCTTGTTAGGAATTTTCAACATCTGGCTCATCTAATACAGACACTGGTAAAGTTAGTGGGACTTTGGAGACCAAATACAAATGGTGTGAGTATGGTCTGACTTTCACAGAGAAATGGAACACCGATAACACTCTGGGGACAGAGATTGCAATTGAAGACCAGGTAGTGTTTCCAGACTTGCTTTTGTGTTACTCTTTATTTTCATATACCAAAAAGGAAATATCTCTGAACATGAATTCTTTTTCCTCTGAAATAGATATGTCAAGGTTTGAAACTGACCTTTGACACCACCTTTTCACCGAACACAGGGTAAGTGCTGGTGTTTCGTGTGTGTTGAGCTTACATGCCTGTCTGCTCAGGAAAGGAGCAGCTGTTTCAGTGCCTCCCTCGCTTGCATCGTCATTGATTTTGCCTTTGAACGCTGCTCACCACTGCCAGGGGCTTGCTTTCAGAAATGGCCTCTTCATTGTGGCCGTGCTTGTTACTGTTTCTGAGGCTGTTTGTGACTGCGGGTTGTACCCAGCACTTCTGTGGTGGGGCAGTCCTGTCATCCCGTGTGGGTTGTTTAATTTATTTGGCTGTTTTTAGCCCTATAATTGTCACACTGCAGTTTGTTTAAATCTGTTTCATGCCCACCATGCAGTTATATGTATAAGTCTTTGTCATTGGCATCCATTTCAAATCAATCTCTTCTTTTTCCAGAAAGAAAAGTGGTAAAATCAAGTCTGCTTACAAGAGGGAATGTATAAACCTTGGCTGTGATGTTGATTTTGATTTTGCTGGACCTGCCATCCATGGGTCAGCTGTCTTTGGTTACGAGGGCTGGCTTGCTGGGTACCAAATGACCTTTGACAGTGCCAAGTCAAAGCTGACAAGGAGTAACTTTGCAGTCGGCTACAGGACTGGGGACTTCCAGCTACACACAAATGTGTAAGTTCCTTTACAGGCTATTGAGGTGCAGGTTCTCAGAAGATGGTGTGTGATGTCATTTCTTTTGATCTATTTTTAGTTTGAAGGATTTCTGTTGCCATGGGTGGTCCTCAGAAGCATGTGGTATGGATACTGAGTGCATGCCCATGTCGCCAGGTTTGGGGTGTTTTATGCCTTTAAAAGAGGCATAAACTTGGGAGGCAGAGGCAGGCGGATTTCTGAGTTTGAGGCCAGCCTGGTCTACAGAGTGAGTTCCAGGACAGCCAGGGCTACACAGAGAAACCCTGTCTCAAAACAAAACAAAACAAAACGAAGAGGCATAAAGCCTTGGCAGGCTTCTATCAGTGCCTTCTCTGACAAAATGACCTGAGTTGGCGGGGTGTGGGGTCCTGGGTTGATAGGATTGTCTTAACATCGTTACTCGTGGTGCTTGGCGACACCTTTAATCCTAATTTGGAAGGCAGAGGCAGCTGTATCTTTCTGAGATTGAGGTCAGTCATGTTAGTCTATATAGTGAGTTTAGGCTGGCTAGAATGATGTAAGTTCCTTTCTCAAAAAAGGGGAGCAGGGTATGACATTTTACCCAACTCAAGTTAGATAATATAGAAAGGACTTAACTGTTTTTTCTTTGACAAAACTATATTTCTAAGAGATTTATTTTATGTATATGAGTGCTCTATCTACATATATACCCGAATACCAGAAGAGGGGGGCATCAGATCACATAGATGGTTGTGAGCCACCAATGTGGTTGCTGGGAATTGAACTCAGGACCTCTGGAAGAACAGCCAGTGTTCTTAACTGCTGAGCCATCTCTCCAGCCCTGAAAATAGTATACTAGTAAATAACAGGAGCACAAAAGAAAACTTTCTCATAATCCTACCAGCTAGACACACAGTCTTAAAATTTTTTGCATGTGTTTATCTGTTTGTTATAGCACATTCTTGGAGGTTAGGGGAAATTGAGTGTCCCGGGGATTGAACTCAGGTCCTTTGGCTGGGTCCATAGGCAAGGACCTTAAGACCCAATAAAACATCTCTCTGCTCCTAGATAACAGTTTTTAAAAAACGTCTCTTGTGCTGCCCTTCCTGACACTCACTATGTAGATGTATATGATCTTTATTTATAGTTTGCTGCTCACTTATGTGTATGTGCACGTGTGTGTGCACGTGTGTGTGTGTGTGTGTGTGTGTGTGTGTGTGTGTGTGTGTGGTGCTGCTGGGAGTTGAATGCAGGGATTCATCTGGGATCGGCAGCAGTCAGTCATTGAACCACAACCCCCACGTGTATGTGAGTGTGCATGTTTGAGGGAGGGAGTGAGTAAGCGAGTGTTCTATACCTTTAATCCCAGCACTCCTGAGACAGAGGCGGAAGGATCTCTGAGTTTGAGGTCAGCCTGGTCTACATAGTGAGTTCCAGGACAGCAAGACCATATAAAGAGACTCTGTCTTTAAAAAAAAAAATAGGTGGGGGTAGAAGGATTGTGGGGAAGGAGTGTAGCCTGGGCTACAGAGTAAGACTCACCCTGTCTCAACCACACCAGAAAAGACTTTGCAGTTTTCAGTAGAGCTTTATAGACCAGCATGAGCGATGTCATCCTTCCCCACCCCTCAGCTCTAGGGAATGAACCTAGGGTTTCTGGCATAGGAGGCAAGCATTTTACTGTGTTACCTGCTCAGTTCTAGTGGTAGCTTATACCTACTACAGCATTACCCAGTGCCTTAGAAGTGGTTACATTGTCTATTCTAGATTCTAATTCAAAATATCTTATAGAAATAATGGGACAGAATTTGGAGGATCAATTTATCAGAAAGTATGTGAAGATTTTGACACTTCAGTAAACCTTGCTTGGACATCAGGTACCAACTGCACTCGTTTTGGCATTGCAGCTAAATACCAGTTGGATCCCACTGCTTCTATTTCTGTGAGTACATCTTGGGCTTAGGGTGGGGTTTTCTGGTTGTGGGAATTACTCTGGGTATATTGGATGGTGTGGAAAGCTTGCCTGGGTCACTCAGTCCACATTTACACATGTACTGGGGTTGGAATTAGAGTGTTCCTTTTCTTACGGAAATTGTGATAGAGGTTTGACTTTCAGGTTAGATCACTGTGGTGATTTGGATGAGAAAATACTCCCCTCCCCAATAGGCTAATGTATTTGAGTGGGTGGTCTCCACTTGCTGAGAATGTATTAGGGTTATTGGAGGAGATGGGGGCAGATTTTGAGGTTTCAAAAGCCAACCATTCGTAGTGCCTCATGTTTGTGGATCAGATGTAAGCTGAGCTGCCTCTCCAGCACCTGCCTGCCTGCTCCCATGCTTTCCACCGTGATGGTCATGGACTCATCCTCTTGAATCAGGAGCCCCGAATTAAGTGCTTTCTTTATAAGTTACCTTGGCCATGGTGTCTGATCACAGCAATAGAAAAATATAACTAATAATCATAGAATAGTAATTGATAAAAGAAAAATAACAACAATCACAGAAGTTCACCTTACTTTGAGAGCTGCTGAATTAGTTTGGCTAATATCCCTGAGCCCCCAAGCCTGCCTAAGCTCCAGGTAACCAGCATGTGGAGCCTTAGGTGGCTTGTATTTTTGTTGGGGAATAATAGTACTGTCTTTGTCTTTTTATAGTTTATGAAGTACCTTCAGATTTTATCTGAGAGGTCACTGGTCTAACACCATTTTTACAGGTGAAGAGACTGGACTTTGGCTGGGAGAGAGGACTAAATATTACTGTTGGAGGTGGGGCAGGGTGGGTAAAGCCAGGACTAGACCCAGTGTTTTGACCTTAATCCTGTCTAGGGTAAGTAGAATATCTTACTCGGACTGTTGAGCCTAAAAACCTGCACCTCCAGGACTTCCTCCCCTCTGCTAAAGGCAAAGTTAGATGGCCACTCTGGTCTGACTCTTGGCCCTTTCTCCGGTTTCTGTCTTCAGTCATAGTGCTTGAGATAGAAGAGAGTGTGCTGTGAGGGGCAGGGAACTGGCTTCCACTTCTGGCAGATCAGCAGCAGTTACTGTGTGTCAGGGACTGTCTGTACTATGTACTAGGGAGGAATGGAAGTTAAACAGGAGAGTTCCTTCTGTTACATAAAGTACTCTTGATCCCCAAGGACAGTATGTTTTGATACCTTTAAAAAAATTATTTTATGCATGAGTACTCTTACCTGCATGTACACCTACATGCCAGAAGAGGGCATCAGATCTCATTACAGATGGTTATGAGCCACCATGTGGTTACTGGGAATTGAACTCAGGACCTTTGGAAGAGTAGCCAGTGCTCTTCGCCACTGAGCCATCTTTCCAGCCCTGGGTTTTGAAGTCTTAAGCTGTTAATGTTTTAGCCCTATCTTTTGCTTTATGTTTAAAGATTTATAATCAGAGATGGTGTAAAAAGTACCCAGAATGCTTTTCTCTTTGACCAGCCAGTGGCGCATCTGTGTCTGGCTGCACTAGATGAAGTACTCTTGCCAGCATACTGGTCTCTTTTACATTGTGTTCTTGACAGATGTTTGCTTGTGGCACCATGACAGATGGTATGTCACCCAGCAGAAACACCTTTCAGCTCACAGTCATTGTGGAAACAAATACAGTATTCCTACCCAAGTAGAGCTGCTGATGCCCCAGTAGAGTAGCACCTAGAAGCATTGGTTTATCTTGTGTTACCTTACATATAACAAGAATAGAGTCCTGAATCATTGCATATCTGTTCTCACAGCATACTGTTCTATTTATACATGTAGCCCCAGGATGCCAAAGAACCCTGGAATCTGTAATTGAGGGGAATGTGGCGCCCCCCCCCCCCCAGGCATATTTATCCATCCTGTGGCTTGCAGGCTATATTGTGTCTTGTACAGCTATGAAAGGCCTAGCACATTTGTAGGTAAAAATGTCAGGGTACAATGTAAACTGTGGGTACCTCTGTTAGCTTAGTGAAGATGGTAGCCGAGGTAATGGAGAACTGGTGCTGGAAGGTATGCAGGTTGTGCACGCCTGTTGCACCTGCCCACTGCACCCGCCCAGCAGCCCTTTGGATCCAAGAGTGAAAGACATACCAACAAACTTTGATATGCTTTAACTAGCTCAATGACTGGGCATATCTAAACCTTTCTGCGGCTAGCACACATTTCCCTCTGTTATTCCTGGCATAACACCTTCTGAATCTATGTTGTATCTTTGCTGTCCTGTTAGCTCTGGGCAGCCCTCTGCCAACCCCCATAGGGCTGCTTTCTCTTTCTGCTTAAGTTGCTGGAGGATTTTTCTTCTGCAGCTCTTAAATCTCATCCCTTTCCCTCTGAGTCATGGTGATTCTCTTCTCTTCCCCTTGGTCCCTTGCTCTCGAAGTCTAAAACGTCCTGCCCATCTCCTTGCCCAGCCATTGGCTGTATGGCAGTTCTCTATTATCAATTGAAGGCAGCTGGGAGCAGGAACTCTCTGGTCTGGAAGCCAGAGTAAGACAAAGCGTTAGAACCAATTCCCCATATGCTGCTTAACATACTTGCTCTCCAGCATTCCTCTCAGCTCTTGAAGGTCTGTGACCTAAATCCTAGGTTGTCAAAGTACATAAGGAATCGATAAACCATGCTCCTTATCAGGCCCCAACTAGTTACAGCAGCTTAGAGGGAAGAGCGAGGAAGTAGTCTCATGTGTGGATCTAAGCCGTGAGCTTATAAACTCCTCACGGTGCATTTCAAAGGTGGCTCTCACCTCTAGTGAGTCTGATAGGTGCCATCAGCTACATATTTACTTGTTTTTGTGAATTTCACAAGGGTGAGCTTTTTTTGAGTGTGTGTGTGTGTGTGTGTGCATGTGTGTGTGTGTGTGTGTGCTGTATGGATCATGTGGGGGTCTGTATACACATTAAGGTGTGTAAAGTCTGTTGTTGAGCTCTGCTGGCAGTTTGATTTTGAGTTCATGTTTAACATTTAAGTGGCACTTGGTGTTTACTTAATACATGATACTAAACTTTAGTATCTCACTGACTTAAAGGCACAGGCTTCATAGCTCCATGATGGGGCTACCCAAGAACTTTGTCTCCCTTCAGAAATGTTTTTCTCTCTTTCTAGGCAAAGGTCAACAACTCTAGTTTAATTGGAGTGGGCTATACTCAGACTCTCAGGCCTGGTAAGTATCTTTGATAAAGAAGGATTGTTTTACAGTCTCCCCTCCCCTTAAAAAGATTCATTTATTCAAGTGTATGTATGTTTTGTCTGCTTGTATGTCTGCACACTGGAAGAGGTCATCTGATCCCATGGGATTACAGATACAGATGGGTGGGTGCTGGGAATTGAACTCAGGACCTCTGGAAGAGCACCCAATGCTCTTAACTGCAGAGCCATCTCTCCATTTGTACATTATTTTCAAGATTACAGTCTTAGTTTATTATTTTGTGACCCTTTCAAGCCTCACAGCTTCTCACACCCACCCCTCCTCCTTCCTCCTTATAGGGAGTGGCCTGCTCTGAAACAGCATGGCTGCCCTCACGTTAAAAACCCCACTCATCACCATTTAACCATTATGTAGTTCCTCACTGGTGTCTGAATATTGTCTCAGGTCAAAGGTCTCTAATAATGGATACCAGAGCAGTTCCAGACTTGGGAGTGGTCTGGGTCACATGCAGATAGATTCCCACCCACTAGGTCTGAGATGGAGAATTTGTATTTCTAATGGGCTCTGGAGCTCACAGCTGCTTAGAGCAGTTGATCAACAAGGTCCGAAAGCCCTGGCAGCCCAGCTTTCCTAATGGGTCGCCTGCTTCTCCCACCTAAGTTTTATTTAGACTTCTAAAACCTAAAGAAGAGTGACTGAGCACTGAAGGGGTCAGTTCCTGATACACTAATCTCAGATGAGGACTGACTGTGTGGTTTCCCACTGGTCCCCAGGTGCCGCCTCTATGGTTCAGTTGTGATCTGGTCTTCAGGATTATTTAGTCTGGGCAGTCCAGTGGACATGATTTTTAGGACATTTTTAACTTGTCATTTATTACCAACCTTTCTGTGCCCTCAGATTACATTTACCATCAGAGTTTTTAGCATCACTGTTCATCCTGATGCTCTCTGCTGGCTTGAGTCAGTATGGAGACTGCATGCTGAGGAAGGGCCTGGCAGGGCTGAGTGCTTTCAGGGCCGTCATGGTGGTTTGCTTTGTTTACAGGTGTGAAGCTGACACTATCTGCTCTGGTAGACGGGAAGAGCTTTAACGCTGGAGGCCACAAACTTGGGCTTGCCTTGGAACTGGAAGCTTAATCCAGTTAAAAGAAACCTCTGGGAATGGATATCAGAAGATTTGGCCTTAATATATTTCCATGCAACCAGCAGGCTCCCCCTTCCCCCCCAGAAGGTGATCACATCAAAGGATGATTAAGCAAGAGCTGTATTTTAAATATTTAGACAGTCACCCGTTGGCTGGTTCCTAGTTGGATGGTTATCTAGTTATCAGTGCTGCCGTCGTGCGGCCTCCTATACATTATTTAAATGTATTTAACTGTTAAATGTGCTACCCACCAATGATGAAATAGACGTTTATGAAAACCGTGCCATGGTGTGCATGTTTGTTTTATGTTCCTTTTAACAGTGACTATTGTACTGAATGAGATGGATCAGTGGATGTTTTAAGATGAGGTAAAAGATTTTTTTTTTGTTATATTCACCCATCAGTAGAATTACTTTGGTAACCCCAAACATGACAAATTATGAATAAAACAAGTGTACATAAATAATGGCTCACGTATGTGCAGTTACAGATTGCCAGCCTAGGGTCTAATCTTCTTGGTAAATACTTTTTTCTGGTGAGCATTTTGCTCTTTACCTAAACCTGTGCAACCAAATTCCCTGTGTCCCTAGCATAATCCACGAGGTCTTTGAGACTACAATAAAATACAAGGATACACACTTTAATACTCTGCAGTTTCTAAGTTTGTGCAAAGTTACAGTGAATCACTGCTAACCCATGGATGGTGAAGGGAAATGCAGCGGTGGTGCTGAGGGGTTAAATAGGCAAGCATGCCCTGCCTTCTGAGCCACGCCACCTTCTGTGGCGGCAGCAGGCTGAGAGGAGGAAATGGGCACCAGTTCTCTTCTACAGACAGCGGCTGAAAACTTGTGCTCCTTTAGCCATCACGTGGGTGATCTGCATTACCTAGTGATTCTGGTTGGAAAAGTAGGACAGTGCAAGCTTCCGGGGGAGGAGGTGTGTCACAGGTAGAGGGTAGTCAAAGATGAGTGGTGAGCCTCACTTCTGAGGTTTAGCTGTAAACTTGTGCGGACGGCTAAGAAAATGGATACTTTGAGAATTAACCCAATAGAAATGGCAGATGTCACTGCCCTGTGGCCCTCTGTGGCCTAGTACCGCTCAGCTGACAAGTGCACTGGATGCTGGCTCTGTCCTGGGCTAGTGTACACATGTGGGTTACCAGTGTATCAAAGGTACTTCTCAAAATGGATTGGACCAGGTCCCCTGTGTGCACTTGGGTATGCACTGACTTGTGGAGAAGGGTTAGGGCACAGCTAGTTCCCGAGGGTTAGTAGTGTGTGGCAGGGCCAGGGGGCTTGGACCAACTCAGTTGTGGGTTCATGCAGCTGTACTCGGAGCAGCTGCTAGGTGTGCTTCGCTTGGGTTTTACCTCAGAGGTGGCAAACCTGTGGTGTCCCAGAAACAACTGTCCTTTCTGCCTCAGTACAAAGAACTCTACCCTTCTTCCAGAGCAGCAAAGCACCAGGCCCCAGGTCAATAAAGGCTGGCTCCTTATAGTGTCCCCCAAAAGGACAGTGCTGGAAAAGCGTCAAGGTCTTGAGGTTTCCTGAGTGAGGTTGGCTACCCACTCTGTCTGCCTTACACCCTGGACACCATTTAAGCTTCCAGTTCCAAGGCAAGCCCGTTTGTGGCCTCCAGCGTTAAAGCTCTTCCGTCTACCAGAGCAGATAGTGTCAGCTTCACACCTGTTCTTAGGACTTAATGGGCTGAGGGGGCAGATAGAAATACCAGCCAAACTTAGGTCCTCGGGTCTGGGCCAAGAGGGTTGTTTCTTGGGTAATGGCCACTGTCAGGGCTTCTACTGCACACAGGTGAAGCTGGGGAGGCAACATCTCTGAAAATTCGGGTAGACTGCCAGCTGACCTGACTTAGCTATAGAAGTACCGGTGACTAGGTTGATCTCTTACGAACCCCTATCTCGACAACGTGTGGTCTCTGGCATGTGGCTGGGAGGCTATGAGCCTGTTAGAACTCTACTCAGTCTGTACAGCTGGGATAATTTATTAAAACTACCCAGTCAGATAGGGCCACAAGCCTTGTGCCAGGGAGACCACTTTACTGGAAAAGCTGCCTGTGTTCTTTCAGGGAGGGAACTCTCCAACCAAATGAACGCTGGAAATGAATGCTCAGAAGATCATGTGTTCCAGTACCTTTATTGTCAGGTTTAAAAGTCGAGTCACTGGCTGGGGTTTTTAGGTTCTCACACCGAAGCCCTAAGTTTGGTGTCAACCCTAGATCTTAAAGGCCAAGGAGAGTCCGTCATCCAGGGGCAGGAGGCTGATGTAGACCCTGGCGTCCCTCAGGATGCGCTCGTTTAGGTTCCGCACACATTCAACAGTCTTGTTCCTGGGTTGGGGCTGCAGCACCTCTCCGCCCCACAGGACCTACAGATGGAAGGGTGGGGCCATCGGAAGTGGGGGGTAGACGACCCAGGGCTTTAGCTGGGAAGGGCGGGGCTTACGATACTGAGGGGGTTGGGGGTGGGAAGAGCTGGGACCAGCCTGGACCCAGCCACGTGAAGAAGTTTTGCCTTAGTCCTTACTCTGGGCACGGCGAGCACACCTCCCGGGCGTAGGAGTTGCAGACAGCGCTCGTAGTAGGCGGTACAGTTCTCTTTGTCCGCGTCCACCACCGCTATGTCGAAGGTTCCCGCCTCGCCCGCCGCCAAGAGCTCATCTTACCGGGACAGAGGGCAGTGCAGCTGAGCTACGGTGTCAGCGGGCCAGAAGTCCCTGCCCATGGCGGGCCGCTCAGGGTCGCCAGTTTTGTTTCCCGGGGTTGGACAGTACTGGCTGGGCCCCTCCCGCGCCGATGCTCACCCAAAGTCTGCATGGCGGGCTGCAGCCGAAGGTCGATCTTCTGCTCCACTTCTGCCTGCGGAAGGAGGCCGGTCAGGCCGGCACGCCCCCAAGCCGGAGCCCGAACGGCCGCAGGTGTGGGGCTCTCACCTGCTTCCACAGGGGCCGTCCCAGCTTCGGAGGCTCTGCGTCCACCTCGCAGGTCACCACGCGGCCAGCCTCGGGAAGCGCCAAAGCTAGGGCCAGGGCCGAGTAGCCCGTGAAAGTACCTGTGGACCGGGACACCTGTAAGCTCAGTTCAGGCTGCGGGACGGCCCAGTGTCCCCGGTTTCCAGAGACCATGGCTGCGCGTTCCTACCCAGATCCAGAGCTTTCTTGGCCTTGATGAGCCGCGCCAGGTTGGCTAGAAGCTGGGCCTGTTCACAGGTCATCATGGAATCCCCCTGCGGCTGCTCCAGGGTCAGCTGTGTGTAGGGAGAGGGTGGTGCCATTCACGCCAGTCATTCCCCCTCCCCCAAGCCTCCCCCTTCCGGCACAGGTTTTGAAAAATTCAGGGGCTGGGTGGCGGGTGTGGTCTGGAGGGGACAGGTCGCAGGGAACCCGGAAGCCCAGAGAGGGTTTCTGACTAGCTCAAGGTCACACAGCCACGTGAGATCCACCACCCTGGAAGTAGGGAACCGGTTCTCGGACCCAGTCCTACTGACCAGTCGCAGGCTCCGCAGCGTCGGGTGCTCCCTCATGGAGCGGCTCAGCAGATACTGCCACAGGGGATTGTCCTCAGGTGGCAGCAGGCGCTGTTGCCGCCTGGACCCCCACGGAGGCCACCGTTTTCCTGCCGGGGAGAGGGTGCCGGGTCAGGGCCTGCAGTTCTGAACGGGCTCTGCTCCGCGCCCTCCCACTCCCGGGGCTGCTGCAGCCCAGCCCAGCTCACCCAGCAAGAGACCAGTAGCGAAGGCGGCGCCCAGCGCGGCCGAGCCCAGGGCCAGCGCTGCGGGGATAGATAGCCGAGGCACCGGCTGGGCCATGGTGCGGGGTAGCGGCGGCGGAGGTCACGTGTGCTGGAGTAGAGGGGATGGGACTGGGATCAGTAAGCCGACTGGGCTCCACCTTGTCTGGGCCCTGCCCTCAGAGCCGCGGCCTCGGGCACCATCTGGTGACACATGGCCGTATTGCAAGGTCAGGCTGAGAACATCTCGCCGCCCGGTGGCTGCATGCGGAACTGCGTCAGCCGTTGGAGTCATCCCTGCACCGAGGCTCTTGTGAGCATGGGGAAAGGGGATAAAATGAGTGAGGCGAGGGGAGGAATCCTAAGAGACTCGGGGATGCTTCCTGGAGAGGTGCCCAAGTTAAAGGAACCAAGAACCCGATTTGGAGTCATCTGGGTTCCAAGACACTAAGGATCCTCAGTGGTTGGTATGCTGGGCCAGTAGCTTGTTTGGGATTACAGTCTTACCACGAAAGGCAGAGGTTCCTCGCACATAGTAGGTTCCCAATAGTGCTACCTGCTGTTATGGCTAGAGAGGGTACTTTGGAAGCGGTGACATCTTGGCAGGCAGCTGCTGAGTTCCCCCTTGCAAGGCAATCTGCTAGACTGGTGCTCTCTAGACAGTTCTTGAATACCTACTATATGCTGAATTCTGGTGGAAGCAAAAGACGGTGGTAGTTTATGACTTGGAAACAACTGGACAGGTACAACTGGTATGCAGCTCAAGTGTTACCATCCCTCTTTCTTTACAGCGAAATCCTTACTAGACCTTGCTAACATGCGACTCAGCTGACCTGCCCCCAGGGACCTAGCAATCCTGTAAGGCATCACTGGCCCCGCCCTCCAGGTGTGACAGGTGTGTGCTGCAGATAAAAAGGACCCCCTGCCATTCTAGCTCTCTCTCTCTCTCTCCCCTTCTCCCTCTGTCTCCTTCTCTCTCTCTCCCCTCCCCTCTCCTCTTCCCTCTCTCTCCCTCCTTTCCCCTCCACTCTCTCCTTAGCATCCCCTCTCTCTCCCCCTCTGCCCTCCTGGCCTGGCTCTCCCCCTTCCCCAGGTCTTCCCTCCTTTCCCCCTTCCCCAGGTCTTCCCTCCTTTCCCCCTTCCCCAGGTCCTCCCTCCTTTCCCCCTTCCCCAGGTCTTCCCTTCTTTCCCCCTTCCCCAGGTCTTCCCTTCTTTCCCCCTTCCCCAGGTCTTCCCTCCTTTCCCCCTTCCCCAGGTCTTCCCTCCTTCCCCCTTCCCCAGGTCTTCCCTCCTTTCCCCCTTCCCCAGGTCCTCCCTCCTTTCCCCCTTCCCCAGGTCCTCCCTCCTCTCCCCCTTTCCCAATAACCCCTCTTTATACCAGATCTGTTGCATAGCGTAACTTCTCAGGGGCGCACATTGCCTTGGGCCACCAAGAATGCAGTGTTATACTTCATAACACTCACTGCACATGACACCTGGTGGAGTTCCAGCTGAGAACACCCACACAGTGTGCCTTACACAGGCCTGGTAGGCTATTGGTGCTGTCTTTAAGAGCTGGAATTCACAGGGCCCCAGAGGTGGCTGTCCTGAGTCTGTTTCTTAACAACACTGGCTAGGCCTGGAGACCCTCTGAAGGCAGGCAGACTGGTGCAGGATCAGTGAGAGACCCTAGGCCTGGCCAACTGGAGCCAATGCTGGTAGAATCCTGGGGCTTGGAGGTAAGGGTAGGTCTTCAATTACAATCAAGGTAGATTGGCTTCTTGTCCTATCAGAGTTTGTCCCCAGGAATAGCCAAACAGGAGAGGAACCTGCTTTCTCTAGGTGCGTGGTGGGATCTCAGTTGCTTCTCCTAGCTGTTCCTGGAACAGGCCCTTTAGACAAGCTCTTTCTTCTCATTGATTCTCAATATCTGTCAGTCTTGAAAATGTCTCTGGATTTGAGTCATGTTCTCCAGGTAAGGCCCGAAGAAAACTAAGTTACTTAGGGTTGAGCACACAGCCGGCACTAAATGTGTGCTTGTGGGGTCACACAGTGGCCAGTGGTTAAAACATAACAATTGGAAGCCTTACTTAGCACCTACTGGGTCCTGGGTGCTGTACACCCAGTGTCCCTTGAAGCAGCGGGGTTGTTCCCATTTTCAAGAGAAGGAAAGTCCTGAACTGCTCATCTCTCCAAGCTCACTGCCTAGCGGCCTTGCCCTCCTAAATTTCCACCATCTTTATCTTGGGAACAGGCAGCCTTGTTCCCTCTAGCCCCGCCCCCCAGCAGGCGAGTGACACAGGGTCCTTGTCCTTAGCTGGAGCCCTCTGTCCTATATCTGGGGATCCGGGTGGTCTGCAAGTTATCAGTGCACACGACAGCCTTCCTCCCCCAACCTGGCTCCAGGCAGGAGCAGTGGAGGTGGGGGAAGTAGGAGAGGAGGGAGCCATGTCACCATATATCCCAGTCAGATTAAAAAACTAATTTGAAAAGATTAATGCCTTCCATTCCTGTTACTCTGGCTCTGATACCTCTGGGCCTGTGGCCGCTCTGCCTCCTGATTATTGAATTTTTATGGCCTGGTAATTAATTGCAGATTCCCTGTTTTGTTCTATTTCTTTTTCTCTGACATTTTAATTTCAACAGAAAGCACTGGTCTCTATGCAGATTCTCTCTGGAGACCCTAATGGTCTATAAAACAGAATGACTTATACATGTGGCACCCACTTCAGCTGGCAAGCGATTGTTTGAAACCTTGCTGATCACGCAAAATTTAATTTTCCCACCTCCCTCTCCTTTTGCTCCTCATCTCTTGTCTCTTCAGATGCAGGGCCAGTGCCTCCCGGTTTGTTGTAGGAGGCTGGGTCTGATGTGAAGGCAGGGTTTGATCCCTTTCTTTGGCACTCGGTTAGGAACTGGGTGCATGCAGATAAATGGGCATTCTTAGCCAAATTGGGTCACAGCTGTTCACAGACATCGGGCTGGGACAGACCCTCGTGTTTCTGCCTGATGTCTTTCAAATTCTACTTCTTCCAGCCCTGCTAACATCACATGGACTTGTCATCTCCTTCAGAGCCAGCGCCCAACCCCCGTCCCTCCCCCCTTCCCCCCAGTAGCCTGGCTAGGACAGGGCACCAAGTGAAGGCAGAAGATTCACTTGAACTGAAGGACTGGAAACTTGTGTCTCCGGGAGCCAGGCAGGTGAGGCAAGTCAGGGGAGGGTGATAGAGCTCCATGGGGTCTGTGTTGCTACAGTGCTCACATTCTGTTCCACCAGAGGACACTGTAGCCACTCAGTACTCACTGGGAGATAGAAGATGGCTCAGCGTGGCTGGTGCTTCTGGCTATTGGTTTGAATTCTTACAAATATCTGGGTTTGGTGTTTTAAACATTGTCATCAACCTGTGCACAGCTTTGAACTGTGTCTGATCAAGCTCACAGGGGCTCCCACTCAGTCAGGACACGAAGTAGACTCCCTCAGGGCTGCCAGCTCCCTGTCCCTCTGTGGGAGGGAACTGTTTTCTTCCCTTTGGGCCCTCCTTTCTGTATTTGATTAGCTTCCCTTTATCCTGGGCTGTGAAGATCTTTTTGGGTGGATTCCCAGGGCGTTCCTGCCCCTGTTCCCAGTGAAACTTGCAGCTTGGCTTCACCATGTCTGGGCAGGGACTGCCAGACTCAGAAGGGAAGGTAACTTCCCCTCTTAACTTGAGGCTTTGGGAGGTCAGGCTGAGACTCTGGGGACCCTAAGAGCAATTTAAGATAGTAGACTGAGGAGGTAGACCATAAAACAGATTTCTGGGGTTCCTCAAACTGGGGAGGAACCCAGTGACTGGGTCACCTTCTGAGCTCGGATACTGTGCAGTTGTCACTGCCAACACCCAAAATGCCTCAGTTTCCTCCTCATCTGAGAGGCCAAATCCAGAAGGAGTATCATGGGCTCCAGAGTTAGATAGACCTGGGTTCAAATGTGGGACCCATCAGTGACCCCAGCCTGCCTGAGCTCAGAACCTCTCAGTTGGATAAAATGGGATTGTCATGGTTTCGATCTTTGAGGAGCCAGTGTGTGGGGATATTGGAAGTGGAGCCTAGTAAAGGAAAGCTGGGTCATTGTAGGTGTGGCCACGAAGGGTATTGGGACTCCATCTTTCCTTCTGTTTCTGCTTCCCATTTTTCATGAAATAAACAGCCCTTGGCAACTTCCCCTGCCACCAGGAGGTACTGGGCCAGCATGTTCACACATCGAAACTTGCTGGATGACTGTGAACCCAGAACTCTGAAATCATGAGCCAAAATAAACCATCTTTCTGACTCCCCCTTTCAAAATGGCCTCTTCCTGTATAGCCCAGGTTAGCCTCGATCTTCTGTTCTTCCCACTAAGACTCTCAAGTGTCAGAATTACAGGGGCCACCACTATGCTGCTTTCTCTAAGTTGGTGTTTTACGTGTATTGTCACTGACTGCCATGGATATGGTGCTTCTTAGTTTTCTATTGCTGTATCATGAATGTCCACAAACCCAGTAGCTTAAAAATACCAGTGCACGGACCTGAATCTGTGAGGGAAGGAAGCCTTGTGAGGTCAGTACTGTATACTTAGGACCTCTGGAGGATGGCAGTTCTCTGGGTGAGGGGAGCCTCTCCCAAGCACCAGAGTTGTCTGCCCAATCCACGTCCTTCTTTTGAGAGTCATCCACTTTAAAGGCCAGTCATGGCACCCGGCATCTTCTGGTGCCTCTGATTTCCCTGCCTTTCCCTTTGCTTTCAGGGGTTCACGTGGAGTCTTCATTATCTCCCTGTTTTCAGATGAGCTGGCTAGGAACGTTAGCATCTTTTGCCGATTAAGATAATGATCCAAAGAGTAACATCGATGGTAGAAACCTTGGGTCCAAAATTTTGCCTGGCACAAACCCCAGGCTTCCCCGAATGGTTATTAGGAGGCTGACTTCCCTCCCCTTGCCTCTTTCCTCCAATAAGCAGATTCGGAATGGACAGTGTGCCAGGCAGTGTCTTCTGATGGCAAGCCACAGCGCCACCTTGTGGCAAACATCAGGTTCGACTGTACTACAAACAACCGAAGTCTCTCCAAAAAGCACGTTGGAAGAGGCCCCTAGCACCTACCACAGCCCCCATGTCTCCGTGAGATTCCACCGCAACCACCGCCAAATAGTCACATTGCCCTTCTCCTGGATCAACACTTGACAGGTTTTCCACGTTTGCTGGTACAGTGCATCTGATTGGCTGAAGCCAGCTCCTGTGCTTGTAGTTTCCTGAGTTTCTGAGAAAAGTGTCTGTCGCCTTTGCTAGGAAAGAAGATGCAAGACTGAGGCCAGCATCAGCTCAACGAGGAAAGAGGAGGTGTCGGGAGACTTCATTGCTACTGCTCTAAGCGCCCAGGAAGTCTTGCCCACTCAAAGTGCCCACCCAAACTAGCCATGTTAGGGGTGGCTCCAACACAGCAGCCGGGATGAGCTAGACTAGAGAGAGGAGCATGCACGCCCCCTGCTGGCAACTGCTCCGGCTACGTAGACGGTTACGTTTTCTTTTTCCCTTTTCCTCTCTGGTCCTGATCCTACCCGTCCACCCTTTCTCCACTTCTCATCTGAGATAGGGTCTTACTGTGTAATCCAGATTGGCCTCGAATTCACAGAGTTGTGCCTGCTTCTGCTTCCTGAATACTAGGCTTAAAGTATGTGCCACCACGCCCGGCAAGGACCCTTGATTTTTCTTTTTCCCTTGTAGAGAAAGCTGCTTCTGCCCTAGCCAGACCTCACAATATCCCTGACAAGGCTTCCAAGAGCACGGTCTTCTGAAGTGGAATTTCACAGCCGTACAGGGAACCCTACCAGGTGTGTACACAGGATAAAGCAGCTAATACTTAGTCTTACCTGTCCCAGCCATTCCTTAGGATTTCCTTTTGGCCCTTTTAATTCTCATACCGTTAATCTACAGTGACGGCTCCATTTTAGCCCCATCTCATAGATGTGAAAGCTGAAGCACAGAGGGGTAAAGCAACTTGCCCCACATTGCACAGCTTGTAAGTGGTGGAGTAAGGATTTGAACCCAGATTTTCTGGTTTCAGGACTGAACAGTTTTTAAGGACCACCACACTATCCTGCAGGAAATGCCATCCTCATCACGTGGCTTCTCTTTGGAGCAAGATAGCTGCTTGAGCTCCAACCGTTACACCCTTCCTCAGATAATCAGGAAATAGGAAGGGACAAAACAGGACTCACTTCCTTCTTTTCATGAAACAGAACAATGTCCTGAAGGGTCCCTATAGACATCTACCAGTCCTCTTGACCACAGCCACATGGTCTTCTTTGTGCCAACAAATTGTTTTTATGTTCGTAATTATGACAAATCAGTTGTAAAATTGAAGGAAAGAATGGGTACTGGGAACACCTAGCACATTGCCTCATTTTATATACAAAGATACTGAAGACTCAGAGAGGCCAATAATGGTCTGGAGGTCACACAGCTGGGAAAGTGTAGAGCTTAGATGTGCTGTTCCTGGGCGAAGCAGGTAGAGCCCTAGAGACATGCTCAGTGGAGTCCTCAGAGGGGAAGACCTCTCAGTAGACTTCCCAGCTTCTAGGACCACCCAGGACCACTGGTCAGATCTCCAGTGTCTTCCAGTCCCAGCCACCTCTCTGGCCCAGAACCAGCATCGTGGTACCAGCCATGGCTGGCACTGACTCCATCCATCCCACTAATGCCCACATCAGCTGTGCTCCCTGCATTTCTGCAGCTGATTCCTGAGCACTGAATAATTCAAGCCTGTGTAATGGGATAATGAATTTACTGACAAGCCAGTGTGGTTACAGTACTTGCAGTCTAGAAATACTGAGTCCCCAGGCCCACTAGGCAGGCAGACAGGCAGGCAGGCAGTCTTGTTCTAACATGAAGCTTGCCCCAGCCCTCCCTAGGGAACACGGCCTGATGGAGTAGAAAGCCCACTTGGGTCTGTCTGTTCTTCCTCCTTCTGAGGAGCATGGTCAGGGGAAGAGGGCTGGTGGGATTTTTAATGGGGAGTAGAACCTGATAGAACAGCAGACATGGGTAGGGAACACCCTCCTCCCCCCCCCCCCCCCCCCCCCCCCCGCCGAAGTGCCATGATTCTTTATGAGGTAAATAAGGAATAAGGTTGAGGCACTGTAGCCCTGTTGTTATTCTGTACTGGGAATTTTGGGGTGACTGTGAGCCCCTGGGGAGACCAGCTTCCTTCCTCCTAACTTGTTCACCTGTTCCCAGTTGTGGAAAGTTCCTGTGGATGGCTTGCATGCATCCCTCCCTGGAGATAACCATCTGCACCTGGTAGGCAGGCAGGCAGGCAGGCATACAGGAAGGAGTCTCCCCTCTCAACCCTGGTAGAATGTGACTGGAGAGGGGTTGGAACGGCTGAGGGGAGTGGTCTCTAGCCTGGAGGATGAAGAGTTCTGTGAAGCACTTCAGCTGTGAGTCCTCCCTCTGAAGATGGTGTTCAGGCTCACCCTTCCCTCTCTGCCTCCTGCCTGAGGCTCTGTTTGTGGGGAACTGCATTGCACAAAGACACTTTTCCTGGCCTGAGCTCAGAGACGGCTATCCTCGGCCCTGGTTCCAGGCAGGCAGGCAGGCTTTGCTGTCTTAGAATGTTCCATGTTTCAAGACCATCATGATAGCTAGATTGGAACCTCCGGCTTAAGAGCTAGAAGATCTAAGATAGCCTTGTTTATGGCCAACCATAACCATAGGACAGTGGTCGTGAATAGAACACAGGGCAGTGATGCTGAGAGGCCTCAGGGTATGTTAGAAAAGGCCTCCATGCGCACAGATACACGGGCTAAGAGATGCACGGACAGCCCTAGCTGCTTGTTAGACACGTACATCGGGAGCCTCTGCGGTACCTCCTCTCTCCATCAAATGCCTGCAGTGCATGTTGGAGCCAGAGATGGGGATGCCTATGAGTCCAGCAGATTCCAGGTTGAACAAAACATGGTGTATCCTAGGTAACTCATGATGGGGGAGACAGAAACTTAGTGGCTCAGAGTTGCTGGGACCAGTGCTCAAATCATAGTCTTGGAAAGGTGTCCTGGGGGGACAGTCAGCTACTGGCTTCTCCCTCAGCTTAGATGTTTTGGGCAATGCTTGGCACCTCTGACTTGTAGTGTTCTTTCCATGCAATGCCCTTTACACCGGCTTTCTTGTGTCCAAATTTCCCTTCTCTCATCTGAACACCAGTCATCCAACCTGGATTTTGGGGGTGAGGGGTGTCCTCTTCTGGCCTGCCTTCTTTTAACTAATGACATTTACAATGACTTTATTTTGACATAAGGTCACATTTTGAAGTTACTGTGCAGGACTTCAAGCTATCTCATTGTAGGACACGGTTCAAGCCATACAACTCGTCATTTGGAGCCACTTGCTATGTGGGGATGATTGTTTAGAGTGCTAGAATTATGGGATGGCTGGAGCTGCAACTAAAACACCATTGAAAATGTAATGAGATGGAAAATATTTTTCAGAACATCCCTCCAGGAGACTACTGCATGTGGTTGGAATTACTGATTTATTAGGAAGCTTGGGGTTGTGATGGGGTCTAGACCTTCTCCCGGAGTATGAATGTCCCAGTAACAAAATAAACTCGAATAAAAACAGGCTGCCTCCATGATGCCTCCTGAGGTAGGAAATCAACTTGGGTTTTCCTTTGCGGGACATTCCTTCCCTTCAAATAAATGTTGGCAACTTAAAGACAATCCGAGCTTTAGATTGTTCTGGCTTCAAGTGCTTCTGTATGACATTGTTTACCCCATTGGACAGAACAAGACTGACTTTGAGGTGCTGTGTCCTGGTTGGGTGTCTGGCTTCTTTGGAGACTTTACACAACTTTGGGGGCAAAAACAGACTCTATCTTATTTTCTATCAAATTTTCAGCACAGTTCTTAGCACTCAGTAGGTGCCTCATAGCTATCATCTCAAAGAATGAACCCTGGAAAAAGAACAAAGGGATTTTAAACATCTATATAATGACTATGGATTTAAAAATCTATTAGCTTCAGAGCATGAAACAATGTTAGGGAAAATGTTTTTGAAATCCCTTTTTGTTGATGGGAAGAGTCTGTAAAAGACAGAATTACTAGAGGCCAGGAACAGATTAAAATTATTGTTACCAGGAAATCAGTAATTCTCTGGGCAGCATAGCACCTCCACAGCTTGAGTTTCTGTGCATAAGAAAGAGGTAAAGATTACAAAAATCACCAGAAAGATCTGGTAAAACAGATTTAAATTAATTTCATATGAAAAACTCAAACAGTAAACAGATTAGACACAGCTGGAGATGGAATTTAAAAAGTGAAAGGTTTGGAAAATTATAGCAAACACAGATGAAACTCTACAAGAGTTAGGAGATACTAAAGTTGGAATTCAAAGCTTAAAGATATATCTAATCAAGTTATTTTAAAGGAATTATAGAAATACTGGGAAAAGGATGATATTTAAAATGACAGTAGCTCACAATTCTCCAGATTATTTAAACAATGTAAGCCTGGTCTGGGGAGATGCCTTATTGGGTTTGCCACACTAACCTAATCCCAAATTTGGGTTCCTTAGAAGCTATGTAAGAGCCAGATGTTGTAGCATACACATATATAATTCCAGGGCCTCTATGAGAAAATGGGTTCTGCAGATGGGAGAATTCACTATAGTTTGATGGCTCCTGTGCAGAGCTCAGTGAAGAAACACCCAGTTTCACACAAGGTAAAAAAATGAAAGCTGACATCCAAACTTGTCCTCTGACCTCTACACATACACCATGGCATGTGTATTCCTGCACTCACACATATGAACATACATGTACATACACATATACACATACACAACTAAACACAAAACAAGAAACACCATGAAAACCCCCATAAGTCTTAACCTTGTGTGATGGTACATACTTGTAATCCCAACACTTGGGAGGTAGAGGCAGAAGGATTGGGAGTTCAAGCCAGTTTCAGTGATATGTTTTGTCCAAGGCCACTCTATACCACATATGACTGACTTAAGAAAGGTCCTCATCCACGGGAATTCCAGTGATTTCAGGGAAGCTGAATGAAAATAAATTCATATACAGACATATAGAAGAATACCAGAAAATAGAAGATCTTAAAGGCATGAGAAAAAAGTGTTTACAACTTTTATGATTAGAAGAGATTAGACTAAGAGCTGATTAATAATAATATCTATTGTAACAATGAGAGAAAGATATTAACTTTGAAACAAACAAATTTATATCTATTCTGTGTATATGAGTATTTGTTTGTGTGGATATGCACAGTATATGTGTACAGTGTCTCCAGAGACCAGAAGAGGGTGTTGGTTTTCTGTTACTGGAGTTACAGAGTAGTAAACTGCCATGTGGGTTCTGGGAACTGAACCCAGGCCCTCTGCAAGAACAGCAAGTGCTCTCAACCATTGAGCCATCACTCCAACCTCAGAATATTAACTTTGAAACAAGATTTTCTTTTAAGTGATGTTAAGCCAGGCAGAGTGGTACAGGTCTTTGATCCCAGCTCTTGGGAGGCAGAGACAAGAGGAACTGTGTGAGTTTGAGATCAGCCTAGTCTACACATTGAGTTCTAGGCTAGTCGGAGTAAACACCGAGACCCTGTATCAACAGGTCAAAACAAAACAAAAGCACAACAAAAGAGTGAAGTTAAATCAACAGACAAATGCATAGAAAATATGTTATCTATGCACAATGAAATACTACTTATCCATAAAAGTGTGAAATTCTGTCATCTGTGGCACCATGAATGGAACAAGACACTCTGTTAAACGAAATAAGCCAGGAACAGAAAGAGCAGCATTCCCACTCACTTACGGGGGTTAAAAATGTTGATTACAGCATATCAACAAACATATATCAAATAATCTGATTTCAAAACTGGGTAGATGAGAGTTGGGAACACAGTGCTTGCTTAGCATGCAAGAGGTCATTGGTTTAACCCCCAGTAACACTAAACAAATAAACAAATTGAAAATAAAGGGGGGGGGTCAAATGATCTGAATAGACATACCCCAGAAGATACACAAATCATGAACAAATGCAGGAAATGTTCCCTGTCACCGAGCACAAAGGAAATGGGAGTTAAACTCATGAACGATCACCTCACCCGTTTCTGATTGAAAATGTTAGAAGTAAAGGAGGCTGGCAGGATGCTGAGGAAGGGACACACTTCCACACTGTTGGCAAGAATGTGCATTCGTTAAGCCATCCTGGGAACACTATGGAGGTTCTTCACAAACATAAAGCTAGCTGGGTGTGGTGGTACAGGTTTGTAATCCCAGTACTCAAGAGGATGAGGCAGGAGGATTGGGCATTTGAATTTAGCTTGGGTTAAATAACAGGATGGTCTCAAAGAAACAAAAACTCAAAATAGAATTCCCATTTGATTTACCAACTGCATTTCATGGCATATACACAAAGGAAATTAATCATTATATTAAGGAGATACTCACATGCATGTACTTTTGTTTTTGCAGTGCTATTTACTATAATTAAGACACAGACTCAACCAAGACACCAATGGATGAATGGATTAGAAATGAAGTATGTATGTACAATGGGAATTTTATTCCTCTATAAAAAGATAGTGAAAATTTGTCATTTGTGTAAAATAAATAGAACAAGACACTATGTTAAGTGAAATAAGTCAGGCATAGAGATTTAAATAATATATGTCTGTCCTAATTTATAGAGCCAAAACCATTGATCCAACAGAACCAGAGATATGTACAAACACAGAGAAAGGAGTTTCCAATGCTACCATAGCATAATGGGGCAGTTACAGTTTATAATAGTTACATACTTTAAAACTACCAAAGACCTAGAAAGGTCTCAGCTCACATAAATGATGGTAATTAAGTTGGGAAGCATTTTTACTTGGAATTTATTAATAAATAACAATGCCATTTTAAAAAAAAAAAACTATGCAATTTGAGGTTTTAACCATAATAAAACTAACTTTTAGGAGTAAATATACAGTTCAAGAGAATTGAAAACATTTCTCCACATGAAAGCATACATGAATATTAACATTATTTACAATGGTTGAGAACTGGAAATGATTCAAATGGCCTTTAGTTGTGTGAGATCCTGGGTTTGATCATCAGCAATGACAACAAAAGCCCATCTTCCAAGCCAGGGGGTGGAGGAAGCAGATTGAGAGGGAACCCAACCAACCAACCAACCAACCAACCAACCAAAGAACCCACCCCAACTCCAACTAGTTCAAAAGGATGCAAGAAGAAAAGAAATCCTCAGAAAACAGAACACCCTCCCCACCAAACACCAAGATCAAATCATGGAAATAAAGGCAAATAGACTTGTGACCTGTAGAAATAAAAACAGACTGGCTCTTCCAGATAAAAAGCACTGAGGTTTAAATATGTACATATAAAAGCAGAATGGGGTTGTCTGTGAGGAGGAAGGCCAACCAGTGAGGACAGGAGAGGATGGAGGAGGGGCCAGAACATGTGACTACAGGATAAGGACAATAATAATGCGAGTTTGCAAATGCCACAAGGAAACCCATCAGTGTGTTCACTAAAAAATTAATAAATGGGCTGGAGAGATGGCTCAGTGGTTAAGAGCATTGACTGCTCTTTCAGAGGTCCTGAGTTCAGTTCTCAGCAAACACATGGTGGCTCACAACCATCTGTAATGGAATCCGATATCCTCTTCTGGTGTGTTTGAAGACAGCAATAGTGTACTTATATAAAACAAACAAATAAATCTTAAAAATTAATAAATCTAAAAAGCTGAAACCACAAGACTGGATGTAAAAAGATTCTGTGGTTCATCAGTTGAGTACCGATCCCACAGAGGACCCAAGCTCAGTTCCCAGCACCCACATTAGGCAGCTCACAACTATCTGTACCTCCAGCTTCAGGGGACCTGTTTTCCTCTTCTGGCCTCTGTATGCACCTGCATTCATATGTATACATAAATACACACACAGATTAGCCTTCTACTCATGAGAGTAAAGTGGAAGACTGATGTAAGACGTAAAACAGTGAAAAAAAATCAAGAAATCACTAACTGAAAGAAAACTGATCTGTGTTAATGTTGGGCAAAATAGATGCTAAGACAAAATGCGTTATTAGAGACTGTGAATATAATGAAATTAACAAGAAAATTACAGTTGTAAGGCTGTGGGCTTTTGAAACCTGAAAGCCCACCTCTGGTGACACACTTTTCCCAATAAGGCCACACCTCCTAATCCTTCCCAAATAGTGCCAACCCTGATGACTAGACATTCAAATATATATGGGCCCATGGAGGTCATTCTCATTCAAACCACCACACTGTGGCGAAATACCTGAGAGAAACAATTCGAGTTATAAAAATATCTTCATTCTGACTTTTGTTGCAGGGTCTCATTATAAACTTGACCAAAAGCAGCCAGAATTAACAATGCAACAGCTTGAACGTTGGATTGCATTGAAATTTCTTCTGCCAGATTAATTAGGCCATTGCACAGTGGAGTAGACAGGATGAATGCCTATCTCCATGGCTTTCTCCTTTCCCCTGTTTATTCTCCCTGGGCCTCCAACCTTTCAGATGTACCAGGGACATTCAGAGAGGGTTTCCTCCACTACAGGAGTTAATCCTGTCTGGAAACCTTCACAGCCAGACCCAGAGGCTTGCTGTCCTCAGCTGATAAAGTTACTAGATCAAGGTTTACCTCTTCAGATACGCATTGCAAATATTTTCCCCTATTCTGTAGTTTGTCTTTTATCATATTCATCTTATCTATTTTTATTTTGATTATTTGTTACTTATTATGTGTCTGTGTGGGTATGTACAAGTGAATGTGGGTGCCTATGCAGGCCAGAGCCTGCCAACTGCTGCAAAGAATCCATGTTCTGATGGTACCACACTGGATTTTACTCCAGTCTGTGGAGTGAGTACACCTTCAGCCAGCTGATCACCATGGATACTCATAATGGTTTGGTGTGGCTGTCACTGGGACTGAACGTCTGGTAAGAGTCTAGATGGCTGAAATGGAAGCCCAAGGATTCCAGGCATGCTTAGTGGGTCTCCCGTGGGCTTCACAAGAATGCAGAAAGCCCAGGATAGCTACATATGTGGTTCAACACAAAGTTGTAAGCTTAGATAAAACATGGGGGTGGATTTTTTATTTTTATTTTTGTATCTCAATTGCCTAACTCTCAAACATGAACTCTGTAGAGGAGATCGTGTTGCCATGTTAACAGGGTGGATATGCTTCTAAGACATTTCTAAGGATTCAGTGTGACCCTTTGTAATGGGTGATCTTAGGTTGGCTGGCCCATGAAGCAGATGTGAGACCAGGATTGCGTGAAAGCAGTTATATGGTGGCAACGCAGAGTGATGTTGGCTGGGGCGCTGGGTCTTGAGCCAGGAAGGGTGGAGCAGTAGGAAGAGTGTGATGAATGGATGAGCTGTCACATGCTCTAGGGCTCTACCCTTTGGGGACCCCTGGGAGAGGATGTGTCACCACTTCTCTTCATTTCACTACTGACAACTCATCTCTTGGTTGTCAGGGAGGCTATCCTCAGCACTGCTGGGTATTAGCATCATCCTGTCCTCTACCTCAGATGCCAACAAAAAGGTCTCTACTGTGCTCAGTCTGATGGTTGGCTGTGGGCATCTGCATCTTTATTGGTCAGGCTCTGGAAGAGCCTCTCAGGGCACAGCTATACCAGGCTCCTGTCAGCAAGCACTTCTTGGCATCAGCAATAGTGTCTGGGTTTGATGTCTGCAGATGGGATGGATCCCCAGGTGGTGCAGTCTCTGGATGGCCTTTCCTTCAGTCTCTGTTCCCTGTATTTCCTTTAGACAGGAGCAATTCTGGGTTAAGATTTTTGAAATGGGTGACTGACCAATACAGATGCAGATGAGCACGGGGACCCCAGTGGAGGAATTAGAGAAAGGACTGAAGGAGCTGAAGGGGTTTTCAACCCCATAGAAAGAGCAACAATATCAGCAAACCAGAGACTAAACCACCAACCAAAGAGTACACATGGAGGGACCCATGGCTCCAGATGCATATGTAGCAGAGGATGGCCTTGTTGGGCATCAATAGGAGGAGAGGCCCTTGGTCCTGGGAAGGCTAGATGCTCCAGTGTAGGGGAATGCTGGGGCAGTGAGGTGGGAGTTGGGGATGGGAGTGGGGGAGCACCCTCATAGAAGCCAGGGTGAGGGAGGAGGATGGGATAGGGGGTTTGTGGAGGGGAAACTGGGAAGAACGATAACATTTAAAATGTAAATAAAATAACAAACAAACAAACAAACAAAGGTCTTTACCAAGTGTTTCCCATGGGAGCAGAACTATCCCTGTGTAACCCTGGCTGGTCTAGAACTCACTCTGTAGATCAGGTTGGCCTCGAATGCAGAGATCCGCCTGCTTCTGCCTCCCAAGTGATGGGATTAAAGGTGTGTGCCACTAGTTCCTGTGTTAAATAAGACAGTTCCTGTGTTAAATAACAAATAATGTTAAAATAAGAAGGCTCTCCCTTCTTATTTTAGGGTTGCTGTTGAGGACGTTCAAGGCACTATGCTCCTGGGCTATCCTGAGAGTCAACTAAACATGGTCTTCATCAGGAGAAAGTATCTAAACAGTACCGCAGGTGCAAAGGGAGAGAAGATTGCAGCTCAGTGGCAGTTGGATGTGTTGAGGGGATGGGACCATCTACCCTGAGGGTCAGTGGACTCTACCAGTCTGGAAGCCTGTGATCCTGGGACCTTGTAAAAATACTTCAAAGGCCAGGGAGGCTACACTGAGAGCAGGCCATCCAGAGCCAGGATGTGGCCCTCAGCTCTGTTCTGAGTTCCTTACTGTGTCACCGTCCTGGCCCAACATCCACAGGAGAAGGGAAAATGACAGGAGATTGAAAACACAGTGGAAGACATGGTTTTCTCTGGTAGCTGCTGAGCAGAAGGTTGTGCCCACAGTTCAGCTCTGGACCTGGTATCTACCTGCAGCCTTTTGGGATGTTCTTTTTTTCCAGTGTGCTGTGTGACTTTGACCAAGGTACATGTCCTCCCTGGTTGTCAGTTTGTTTTCTGTGAATCCAAAGTGACTTTGAAAAGTCCTTACAAGCCCAGAGGCTGCTGGGAGCCCAGGGAGGTAGTGAGAGCCTCCAGGTAGCAAGAAGGAGAAGCCCAGCCAGAAAGCACCATTTCTGACAGCCTGGCCCCTCATGGTGCTGCTGGCCTCTGATCTCTGAGCGTTTCCACTGCACGGCTGACACTGGGCCTGGTCACAGGCCTGCTCGGCCCCTTGTTCACTCACGAACATCTGTTACAGCATTTTTACCACGTTAATAGATTCTCTCTGAGAACCAGGCAGGTGTTCACCACCCAAGCCAGAAAACATCAAAATCACATGCTTTCCAAGCCTTTCTGTGGCGGGCAATCGAGTTTAGAATGACTCATGCAGTCTAGCAGATAATAAAACACACATAACATTTGCTTTAGGGGACAGGTGAGGGCATTTTGTCCCGTGCATAGGAGAAACAAAAACTCGGTCTATTTGGGAGTCAGGTAATTGAATACAGATGGGCGGAGGTAAATGAAAGAATTTAGCAAATATCTCTGTGGAATAGCTAATGGGAATGAGACAGAATAGGAAATTAAAAATTATTCGAAGCAGATGGACCATTCTTTTGAGTTTTTAAAAATTTATTAGGGCCGAGGAAAAATGTGTCTGTTTATTTTCTACGGCCATGAAATTAATGGCTTGGTGAGTTTTGCTTGGGCAACTTTATGACTGCTGTGTCATCTGTCATAATTTGGGGGTCGTTTGATATGGATTTATGAATGTCTCCACCCTCCCACCCTCTCTGATTGATAGGCGTGGCTCACATGTGAGTGAGGGCTGTCTTATTTGGAGAGTTCCCTGCCAGTGGCAGCTTAGCCTGGCAGAGCCTGGGTGGGCAGGGTCTTCAGGGGTCTCTCTACCCCGAGGTGAGTGGAAAGGTGACAGGGGATCAGGCTGAGACTGTGGGAAGTGGAACCGGCCCGGACAAACTTCTGCTATGGCGTGACCCCACTCTGCCAGAGCTGGAGAGGGGTTGTGGGGCCAGAAAGGGCAGCCCACACTGCTGGTGTGCCATGAGATCTCAAGTTTAGGGGAGGAGGAAAACATTTCTTATGACTTAGGGATCTTTGTGTGTCTGGCCTGGAGTTGGGGGTGCCAATGTAGGGAGGTAAAAACTAGGTTTTACAACTGGCAGACTTGGGTACATTTTTATCCCAGCCCTCCTTTGCTGTGTGTCTTTGGACTGGCTACTACCCTCTCTGACCACTTACTTTCCTCCTCTTTGAAGTCGGAATAGAGACCTCTCCTGTTAGAATGGTTTTGGGGAACAAATAAGGAAAGGTAACATCCCCACCCTTACCATCAACTCAGCAGGGAGCTGGGAAGTGGTAAGAAACAACCACCTGTCAGCCTTAGGAAGTGGACTTTAGTATCTTACCCTGACACATGGAGAAACTGAGGCACAGAGCTGTTAAGGGACTTTCTGAAGTCATATGCATAGAGTTAAGGGATTGAAGTTAGCTTTTGTTGTTGTTTTGAGACAGGGTTTCTCTGTGTAGTCCTGGAACTCCCTCTGTAGACCAGGCTGGCCTTGAACTCAGAAATCCTCCTGCTTCTGCCTCCTGATTGCTGGAATTAAAGGCATGCACCACCACTACCCAGTTTGAATTAGCTTTTATCTATGACTCTGACTTCTTAAATTGTGATGTGCCAGGCTCCTGGTGGGATGGCCTAAGGGTACATACTTGTGACTGTGTCTCCTCTACCCTCTGTCTAGGGTCTTGTTTTATTGCCTACCTGGTCTGCAGGTTAGGGGACAGTTAGTTTATTAAACCCCTGGCAGGGAGGGGCTAGCTGAATGTGGCAGCTGCCTCGACCTATCCCCATCCAGTCTATGGGACCTTGGGGGGAGCTGGGCTGTTGGGGCAGGACTCAGAGTGCTCTAAGGCAGGGAATTCTCTGAGGGCCAAGGGGTGCTCTTGACCTCTGTCACAGCCTGGGGTATTTGCCTTTAGAACAGGCTATATGCACCTCTAAGTCCCATCCATTACATTCTGTATTTTCTAGGAAATTTCCATAGAGAAAATTTAATCCAGTATTATGGCTACTCTGGCAAGGGATTACATCCAAAGATATGATCTGGCTGGAATGCAGACATATGGGTGACTTGTATGATTTGGCTGAAATACAGACATGCCCTCAGTATATACCTTTAATCATTAACAATAAAGGTAAGTTTAGTTTGTAGAAGGAAGTAGTCATGTTTAAAAATGATGTCTAGTGTGATTCCCAGCAAACACACAATGGTTTACAACCATCTATAGTGAGTTCTGATGTCCTCTTGTGGCATGTAGGTGTACATGCAGATAGAGTACTCAGATACAATCAATCAATCAATCAATCAATCAATCTTTAAAAAAAAAAAAACACTCTTGTTGGGCTGGAGAGATGGCTCAGTGGTTAAGAGCACTGACTGCTTTTCCAGAGGTCCTGAGT